>NC_090928.1:454461995-455086995 GCF_040938575.1 Ambystoma mexicanum
AAGCCTCCCTTTCTGGCAACACCACCCCTTCCTCCTCTTCAGTCAGTCCCCCCACCTTCCCAGCCACCGCTAAAATCTAAATCTTGTGAGTTTTGTGGCAAGACATTCAAATTTCAGAGTAATTTGGTAGTACATCGTAGAAGCCACACTGGCGAAAAACCCTACAAATGCAACCTTTGTGACCATGCATGTACGCAAGCCAGCAAACTAAAACGCCACATGAAAACGCACATGCACAAGTCCTCCCCCATGACAGTTAAATCAGATGATGGCCTCTCCACAGCCAGCTCCCCAGAGCCCGGAACCAGTGACCACGCTGGCAGTGCAAGCAGCGCCCTTAAGTCTGTAGTGGCCAAGTTCAAGAGTGAACATGATCCCAATATGATTCCAGAAAATGGGGACGAGGAAGAGGAGGAGGAGGAGGAAGAGGAGGAAGAGGAGGAGGAGGAAGAGGAGGAGGAGGACTTGAATGAGAGTGACAGTAGGCACGATTATAGTTTTGGCATTAACCTAGAAGCGGCCCGCCACCATGAAAATAACTCCAGGACTGGTGAGGAGAACCGCTCCATGCCAGACATCATGCAAGGCATGAGCCTGAGCGTCATGCACCACTTCAGCGAGGCCTTTCACCAGGTACTGGCTGAAAAACATAAACGGGGCCATTTGTCCGAAACGGAGGCCCACAGAGACACTTGTGACGAAGATTCAGTGGCTGGGGAATCCGACCGCATTGACGATGGCACTGTTAATGGGAGGGGCTGCTCACCCGGTGATTCGGCCTCTGGAGGCTTATCAAAAAAACTGCTCTTAGGCAGCCCCAGTTCCCTGAGCCCCTTCTCGAAACGCATTAAACTCGAGAAGGAGTTCGACCTGCCTGCTTCAGCAATGCCTAACACAGAGAACGTTTACTCCCAGTGGCTGGCGGGCTACGCCGCTTCCAGGCAGCTGAAAGACCCCTTCCTCACCTTTGGAGACTCCAGACAATCGCCTTTTGCCTCCTCCTCCGAGCACTCGTCAGAAAACGGGAGCTTACGCTTCTCCACGCCTCCTGGCGAGATGGACGGCGGGATTTCAGGCCGCAGTGGCACGGGAAGTGGAGGAAGCACCCCACACATTAGCGGCCCCGGCCCTGGCAGGCCGAGCTCAAAAGAGGGCAAGCGCAGCGACACTTGTGAGTACTGTGGGAAAATCTTCAAGAACTGTAGTAACCTCACTGTGCACAGGAGGAGCCACACGGGTGAAAGGCCATACAAGTGTGAGCTTTGCAACTACGCCTGCGCCCAGAGTAGCAAACTCACCCGGCACATGAAAACACATGGTCAGGTGGGGAAGGACGTTTACAAATGTGAAATTTGTCAGATGCCTTTTAGCGTGTACAGTACCCTGGAGAAACACATGAAAAAATGGCACAGTGATCGAGTCTTGAATAATGATATAAAAACTGAATAGAGGTATATTAATACCCCCCAATCGGTCCCCTGTAGATTTTTTATAGTGCCCTATGATTTAAAATAATGAAAGCTACGGCTATAAGAGGGTGCTTTTCACCAGCACACTTTTTTTCTACCCCCCCCCCCCCCCACCCCTTCACCGTTTGAATGCATGATCTGTCTCGGGGCAATACTATTGCATATTACGCAAACTTTTGAGCCTTTCTCTTGTGCAATAATTTACATGTTGTGTATTTTTTTTTTTACTTAGATGGCACGTGTGATATGTTATGGCTTATTTTTTAAATCGTCCCCCCCCTCGTTAATTTCAGAGCAAACATGTCGCTGTTTCCATTTCTGTTCTGAGAAATGACCATGCTGCATAAGTTCTGTGATACACACATCATGTACAGTTTCTGTTTTTGTGTCTTATCGAGGAACAAAGTCTTTAGGTTAACTCTCTACAGACTGGCTGGGTTTTGCGACTCTAGCTTCCTCCCCAGTCTCTAACCAGTTGGCCACAGCCATCAGACTTTACTATTGAGAAAACAAGGCCTTCCAGTGACAATTAGAAAAAAAAGCAAATTTGTACTATCCTTTGTTTTAAAAAAAACATCAATAGTGCCTTCTATCTATTCAAACCATATTGATGGTTCTTTCTACTTGTTAAACACGTGTAGCTTAAAGCAAAAGCGGCAGATATGAATGGCTGTGCAAATAGTGTCATAAACAGTAGTATCTTTCCCCCAACAACGGCTACCTGAAAATATGACCCGATGTTGGTCATCATTCAGACACCAATTTTGTGAATTTTTTCGAAAGAGATCCTGACTATAGCAGTACAGACGCTTACATATCCCTGGCGTGAGCGTCGCGAGGCATTGATCTATTTCTTACTTAGAACACCCTCCCCAATTAAGAAATTGCCTCAAAACAAGTACCGCCCACATTGATTTTGGCCCCCAAGAAAAGCCTGCCAAGTGAAAGCAAGAGCAGATGCGCTTATTCCTGCTGGTTCTCCAGCGCGCAGAAAGGCAGGAGGTAATACTTAGCTGAGCGTAACATTGTGGTTCATTAGCACAGCGCAGTACGCTTTGATATTAACAACTACCACAAGTGTATATAAGCTAATATATGGCATTCAAATGCAGGTGAATGGAAGCAAACGAGCAGGAGTGATCATTTTAAAAGTAGCACTGCAGACTTCTGCGCCCCCTAAAAGAACCATTCGCCCTCTGATGGCTCTTCCAACACTATGTGATATTTGTGTGAGCGTGGCAAGAATTGATTCTTTTTGTCGTGTGCTCAAGGGAACAGACACCCCAGTTTGGGGTTCATGCAGCACCTGACTCTGCCTGTGGTAACTATCATTTTTAAAAAAATAACCTGAGGTACAGAGATTGAGTATAAAACAAGACAGCTTAGGACATTTAAGTGCACTGTACAATTTGGTTTTCTAGTTTACAGGTCTTTATATAATGGAAGCGTTGTACAATTGCTAAACTAATTAAGTATGCAGATGTGTGTGTGTGTGCGCGCGCGCATATATTTGAACGATTAAAAAATAATGCTCAGTGCCCAGCAGATGCATTTCAGAAAAATGCATTACAAACTTGCTATATATATATATATATATATATATATATATATATTTGCAATGCCAAACTCATGCATTACACACATCTAGGGCCGAAGTGGTACTTTGTCTGTATAAAGATCTGTGGGCCATCTTAGAGGCTCTGCTGTCCTTACATACTCCTAACACCAGCCACCTTCCTACATTATACCTTTAGCCTTTTCTTCCATATCCTTTCCATATTCATTGCCCCCATCCAATCTCTTATTTGTCCCTTTTATTTTATCCTTTTGCCAGACTCTTTCATCCATGTTTTCTCATTTCGATTTCTTTCTTTTTTTTCTCACGTGTTTTTTTACAATCCTTTCCCTCGTCTGCACCGGTTATATTTTTGTATTATCCACCTCCTATATTCCGTCTATGCTTATACTGAAAGGGCACCTCCCCACTGCATTCCTTTCCACTGATCAAAGTTCACCCCTTTTCTCCTCACAGCCTTAGAGGACTCCCCATAGTAACATGCCGCCTAAGCATGTTCTACGTCTCTTTCTCCATGGAGTGGAGCTGGCTGCATTTCTGCAGACACACCGTTCCCCATTATGCTCTCTCTCCCACCATGTTTTGTGATGGCTTCATTCCTAAATTCTTGATGTGCACACCAGCAACAGGAGACAGGGGTCTGTGCACTTATCTGCTCACCGCTCCCACCCCCACACCCACCCCCACACTCATGGTAGGAGACATCTGAACCATTCCACGTGCAGTTTAGACTCTGCCCTTTCATTTCACTGCAGCTCATCACTGAGGTAAGGCATTTTCTGTTTACTGGCCTCCATAATCTCCCTGTTTCTCTTTAGTGGGTGTATGCAGTGCGCGAACATAAGCAAATGGCTGGACTGTGGAGATGGATGGAGCCTCTACGTTGGCCCACAGAGATCTTCATCTAGACGAAGCACCAATTATGCCCTAGATTTGTGTGTGTGTGTATATATATATATATATATATATATATATATATATATATATACACCCATATTCATATATTAGCAACTCAGCAGTATCCAGGTAAGGGTATAGAGAATGTAATTGTGATGGGTCCGTACCTTTGAACCTTGAAACAAACTAATTCCAAATCACCACCATTCTATCCTTAAACTCTTAAACTTGGTAGGCCCTTCTCTATGAATAATATATATATATATATATATATATATATATCTTCATAAAGATAAGGAAATATACAAATATAAATATTTATGTGCATATTTTTATGTATACAATACTTATATTACTTATATTTGTACATTCTTACAGGGTTGCCTGGGTGTATTCACATATACATGCATAATCCTATACTATATATATAGTATAGACTGCCATGGCGTGCATATTTCAGACTATATACAGACCCATTATGAGCCTGTACCAGCAGATAGTCTTACATCATGGTTAAATCTATACACTGACACACAGAGAAGACCTGAATGTCTTTGGTTCTTATGGTCAGAATTAGAACTTATTTTGTTTTTGTTGTTGAAAAGTAGAGAGAAATCAGAGTAGTTAAGGAAATCCCTTTGAGGGGACATGTGGTCTCCTTCCACAATACATTTGTTCGGACGCATAATCTCTAGTTTTCTACATACCCATGGTTCTACATAGGAATGAATGTCAGCTAGTTAATGATATTGTGGTTGGCGTCAGAATCCCTCCCTTAACTAACATATCAATAATGTACATGTCTACCTCCGGCTCGCCAGATAGAGCTCAATTTAGGTCAGACATGACCGCTGCCCCAAATGTGCTTGTTCCTGAATACATCTCAACTGATTGTGATTGTAGCGCTGCTTCTGCAGGACAGAGGCCATCCTACTTGGGAGGAAGTAGATACGTGGGGTTCCACTACTTAAAAGGTGTCACCACCAACTCAAGATGACATAAGAGCCTAGGCTCTATCTTGGTCCTAGACCACTCCTCAATACTTAGGTCGCTGCCTTGGTCCAGAGCAGTCTGTACCACATTCATTAATGCTGCCACCTCTACAGGGAGAGAGCTTATTTATGTCGAACCCCTGAGAACATATGAGCAGGTTTGCACTATACAGTTTTATTTTCCTAAACACACACACAAAAACACACTAACACATTGCATGTGTTTGTGTGTCATTGTGCGTTTACGTATATATACTATATAATAGCAATCACATGTATATCTCGACTTAAGAGGACGCCCCTGCCTCATGAGTGGCTTAGCCATGAATCATTCATTGTGATCTATTCATACCTATTTATGCACACTTACTTCCACAGACGCGTGGTTTGGAAGCGTTAATGGCAATTACTACTACTACTACTCCAACTCCGAATGAGTCCCTTAATACTCCTGCGAAGAATGCACGCAGAGCGGACTTGCCTCGCTTGAAACCTACGTCCCCTCAGTGCATAGGACACAGAGGACCCTCCTTCTCTCTTATTTGTCTTATATGGCAAGCACTCCTCTGCCCTTATTGCTAAGTTCACGCTATAATAGTGTTTGCGAAATAAATAGTTCATGCAGACTCATTATCCATTGAAGCCATGCTAATGGCTTGCAACCGGTGTGGACCCAGAGCTCTTAACTTGATAAGCCATTGCATTGTTGACATATATATATATCTCGTATATTCCTAACAGTACGTTTCCTCAAATGTATGTATTATTTCAGATCTCAAGGTAGCACTGATTCTGAGCAACTATAGTAATAAAATAGAGTGTGAAATAAAGCATTTTTCCTTAAGACACTGAGAAAGATGTTTTGGTGCCAGATTAAATTCGCTCGTTTTACTTTTATTTAACTAGTTCAAATGTGTTTCTATCCCTTTGAGCGCATTTTCCCCATAAAAATAATTCTGAAATGAATATCAGTATCCTGCTACGTGGCATGAAGAGCATGTGTGTCATTTGATAGTTTGCATGGAGGCAATAGGCACACACGCCACCAAACACTCTACTCTCTTGAGGACACCACCCCTACAAATACCACATTACATTTAAAGAATATGCAACCTACCTATAGGCACAGATATGCCTGAGAATGGGACAGATTGGAAATGATGACTAGTTCATGTGAGGCATTGTTAACCAAGTGTAAATGATAGCTAGACAGGCCCTGTCCAACTCGAGCTTCTACCTCAAATTACCCAACTCTGCATTACCAGCTGTTTTAGCAGCAGGATATGATGGTCCTGCTGTGGACCGAGTAGCAATGGCCGCGCTTCCTGTGCCCGAAACTGGCTGTTCACCTTGAAATGGTCGCCATCCTTGCTTTGCCCATCCCCTAAACTCCTTACATGGGTGGCTTTTGTACAAGTTCAAGAACGGCTCACCACTAACTAGGTTGCCTAAGTAAAATCGGCTTCCACAGGTCACACACAGAAGGCTGCCATTCAGTAAATATTCAATCCACAGCAACCTTCCCCAGAGTAAAATGCCATGAGATTTTTCATTACATTATGTAAAATGATGGCTTATTGGGACACCCCTACACGTTCTGCCATGGAAGCTTCCCTTTAGCTGACAAAATGCTGGTGCAAAATGTGTTGTGCTGCACAATTCAGATGCCCGTTGGTTTTCTCCACATCACGGGGCATGTCTGGGAAACCTGCCAGTTGCCCATTAACCTGACCCACCGGTAGAAAGTGACGTGACGCAGGGACCAGATCTACACACATTTGTTTATGCGCTTAAAATGAAAGAAATAAAAACGCGCTAGTTCGTATATAAACATATATGATCTAGGTTAAACACACTAGACGGAAGGGCGGGTGCTGCATGATTTGTTTATTGCGGTGAAAGGAGTGAAGACTGCCCTTTCTGTCACTGGTTGGTGATATACATGTAATGTGACTATGGCCTCTGTTTACTGGATCGCACATAAGGCACCCCCAAAACATCCTAATGGCCCCCTTCAGGAGTCAGACCTTGACAGCAGGAAGCCCTCACTGCAAGCGTTAGGGGTATTACGCTTTGCCCAACACCCTTCACGCGACCCTCTGCTTCCTCTTCATCAGCACCGCTTTCTGGGGTTCCTTGCAGTGTCCTGGAGCTCAGGCACAGGGATTCTCAGTAAACAGGTCCGTTTTTTTCTGAAAATGATATCTCTATGCTGGGAAATAATTGCACAATCAGACCCATACAATAAAACTGCAAGGGCTATTGGTAAAATAAAGAACGCCACCCTTCACCCACAGCCCACTCGGGCCTACCTTAACATCCCCACCCGCCCTTCAAATGATAGTGGCTGCTATGAGTCCCTCTGCAGTAAACGTGAGCATGGATATGTCCACAAACCTTTAGACGTAAGGTTACATTTTCAGTGCTACGTCCTAAACCTAAAACAGCTAAATGTTCCATTTGCCCCACTAAATGTCCCCTTTGACCCCGGAAGCAGCTCGTCTCTGGGTGAAGAGTCAGCAACTACCACTCTATTGACTTTACAGACCATTTCATTTGATTGAATGGTCTTTGATCATTATTAGAAGCAAAACATGCCTATGGAGGCTGCTTCAAAGCACTAGTGGGAGCCATATTGGGGGGTTGGGAGCATTTAACATTTCAGTTACTTTTCTTCAGGTATGTAGACCACGCCGTGTGGTGGGGATCAGCCATGGTGTACATTGTCTATTATCCCTGGTCGCTCATAAGGGCAGGTAGATGGCCAGAAAGAAAAACACACATGACCTCACGCCCTTGTGTATATATGCTATGCACTTATAGATAATAATAGGGAATGCAATATTATGTTAATGAACTCACTCCAGCTCTTCAGGCCATGTATAAGTCATGACACTCCCCTTTTCTTTAGTAAAATAAAGTGATATTAAAGTGCACGTGACAGAAAATATCAAATATACCAGATTTTTCCAAACAGAAAAGTGGGATATGATTCAGAATTGCTACACAACGTGTTCACAGTGTTTTCATTTTATTGGGGCGCACCCATTTTCGGGTACATTCTCACAAACGTGGTGCATGCTTTAATATTTACATGTTTGCAACGCAGCTCAGGGATTTTCTTGTGGCTCCCAAGGTTAAGTAAATAATACTTTGTGCACACAGAACACTCCACACCACCGGTGCACTGGGTGACTTTGTGATAGGGCTCACAGGAAAAGTGCATCTATTTTATTCTGTTGTCCTCATGTTGTTTTGCTTTTTAAAAAAGCTAATTATTATTGATATTTCTTGTTACAGTTTTGACAACTACAGCATTCCCCGTCACTGTGCCAAAACAATTGTCACGGGAGTAAAAATTAAACATCAAAAGAGCAGTCTATACACTGTGTAACAGGGTCCCCAATTGTATCTGGCACATTTCCTGATAGGATACAGTGTGCTATATAATGTGTGTGTGTATATATATATATATATATATATATATATGTGTGTGCATACAAAAGTGCATAGGTATATTGTATTTTTACCTTTGGAAGCCATTTTAATTCTGCCCAGGCATATTACAGTTTTAAGCAATATGACTGGAAACAGACTACACTTGACATAGCAGCATTATATAATATGAGTAAACTTCTACAGCATAAGGATTTTTTGTAACACCTAAAACAATTTAAATATCTTTAATTTAAAAACAAATTAATTGTTTGTGGAATCCATATTTGAGGGCTGCATCGTCTTGGTGATTTAGCTTCCTACTTGTTACAAATTTAAACAAAACCATAAACGCAGCAATTGGGATTAAGGTTCATAAAATACATTGGCATTAAGGTTTCGGTTATATAGTACTTAAAAATTGGAAATCGATACATTCATGTCAATTGGTTCCTATGCTAAACTACGTTGAGTAGTCTTCTCTGTATTTCTAGAATGGTATTTGGAATAACTGTTCACCTAGCATAGGCACTGCAGTATTTATATCGAAGCGTGTACTTTTAACTGTTGTGCATTCTCTTAAAAGGGATTTAACCCTTTTGGTAGTGAAAAGAGAACACACCGGCTGCCACAGTATATATATTTTTTTATTTGGCAGGATAATATAGTCCAAACGTATTTGTAAGTTTCAAAACAATTAAGCAAAGAAAAAAAACACATGGCACTGTACGGAAAAAGGCCATGTGATGGCTATTTTTTTGGGGCGGGGCACAAAACAGTGAATGTCACATTGACAGCCGCCACAGAGAGTTGTACATATATTTTGTGTTGTTTTGTTATTATTTTGTTAATTCCTTCCTCCTTGCTGCCATACTGTATGCAGTGCTGCAAGCTGATGATGCTGGTTTGTTATCTAGTGTGATTTTCGTCCCTTTCTTTCACCCTACATTCCAACATCTTACGTTCATATGCAGTGAACTAGAAAAAAGAACTGAAACAAGTTTTTTTGCAGTTTTGTACATTGCCAAAATCTAAATGGTGCTTTATATTTAGATTCGAAAGATGTTCATATGCAAAGCATATTTAAGGAGAAAGCCTGCTTGACTCAATGCGTTTTTGTAAATGGCAATGCAGAATATTTTGTTATCGGACTTTTTTTATTCCTGTATTGAAAGCTGTTTGTCGTAACTTGAAATTTTATCTCTTACTATGGGAGTCACTATTTATTATTGCTATCGTGCTCTGTTTAAAACAGAGGCACTTAATTGGAACTTTTATTTTATTTTATTGGGTTCTCTTTTTTACTATTATTTTGATGACTAAGGGTCATTACGAACGATTTTTTTTAATTGTATTTGTTTCTGGTCTTTGTTAAGTTTTATTGGATAAACCACTGTCTGTGTTTTTGGCAGTTGTCTGCATTATCCTGTTCATACACCCATTTTGTCCCTTTTATTGAAAAAAATAAAAACAAATTAAAGAACACAATTTAAGACTCTTGTGTCCTTATTTGACACATACTGCTAGTTAGCAAGTTCTAGTTCTGCTTTTGTCCGATTTCCTCAATATCCTCTTGCAGACATTTTGTGCTTGTGTTCGTCCTGATAGGAATGCCATCTTAAGTAATGCTAGGCAAAAATTATCTGACTTTAAAACTAATTTCAAACGTTCCATTTTTAAAAAATCGCTGCAAATAATTTTAGTCAGGATGACAACTTTCCATAATCGTGTTTGGACAAATCAGCCAAATGCCCTGCCGTAAGGTAACAGGCAACATTGGCAAAAACATGCCCTCTCCAGCCATATGAGGTCCTTACTGCACTTTAAATAAAATATTGCAAACCTATACTAAGGAAACATATACACATGAAGTAAAAATGTAGCCCGAAATTGCAGAAAGGCCCTTCTCACTGCCCCACCCCTTTACTATTTAAGGAAATTTGCAGTGCGTCTAACCCCTAGAAAAAAGTGCAATACCTTTGTATTCTAGGCAAATATTCATTTTTATCTCCCGCACATTGAGATGCATTTCAATCACTGGTGTCTACATTCCACTGACTGCCATGCTCCATTTAAGACCCTTGTTTGCAATTTGCATAGATTTGATACTTTTTTGTATGCATTGTCTCTATACCCTGAATAAAGTTCAGGCTTTCATTTTAATTTTAGCCTTTTGGACCTTATTTAGTGTGCTGTCTGTTTTTTATTTTTATTTTTTTAAAACACTGCATGTTGCGGCATCCTTATGGTTTATAAATACATACCTCTGTGATACTGTCTTTCCAAATACCACTGATTGACTCGCTACCAAACGTTACCCCTTCCCTAGCACTGTGAAAAGGGCTGACACTGTTTTGCTGCCTTCTTGCCATTTGCATAGCTTTGTTACCCTTTCATATCCAGTGTCTTCCAGGGAGTATTTTATTTTTTACTAAGAGTGTGATTTGTATCCTTCTTTTCTAGGGGGAAAATACAGCATCTTTAAATCTAAGAACAGAACAATCAAATATATATGGCAAGAAGTCTGAACAGATATGCAAAAGTGTTAAAAAGTATACCTACTAATAATGGGCAGGAATAAGTAAGAGACATAGCTTTCACCGCGAAGATGTCAGAAGATGGAGAAGAAGATGGACGCGCTGAATCGAGCAGGCCACAGGCCTGTCAACAAGACAAAACCGAGATCCAACCTGTTCTGTTTAAGAGTCCTAGCCTTATGTTTCGGCCCGCTGTACCAGACAGAAGTACTCGAAGCACTTTGCCTCACCCTAATAACATGACTTCTGATCTTTCGCCATTCAATGTCCATAAAAGAAACCTGTCAAATAAAAGACAAGTCCATGTGTTGGAAGTTCCTCTGTTACTAATTTAATGGAAGTGGTTAGTAGAACAGAGTTTAGAAACTCAGCGGAAGACTTTTTAAAAAATCTGTTGTGTCAATGGAGTCGTTGCGGCAGTTTATTTGCATTCTAATATCTTTTTTATTTATTACTCTAATGCTTAATCAGAAAAAAAGGCAACATTTAAAAATGGATGTGGAGGACATCATATCATTTGATTTAATTGCTTGTGTTACATGAAGCTCAACAAAATCGATTTGGCATGCTAGTGTGTCCAATTTACAGTTTTAGTACCTGCGGCGGGGCCACTTGTTCTTGAGGAAATGGTGTCTCGGCTGTGCCGTTGTTTCCAATGGTGCTTAGCCTGGACATTGCGTTTGTCGTGGGCTGTGACTTACCGCTGCATTATTGCTGATAATAACCTCTGCCCAAACTGCCCATGTATGTGTCGGACCTGAAGAAGCCCCGTGTTCAGAGATAACCTACAGCATTGTCTCGGCGGCGGGAGATTTACAAAAACTACCCAACAAGGACATAATTTACGAATGTCAACATGTAGCTGGAGCACGAAAGGAAAAAAATAGTAATACAAAATGTGACATTTTCTAACAGTGTGATAAATTAATGGTGGTATAAAACCATGAACCATTGAGGCCTTTTCAAGTTTGTTAGGATTCTGAACCAGATTTATATGGCATCCATAATGTGTTCTTAAGCTGCTGTAAAATTCCATGCAAGCATGACCCAGTGTCCCGAAAACTTTTATAGCTATATTTCAATGTGGAAAGATGTCGAAATGAAAAGACGAAACAAAATATATATATGTGGGTAACATTAAAATGTCCATTGTTAGATTTTTTCAAGGCCTACTGTATAAAGTTTAAGTACAGAAGCATTGTCACTGTATAGTCATTGTTGTTAATATGATTTAATTGTAATGATTTATGTAATAATAATGAAGATGCTGACTGGAACAAGGACCAGAGTTTGGATGCATATTTATGTGTTTCCCTGAGATTAATAAACTCGGAAACAAGACATACAATGTCACCGCGTGAGGTTCCCAAGACTAGGCACTCTTTGGCAAGCTATTGGGTGCCGCAGGTGACCTTTTGCTGCTGCCTTGTGCTTAGCCAAGCAGAGCAGTTGCCTTCTCGACCACAACCAAGGCAGGGGGTCTGGACCCTCACGAAACAGCACTCAAAGCACCCAGGAGCTTACTACAAAGCCTATGGGGATTTTGAATTCCTAGGGGCTTTTTAAATCTTTTTTATTTAAATTCCTTGGGGGGGGGAACAAACTCCCCCACACTAGTGCAGTGGAACAACAGTTCGTTGCCATTCCCCTGCGTGACAGCACACTGTATGCAGAATAATACGTCCACAAACGTTCAGCCGATCCAGCCAATCAGAGAGGCCGAATGCCCACTGGTGCTTTCCACTGTGGGGACACAGAAGCAGGGTTCCTCTTAGTGCAGAGTTTGCACAGTCTTGCACATCGCAGGGAGACTACCAGCTCTTATTTTAATAGTTTTTCCCCCCCAAATAGGTTGACAAATCCTGTGTGAATATGATGTAAAATGTTCTTATATACTGCAAGTATATTCTAAGAATCGTTGTTTCTACACATTATACACTTGCCTTTAAAAAGGTGGTTAAGCTAAGAAAAGGAACTTGAAACAATAAACGTTGGCCCGTCCAGCTCTGTTTGACCTTCATTGTTTCCCTTTTTTTTTGCACTTACAAAGAAATGTAGTTGTTTAATGTATGCTTTTCCACTTTGCCTTTATTTTTACACAGTGTACCATTATTTGACAGGATTTGCCTATTCACTGTCTCTAGGGTAAGCTCATCATGTGCGCACAGTTATCTCCTGATTCATGGCATTTTTTGCTCGGTTCCAAGTGACTTTGCACTGCGGAAAAGGGAATTTGCACTGCCGACACAAACCCTGATTCATGGAACTGTGCAAAGTCAGTACCAAGTCATTTTTGCAGTGCAAAATGACTTTGCACTGAATCTGCACTGCAAAAATACCCTTTGCACAGTTCCATGAATCAGGGTTTTTGTTAGCAGTGCAAAGTCACTTTGATCCGTGCAAATAATTCCATGAATCTTAGGAAGGGGCATTTGACTATTAATCACTGATGACCTAGAGCCTGCATGAAACTGGTCTGATTTGGGTATTTGAAGGGGTAAGTAGTCATGTGGGCATGCATTTGTTAATGCTTGACTGTAGCTCAACAGCTTCTAAGGCCATGGTTCAGTACTGGAAGAGGTTGATAACACCATTACCGGCTCTCAATAACACCGTCACTGGCACCTAACAATTCTCCAGTTTGGTTCCTTATTCTTGATCGTGTACCGTTCTTGTATTGAAGTAAATTACAAAGTGGTAATTTACTTATGTTAAGTGGGGGCTTATGGAGGTATGGCAATGGCAAAGGTGAGGGTGGATTGGGGTGTGTTGTATTGGGGGACCTCCTCATTATTTAAAAAAAAGATCAATGAACAGCAACAATGTCATTTCGTCTTTGTAATTTACTTTGAAGAAAGAAAGTAGAACTTCTTCATTTCACACGGAGATAGGTCTCCGAAATATCAGACTGAAATCATGCCTTTGCGAGCTGACATGAATGGAGTTCACAGGTAGGAAAATCCCACATTGTGAGATGTCAATTTGCCCAGCACACCTCTGTCCGTTCTTGTCCTTCCACAGGCTGTACTCTGGACACTGTCAATATTTTGTGAGTGATCGTCCAGGTATATTTAGTGGCACTTTGTTTTCAGCCTCTAGCTCGCACCTTTGGATATATCCTGCTGCAACTTCATGGAACAAGACTTCCAAAAACTATCCCTAGTGTTGGGACCACGTGCCAATATTTCCTGTACAAGATGTTTCCACTCTTATCCTTCGTCCATTGACCTCCCACATCTACACACAGAGGCTATAGGGGCTACAATTAATCTTTTTGCTTATGACACATTGCACAACCACTCTAGCACTGACCAATGCAGCCTGACCTATCCTTACATATTTTTAATAGAGAAGCGGTTTTAGGGGAGAATGTCTTGGGACTGCCATGCTCTAATGTGTATTTTTATGTAACTATTCAGTGATCCATTGAGTGGGGCACCAGGCCTCATTGATATAAATGTGTTCCTTAAATTACAAAACACTATTGATGCTACAATCACATTTGTGTTAATATTGGTGTTATTTTAAGCTGCCAGTGCCCCATGAAAGGCGTTGACTAAAATCCTACGTGATGATGGAGCAGAATGTGTACTTTTCCTTGTTGACCAATCGGGAGTCTTTGATATGGTTGACCAATCCCAGATCTTTAAAGGACATATGTGATCGAAATTCCCTGTGGCAATCCAGAGATTCAAGAGACCCCCTTTACCAGCAAGACCCCTTTCTTCAGCAGGGTTAACTGATTTCTAGGTACTCCAAATATCCCAGGAAAGGCTTTGGAGAAAAACTCGAAGCTATGGCAAGCCACACAGAATCTGACCCATTTAAGAACACTTACACTAAACACAGATTCTAATTCTCCTGGTATCAAAAGAACACCGTGCTCTCCATGCACAATGAATGAGGTATTGGAATAATCCCATAACAATTTCGAAACAGTGCTCTTGGACAGCGACTGCGATTGTGAGGGTTGTTTAGTGACATGGGCAGGTCGCACTTGGATACCAGTCAATGCCCTGTACCCATTAGCATCCTTATGACACAGTGACCGCTGGAAAAGATCAATGATTGGCTATTAGGAAATCTGGATATGGGCAAGGCATGTTGACTTTAGAATTTAAGGGGGGCTATCTTAACTATATCTGAGATCTTAGAGCTTAAAAAAATCAATCCATGCTGTAAAAAAAACACACATTGGAAAAAGGGATGACAATCTGTGTGGTCTGAAGGTTTACACGTTCCAGAGTTAGAAGGGACAGCATCAGATTGAACAATTCCTATTTGCATCCTTCAGCTGCACTCCGGTTTTTCCAAGGGCCAGTGGATGGTTGGGGCAAGGCAGCTGTTGCCCTGTACTCTGAGAGCCACCACGCGACGAAGCACTCATGGGGCTGCTTCATCAGGCGAGGGATGGGTTGAAGCTGCCTCCTTACCTGTTATCAACACTTCAGCTACTTACAGACTCACTTCCAGATTTCGATTAAAGAATTCCTAAGTCAGGCAGAAATGTTGCAATTCCCTATTGTTGGTAATCGCTGACATTTCTTTTTGCATCTTGGAATGATCTTCTTGTAGACTCACTGTGAATCCATCTCTTAGATCTTCGAGTTTGCTCCACGTTGCCACTTCAAGATGCCGCAGGACATGAAGAAGAGGCCCCTTCTTTCAGCGCCCACCACCTCGCCTCTGCAGCCAGCTACTCTTACCACATCTAGGAGATATTCTCGAACATTAAAGGCTGCACACACAAAAGACCGATTTCTTTCGGCCGTTTTGGTGCAGCCTTTAATATGCAGAAAATATAATATTTCTTTTCAACACCACCCGCAACCCCCAACCCCACCCGTCCTCACTCCTGAAATGGGGGTTTCACCAAGCCCCCTGTTAATCCCATGCCTTCTCCCCGCCATAACTTCCCCTACCCGCTCACACACACACATATATATATATATATATATATATATATATATATATATATATATATATTTATTGAAGCCATACTTTATGGAGCACCACAATTTAGGTGGTATTGATTGACAGTCGTGCTGTGCATGGTCTGCATAATAAAGAGGAATTTTTTTCCAAAACAAAATTGATTTCCTGGTGATTTCTCAAAGAACGGGGGAGTGTCTCTCACTTGGACTGTTAAGAAAAAGACAGTCTCAAGATACAATATATATATATAGATATAGATATATATATACACATGCAGGCACACACCTTCTCCTCAGCCCCCTGCCCCCCCCACACTACAAACACTACCCCACAAAATACACACAGACAGACAAAGACCTCCCAGCCCACTGACACCTTCCCCTGCTAGTTCTGGTCACGCCTGTCAGCCCCTACGCGCAGGCGTGTGCCGCAGGGGCTTTACAGTTAGATATAGAAAGACCAGTCTCAGAGTGGTCTTTTTAAATGTGTTTTCATTTTTCAAAGGAAAATAAGACTTTTTCACTCGTATCACATCTAGATTTAAGACAAAGTTCTCTCCAGGAAGCACGCAAAAAACATTTTTATATTGTGCACTCCCGATTCCATCAACATACCTCATTTCCTTCAAACAGAATATTGTAGGCCAAATTCATAGAAAATGCGCTAAGTCTACCAAACTACTTTGCGCCATAAATAACATTGTGATTACTTGCACGTGCAACATGTTTAGTGCTGTATGCTGATTCATGGATTCTAAAGCGCAGAGTAACCCGCAGTGCAAACAACGAGTTGTGCCCGGAATGCCCACAACATGCCCCCACGCAAACAAAAACTAGCACCAACAAACAACCTTTGGGCCTGCCTTTGCACCACCATCGAGCACCCTGACGAAACTGCGGACCGTCACCCGTAACTAAAAGCAGCAACCCGGCGAACTTGCAGTCCGTCCCCCACAATGCAAGCCAGTACCTTGGCAAAACTGTGAACCCCCCCTATGTAAGCAAGCACCCATACGAAACTGCAAACTGTCCCTCGCAATGCAAGCCTGCACCATGCGGAAACTGCGAATCGTACCCTGCAATCTGAAACTGCAGACTGCCCCTTGTAACTCAAAGCAGCACCCCGGCGAAACTACAGACTTTAAGTTCAAGGCATCTAAACTTTGGGCCTACACCCCTAAGTCATAGCAGGATACTCAAGTCCTCAAACTTCCCACTCACCTCTGACCACTACCACAGGCAGCCCCCTGCTAGTCCTCACACCTCCCACTCACCCCGGCCACTACCCAGGCTGCCCCTGAAGTCCTCCCACCACCGTAACTCACCTCCCACCACTACCCCAGGCAGCCCCCTGCTAGCGGGCCCTCCTCCCTATGCCCACTACCCCAGGCAGCCCCCTTAAGTCCCCCTTCTACTCCCTTATGTCCACTACCACAGGCAGCCCCCTGCTAGTCCTCGCACCTCCCACTCACCCTGGCCACTACCCAGGCTGCCCCTGAAGTCCTCCCACCACCCTAACTTACCTCCCACCACTACCCCAGGCAGCCCCCTGCTAGTGGGCCCTCCTCCCTACGCCCACTACCCCAGGCAGCCCCCTTAAGTCCTCCCACCACTCCCTTATGTCCACTACCGCAGGCAGCCCCCTGCTAGTCTGCCCTACTCCCACCACCCCCACTCACCTCCGCCCACTACCCGAGGCTGCCCCCTCAAGTCCTCACACCTCCGACTAACCCCACTTACCTCCGACCACAGCCCCAGGCAGCCCCCTGCTAGTCCGCACACCTCTCACAATCCCCACTCACCTCGGACCAAAACACCAAATTGCCCCCTCAAGTCCTCCCAGACTCACCTCTACCCCAACCCCTTCGAGCCCCCTGCTAGTTTGCACCCCTACCAGTCCAATGTTGAACCTACATCAACTCTACTGGCCTGCCTCCAACATGAAATACACCTGCCAGATATCCTACAACATGAACAACAGGGAGCACTGCTGTGGAATCCATGTCCATATTTCCTTACAGGACTCGCTGGTACATCACGCTCAGTTGCACATCAACAGGACAGCATAATGTAGCACCACCTACACTTTGACCACTCCATGCACTTGTGACATAGTAATGCAATGTTGCGTATCATTGTTCCTATGTGCCATTGAATGGCCTCAAAGCGTTGTAGGTGATTGCACTTGCAGGACCCAAGTCCGAGTTATCAGAGATTGTTTTGAGTCATTTGGAATGCGTGTGTGCATTGTAGCCTGCACAAAGGAAGGAAGGTAGCTAGGTAGGCAGGAGTGGCACAAGTACAACAGGCTTGTGGTTGTGTGATGTGAAGGTTGTCAGAGAGTGCTAGTCAAGGAGATTGATGTGTACAGCCAGACAGATTAATCAATCATGTCAATATGCAGCATTTGTGTGGCATATGTGCAGCACAATATGAGAGCAGATAGTGTGTGATTGCAGATGTGTGCGGCTGGGTGGCGATGCTTTGGGAGGGATGCAGCTACCGAATAGTGCACAAGTGGTGAGTGTTGCCCACACATCTACAGTGAGGCCACTTCCCTCCAAAACACCGACAATGCAAATACCCATACCGGTGAATGAAGTGTGATCACATCCACATTGTCATGTTCCAAAGGAACACCTAAACATCAGTGGACCAGAACGGAACTCAGCGTATAGCGAACTCAACATTCAGTAGCAAATGTTTAGAGGTTCATGAGCTGTCACCCAATACAACACACAACTAAACCATGTGGATCATGTAACAATGTTCAACAAAATCCAAAGAATGCCGCCATGGCAATCACATATAACACACATCACCAAACACACATGGACACATGCAGCAATGGAGTACATACTCAACCACAGCATACAGCTATCCCACGCACATCCACACCACATACAGAATTCAACAACATGCCTGTAGTGGAAAGTAGGCAAGCAACACATGTGCATGTCAAAACTGTCAAAAAATTCAATACCAAAGAGAATCACCTGACACATACAAGAGCACCCATGTTCACTGAGCATGGATGAACAATTCATCACACACAGGGAGCATGTGCACATGGCCCACAGCAAACATTGCAGTAACAACATGACATTCACAGTGAGGCCCCAACCCTTGTGGTAGACATGGAACACATGCATTTGGATAACATGGAAAAAATGATTTTGGGCATGGAGAAAGAGACTGCAAGAAGTGTGGGGTCAAGATTCTTAGAACTTGTATTCAAAATATGTACCCTAAAATGCTAAAATATGGGTAAGGGTACAAATGGGATCAATAACGTACTTTGGTCATTCAGGGAACCACTAACTAATAGTCTGTATGACCCTCCAACCAAAAGCGAACTGACCGCTGGGTGATGGACTATCCCTAGAATGAGGTGGTGAGCCGCCTCTCCAGGTTTAGGGGCCAGAGAAGACACTGACCATCCTTAGGCTATGGCTGAGAAGCCCATGGACAACAGTGACTGCACAGTAAGAGTTTAAAAAAAACTGAAAATAAAATAAAGTGCCTGAATGGTGGGCTTAAGTAGGAGAGAAACTATTTTAATGCTACTACCTATTAGCCCAAAAATGAAAATTTAACATGGTATTTTATCAAGGGTGTTCAGTTGTTGGCTCGGCATCCCAGTGCGTATCTAGTCGACCGGTTTCAGTGGGGTATGATGTTGTTCCCACTTTCTTCATGACCCAATAGACTGGATGACACTTGTCGGGGGGTACAGCACCTGCACTGCCCTGAAGTGCCAGCTATCCCTACACTACCTGTTCCTGTGTAGGTGCCTGGGCAGTCAAATGACGACCTCATGTGGGGTTCTTGTTACTCTCTCAGGCAGGGATGTAGGCACAACCAGACGTGGTGATGGGACTGGTGCACAGGGGGCTGTTGTGGCATGGAAGGCTCCCTGGAGGACGACGGGCACAGAGCAGGAAGTGGAGGAGGGGCAATTGCATATGCCAGCGCACAGAGACCACCCGAGAGCAGTGCGGTTGCCAACTGGTCCAGGAAGCAGCTAATCTGCTTGTGATGCTGAACAAGCTCCCCACGAGAAGCTTTAACAGCATCACAAATAAAGGCTGTAAGCCTCACAAGACCACTCAGCAGGGGCTGCACAACATCTTGGATGGCCATCTTGGTCTCAAGCAGGGCCAACTGGTCCAGGAAGCAGCTAATCTGCTTGTGATGCTGAACAAGCTCCCCACGAGAAGCTTTAACAGCATCACAAATAAAGGCTGTAAGCCTCACAAGACCACTCAGCAGGGGCTGCACAACATCTTGGATGGCCACCTCGGTCTCAAGCAGGGCCTTCGGTCTGGGTGGAGGCATCCAAGAGGGCGGTCACTGCTGCAGCCGATAGCCCAGGGACAGGAGGTTGTGCAGAACCCTCCACATTGGACTGGACATCCTCATGTCTCTGGGCCAGGGGTGTTACCTGAACATCCTCCTCAATGCCCCCACCTGAACCTGTGGACTGGCCTTTAATGGCCTCCTCCACCTCCATCAACCCTGATCACTCCAGAAAGTCTTCCGCCCTGGATGGCCCATGTGTGGAAACACCATGTCCCACAGCTAGTGAGGTGTCCCCCCACCACAATCCCCTGCTGGGACTTACCCTCAGAATCCTCGCTTGATGGTACTTGCGCTCACCAAACCACATTGTTCTCAGAACAGGAGGTGTCAACAGTGACTGGCTGGGGCCTGCTCCTGGGTCTGGAGGCCCTGTCCCTGCTTCTCCACTCCACAACACTGCTTCCTCCCTCTGTGCCAGCTGCAGCAACAGTGGACAAAGAACATTGACATCAGTTAACAATGACAATGCATGTGTGGCATAAACAACATAAACAGTACCATTAAGTCAGCATGGATCAAGCAGCAACTGCCACACACATGCCCATGCAATCAGCATGAATACTGACACACGGGTGTAGGGACAACGATAATTTACAGTCATGACACATGCACATGTCAACCCAGCGCATTGACGTGTGTCCACAAACACTATGCAAGAAATCATGAAATGGCTCAACACCAATGCCAAAGTGACCCAAGTGTAACCCGTAGCCAGGCCCACAGGAAGTGTACCTGAGGACATGTCTCACCAGCATCCTTGAATGTCTCACATAATAACCTTGTTTGCTCGCATAGACATGCTGCATGGAAAAGGCTACAAACAGGACGGCCATGAGGAGTCACGCATTGGGACAGGGAAACTTGACAATCACAGCCTACACATTGGCACACAAGGGTGTGTCCACAATATGCACAACTGGGTCCATGTCATTGACACACTAGAGCAGCAGTCTCCCAAGAGGCCTGTGGACCTCAACTACCTTATGGAGCCCCACTAGCACTTCCCTGGGATACCTACTGGGGCCCAAGTCCAACCTGCACAATCAACCGAAGGCCTTGCTCAGCCACTCCCACAGCATAAATGCCTGTAGTCACACACCTGCTCTGGTGCCCTGGTACCAGCACAGAGGAACCCCCCAAGCTCCCACGCCACATGCCCGTCACACAAGGAGATACCAACCAAAGACTACAATGCATGCGCAAAGTGGGGCCCATGGGGGGATGGATACAGATATCTGTGAGACACAGCTGAGCCAGTTGCGACTCAGGCCGCCTGGAGGGCCTGGCTCCACCACATGGGCAGTTGGGCATGGCCGAAGGTACTGGCCGAAGGAACTAATGGATGTGTGGTCATGATACAGTGCTAACCATGATGCTACCATCCAGGGTGTGACCTTCAGCCACTAACACTGTGCTGGGTTCTGCAAGTGGCATAACACCGCCTGTGGGTTGAGTCACAACAAAATGACTTGTAACCCCTGAGCGGTGCCGGTAAGATGGCCACATAATTTCACATGCCCCGTGTCTGCTGCCTGATGACAAAAGTTCACTGTGGACTTCACACATCACTCCATGTGATGAGGGACTTCTGGGCATGTAACAATGATCCACTCAAGTAACATACCCTAATGTAGCAGTCTTCCACCTCTGATATGAGTATGTAGCCAGGTGAGAGGAACCTCAGTGGATGTGCTGGGATGAGCATCACACCTCGTGCCTGTCCATATGACATCAGTGTCAGTAGATGGGCCAATCCTGAAGGGTGGGGACTCTGTTGGTCACGCATGCACTAACGGCCCAGCTGGATGGGTGGTAGGAAGAGTCTAGGCCCATGCAATATCCTTGCAAGAAGAGAGCAGCTGCGGCCCATGCACACACCACTGTTATGAGGAACGGTGGGCTGGCACCCATTTAACTGTTGCTGCGGAGCTCGGTAGAGAAGTGCATGGGCAAGACTCACATGGGCCCACACCCACTGTGTGTTGGCTAGGCCCTGTGGTCCGTCCTCCATCCTTGTACTCTCGCATGAGCACTGGGGAACTGCTGACCTGCACTGCCGTTGCACTGCTTGGAGGGGAGAGACATCTATGTAAGGTGGCACTGCTAAAGGGTGCATGCACTCGAGTCAATACCGTCCCTATGGAGGTGGCATATAAATGCGTGTCTCAATGGCCATGGTCAGACAACCAGTCCAACCCGAGATGTACCAAGTGTACAAGATTAACCTGCGGAATGCAGGGAGCCAGATGGACGGCCTGCCTTGTTGTAGCGGTGCAAGTCATTGAGGGTAATCTGGCGGCAAGGCACCCTGCTGGGGCACAAAAGCACTCACCCACTCAGAAGAGTGCCCCCAGCATGCAAAGCTCTGTGGGCACATTGCGTGGTGCATGACCCTTGTCCGTCCTAGGGATGTGCAGAGCCTGAGTGTGTCAGCGAGTTCCAATGGAGGGCAGACAGGACCCTTACACACTGCCGCCAGAGGAAGGTGAAATGAAGTAAACTTCCTTTGGAGCAGCAGGTAAGGTTTAGATTTCTTTATTAAGCATCTTCAGTAATCAAGTATTATTAGATACAGGTTCAATAAGAATAGGAGCTAAATTGGGGTGAAGAACCCACTGGCCTCCACCACCCAGGCTACATGGTTCTAACTGCCTCAGGTGGAACATTCACTCATCTACAAACATCCCATAAACATTCCATGCACTCCCAACATTCTACCGTGACAACACATCACTCAAACAGGAAGAAGCCAGGATACAACACACCTCCTTTCTATGCACTTGCCAACAGGAACCATACACAAACCAAAGCAAGTGGAATGCACCACACTGTTTTCCTCGAGTACATACCAGAGGATCAAATCACATGCAGAGAGAGAAAACACAACACACACCCTCTCTCCTTGAACATTCTAATCGAACACCAAACACATGGGAAACAACCACCACCACACACCATACTGCCATCACCTGTGGAATCAAGAGATGCGGTTGTCCCACAAAAGCATAACTGACATCTAACAACAGGCTGCACCACAACTCTACATCCAAAACCATCATAGCCATCATAACCTATGCATTACCTCCTACCCTGCACTACCACCAGTGGAGCCTGCCACGCTTGAACTCAAACCTGCCCCTCCTGGGCCTTTCAAACATCCATCAACAACACCATGCACCTCCCATCCACCGATGAGCTTCCAAGACGAGCACGTTGCCACTGAGCTGCTGGACAAATATAAATACCTACTAACATCCAAAAGGACCCTGATCTCCAAAAAACACTACACACAGGGATGCACAACCTAAGCGAAATCCATAACTACAAAACACGTTGCAGACACAACTCCATGCTATCTCACAGACAAGAAATACCATACCATCACGCAATACCAATCTCACACTCACCATCAGACTCACACAAATGGCAAGACAGCATGCAAAGAATTCCCCTTGGAAACAAGCAGAAATCCTACCAACCCAACTGCTGGCCAGGCACATTAGAAACAAAAATAATACATAGCACAAATTCTTGAATATGATTGCTGCTTACAAAGGCGGAGAACCATTGCCAAGTCGACCAACCCATGATGGACAACCACCCAACCGAAAAACATAAGGAAATGCTGATAAAGTTTATCAAACAACAAATAAAATTAGGACTCCGGACGGGACACAATAAACACATTAAATAACCATGTGACATGACCATACATCCTTAACATAGTAGCTTGTTTTTAGTTTCCACTCTTTTGGCGCCGGTGTTGGAATTCATATTTAGAGTTTCTCAGGTGAGTAGGTAAGTAGAATCCACAAATTCCATTTATTCTTGTTTGCTTTTATTTGTACAAATCACTTGTTTTGTGTTTGTTGTTTTCGCTGTTCTTAGTACAGAAAAATTGTCAGGTTGTGTTTAACATTGTTTTCAAGAGGTGCCGACACGTGTTTCGACTTTCAAGGTCTTTATCAAGGCTGGCATAGTTTGCAGTATGCCTATATTACCATTTGTGACATTCATTATCATATGTGAGAGGTGCAAGGTGAGTGTATGTGGTCGTGAGGTGTTTGACCATACATGGTGGAGTGACATGGTGTGGTCAGGTGACATGATTATTCAATTTTGAGATCACATCTGAAAAGTCAGTACAATTGATAACATGATCAATTGGTGGTCAAAGAGACATGCATATCCCCATAAATGAGGAGTTAATAGTTTCAGTAAAATTACATAGTTGCATGGCCCAATTTCAAAGATATATACAGTCATACATTGTCATTGTTAAATTGTAACAAATCAAAATGGAAAAAAGAGAAGAAGGAAGGAAGATAGTTGGACAAGTGGTAATAAAATCATAGGCTGAGGCCAATATATTGGTAGAGTCAGGTAGGTGGGTGGCAAGGGTGAGCACACCTGGTGGGTGTCTGTCATTGGTTCGATTGGTGTAGGTGATGAGGAAAATTGGCTCAGTAGCCAAGCAGTTTCCTCAGTTGGAGGGTGAGCGATGGATAGGTAACCGGATTCCTGGTGGTCCAGCAGGTGGATACCTGAGTGCGGTAAAAGCAGAGAGCAGCTGTCAGTACTGGTAGGTTCCGGTGGCTTTGGAGGTAATGGTCTGTTAAACCGACCGGCTGTAACGTGAAAGAAAGGTGGAAGCACAGCACCTGTGTTCCTGAGAATTGGCTAGTCCTGGGTAGGCGTGATCTAGTGGTCCATATAAATTAGGGGGTACGGGCGTCACATGGACGGATATCTCAAGCTAGTTAGTGGAAGTACAGGCAAGTGATCTTAATGTTTCAAGAATGTTCAGTGATAGGATGTATGGGAGGTCATTACGACCTTGGAGGTAGCCATGCCGCTATTTGCGGCATGGCTACCCCCATTCCGGGTACCGGGTCCGAGTTCCTACGTGCTAGTGAGATGGCGCAGGTTAGGTGGGCTTGCCTGTAGGGCTGCTTACCTGTGTGCGCAGTGTTCTGCGCTGCGAGCGACTGTCCCTGGTCTCTGTCAGATCGGGTAACCCGGCAGTTTCGGAGTAATACGTTGTATGTAAGCGGTCCAGGTATTGGCCTGAAGGTGCTTCTGTGATTGGGTGAAAGAGCAATCCCTCCTGATGAAGATGGCTGTGGCACTGATGGGATCGAGACCTTCCCTGAAAAGGGTGTGGCGCTCCTACACTAGGCGGTTTGTTGGGCAGGAGACTGCGTGGGCGGGGGAGGGCCACGTGAAATGACTCATGGCTGGAGTAAGGGGGTACATGGGGTGCGTCCAAGCAGGTCTGTAGCATTACAGTGGGGAAACATGAATAACTGCATGGGTAGGGTGTGGAGAGGGACTGATGGTATAGTATTGCGACAGATTGTTGTTAAAATATAAAAAGAGGAAGCCGTGGTTCAATCTAGTCAGAAGATGTGTTGTCATAAGATACAATAGGGTTGATCGTTGAAATGTGGTGTAAAGAGGATTAAAGGTGGGGTGTGGCACTACCTAGGAAGATAAATATATATGCATCGACTAGGTATAAACAACCACCGTTTGCTACAATGTGAAGACAAATTGTGGTGAGACATTCAGTCTGCCAGGGTGTAGACTCGCATGGATATGGTTTCTTGCCAATTGGCTGGTTTGAAGACTATGGACACATTTGGATCTAGTACAGTGTAAATTCACAGAAAGACTTTCAGCTCATGTTCAGTGTTTAAACCCAGTTCTGTGTTGCGTGTTCTGAAAATGAGTCTGGCCTCATTTTGCTGCAGTCTGAGGGCTCTGTTTCCTCCTCTTGTGTCTGGTTTGATCATCTCCAAACCTACGAAACGGATTTCTTTTTGGTTGTCCCTCTGGTGTTTTTCTTGCCAGTGAGTCGATAGTGGGTATCTGGCTTCAGCTGTTTTGAGCGAGGTTCGGTGTTCCCTGATTCTTGTCTGTAATTTGCGTATTGTGCTCCCTATATACTTAAGGACACATACGCATATGATAACATAGATTACAAATTTGGTTCTACAGTTAATGAGCTGTTCAATCCTTTTCTCATAGATGGTGCCAAATTGTAGACAATTAGTGGTGATTGTGTGAGAACACATGGAACAAGTTCCGCATTTGTGGAAGCCTGACACAATTTGTCGGGTTAGCCAATTACTGGTGGTAGTAGCCAAAGGTTCCATAAATGAGACACTCTGCATGCACTTTAGTGTTGGTGCCCGACAATAGGATAGCTTTGGTTTTTCTGTAACCCAACCTTGTATATCTGGGTCAACTCCCAGGATATGCCAGTGTTTAGTTAGTATTTTCTGAAGTTTAGGGCTGTCCTTGTTGTATTCTGTTACGAAACGGATGTTGTTGGTAGCTTGTATCGTGTCATCCCTTGGTTTTGTTTTGAGCAAATTTGTCCTGGGGATAGTGCTCACTTTGTTGATTGGTGTCGTGATATTGGTTGGCTTATATCCTCTTCTTAGAAATCTGTTGCGCAATAGGTCACATTCTTCATTGTAGGAGCTTGTTGTGCTGCAGTTCCGACGTGCTCTGATGATTTCAACTTTGGGTATATTTTCAATGACATTCCTTTTGTGACAACTGATGGAGGATGGAGTTAACTTCAGTTGGTTTCCTGTAAATTCTGGTTTCTAGTCCCATCTGTGTGGCTGTAATTCTGATGTCTAGGAAGTTTATATTGTGTTCGTCTTCAGTCCCTGTCAGCTCTATTCCAAAGCTGTTGGAGTTTAGAAATACCTTGTATTCATCGAGTGCTGTTCTGCCGCCTGTCCAGATGAGCAGGTTGTCGTCAATAAAGCGGTACCATTTCAGGATATGCCTGTTGTATAGGTCCTCACTAAAGGCGTGTATTTGTTCATATTTGTGCATAAATAAATGGGCGATGGATGGTGCGTAAGTTGCTCCCTTGGCAATGCCTCTCTTTTGTTTGTAGTATATTCCATTGAACAAGAAGAAACTGTTTGCAAGTGAGAATTCCAAAAGTTCCTTGACCATTGCCAGGTGCAAATAGTGAGATGCTGATGTGTGCGAGAATGCCTGTGTTCAATGGCTTTGTAAAGCGCTTTGACGTTGAGGGTCACTAATAGGGAGTGAGTTTCCCATTTGATGTCTTGCAGTATGGCCAAAGTGTGCATCGTATCTCGTAAGTAGGTCGGGATCCTTAACATATGTTTGAGCCCCATCAACACCTAGCCAATAATACCACTAGTAGAGTATGCCCCAAAACAGGCATAACTCCACCAGCAATACTGTACATAGAACCTGGCCCACACATCACACACTCCTTCCAAAGCAATGCGTGAAACACCAAACAACAAACACTAGCGTATAAAAACCCCAGATAGCCAGTGACAACCAGCCACAACTTCCAAGACTCCACCAACTAGCATTACTACAGCTGAAGGCAGGCGTCCCCTACCAAAGCAGCAGCAATTACAAAAGAGGTCATGTCGGAAGCATCCCCCCCACACCAGCCATCACTCCAAACACATACAAAATACATTCACCCACTATGTGCAGAATGCAACACTCCAATGACCAGTCATTACATGAAAACATTTCACATACTTGTGATCACATCAAAGTCCTAAACCTATGCTCTGACTGTGCACTCATTTACACTTCGACAGTGAAACACACCATTGACACTGTCTAACTCAATTCCATTATTGCATGCCATAACTGGGCAAACAATTTGAACGCTTCTCCAAAAGCAAAAACATCCTTAAAATTTGAGAGGAACAAGTGAGTAAGGCTAAATGTCCTTACTGCTTATCCTCAGCGTAACCTTCATGGCCTCAAAATATTAGCTCTAAAAGTTTAAATGGCTAACTCCCCAAAATAAATACACTCCATCATACAAACTCAGCCAAATAGACCTTTGCAATTTGAAAATGTGACATGTAAAATGCCAGATGTCATAAGAGTCCATGAGCCCATGCTGCATTGAAGCAGCCGAAGGCTGAAAATCCTCAGAAATGGTTAAACACTAACAGCTCTTTTAACTAATAACTTCTGATCATGAAGCCATACAGATCCGACTCTCATAATACCCATGTTAACACACCAACTTAAATAAGGCTAAATCATATTCTTCTTACTTTAAATGATACACGCCACGCAATTAAATTGACAAAACTTCACGTGAACAGATGTGTAATGTCGCCCCGTCTCCCACTTCAACTCGCGCTTGCCCAGCCAAGCGCAGCAGAGGAGGAGACATAAAACTCCTCATGGCTGCAGTTCAAATGCCACAGACACATTACCAGCTGATCGTTTATTGAGTCTGGCCAAAATTATCAATACATTAGAACTCCTGACGAAGTTCGAGCTTCACCAGCACCCACACCCGCCAGCTGATGTCACCACTCTCGACCTAGCCGCAGGCAGGATAGGAGCTCCGATGAGCCAACCACCACAATTGTCGCTGATCAACAAAAATGGTTAATTAACTCAAATGGCAGGGTGCTTGAAGGCCTAACTTGCCCTATGCTAAGGTGGGATTTCCCTACCTAAAGAAACAAAGGAAAGTCTGAGTCAGTAAGCTCAACTTGAAAGTCTGTCTGTGTCCAAAACCTATACTTGCCCTCACAACTAATGCTAAACAACGTGTAGGGATGTCAACAATAAAATAATTTAGTGTTCCAAATAAAGTTCTGAGCTTCTTCCAGCTCTGCGCTTACTTTTCAGCTCCCCTTCCCCAAGTTCAAGACAGTTCCACAAAATCTTAGGGTTGCTTTCCCCATGTCCAAGACAGTTCCACATAGTATTGGGGTTCCCTTCCCCAAGAAGATAACACAGTTCCAAAAAGAGCCTTGTGGTTCCTTTCCTCAAGACATCAACACAGTTTGTAAAGTCTCAGGTTTCCCTTCCCCAAGACTTGCCAACTTGCATTTAGTCTCAGTCTTTCAATGTTTAAAACCATACCAATGTCAACTTTATATTTCTTTTGGTTGCTTCACAGTTCATACAGATTGTTTTTCTTCTGTTTGACTTCAGCAATCTCTTTCATACACTTCTTTGGTTCTCTGTATATTTCTGTAGCTTTCACAGATAGGGTATTCCCCAAGTAGGCGCAGTTGTCAGACCCCACATTCCACCAATTATAGGTCATGCAACCGGTAACCCCGGGTATTCTTGCCTACACAGGTTCTTCTGTATCGATACCTGTGTGCTGGTTCACATTCACTTGGCTTTCTCCTTGCCAGCCTTTTGGCCTTGACACAACGTGGTTTCCTCTTGGCCAGTATCTTGACATTGCCACAATGGGTCTCATTCCAAGTACAGCGGTAGGGGGTTAACGGCACCGGTAAGGATGTCGGTGCCGTTAACCCCCTAATGCCGCATTCCGAGGTCCCTTAGCGGGTCCCACTAATTTGCGGGCCCATTATTAGCTCCTTCTCCATTCCCATTGGTCTTCAGAATGGGGACTTACCGGGTCCGACAAGGTCGGAATGTCCTGGTGAGTCCCCTATTTATTTATTAGCACCGTGGCTATCTCCAAACTCGTAATGACCCCCAATGTCTTTTCTCATACAATTCATTTTGTGGTGCTCTTATTCCTTTCACCATATTGCTTTCATTCTCATCAGCAATATTCTATACTTGCTTTTCACTGTAGTTCATACAATTCACTCTGTAAGTGTAATTCACACACACTTATCATCTGTTTTTAGTGTTGTCACAAGCTTTCATTTAGTTGGTTATTCAATGATTTGGATCTTTTATTCTGCTGCTTATAGTTCATTTAATCCATAATATTCCTCACACTCGTTGCATCTTGCACATACGTTTTCATGAATTCAGCATTTGATTGGGCTTTCTAACAGCCCTCAGGAGCACCCTGGTTCGAGTTCTCTATCTTTTCCACTCACCGCCCTTTGGCGTCTCCTCCGGGCGACTGCTGTCTCCGCTTCTGCTCCGCCAATGCATTTTCTTCAGTTTGCAAGCCCTGCTTGCGCTTCACTTTCTATCTGTGGGTTACCAGCAGCACTGCTCGCTTTCCACAGATGTTGACAGTAACTTGAAGTGTTTGGGACTCTTCTGTGCCCACAGCTCTGGCTGCTGACATCCGACCAATGAGGCTCCCACTTTTGTGGCCCTCTTGCGGCCCGTGCGGGCCTCGGCTCTACAGCTCCTTGGGGTTCTTTGCCGGCATCCTGGCTGTCCAGCAGGACCCAACCTCCTTCTGTACAGGATTCTCCCCTCAGGCCCACAACGCTTGGCCTAGCTTCTCCCCTGCTGGCCTCTCCCTCTGTCTCGTTGGTCGCACCTTTTATACACCTGCAACCATTTGACAGGTTGCAGGTGTGAGTCCTTAGGCCCAATTGCCTGACCATAATTTGTGGAGCACTTTGGACATGCCTGACCCTTACAGCAGTTTGCATGGCTCTTCCTTGTCTCAGTACTAAATTGGTGTAATGACATGTTAGTCTGCACTACCCCTAGTCGCCTCTTCCTTGTCCCAGTACGATAATGATTTGAATCAGGGGAAATGAGGGAAGAATGTTTAAAACAGCCTATAAAGGCAGGGGGAGGGCAAGGGGAGGGTGGAATGGATTAATATATGGAAAAGGAGAATACCATGTCTCACCTGTGGGTATCCTCTCCCAATCCCCAAGGACCCTCCACCCAGGTGATCCTCCCTTACATCTCCAACCCCAGGGTCAAGATCGAAAAACAGTGGTCTTTCCCTGGCCACCTGAGAAGAGGATCCAAAGGATGTAGGTATGAGGATACCCTCAGGTATCTCATATACCCTTCCCCTATGGGTGTCGGACCGGAGTGCTTCACATGGAAACAGGGAAAGAAAGTCTACGTTACCTTGATCTTTGCCCTTCCGGTGGTCCTCTGTGAAGCAGAAGGTCCAAGAACCACTGCATAACCCTAGGATTGGATTCCTTCCACACCAAAGGGAAATGATCAGTTATCAGTCGAAACGTACAACCTAAGAGGTAGTACTTAAGATGTGTCGCTGCCCATTTGATTGTCAGTGCCTCCAACTAGATGACTTAGTAGTTTTTCTCCCTGGAGAACAACGTCCGACAACTTCTGACTGATGTATAATATCGGGTGTTGCAATCTGTCGTGGTTTTGAGATAAGAGGGCTCCCAGTCCCATTAATGAAGCAACAGTGTGGAGGATGAACTCTTTAGTAAAGTCTGCTACTTTCAAAATAGGTCTCTGGCATAGGGTATGTTTTAAGGTCGTAAAACAGATTTCATCTTCCTCCTACTATCTGATCTTTTGGGGCTCAACATTTTTCAATTTGTCAGTTAGTAGTGTGGTTTTACTGGAGCAATTTGGAATTGAACGGCGCTAGTAACCGATTAGCCCCAAAAATGCCCTCAGATCTTTCTTAGTTTTTGGTGTGAAATTCAAGGTAGGTAGACAGCTACAACAATGGCATGATATACCAAATGGCACCCTGTTTTGGTTCAGTTTTTAGTTTTTTTAACAGATAAGTTATGATATTCCCTTTTGTTTTATTGTAGTGTTTTTGTCAAATTGATCCATATGTCTTCTGGGAGAATAGAAGCACACCACATTGCGCTGAGCTATGTGTCCTGAAGAAAGCTCAACGGGGATGATGTCAATATAAACTGAAACAACTTAAAGTTTACTTTTTGAGCTGGAAACACTAATGTGTCGACCAATACTGTGTACTTTGTCACATGGTTACTAACTATACTTTCTTGTTGTGTATTTATGAATACGACAGTGAGAATAAGATCAACACCCTAAGTATGGGATGTGCTACCTAATTGACTGACATGGCTTTTAGATATATGGATTTGTTTAATATATGTTTAATATATGTTCATGATTAATGCATTTTGTTTTAATTTACTGTTTTTGATTACTGACCATATTGATGGGGGTATTGACACCCTTTCTAGGTTGTTGCTGGATACCTAACCATGAGGTGTTAAGGGTGGGGAAGCCGGGGCTCCTTTCCCTTTCTTTGTTCCTCTTTTCCTCATGAGACAGGCCCCTGATAAAAAAGAGGGTCTTACCCTATACTGTTTTTCTGACGTCTATATAGGCTCTGCAAAATTCTGATTATGGTTGTAAGATTTTATCCATCAGTGTCTGGAATGTTGCCGGAGCGCTGTATATACCAAATGGCAGAATCCTAAACTGAAACAATCCTATGGGACTAGCAAAGGCAGTTTTCTCTTTGTCATGTCCATATACTGGAACCGGCCAGTATCCTTTCGTGAGATCTATTGTTGAAAGGTAGACAGCATTACCCAGCTTGTCAATAAGATCGTCAATACGTGGGTAAGCGTCAAAGATAAAGATGGCATTCACCTTTCTAAAGTCTATACAAAACCGCCAAATTTCCTCAGGTTTTTCCACCAACACAATAGGGGAGTACCAGGGGCTATTAGAAGGCTTGATGATGTTAGCTTCAAGCATGATTTTCACTTCCTGGATGATGGTATCTTTTCTAGACTCTGGAATCGGTAAGGTTTTAAATGTACCACTTTGCCTTCGGGAATGCCGAAATGATGATACATATCCTTCACTCTTCCAGGCTCCACTCTAAACACGTCAGTAAACTGTCTTATAAGGTCATATAGGTCTTGTTTTTGGTTGTTACTAATATCAGGTGAAATTTAAGGCATTATTATCTGTATATTCTGGTAACAGAAAGGATATGATGGCATGGGACTCCAAAGGATTTTCTTTCCATTCCTTTAATAGATTTACAAGGTAGAGTTGGGTTTTAAGACGATGGTTCGGTTGTGAGATTTTATAATTACACAGACCCATTTGTTCCAGAACCTCATGTGGTCCATGCCACTTATATAAAAGTTTATATTCAGCAGTGGGTAAGAGTAGTAGCACCTTTTGACCTATGGAAAAGAACCTTAAAGAAACCTTTTTTATCATAGGAAGTCTTCTGTTGTTCCTGTTCTTTAACCTTGTGAGTCTGTACTAAAGATCTAACAGCCGTCATATGTTCTTTAAGGCTAGTCACAGTTTGGGAGAGTGGAATTGGGGCTTCTTCTCTCTCCTCCCAAGTTTCCCTCAACATATGCAGGACATCCCGGGGTTCCGGTCCATAAAGTAGTTCAAGTGGGGAAAATCCAGTCGATGCTTGAGGCTTTTTTCTAACTGCAAACAAAGCCCAGGGAATCATTTGGTCCCAGTTCTTACCATCTTGTTCCGGTAACTGTTCTTTAACTTCCCCCATAAGTTTGCTCATGAAAGTAGAGCCCTGGTTGGTTAATATATCCTTTGGAAAACCTACTCAGGAAAAGAAAGAGAGCAGCTGTTTCAGAATTTGTTGCATGGTGTTGGCTCTCAAGGGAAAGGGGTATCGTACAGAGTCTACAATGACTTCATATATATTATTTCCCCGTTTGGATGTTTCCAGGGTTCCCACAATGTCCATACCAACCCATGAAAATGGGATTTCAATTATTGGTATTGGATTAAAGGGAACCGGTGGTGGTATATGAGTGCTGGTCTTCTGGCAGATCTCACAAGCCTGAATAAAGTGTTAAGCATGGATTCCAGGCCAGTAAAATGTACTTGCTATTTGGGCGTGGGTTTTGGACTGTCCCAGATGTCCTCCCATCAGATGTGAATGGGCTATCTCTAGGATCACCTCCTTATGACTCTTAGGCACAACCAACTGTGTTTTTACCAAGCCCTCTGAAGTGGTGTCCCCTGTATATAGAAGTCCATGCTTCAAAAAGAAAAAGGGACCTTCTGACTCGGATAGGGCTTGCAAACATGCTTCAGCCAATAAGGGGTCATTCCCTTGGGCAAAGGCTAGGTCTGGAAGTGTCTCAGGTTCTTCCTCTGTGGTTTTTCTGCATTCAGGGTTGGGAGGAGCATCAGGTGTTTCATCTGCCACCCTAAAACCTAAAGTACCCCTATCTTTTCCCACTTTACCCAATTCCTCCTTAACCATAGGAAGTATTGCTTCCTCGAGCACCTCTTGAGCAATTGCATCCCCTTGATGGATTTGGAATGGATCCTTCCTGTGATTTTGTAACAACAGCTTAACATCACCTCTGAAGTCTGGGTCTATAACTCCTGCTAAGACATCAATTCCATACCTCTATGCCAGCATGGGTTAGAGTACTAGTCTGATATACGTATTAGTGGGAAGGGATTAAGATCAAACCAGTGGGTACTAGTCTTCTTTCAACTGGGGGAATAATTTCCTACCTACTGCTACAAATATCAAACACAAAAGAGCCCTTTATGGCTACCGATGGGTCTGATGTCATGGCACTTAACCGTTCAAATTGTAGAGTCCCTCAACTTGTATCGGTTGAGCCGCAGCCCACCCCTGACACCGTTTGTGAAGGCATCATGCAGCAATACACAGAAAACAGATTCAAAGTTCAAACAAAAATGGTTTATTAACTTAAATATCAGGATGGTTGAAGGTCTAACTTGCCCTATGCTAAGGTGGGATTTCCCTACCTAAAGAAACTAAGGAAAGTCTGAGTGTGAGGAATTTGACCATCCGGATAGTGGGTGTGCGTTCACCTGAGCTTTTCTGAAATTTTATATGAAATTGAATGATGGTAGATCAGACTCCGGCAAATGTGGGTGGCTAATACGCGCACATTTTCCTATGCTCATTGCACAACATACACGTAGAACTGTGTATGCTTGGTGGACATAGCCTACAGGTGTCGTCAACCCTGTCATATTTAGTTGGGCTATGACAGCCAACAGTACATCATGTCCTCTCAGAAGGGGAGGGCAAAACCTTCCTCCTGCCATGGCCAGCCTAATTAACTATCAAAGGCTCCAGGGATCTCTGCTGTTCTTTTGTTGAGCCCTGCAGAATGCTGGCAGTGATGAACCTGGCTGCTGAGGTTAACAAAAGAGAAAGGAATCCCCAACAACATTTGCTATGCATCCGTGAAAACCTGAAGCCAGCTCCCGCTTCTCAGTATAAAGGGCAGTGAAATGTCATGTCTGGGAGAGCTGTTTAAAGTAGTCATCCCCATAGGGGGACCTCATTCAGAAGGTACGAGAATGTGGTTTGCAGAAGCCAAAAAGTCTAGTCTCACTGCAGCTTCAAGGGAGACCTACCGCTTTAATCAGGAACCAGGATCCAACCATATGGACCCTTTGATCCACAGCAGACACCCCTCTACCCTTTCTTTGCAAAGCACTCTGGTTATGACCTCATGCATGCATGCAGGAGATTATTGGTGGGGACCCATGATTGGTTCATTAAAGTAGGGTAAGCCTACAACAATCACTGCAGCCCATTTGGCTTTAAAAGAGGTCTGAGCACCTCTTTTGGGTAGATCATCTGAAGACTTCGCAAGAAGTAGCAAGGGTAACTCATTATTGGACCCTGGCTGAAGGTACAGTCTGCCTTGGATCTTCTGTAGGTGGAGAAAGGCCAGGACCTCCAAGAGGGAAGCAAGTTCCTTCCCCTAAACATCTCCCAGGGACAGAGGGTGATTCTGAATCTGGAAGACCCTTCAGCAGCTCCAGAACCAGTACCCAGCCAGCACACAGCGTGCCCTGCTAGGCTCTGCAGTAAGCTTCCTAGGCGGGACATGCCAGAGACAAACCAAGGACAAGGCATCTGCCTGCAACACTCTCCTCAGCTTTGATCTGTCCTCCTTAAAGGACGACATGAACCCAGTGAAGAAGCTAGGAGGACTGCATCGACAAGCATCTACCAACGTCTGCCATAAAGGAAATATTTTCAAGCCAGTTGGGCCTCGCGAGCTGCAACCGACTGCACTGCTGACTGTTGTTACACCGCAGTCACTAAAGCCACCCGAGATGCTTCAGAACCGTCAACCAGCACAGAGACAGCGATTCCTGACCCAGAACCACCGTGTAGGTCAGCCGGCAGCTGTCCATCCAGCCTCACTCACCGAACTTCCTGCCGCCCGATACCCGCAGCTGTCTCCTCTCTTGAACTCTGTCACAGAAGCTGCAAAACACCCTGAAACTGACTCTACACTGTCGAGCACCAAGAACCTCTACAGGCACAAGACTGGTCCTTCTCTGAAGGCCTCTAGTGACATTTTACAACCTATTGCTCCCTTTGTGTTGAAACCAAGTATCCTTGAACTATTGCGATTAATTACTAAACTGCCTACTCTCCTGTAAGTATCCAGAATGCATCCCTTTTCCTTGTTTGAAACTGTCTGTCCTCTGCATTCCTTTACAGGGTGGGTTGTATTTTGTAGTGTGCTAGAACTGTCTGTTGTGATAATAATAAAATAGATATTTGTATACAACCTTGATTGGACAGTCCCTTTTATCATTGGGTAATAATAGTATTTTGGCTGTGTTGCAACTAACCAACGATCCACGATCTTGCAGAGATAAGCCTTCCGCTCCATCCACATTACCAAAATTGGACAAGGAGGTTTATAATTGACTTGTGTTTCCAATCTGTTTGGATCCCTTCTGGTGTAATAGAAGGGTGAGACTGATTGATGGTTCAGAAACCGATATTCATCCCTGGACCACTGGTGCCCCGCAAGTTGATTCGTCACATTGGTGGCAGGCGGTTGGATCTAGTTGGAGCCTTGCGGACAGCTTAGTCACCCAACGATAAATGTACTGTTGCAGGCAATGTTTAGACACCGCTAGGTATTTGTAATAACCATGGATCTTGACGCAGCGACTGTGAAAGGCATGACCAAGGATATCCTGCATGTCCTATGTCAAGAGAAGGGACTTCCCCACAGCACTAAGGTTAATAAACTTGAGTTGCTGACCAGCCTCCAAGCTTGGTTAGAAGCGAGGGCGGTTGGAGAGAAGGCCCCAGGGGACAGGCTAGGACCTGTGTACCCGAATCAAGAAGACGTTCCGGGAGGGGCAATGGAAGATGACGAGAAAGACAGCATGAGTAGTGTTTATCATCAACCATCGCACTGGGGGGGGGCAAGCTTGGTTTCTTAACACTCTAGAGTGTCAGGGAGGTCAGGGGCTAGTGCCGTATTCCGCAGGTCCCAGGCCTCAGCACATTCTCTAAGTGGCCCAGTAATGTTTCCCGGCTGTTAATGAGGTAGCGGCTAGAAAGCTCCTGCTCCAGGAGAGGAGACTACCGCTAGAGGAACAGAAACAGCAAGATAAGGTCACCATAGAGCTGTGCAAGCTGACATTTGAAGAGAGGAATGAGGTCAACAGATCCACCTCTAGCGAAAGCAGCAGTAGTGGCCAAACCACCAGAGAACCTGGGATAAGCCCCAGTGGCACATCCCCAAAGACGTAGTGCAGGCTTACAAAGAGGGTAAGGATATTTTTGACTGGTTTGAAGCACGGGAGCTGGTTTTTCAGCTATAGGAGGTGGACAAGGTAATGTGGGGCGCATCTCTGATGAGTCGCTTACCGACACCAGGGACTGATGCAATTCTTCAGTTAACTCCTGACAAAAGGCCCGTTTATGAAAGCATGAAGGCGGCCGTCCTCAGGAAGTTCTGTAAAACCCCACAACAGTATCTCAAGAGCTTCAGAGTGCTCAGAAAGAAAAGTGGGTAGACATTTGAAGCATTCACACACTTGTCGTTGAAATATTTGGCTGGTAACAAAGTTGATACATTTAAAGGGATGTACAATTTGATTGCGTGTGAGAATGTATTGAAGAATTGTGAGGTTGACCTACACCAGCATCTTGTGGACAAGACTATCACAGACCCTGGGGAGCTTGCTAAGGCTGCTGACAGGTTTGTGAGTACCAGAGTCAGAAAAAGGCTCAAGCGAGCACACCCAAACCCAAAGCGAAATCCTGGGGCAAAAAAGTAAACAAGGATAGGAAGGAGAAAGGTCCAGCCCAATCCTCTTCGAAAGTCAAGTCACCAAAAGAATGAAGGGAAATCCCCAAACTTTTGTTCAGCCATACACACCGAAATTAAGGCCATCATTAGTGTGGGCTTCTTACAGGAGGACCTTCCACTACTCCAAGGAGTGGCCAAATGTGTATTGGTTACACTGAGTGGGAATGGTACTCGGTCTCTAGAAGAGATTCCAGTTCCCAATAATACTCAACACTATTTAGAACATGTGTATATCAATGAACACAAAACTCCTGCAGTCAGAGACACTGCAGCTAGCCTCACTGCTGTCACCCGGCACTGGATACAGCCAGGCCAGAATATTGATGGGCCTGATTGTAGCATCAGTGGGTTTGATGGAAGTAGTAAGTGCCCATTGGCGATAGTAGAGTTCAGCTGGCGAGGTGAAACGACCCAGCATTGTGTATCGGTGAAAGACTCCATCCCTGTCCCATGTCTGTTGGGTAATGATCTTCCTGATACCAAGGTAGTCGCAGTGGCTACCTGATCGAGGGCCAAAGAGATCACCACATTGAAGACTCTCAGAGCCTTAGTGCCTGGAGTGCTTCCAGAGGGCTTGTTGGTGGGACCAGTGTAGCCGGTAGCCCACAGTCCAGTTCCAGAGACTGCTGAGTCACAATACTCCTCCAGGAGAGGGGCCAGTAGCCACTTAGGACTCTACATTGGGCCAGTAGCCACTTAGGACTACATTGGTAGCAGGGGACTCAGTGACTTCAGAGATGTTTGGCGTAGTGCAGGAACCTGAGGTGGAGGACCAGGTGAGCTCAGATCTGAAGGGCCTGCCCAAGCTGGACTAGTTTTCATCAGCTGGGGCCCAGATCAGACTGACTTCTTTAAAGCCCCGAAAGAGTGCCCCACTTTGGTGCGCCTGCGGAAGCAGGTAGTAGAGCAGTCTAAAGGCGAGGCCCCTGGCCTGTTCAAATTGTACTCCTGTACAGTGAGCCAAAAGACTCTGAGGGTGAGGGCACCAGAAGGTTGGTGATTCCCCTGTGCCAGTGAAAGTTGGTTTTGGATTAGGCTCACCAAATCCCTTTGGCGGGTTACTTGGGAGTGACTAAGACATCAGACTAGTTCTCTGCACATTTTTACCTGAAGCAGGTTGGCATAAAGGAATTTGTCCGGTCCTGCCCGACTTTGCAAGCTTCTGGCAAGTCAGGTGGTGCCACAAAGGCCCCCTTAATTCTACTACCAGTGGTTGGCAGCCTTTCAGGAGAATAGGAATGGACATTGTGGGTTTTTTGGATCCTCAAACTAGCTCAGGGAACAGTGACATCTTGGTGGTGGTAGACCATGCCGCAAGGTACCCTGAGGCCGTACCTCTGAGGAGCATCAAAGGCCCTGTGGTTGCAAAGGCTCTGATTGGGATATTCTCCCGTATTTGATTCCCCAAGGACGTCGTTTCTGACAGGGGGTCAAACTTCATATTAGCATATATGAAGGCTATGTGGGAAGAGTGTGGAGTCACCTACTGGTTCTCTACATCCTTCCACCCACAAACAAATGTGCTTGCTGAGCAGTTCAACAAGACCCTGAAAGGCATGATAGGTGGCTTGGAAGAGCACCTGAGGAGAAAATTGGATATTTCTCTGCCATACCTTCTGTTTGCCTACAGGGAGGTGCAACAGAACGGAGTAGGTTTAGCCCCTTTCATCTTCTGTTTTGACACCCTGTACTAGGTCCCCTCAGTCTAGTGAAAGAGGGGTGCGAGGTCAACCCTTCATCCCCTACACGAGATGTGGTGGACTATGTACTTGGCATTCGGTTTAGAATGGCAAAGTAAATGGAACAGTTGACAAAAAACCTACAGGCCAGTCAGGAGCTGATAAAACACTGGCATGACCAGAAGGCCACAGTGACAGTCTATTTTCCAACAAACTAGTAGGATACACTTCTTCAAAGTGCGCTTGGCCACTGAGGTAAATAATTGACGGTGAGATGCAGACCTGGTTACTATAGGTCCTACCCTAGACCTAAGAACGTGTAAAAAGTTATGAGATAAACCAGTATTCTGCGCTCATCATATATTTAGGTGTATTCAAGGTCAGTAGTTTGTAATAGTTCATCTAGAGAATATGCAATGATGTGTAGTAATCCTCTTTCTTTCAAATTATAATAGTCCAACAATAGTAAAACACAATTGGTGATTAGACATATTTTTATTTAATTTTCATAGCCAGAGCCGACACGTGTTTCGACCCATGGTCTTTTTCAAGGCTGAATCTAGTATAGTTAAAACAAAAACAGTACCATAATAAATGTATACATACCAAGACCAAAGTTAAGAAACAGAAAAAACGGGTACAAACAAAGGACATATGGAAAATTAGAATACAAAATAAGGGATATCATATCCATATTGTGAATGTACATCTTTCATATTATATCTATGTCCCATGTTTGTTGATAACCATACAGATATGTTATTTTGTAGATTCATTGAAGCACTCAAAATAAAAATAAACAATTTAGTGTAAATAAAAAGCTTAAAAGTATAAATAATCAAGGTGTACCAAAGATTGCAAGAGAGAATATTCCTTTGCTATACCCATGCAAAGTGTCCACCTGTCTTTGAGTTTGTTAGTAATCGTTAGGTATCTCTACATCCCTCTATTTATTAATTCAATACATTATTTACGTGTGTTAGTTTCCAATAATATTCCATCCTTTGGATGATAGTGAGATTGTAAAAAACTCACCAAATACTTTAGCTTGAATTATTCTGCAATTAAAATGAATACATTGCTGTTAGCTTATTTGTGCTGACTTCGTTTTAGCCCTTCTAGAATTGAAGAATAATACGAGCATAGACTTGCCCATTGGCTATGTGAAAACCCTTTCTTATTATGCTGTACAGGTAATTGGAATGGTTTACCAAGGTTTCTTCTTGAGAGCTACCTGAGGTATAATTAGAAATGATTTACCATGAGTTAACCCGCCTCAGCTCATTTTAAAGACAAATATTGGTATAGTAATATGATTTGAGTTTAATTTACCCTTGAAGTGTCTGTTATCATACTATTCTCTTGGTAACATATTCAATGGCCCTCATTACAAGTCAGGCATTAAGGGTTTAACGGCGCCGTCGGTGCCGTTAACCCTTAACGCCTGATTCACACTTTAATGCCTGCTTTTTGCAGGTGTTAAAGTCCAAGGCGCTAAGCGACCTTGGTGCTAATTACGGCACCGCAATTTACGGTGCCGTAATTAGTGCCTTCCCCATCCCCATTATGCCCTATGGGGCAAAAATGGGAATGGGGAAGGGCAAATGGTGAATGGGGAATTACCGCCTCACTCACCTTGGAATGGGGCGGTAATTCCGCCATCCACCATGGCGGAATCCGGCATGGACCATGCTGCTAATAGCACCATGGTCCACCGCCTGACTTGTAATGAGGGCCAATGTATAGTTGTTCAGTCCTAGATTAGTAACTGCAAGAACCATAATGTTTGATGTAAATATATGTTTTAATTAACTAGCCTATTATTTACATTGCCCCAAAGCTATATCTTGGTTGTGCCATAAACTGTGCGCTAGTTAATGTTCCATTATTATCACATGGAATAGTATCAATGACTAGGGGCGCAGAATATAAATGACAATAATTATGCCCCAAAATTGATTACAGGTCCAAGTATAGCTATATAGTATCGTATAGTACTTCATCGTAGTGAACTTTGCATTCTTGAGCAAAATAATAGTCTAAGATTACAAGTTAGTGTCTAAATTACCTTCTTAGATGGGATATCCTTCTTGGAATCGCCCTGTTCATCCCACGGGTATTTCACATGTGGGCATCATTTTATTTCTCATGTTTATATACATTGTGTGTAACATGTAAGTTAGGCTTGGTAACAAACAGTGAAGACAGACACAAGTGATCACAGTTCAAGGGTGTTTATTGAACTTCAATGTTTTGTTTGAACACCTATCTAACCATAAATCTAAGGATGGGAGCAAGCTACGTCCATCAAATAATAATAACGCAGTCCTGGTGGAGTCTCTGTCAAAATAAAAGTGCCTATACTAAAAAAGCCTATTGCCAATCCTTACCTCTAAGAACAAGTAGTGTGGGAAAATGATGTATGCAAAAGAAAAGTGTTCAAGAAATAATATGTCAGTATAGTTGAACAGATAGCTTCCCTTCCCCACGTTCTCAGCACGGGACAAGGTGACACACTCAAGCTTCGCACATGCTCTTGCTTCTCTAGAAAGAGGATGCAATTCAGAACATAGATATCCAGGCCTTAGTTCCTTTCTCATCAGGTTTTTCACATTCACCAGTTCTCGGGTTTATTGTTCATCACGGGTCTCCGTCAGTCGGGTTCGGACCCCCTTAAACACAAGTTCACAATAGGTCTCCCTCGGCCGGGCTCAGACCTTGCAATCTCACTTTCCTTACTTTCCACTCTATCAAAAATCAAAGACTTTCGACTGTTCGATGGATTTATTTAAATTGTCGCAGGACCACTTCGATTCACTTTATTCATAAATTTCACCTTTAAACTTTACTTTCGCTTCTGCCACTTCTTGGCTGGGTACCTCAAAAAGAAACCTTCGATTGAGCACACCCGCGGTGCCAGATCACTCTGTTACTTTGTATCATACCTTCTCTGATTCATATTAAAGTTCAAACATCCATCAGCAATTGAGCTTTATTCACGTCTTTCATCACACGCGTTAATATTCTTTGCTCTTAATACAATGGTGTCGCTTTCAACCTTGACTTCAACACAGACTGGTCTTGTATCGGTCTCCCCAACTCACCAGCTGTGTTGATTTCTCTGGCGCTGCTTTGATCCTGGAGCCAAGGACAGTACCACAACTGCTGCTGCTCCTCCCGACTAAAACAGTCATGCAGGAGGGCCCCAGGTATCTCCGACACACAATGCAGGATTCCTGGCCTTACGCCTTTTAATCTGAAGGCATATGGAAAGTAACAGTTTGTTGCCGACAAGGTCAAGGGTATCTACCTCCTTGTTCTCCCTTCTCGGTTTGCAACATTGCTCCCCTCGTTCAATTGCTGTCTGGAAAACACTGCTCCTTCGTGTGTTTTGCCTCACTCCCAGTGTGTTCATGTGTTGTGCCTTTTATCTGTGTGGGGAAGCTTAATGGAAGTCAGGTGTAAGTTGTCAAGAGTAATTGCCTGACTGTGCCTGACCACAGCAGTGGGACATGTCAGGTTCATTGCTCGGGTATGAGGCTGTGTACTCCCAGAGTAGCCTCTCTCTGTGAAAGTGTTTGTGTAGGTAAGGGGGGAGTTCCCAAGTGTCCTACCTGGCAGGATGGAGTGAAGGTGTTGAAGGGGGGGATACCGCATCTCGACATCAGGTGTCCCACTCCCCGAAGACCCCTCCCCCAGGTGATCCTCCCTCACTGGTCCACCCCCAGGGTCTGGGTCCAAAGGCGATGGTTGTGCCCTAGCCACCTGACAGAGAGAGATCCCCGGGGACTAGCGGGTGAGACACCATCTGGTTTCTCACAGATTTAACATGCACGTTGCACGTAAGGTCACAACAGTAAACAGCGTGACCTGCTCACAATAACGATATCAGTAAGGAGTCATTTTTTTAAAACAACTATTGGTCCTCCACAAACCATGCAGAATAGTTTTTGGGAAAAATGTCTATTGTACCTCCACAGTCAGTCTTAAAAAATGTTTCTTTCTTCAGTTAGATAGCTGATCTATAGTAAATGAATGCTGCCAAATGCATCTGTACCTGTCAGATATGTAGAATCCGGTGGAGTACTCCCAGAATCCTTAGCTAAAGTCCCCTCCTAGGTGGCCAGGGAAAGACAGACGCTAAATGATCCTAACCCTGTGGGCATTGCTAGCCGGGAGCATGACCTGGGAGGAGAAGGGCCCAAGGGAAATAAGAGGACTTTGTGGGATGAGACACAGTATTTGTCTTCCTCAAGGAAGGGAATATCTGTAATGCCGAAATATATAATGGCTTGCTGTCAGAGAGAGTTTTTATTTTCTCAAACTGATAGTTGGAATATAGATGAAGGTAACCACCAGCAGTTATATTTTGAAAGTCAGAAAAACCCTCTTAATATCACTGACATAAGCCCTTATGAGTCCCAGAGAATTAAGGAGTCTTTAAATGTTGCCAATTGAATTCCTGAAAAACCATACTCTTCTGTAAAGTCAAATAATACTTGGAATCCTCAGATACATTAGGGAATAGGTATAAAATGAAAAATGAATGTGATAATGATAAATTCACGAAGGAAGCATAGTTCTATATTGTGGATAAGGCTTCCGGATTTATGTAATTTATTGTTCTGCCATTTCTGTCTGTATTAATAAATATTTCTTTTTAAGCCTTTTTTTCTGTGCCAAGAATCCCTAAGTACTGGGACGTAGAAGAAGACTGCAGAAGTACAGAACTGCAGGTGGTAGTCAATTGGGAATAATGACCCACACCTGAAGGAGTGGGAGGCATAAAAAACCCCTCAGGTGCAGGCCATAGGAAGGAGTAGCAGTAGAAGTTGTGGTACTTTTCCTACCTCCATGTGGCTACAGCAGAAGCAGAGGTTGTGTGGGAGCAGAGACGCCGGGACCACAGTGGCATGTGTGGTTGATGTTGGTCCTGAGAGGGTCCTGATTGCTCTAGACTGTAATTGAAGAGCTGGTGCAGCAGGAAGCGTTGGGAGAGATGACTCTCCTCTTGAGGAACAAAGCTGCAGAGGTCGTGCAGCAGAAAGCACACCTTTTCATAACTGTCCCCCTTGTTTTCCAAGCACCGGTGGCAGGCGAGCACTGATGTGTTGTTGGAGCCAGGAGAGCCCTACCGACAGTAGATGGGAGCCACGGAGGACCGCAGGGAAGTGATTCCCGGACTCCTTGGGGAAAATGAAGCAGAGGACTTGGAGGCAGCGAGGTGAACGGACGCGCACACCAGACCCGGTGAGATCACTACTAGATAGTGACCCCAGAGCACTCTGCATCCACCCACTGGCCAAGTCCAGGGGCCTCGACTATAGTAAAGTAATAAGCGAAGTAAAATAAGTGAATAAGAGCCCTTTTGAATGCGGAACTGATAGAAAACAAGTTAATTACTAGTTTAACAACCAAGCTGATTTAAAAGGGCACAGATGGTAACATAAGAATCTGCTTGCCATATCATTAGCGGGTGATTGTGGCATTGTGGGACACACAAAGAGCCAGCACCGAAAAAGGGTGACATCTATGATAGAAAAGAGAAACACTCATTGCCAAAGCCAAAAGAGAAATATACCAATGCAATTCAGAAAGAACTATCATTGCCAAAGCCAAAAGAAGACAGGTGGTATTTTCACTGTTGAGAAAAATGATTGCCCATATGAAAAGGAGGTCCTAAGAGAGAAGGACTTGACCTTACATTGCCAAAGCCATAGAAGTGTGAAATTGAAACAAACCCTTATCAGCAGTTGGTTGGTGGAAAGGGGAAGAAACAAGAGTGGCAGGAAGGCTAAACCTCTGAGAGAAGTCATTCAGAGGGAGTTGAACATAACCTGCAGAGAATGTGGCAACCACACGAGTGTAACAAATAGCATCAGTGTGGGTCTTATTTCCCTTGAAGTGGTTCTTACATTTGAAGCTGTGGAGCAAAGGACACTGCCAATTTGTTTTGTTTGAGTTCAAACTTTACCAGTGAAGTACTGACACATAATAGTTTTCTCTGGCCTGGCAGGAGAGTACACCAGACCAGAGAACGTTGTCTTAATAAGCCTGGCAAGGGAATGGACCAGATGAAAGCATCTTTAGTACTGCCTGATGGTTAAAAGTCTTGAGGAAGAAGTTGAAGAACCATCAAAGTATTTTGTTTGATAATGCAGGACCATCCTGACAAATGAATAACATTGAAGCAAGTGTTATGTGAACTGCTGCTGAAGTCTTTAATATTGTCAAACAAATGGTTTTGTTAACTGGTGCAGAGATATGCTGACAAAGACCTTTTTTTAAACCAATGAAGTAAGGAAATATTCTGAGTCACTGGGTTATTTCAGGAATTTTGTGTTATCAAATTGGAACTGTGTGTTCCTAAGTTTGGAATCAAAGAGAACTTTTTATACGATACAGGATTTCCTTATCCTTTTTGGAACTGTTAAACAAAATCCTACTTGAATCAGGGGAAGGGGAGTTCACCAGGATTAGAAGGAGACTCACTTATTATGATGTGACTTTAACTGTTATATTTGTTGCTGTTGAACTGCCATATATTTGCCCTGTTAAGTTATGTATGAATAAGTGTGAGGGACAGTATACGTTTGTTAGAGTATTTCCTTTAGTTTATTTTAGGCAGGGAAATCCTCGTCAGGGTAGGGATAGTGAGGCATTTATCCAACCTTTTGATTTAATAAAATGACATATTATGAAAAACCTTCACAAAGTTGTCGCCTCTCATTTCTGACCCCTCACACAGAGCACTTGTTGTCACCAAATCACATTGCATGTGCACAAATGCACCAACAACTGACAGTGCACATACCTACGTGTGTCCACTTCACAGATCATACGCCCAGCATCGTCAGGAGCCTGCAAGCCGGTGTAGATTAGTACAACACACGTGCTGCATACAGAAGGGATGACCTGCAATATTGCATACCCATGCACAACACACATACACTGTGCAGGTGGGCTTCCCAGTCAAGGATCTGGGTGTGGAGCTCTGGGTGGAACCTCTTGAGGACCCGGAGCTGAAGAGATGATCTCAGATGGTGACCCGCATGGTGCACCTCCACAGAGGCATCTTCCTCGAGGGCTGCCCTCATGGCTACGGTGCTTGAGGTCCTCCCAGTGTTTCTTCATGGTCTTCATCGAACAGACTGCCACCCCCTCCACGTTGATGGTAGTTGTGATGTGGTCCCAGATCTGACGACGGGCATCTGTCCTAAGCTGTGCTGCTGGGTTGCAGAGGAAATCATAATTTGCCAGGACCTGATCCACCAAGATGCCTCCTTCGTTGTACATAAAGCTGGCAGCCCTCTGCCGCGCTGCCATTGGGGTGCCGCTCGATGCAGAGGAGGAGGATGGCCCAAGCATGGCAACCGCTGAGGCAGATGTGGACGAGCTGGGTCCTGACAATGTGCTGCAGAGCTGTGGTGGTGGTACAGAGAGGTGGAAGTCCCAAGTTGCCAGATGAGGTGGTCACAGAGCCGACAGAGGAGAACAGGCAATGGCAGAACAGCTGGCACAGCTGGCACTCCAAGGCAATGTTGGTGGGTAGCAGGCACATCTACTCTACCGGACAGCATCAGATGGTGGGTTTTGGAGGCAATATAGGGCAGTAGGAGGCAAACATAATGGCAAGGAGGAAGTTCTGTGTGCGTGTCTCATCTGAGGCAGCAGATAGCAGAAAAAGGGGCCTTAGCGTGTAAGTTATGTGCTGCACGCTGCACGCAGCACACCTGTGAGGCCCATGGCAGTGACATGGGAGATTTAAGAGGTGCAATGCACATTACCAGTTGTGCGTAAGAATTATACGGAGAGAGAGGATTTGCTATTGCTGACACACATTTGGGGTTGCTTCACAAGCCGTTGCCTTCATGTTACGTGGAAGCATTGTTTTGGTTGGGGGGTGCCTATACAGCATCACCTATGCAGTTTCTTGGTTGGGGGTGCATATACAGCCTTACGTATGCATATTTTCGGTGGAGGGTGCCTATACGGCATCGCATATGCATTTCTGTGGTTGGGGGTGCCTATACAGCCTCACGTATGCATTGTTTTGGTTGGGGGTGCCTATACAGACTTGCGTGCACATTTATCTGGTTAGAGGTGCCTATATGACAGCATTGCATATGCATTTTCTTGGTTGGGGGAGCCTCTTCGGTCTCATGTATGCATATCTTTGGTCGAGGTGACCATACGCATTTTGTACTGTATTTTCTTTTTCTGGGTGACTTGCAGAGCCCACTATGCATTGCGTTCCACATTTTCTTTTGTGGGGTGCCTTGGAGCCTTGCAGGACCACCCTACGTAGTCCATCACATATCCTGTTTATTTTTGGGGTTTGCTTGCACCATAAGTGGGAAGGTTCCAAAAGGGAGAGGATGGGGCATGGAGAGGACACACGTTCCCCAGCCCCAGGATGGGTGCGTGGTGAGGACACACATGCCCCAGCCCTAGGAGGAAGACATGGTGAGGACACACGTGCCCCAGGTCCAGGACACTGTGAGCCTCAGCCCATAGGTGAACCGGCACCAGGATGGGGACTTGGTCAGAGGCCTATAGGTGGTCCAGCACCACCTAGGGTCACTAGAGCTAAGAGGGGACATCCACAGAGCAGGAAGAGGTGCCACCCCATGATCAGACACAGGTGAAGGAGAAGGGGCCACCTAGGAAGAAGCGCTTCATCAATGACGAGGGAAATCCTCACCAATTATACGCAGGAACACCATGTGGATCTCTACCCCTCGGCTGGCAGCACCCATACTCCCATTCAGTGAATGAGGATGACAGAACACACCCTCGACACATGAACGCTGCTTGTAGATCCTGTAATCTACATCTCCGCACCCTTAGATGATCCTTCCCTTGCCTATCCTACCTTCACCGAGTCATGGTAATGTTGGCTATCATCCTCTCCTGCGTAAAAACTGCTTTAATTCCATTTATGTCGCTGCCCCTCCATATCAGCTCTGAAAGCTACTACAAACCAAGAAAAACACATCCTACCTCGTTCTTGCACCCACCCCCAGGGAACACGTCTCCTGCACTCCGGGTGCTCCACTGGCTTGCCCTTGTCAGACAAACAACCTTCAGAGTTATTTGTCCCACCATCGGTGTCCTCCACGAGTTGTGCCTTGACTTCCTCCAAAACTGACTCATGGGTTACCAACGCAACAGAAACCTCACATCAGGCTCTGCACTTTTGCTTGTGATTCCTTCCTTCAATTCTACTAGAACTGGAGGCATCTCTTTCTCCGCCCATGCTCCCACACTCTGAAACTCCTTCCCATTCAGCATCCACCAAGTGGAGAACCACCTTACCTTCCAGAAGGCACTCAAAACCTGACTCCTTCCTTCGCCAAGCCGGACAAAGGCCACACCTCATGCAATGTCCCCACACAGTTTGCCCTGCTGGAGGAACCCTGCTGGCATATAGCAGTGTTGTACTGCATGTAATGCCTTTGTTGGTTTCCAGGAGTGCATCTTTTTTTGCATGCAGATTGCCCGGCCAAAAGGATTACATCATCTGAGTTGCACACAGATGACAGGGCAGCCAGCCTATATGTCTCCATGCACTCCAAAGGACCGATTTAGCACATTTGGACCATTTAGATTTGTACTGCTTGGCACATGTGGACCCCTGACTGCATTTACCTTTGTTCCACGTTCCACTTGTTGTTAACTGTTAGTTTTCTGTATGTTTCGCATCTTCAATGTATTGCATGGCTTTTCTTTTCATAATTGTTGTTCAACTCTTGCCACAGTAAGCGACTGCAATGTATGTGACTGTATATTGTGGGTGCATGCATGTGAAACTTCCTCCTCGACCCACATCATCTATTTATATGTTGTCCTTGCAAGTGTCTGCACTACACCCTATGATTCCCACCCCCTTCCTTGGAACAGCTCATCCTGGGGGTGGGCTCTGATTGAGGGGGGAGAGACATCTGGGGAGTGATGACCTGTCCATGAACTATTGTGTCCAACAAGGGGTATGTGGGTGGGGCAGAGTATGGAGTGGGGGTGTTATAGCCTCATATGCGTGGAGATTGGGGACCTGGGTCTCTTTCTGGGTTGCCTGCAGTGGTGTGTTGACCATGTGTGTTGGGGGCTGAGAATCCGAGGAGTCCCCTTTAGTAGATGCTGTTCTTTTCCATGTCTCCCCTTCACCCTCTCCTCTATTGTCCCTGTTCACCCTCAAACTGTTCTATTTTTCAATCAGTGTGCTTCCCAGCTTCTCTGTCTATGCTACCTTCTGTTCCTCTCCTTCTGTGTATCTTCCTCTCTGCTGTCCTTCTCTCAGACCTCACCCACTCTAATAGCCCTCTTCCCTCCCCTCATCTCCCCATCAGAAAATATATTCCTTGCTCCCCACTCCATCTCTCTATCTCTCTGCTCCCGGGCTGCCCTATATTCCGTTTGTCTGCTCTCTCTCCAGTCCCTCTTGCACTCTACCTTCCTTCCCATCAGCTCCCCTCACTTGAACTTTCTCTCTCCAACCCTTCCCCTCCTCCCTTGGTGTCCCTTCCTTCCCCTGCATCCAAGGGTAACCCACAGGCAACAGTGAAGCCTGACAGTGGGTGTGCCAGACTTGTATGCATGCCATCAGTGGCCCGACTTGTACCCTTGGCCCATGGCAGAATAACCCCTGTGTCCAGAGTGCTTCACATACTCGGGTGACAATGTGTTTACTTCACTGCCAGTGATTACTCTGTTCATGAGTTCTGATTTTGGTGTATTCTGTGGTGCTCACGCTCTTCAATGTAACCTGCCTGTTATTCCCAGTCCATTTATGCATACAATGCACCATCATCGGGTTGGACATTCCCTGATCCTAAACTGTGGCTTTGCCTCGGGTCACCCACACAGCTTTCCCTGTTCTGGCCTGCCTCCTACATTCAAGGCATACATTTGTTTTCAAAAATTGATTAGCAGAGTTTGCTAATTAAAATGTTCTTGATTATCAAACAAATCTCACGCTCTGAAACACTTGTGTACGAGCGCGATAGAAATAAAATATCAATCAATCAAAAAAATCAAAAAACCCATTGGATTAGCAATGTTGTTCTAATAGTCTTAGTGTCACCAGAAGTTATTTGTACCCAAGACATAAAATGGGCAACAATAGAGCAGTTTTGTGTACCACTGAAGTAAGACATTAGTGAGTCAGGCCTTGCAAATTCTTTACAATTCTGCTATACTTGCAGGTCAAAGAACTTACTTTACATACTCAACCTAAGAGATATGCGCTCAACCCATGTCAACGGATGACAACAAATTGAAAAGCGCATTCTGTAAAATGGTGCATGTCACCACAAGCCTACTTTGTTTGGCACACTGCTGCCACCCAGAGGCCAGCCATGCACTGTAAAACATTTAATTGACATTTACTGCAAACAACGTAAATGTTAAATAGATGTTTCATACATTCCCTGCAAATGGTACTCTCCCTGCATAAAATCTACTCAACTATGCGTGTGCGCAAAAGACTTTGCAAGCCCTGAATGAGTGTCTGTAAAATGCAAACGGTTAGCTGCCTGTATGGACACAAATACATATAATAAGGCTCTGAAAAGAGTTTGGACAGTTCTCTCCTGCAGGTGCTAATATAAAATGTAATCATAAAGCAAAACGAGTTCAAAAGGCTAATTACAGTGTATGCTAGTGTAGTAGATCTGTCGCTGTACAGACTGGATGGAACTATTGATCACTACCTTGTATAAACATCTAGTTAGCTTTGTGTATTCATGATGTAAGAGGAAAGAAAGTAAGGCACTAAGCAGAGTGAGTGGCATAGCAGGCACAGAACTAGGCAAACTAGGGTGAATATTGTAGTTTTCGGCCATCTCACTTTCAGGGTAGCTGGTATAAAACAAGAGGGTGATAAGATAGAATGTCAAGAAGTATGGACTCAGCTCCTGGGTTGAGCACCAGTTGCCCAGATATATGCAACTATCAAGTTACAGAACTAGGTTTGCCATCAAAAGCAAATGTGATCATGTACATTTAAAAAATGTTCAGTCATCAATATGATGTATCTTCCCCAACAAAATGAAATGTTGTTGATACTATGAGATTTAGATAGGCCAACCTAAACTTGACTGTAAAGCACGGAGATGGTGCTGTGCGTTACAGCATCAATACTTTAATTATGCATTATGCAGCAACTTGCATTTTTAGGAATGGAATTGCATGAATGTCTTTTTAAAAAAAAAAATAAAGATAACACATAGTGGCCTTTGCAGGACAGGATACAGTTAGCTTGATAAAAATATAATTCCAATTACTTCTGGTTTTCAATTGATTGAAAAGGAATTTTTGCCTAGCACTCCTACACATGCGTTTGGTACTTAATAGTGGATTACTGCTGCGCTCTCTCTCCATTAGCTCCTTTGTAGTTGCAATGAACAGAGAAAAGGTGGTGAAGAGAGCCCCGGGGGCAAGAGGGGATTGCAGGGCGAGCTGTGCTTTCATTGAACAGGGTAGCTTAAATAGCTAACTTTGCTACACAAGTGTCAATTTGATTAGCAAACCTAAATAATTGCATAGCAATTTGCTATGCAACACGGCTTCTGTTATGCCTTTCAAATTAATGGCTGAAGTTTTAGAAAATTGATTCCCTCTGCTTTGGGACTGTGTCAAGGGTATGCCCCCTCAGGTGGGCTCCCTTAAATGGGTGTCACCCCCTTACAGACACAGCAGAGGCTGAACATCCTGGAAGCTCACTGGTGGCCAATTCGAGTCTATGGGGTTGGGTGTTCTCCGCCCCACTCTGGGCCCTCTTTGCCATGCTATTCGACCTTCACCATCACGCACGTATGTGCAGCAGTTCAGAACAATGTTTCTGTGAGGTGCCAACCCCCTGTCCACACACTCGTGGTGGTGCATGGTGTGACCCCTCCCACTCTCAGTTGTTACTGCGGCCAGTCTCTTCCCTTCCACCACCACCACCGGGGCGTAATGGGCGCCTGGCCCTCACAACCCCTCGTGGTGAAACTGGGCAGTCAGGATGCTTCAGCACTAAGCCTCCGTGCCAGGTCCATGCATCCTGCAATGGTGCTGATCATGGTCTGACTTTAGAGCGACAATGGGAACAGGGGACCTGCAACAACCCTAGCCACACACCAGGGGAGTGTCTCAGTGTCTATTTTAATTCAAACAACCCTCAGACGGTGGATCCCAAGGGGGTATACAGGACCACAAGGTGCATTCAGAGTGTCGATCAATGTGTCTTGCAATTAACACTGATTCTCACAGCTAGCTTCGTCGGCACGTGAGCCGAGTGACCCACCACCAGGAGTCACAGGCACATTTTTTGTCCGGACATCAGCACAAACCTGCAAGTGCAGGAGGGCTGGGTGTTACGCTCACCTTGTCTCCACGGGGGCGTTGAATGCGAGCAGGGTCAATGGTTCGTTTTCCAGCATGGTTGAGCTCCACTCCCTAGCTGTTTTGCTCAGGCCCCTTGTCACTGCTTGAACTGGCCTGGATTTGGCTCCTGATGGGAAAACAGAATAGATATAAAGGACTGGCGCCTTCCCCGGTGGACCCTTCCCTTGTGTCCCCAGATAGGAGTCCTTCTGGTTACCCAACGCAGTGTTTGCTCACCTTGGAGATAGTTATGATGTGCTCTCCTTCCTGCTCGTCTCAACAGGGGTGCAATGTTGCTCTTCTGAATCGAGTTGCTGCACTGATTCCGGTACAATGTTCTTATGGATCAAGTTACTCCACTGATCCGTCACGAGGGCACTAAGATCGAGTTGCTCCACTGATCCGGTGCTAAAGGTGAGTCTTTCTTTGTTTAAGTAAGCAATTAAACCACTGTTTGTTATTCACTGTTCCCTTGCCAATTTTCTCTAATTCCTGTCTCTTCTCTTCCAACAGATTCCCGATATAGGATAGCGTGTGAACAGCAGAAGCGCAGAAGATGCTGCCACGTGAAGCGCTGGACGCTGCTGAGGGCATGTAAACTGCGGTTGCATGAGAACTGTGCTCGCGAGCTTCTCTTCTGCAACTAACCTTGTTTGCTTTTCTTTCGTCCCAGGTGCCGCAGCAGATGGAGCGGAGCACCGGAAAGGTGCAGGAGGCTGCATCAGCTGTTGTGCATAAGGAAGAAGGTCGCGGACCGCTGCGGAGGCCGAAGATTCCCAGGTAAGTGTCAGGTAAGCTGGAACCCTCACGTGCTGCTGGAGTCTAAATGATCGTGGACCGCTGCGGATACCTAGACCACTGGATAAGCTTCAGGCAAGCTGGAATCCGCACATGCTCACAGGATTTCTTCAGATGTCAGCGGAGAGCGTTCTGCTGCCATGGGCAGTTCAACGCGAAGAATCTGACAAGGCCTGGGCGGGGTTTATATAGCAAGGCCCAGCCACATCCAAGATCTTGGAGCATGTTCTGCTGGCCACGCCCATACTTGCCACACCTTATGCTAGAAGATTGTTCAGGCCTGCAGACAGCCGATGTCAATTGTTGAAGGCTTCATACTATGAACCTGGTGCCAAAGGTGCCAGGACAGGGTCCACGTGAGCCTCCTTTGATCTTTCCTGTTATCAATCCGGACAGGGTGTCTTCTAAACCCTGAAGTCCCGAGAGCAGGATGGCATTGTCTCTCGGAGGTGCTGGTCATGACACTGGGGAGACACAGCACCACCTGTCTTGCCTGCCGACACAGCGAGACAGCCTGGCACCCCATCTAGTTTCTCCATGTGTGAGTTGGCCAAGAACATTGCGTTTTTTTCAAGTCAACAGGCCACAGGTGCTCAGCCTGGAAATCCCACCCACATTATTCTGCAGCAGTGCAACATGGACTTCCCACAGTGACAGGGGCAGCCACCACCACCAGACAACCAGACTAATCCACTCATCATTCAAGAACCATGTCCTCCCGCTCCTCTTTCTGGGAGGAGGTCCAGAGGCAGAGAGGGTGCGGTTTGGGTAGGACCTCTGGGGACTTTGAACACCAGCACAGCCACACAGAGCAAAGCTCCAGGTGCTTGGTTACAAGGGTATGTTTCCCACTACACCGGCAAGCATGGCCATTGCTCACCCACAGCTGTGGGCAGCCAGAGCCTCAAAACCCACCCGTGGAGTAGGCCCGGCTGCACCATGGCTCTGAGCTCAGCCAGCGTGGCAGGCTACCATCCACGTGGGGAGGTATCCTTTGAGATCAGCAGGACTTGCCTTCTGACTGTGGTTCCTCCACCGATACCTGTCTGCTAGCAGGTCAGAGAGGAGTTCACCCGACAAGCACATCAGCTCCAGTGCCAGCTCAGAGAGGAGGGGGTCCACTCAGGGCCGCCTTGCTGATGCATGGTTGGTGTTCTCCCAGCAGGTTAAACCAACCCTGTCAGACATCCATGTTCATCTGCTGGGTCGTGAAACACTTCACTGGTCAGACCGTGGCACGAGGGCACTCAAGGATGTGGGTGTGCATGTCTGGGATGCAACAGCAGCTCCACCATTGATGATCCTTACCCAGGTTTACATATGGAAGCCTTGTTGTCACTTTTACTTCCTCTGGATGATCAGGTTTGATCCCTTTCTCAGTGCTCCACCAGGGCCATTGCCAACCCCAGTAGGACCAATCCTGGGAACTCTCTGAAGCTTCCAATCAATAAATTAAAGTGAGGGGCAGTGTGTAAAAAGGGCAGTGACTTAATACAAACCAGCTTCTGACCTGCCCTTACTGGTAATTCCTAGTGCATGTGATATAATTGTGATATAGTTGCAAACACCAATACATATCACAAACACAGTTCAGTGGATTACCAGCACTTGTCGGCAAAGAGTAGAAACATGCTGATCCATTCAGTGTGGCGCATTTGCAGCCCCAGATATTTGAGAGCATCACAGATGTGTTATTGATCAATCTTGTGTGGCTGACTGCCACTTGTCCCTCTAAACATTTGAACACCAAACACAGGGGGTCACATACATCGTTGTCATGGAGGTGTCTGGTTCATTATCATGATTACCCAGACAAATGACTCCACCAACTGGGAAAAGACATGCACCACCACCCACAAAAATTGTGAAAGAATGACCTATCTGTGAATCCAGTTTGTGTATGGGCTGGTTGGGGTTTACCATGTAGGGTCAAATTGTAGGCTCCACTCCTGGCGGTGCCTTTCTTTCTATTCTGTCTATTTCTTTTGATTTCAGCTTTGAAACCATGCTCAGTCTCGGTACCAAAAGACTTTGGTTTCCCATAGGCGGGCAGTCATTGTGCTTGCAGAGTAGAGCCACATATGCTTCTTTTTCCCCCTGCCGTGAGGCAGCAGGACACTCCCAGCAGGCCATGCTCTGATGCGACATTGTGTGGGGCTCTGTGGTTTCAACACGAAGCCCACCGGCACAGAGATTTCACCACAAAGCCCAGTTTGAGTAGCAAGAAACAATTGGGGCACAGTCAAGTCCCTTACACACTGTCTTCAGTAATACAAAGGAAGATGACTCAGCTTTCTTGTATTATGTGTACCCTGGACAACAGAGGGGGAGTTCTGGCCATAAGTGTCCTGCCTCCTTATGGACCCAACTGGAAAGAGAAATTTCAAATTGACAGCCATACAGACTTCCAGAGGACGCGGACCGTCTGGTAGTGCTATGCATTCCAAAGGTCCTGGGCATAAAGGTCCATGTGGTCCCCTGGCCAAGGGCCAGCCGTACCCAAAGGGCAGGGGCCACAGTGGACCTGTATGCAAGCCAGGTGCACAAGGGTCAGGGGGAAGAAGGGGAAGCAGGAGTGCTTTGGTCAGGGTCGATTTTTGCTTTTCACTCCAGGCACACAGAGGGCACTGCTCAGTAAACCATGGTTGTCAAGTTTCACAGTTCCATGCAGGAGTCATTGGCCAAATCATTGTTTTGTTACGCAATACAGGCCTGTATGAGTAGGTGAGGAGGTTTCACAAGCCTTGCCCAGGCCTCTCCAGAGGGCATGGCTCAGAGGTATCCCAGCCAGTGTCCTAGCCATCCAGGAATGCTAACCCAGCTATTGTGCACCTGCCTCTGATGCAGTGTTTTCTAGACACGCTACTCAACAGTTCCTCACATGGGATCCAGCCCACACTGGAGGGCAACACTAAAAGGTATCGAGGGCAAGGGCCTGAATGGCCAGGAGTGCTACCCCACCCTTTGGTGCCACTGGGTAGAGCATAGCGGTCAAGTTACCTTGTTCCATACGGGACACCTCAAGGCTGTCCATTTGTTTTTCTTTCACACACAGCATGTTTATGCAAGCTGAGAAGGTGTTTTAGGGTGAAATGATGTGGATGGTAGACAGGTGTGTACTTTGTGCAGGTGGGTTCATGGCACTCAGGGGAGCACAGGGTATGGTGTCATGGGTGCGGAGGGAGACATGGAGATGGGAGCCTGGTGAGTCATTGCTTGCAGTTGTTGCATGCCACTTAGAGGGTACACAGTGGTGGTGTTGTGGGCGGGGAATGCTGTCACTGTGTGGGGTGCTTTTCAGTGCGTTGGCCTGAGGTGAGCAGGTCCAGCTACATGGTTGAAAAGGGAGCCATGGAGATGGGAGCCATTTCTTGCAGTTGTTGCATGGCACTCAGAGGTACACAGTGTTGATGTTGTGAGTGGGGATGCTGTCACTGTGTGGAGTGTTTTTCAGTGCGTTGGACTCAGGTGGGCAGGTCCAGCTGCATGGGTGTGGAGAGAAAAATGGAGATGGGAGACTGATGAGTTAGGACACAGGGCTGTGAAATGCATGCATGCCTACACCTCCTAAGAATTGCATTGCTAGATGACTGAGGACAGCTGGAGCAGACTCTCAAGGGAAAAGAGCTTATATGAGATTGACACCGTTCTTGTATTGAACTTGCATTTTTCTCAGTCTTTTGGTAGGGAGTGGAGTAGCCACTCCATCTGTATATTAGGCTGAGACACACCTAGTGTGGTAAGAGCAGTCCTCACTAGTGTTTGTTCCTGCTTACATTATATTCTGTGCCTTTCTTCTTGTGTTCTCCTGTGTGTTGTTGGGTGTACGAGTGCACAATTATTTATGTTGAGCATGTGAAAGTGTTAACAGATTTCATTGATTGTGTTGTGTGCTTTTGTGTGAGCGACAAGGATACTGTTGCCTCCACTTGCTATGAATGTGTTAGTGATTTGGGCACTTAATTTGACGGCTATGAACACACACAGTTTGCCTTTCTGAGACACACATTTGCAGAGTTTTGTTATGGGAAAAAGTGGTTTAGCCCTGAATCATCATTGTCAAGCACCACAGATGTGGCTTTACTGTATGTGCTCCACGGTGGCTGCTATTCATGTGAAGTAGTGAACCCGCAGGTCCTTTAAGATGAGGTAACAGTATCTGAGATGGATGGGGATGCAGATCTTACTCATACTTCAATAATCAGGAGGACCCAGGAAGTTTGGCAAAATCACTACTGTTTTATTTGCAAGTTAAAACAGGGAGTACAACGGGCATCAATGGACGCCATACAGCAATCTCACTCAAGAGTTCCTCCAAACATTTCATGAAAACGTTATACTAAATATTTGTCATACATGATGTCATACTACATGGCAAAATAAGAAAACCTATTAGGGGATGCAATAGGCTTAAAGGACACATCTAAGTATACCTTCTATAAAGGCGGGGATCGTGATTGGGTCTCTAAGGTCAGGTGGACAACTAAGCCCATCCCAAGTGCAAGTCATCTTATGTGTCATGAAAATACACAATGTTCTATTGGCTTCTCAAACTATAGGGCTCCTTGCTACGTGGCCCTCTACAATTGGTTGGCACGCTTGTACCCTTTTTGAATATTCCACTTGCTAGCAGCACCCAAGCTGGTACCTCAGGTGCTGGGGGGTTGGCCTGGTCTTGCCTGCCCACCTAATTAGCCCAAAATCCATCATCACTCATGCGGTCTGCCATTTAATTACTGGGTTTGAACTCGGCCTTGCGAAGGCTTTCTGTGCCTGAGAAGAAAAGGAAGTGAAGGCATGGCCTTATCTTCTGGTCTCGGTGTAGCTCGCCGCAAAGTCTATTTTCATCTGACCATGTGACTACAGACCACGTTTTGAGCTCCTTCGTTGTATTTATTACCATTAAATGAAGAAAACCTGGCACTTCTAGTGTTTTTCCATTACACCTGAAACAGGAACTCTGCTCACTTCTCACATTCATTGTATCTTCTCAAGTAGGTATAACAATGGGTTCTCCCAAATTTTTTGTTTTCGGGGGTCAGGTCTGTGAACAGGGAGTCCTCTCCTCTACGAAATAAGTGTCTTATCAAAGGGATTGTCGTTTGTTCCAACAACACAAGCCAAACCTTTTGAAACAGAAGTCGAATTGCAGAAATTTTACAGACTTATACGTCTGAAATACTTCTTCAGAAACAAAAATTTGACCCCTAAAGAACCTACCACCACGGGACTTAGAACACCTTCGAAACTTGTACCCACTAATGCTATGGTAAGCCCAGCAATAGTAGCCTTCGAACAAAAGATCTCCTGGGAAATTCAAAAAGTGATAAAAAATAAAAATAACTCAAAAAACAATCTATCAAAGGCAGAAAGAGAAGCATTAAGAGCCCTACAAACCAACGATAACCTAATAATTAAACCAGCGGACAAGGGTGGGGGCATAGTGCTGTGGACTAAAGAACTCTATGAGACTGAAATAATGAAACATCTTAATGATACATCTTCATATAGGGAACTTCCAGCTGACCCAACCCCTCGGTTACAAGAAGAAATCAACAGTCTCATGAAGTATGCTCTTGAAGAAAACTGGATAGATCCTGAAGAAAAAGAATTTTTGGTGAATCAACATCCTACCATTCCGGCCTTCTATTTAATCCCAAAAATTCATAAGGATGAGAAACAACCCCCTGGCAGACCAATTGTAGCAGCCATAAATTCCATCCTAGAACCTTTGTCAATGTACTCCGATTGGTTCTTGAGACCATTCGTCCCCAAAATGAAATCATATGTGAAAGATACGACTAGTATGATTAAAATGCTAGAAAACATCCATTTAGATTCAACAGATATTCTAGTGACCTTAGATGTGGTGAGCTTATACACCAGCATCCCACAAGATGACTGTCTCAATGTGATGGCTGAATACTTAGAGAGACGCACCGAGACCCTCAATCAGGTTCCAACAGCATTCATTTTAGAATGCATCAGGCTAGCTCTGACAGAGAATTTTTTTCTATATAAAGATCATTTTTACAATCAACTTAAAGGGACAAGTATGGGAGCTACTTTTGCCCCAGACCTGGCAAACCTGTATATGGATAATTTAGAACAACAATACATATACAGTCCTAATAACCCTTTTCAAATTTATATTAAAAATTGGCTACGATATATCGACGATATTTGTCTGATATGGAGCTGCACCTCAGAGCAACTAGCCTCATTTCATCAGTGGTTGAATCTTCAGAATTCTCACATCCAATTCACGATTCACATTGACCTTAATAAAATACCGTTTCTAGATCTGGAAATCCAAAAAACCACAGAAGGCTCTATCAAAACGGTCCTTTATAGAAAACCCACTGACAGAAACACTCTGCTGAACTACACAAGTTTTCATCCCCTCAGCCTCAAAGAGGGTTTACCATATGGCCAGTTCCTACGTATCCGCAGAAACTGTACAGATTTAGAACAGTACAAAGTACATGCCAAAAACCTGAAGCTAAGACTTAAAGAGAGAGGATACCCCCAAAGAATGATACACAAAGCATACAAACGAGCGTTGCATACGAATCGCACCAGTACGCTAGAACCAGCACAACAACATCAAGAAGACAAGATAACCTGTGTAAGCACATATAGTCCGATTAGCAATATCTATAGAAAGATTATACGCAAACCCTGGAAGATGATTTATACGGAAGACTTCAATCCCCCGGTTCCAAGGTTTGCGTTCAAAAGACAATCAAATATAAAAGACAATCTGGTACATTCCTATCAGCCTTCTAAATCCAAGAAATTCGCACAAACATCCCTTTGGGGCCTACCGCCTGTAATTGGTCACCATCGTTGTGGACATTGTTCAGTGTGTGCACAAACAACCACTCTCAAAAAAATCACTTTGTGTCACCAAACTATGGAACTGAAAGTGTTCACTAACTGCTTAACATTGTGGGTAGTATATGCCATCATATGCCCATGCGACTTGGTATATATAGGCAAAACAAAACGGCCTGTCCGTCAACGGATACACGAGCACAAATCTTGTATTCGTAATGCAGTAGAAAATAAACCATTAGTGGCTCATTTCTCCAAAAAACAACATAAATGTACAGACTTTCTATGGTGTGTCATACAGGTGATCCGAATCTCCCGTCGCAATGGGGACAAAGACAAAATCTTAACTCAAGCGGAACAAAAATGGATCTACAACTTGAGAACAGTCCAAAATGGGTTAAACATAGCTGTCGAATGGAGTGCCTTTCTTTAAATAACAAAGAAAAAGACCCTGACCATTTTACATCTGTGAGTCACCCATGTTTAATTTAATCATCTGTCATTTAGCAAGCGGTTCCCAATCCCATTAAACACTTTATGGGCGGGCAATAGATACAATCAATAGTCCCACAGCCAATATGCACGCTCCAGCTTTTTTCGCATACATTTCGCAAATTGCAGAACCTTGTGATATTTAAGTATAGAACATATTTATATCAAAGTGTCCATAATATACAATGTAACTTGTAACCACCAAGATATATGGTCTGATGGGTTAAATAAAGTAGCACTTTTTTCCTGCCTTACACCAATGCACTGTCGAGAAGCTAAGATTAATTAGTTTATGAGAAATTTGTCCTACAGAAATGTCTATTTATAACTGTAATTATGATACACTGTATAGCATGCGCTATCTGAATAAAAGCCACATCTTTGCTCGTAAGTGTACCTGTTGCATTCCAGGTCCCTTAATAACCATAGCGAGCTAGCACTGTGCTGCACGTTTACATATGGCCTCATTATTACGGCTGAGTTCTACGTTAACAACACGTTTTTCGGTAACACGTGATCTTTTAAAAGACAAAGCCCCTCCCTTCTGCCAGAGTGATTCATTTACATGCCAGAAGACGCTGTTCGAGCAAAATTGCCATAGTCTTCAAACAAATAACACAAGTAAGTTCTAGTGTTTCTTTCGCGCAGTAGCGAGTGAAAGGCTTCTTGCAACCTCGCGGCCAGAGGTAAATATACTCTGTTTGTCACGCGTCCCATTAGCAAGTCCAAAACTTTCTCTCTTCGTTATCCCTTTATCAGTGATAACAAGACATGCTTTTGCACCGTGTTTCGGTGTGCCAGAGTGTCCTGTGCTAACGCACGGGCCGTTGAGGCACACTGAGGCATGGTGTAGGAAGGTCCTAATATAAAGACCTCATCCATGCATTAATTTTAACAACTCTGCAACCCTATCAAAAGTAATTAAAACCTTGACTCACCTTTAGTGGGGGCCTCTGGTTACAATAACCGCAAATAAGCGGTATCTCCATTTTTAGAATTGGAGTTTTACATCAAGCACATGAAATCTAATCGAAAGATTTTCGATTTTCTATGCGTAGCATAAATAAACTGTCACGGTAGTAAGAGTAGCTCAAAATAACATAACATACACATTCTTTCAAGGCACAGTCTCAAAGTCACAACTGGTGCAAAAGCATTTAAATCACTTCTTCTAGTAAGAAAAATGACATGATCATAGAAGGTTAGTTCATCGAACGTGCTTTTCTTTTGCAGGCACAATTTTTCAAGTTGCCGATGCAAACAGCTCCAACTTGTAGATAACTAACAACGTGACATTGGAGTACAGAAACCTGAAGATTCATCCATATCCAGGTGTCAACTGTAAGTTCCCTTTTGAGATGTCAAAACTAAGTTTTTGACTTGTGTGCTGATTGAACAAACACGCAAGGTAGTAATTTCCCTCTTTGTGTCCCCTCTTGACAGGGTCCTAGAAAAGGGTAATACAGAACCTACAACCTTATCTCCGTGGTCTACAATAATTTTTCCACAGGTCGGTGCAGTCCTTTTGGCACAGTAATCAAGCCATCCCCTTGATAATAGCTAGTAGAGATCAGACCGTTCCACAATGTAATATATGTTTAATTTATGTTTTTAGATTTGGCTTTTCATATGAAAAAGGGTGAAGACTGTAAGCTTTCACAAAATCATCACTGTCCTGAATATGGCCCAATAATGATTATTTAGACCACCGTAGACAACGATGGGGCTATTGAAAGGGGCCGAAACATATGTCGACCTATAGAAAAACCAATTGTTTTTTCTAATGTCATGCATACTACCAACAACCAATATGCTTAAAGAAAATGTAAATTGCCGAACCCTTATGTTACAGAATGAATGAATTGGTATGAAAGGTATGAGTGATGTATGAAAAAGCCTATTAACGTACAGTTTTTTTAAAAAAAATGTGGTTTTAAACCAACTATTAAAGTGATTTATATCTTTATAATTCAACGGTTTCTGTTTAATAATTTGTTCTCCTAAAAGGTAATCGCTGTAGATTTATGTAACAGCACCTTAGCACCTGTATCTGTAGTGTCGAAAGACCTTAGAGAGAGGGGTAGTCAGTCTGTCTTGTCTCTTCTCAAGTAGGTAACCAGGCTCTTGGCGGCCCGACTCTTAACAGTTGGCCAGGCAGCGTTCTCGAATCTTCCTTTGCCATCAGGGTCGGATTGGCCCCTCGGGAGTGGGGGCCGGTTTCTGGCCACTCCTGGGCTGGTTTTGAAGAAAAAAAAATGCACATTTATTTGGTTGGAAAAAAACCAAAAAAAAAAACAAAACACCTGCAATGTGCAATATGGATCTATACACACAGATATTAATGATACATATGGTGATCCATTCTTGTATGAAATGTATATCACACGAGTGAAATGATAACCATATTTTTCATTGTGTACTTAGGAACAATGCTATTTGATGCCACTTCCTGTTTTGTCAAGGGGTGAATGGTCGTGTTTCATCGCTTCATGGGATGCCACTTTGGGGTGGTGTCAAATGACATCACTTCTGGTGATGTCATCAGAGGTCAAGGGTCGCAAGGCGAGGGGTGGGCCACATTTTTGAGGGGAGGAGTGGGCCACTTTTTTTGGGGTCCAACCCTGTTTGCCGTTAGCAATTCTATTCTGCTGCGCCACACTTTCAGCCGTTTCATTCACGGGGTCCAAGTTTGCTCAAATGCGTTGTGGAACATCCAGGTTATATACATTCCTATATATATATGTATATACATATATATATATATATATATATATATATATATATACATATATATATATATATATATATATATATATATATATATATGGGATACATTACTCACCGTAATCGTATTTCTGATGCTTGTATCTGCTTAGATTCACATGCTGTGCATAGGCCGACATCTAGTGGAAGCTGCGGAGTATTACAGTTTGTTTTTCGAAAGTCGAAAAATGGGCGTCGACACAGGCGTGCCAGTAATACTATCCCTAGTGTGACGTCCCCTGTACCCAAGATCCCTCACGCGTGTAGGATCCTCAGATTGTATTTTTTCTGACATGAGGAAGCATGAGGAGTAGCGTGAGTACAGATAATCCAAGCAGATAGACAGTAAGGTAAGACTACAAGCAATCATGCGCCTTCTCTCGGAGGGGAGGAAGGGTGGGTCGCATGTGAATCTAAGCAGATACAAGCATCAGAAATACGATTACGGTGAGTAATGTATCCCTTCTGAGGCTTGTGGAATCTGCTTAGATCACATGCTGTGCATAGATTAGCGAGCAGTACCAGAAGAAGGAGGTGGGATGTGAGAAGGGTCATGAGCAAACAGGTGTCTTAGAACCGCTTGTCCCACTTGTGTATCTGTCTTGGAATGAGTGTCAATGCAGTAATGCTGAGTAAAAGTGTGAATAGAGCTCCAAGTAGCCGCTTTGCAAATGGTGTCGAGGGGAACATTTGCAATGAAAGCCAGAGTGGCACCAATGCCTCTAGTAGAGTGGGCCCTTGGCGTAAAAGGCAGAGTCTTTTCAGAAAGAGAGTAACACAGCTGTATACAGTTGATAATCCACTTCGAGATAGCGCCCTTAGAGACGCGATCCCCCTCTCTGCCTGTAGCTACGGAGACAAACAGTTGATCTGTTTTTCTTAGCGGTCTGGTTTTATTTACATAGTATAGGACCGCCCTACGCACATCTAGGGTGTGTAGTTTCACCTCAGCCGAGCTTTGCGGGTTCTGGAAGAAAGCCGGAAGCTCGATGGACTGGTTTACATGGAACTTGGATATGAATTTAGGTGAGAACCTAGGGTGTGTGCGTAAAACCAGTTTGTCTTTGTGGATAGTAAAGAAAGGATCCTGCACTGACAGAGCCTGAATTTCACTGACCCTTCTTATGGAGGTAATGGCTACTAAGAAGGCCGTTTTATAAGTCAGGTGTTTGAGACTACTTTTATGCATGGGTTCGAATGGGGGTCCCATGAGCTTAGCTAGCACCACGTTGAGGTCCCATCCTGGCGGTGGGTTCGAAATAGGAGGGTGAAGTCTCTTTACTCCTTCCATGAAGGCTTTAACCACTGGTACTTTCCACCACGAGACCTTGTTATGGGATGTGGTGTAAGCCGAGAGGGCTGCCAGGTGTACTTTCAGCGAGTTAAAAACCAACCCTGCATCCAGCAGGTGGAGCATGTATGTCACAACGTTGGAAGGAGTGCAATCAACAGGGTTGATTTGTTTATTCTGGCACCAGATAACGAATCTTTTCCACTTATCAAAGTAACAGTGCCTTGTATTTGGTTTCCTGGACTCCTTTAGAATGTCCATACACCTCTGTGGTAATTTGAGATGTCCAAACTCTATGACTTCAGGAGCCATGCTGCTAGGTTCATAGAGTTGGGTTCCTGATGCACTGTTTGACCCTGTTGCTGGGACAGTAGGTTGTACCAGGCTGGGAGTCTGATGGGTTCGCACACCGCCATTCTGCGTAGGTGTGGAAACCATGGTTGTCTCGCCCACATGGGAGCAACTAGGATGAGCGTCATCGATTCCTTGTTCATCTTGTACACCACCTTCCTGATGAGAGGAGTTGGTGGAAAAGCGTACGCAAACATCCCTGACCAGTTCATCCACAGGGCATTCCCTTGGGAGTCCGGCTGGGGGAACCTGGATGCAAATCCTGGGCATTGTTTGTTTTCGCTTGTGGCGAATAGGTCTATAGTGGGGAAACCCCACTGAGAGAAGAGATCTTCTACTACGTCTCTGTGAAGGACCCATTCGTGTTCTTCTGGGAGGGAGTCTCTGCTTAGAGCATCCGCTAGGGAATTGAGCTCCCCTGGAACATGTTGCGATGACAGGAAGATGTTCCGTCTGAGTGCCCATATCCATATTTTCTGGGCAAGCTTGGACAGATTTGGCGAACGAGTCCCCCCTTGCTTGTTCAGATAGAACATGGCTGTCGTGCTGTCCGTCCTGATCTGCACCGACAAGTTCAGTAGATGGGGCTCGAACGCCCTTAGCGCTCGGAATACTGCCAGAAGCTCTAGCAGATTGATGTGGTTTTTGGCTACTGAGTGAGACCAGAGACCCTGAGCTGTGTGGTGGAGATGGTGAGCTCCCCACCCAGTCAGGCATGCATCTGTAGTAACCACTGCTTGTACTGCGGGATCGTAAAAGGGTTTCCCCTTTGCGAGATTCTCTCTTGTCCACCAGTGTAGGCTCTGTACGAGTGTTGGCGAAATGACCACTAGATCGTCCCAATGACCACTTGCCTGAGACCACTGTTTCGCCAACCATTCCTGCATGGGACGCATGCGCAGACGCGCGTGGGGGACCAGGTAAATGCATGACGCCATCATGCCCAGTAACCGCATAGCTTTGCGTACTGTTATCTGTTGACCTGACTGATAATGTGGAATTTGCAGAAGTATATTCCGAATTCTCTCGTCCGAAGGGAAGGTCAATCCTTTCTGAGTATCTAGGATAGCTCCTAGAAACTGTTTTGAGGTGCTTGGCACCAGACTTGACTTTTTCTCGTTGATGGAGAAACCTAATTCGTGGAGGAGGTCGATAGTCCTCTGATTGTTTGACATGCAAATTCCTGGGGTTTCCCCCGTTATGAGCCAGTCGTCCAGATAAGGGTACACCGGGATTGCTTCCCTGCGTAGGTGTGCAGCCGCCACCGCCAGTACCTTGGTGAATACCCTTGGTGCTGAAGCTATCCCGAAGGGCAGTACCTTGAATTGGTAGTGTCGACTGTCCACCTTGAAGCGCAAGTACTTTCTGTGCGCTGGGAGCATGGAAATATGAAAATAAGCATCCTTCATATCCAAGGTTGCCATGTAATCCCCCTTTTTTAGGAGGGGGATTACCTCTTGTAGCGTGGTCATACGGAATTTTTGGGGCTTGACATACTTGTTGGCAGGCCGTAGGTCCAATACTGGGCGCATTGTCAAATCTTTCTTTGGCACAAGGAAGTAAGTTGAATAGATACCCCTGTTTACCTGGTGTCCTGGGACGAGTTCTATCGCGTCCTTTTCTAGCAGAGTGGCGATCTCCTCGAGAAGGATCCTTTGATGCTTTAGGGAGTGCACTCTTTGTCGTGGAGGATGATTCCGGGGACGCTGCAGTAGTTCTATACAATATCCTGCGGATACTGTTGACAGCACCCATCTGTCTGAGGTGATCCCTTCCCAAGCCTGGGTGAAGGTGGAAATGCGTCCCCCTACTGGGGTTGCGTGGCAAGGGACCCTGAACTGAGCGTCACTGTTTCGGTGGAGGCGTGCCACCTCCCTTGTTGGGGCTGCCTCTTCCACGACCTCTTTTGTTACCCCTGCCGTAACTCTGGGTAGACTGCTGGTTGTTATTCCATTGTGTACCCTGTCCCTGGGCATAGTTGCCTCTTTGTGAATTTTGGCCGCGGGGGCGACGAAAATTATTGTTCCCCCTCTGGTTAGGGGGTTTGTTGGTAAGCTGGCCAAGGGATTTGAGAGTCTCATATTCATCCTTGGCATTTTTAAGTGCGTCTTCGACCGCTTTCCCAAACAATAGGTCGGGTTCCACTGGCTTGTCTATTAAAGAAGCCTGGGTTTCTGTCTTGAATCCCGACTGCCGTAACCACGCATGTCTCTTGATAACAGTACCTTCTGCTATCAATCTCCCTGCGTTGTCAGCGGCGTCGAAAGTTGCTTTTAAAATGCAACCAGACACGGCTCTCCCCTCTGCCGAGATCCGAGCCAGCTGGCCCTTTAACGGTTCTGGAGCAGAGGCAATGAGCGCCGCGACTTCTTCCCATTGATGGCAATTGTAACTAGCCAACAGGGTGGTGGAATTCGCAATCCTTGCTTGGTAGGCGGACGTTGAGGCTACCTTTCTGCCAAACCCGTAAAGTTTTTTGCTCTCCTTGTCGGGAGGAGCTTCTGAAGAAGATAAGGGCGTGCCAGCCCTTTTTCTAGTGTTGGTCACCACTAGGGAATCTGGTTTAAGATGTCCCCTTATATACAGAGGGTCAGACTGGGCTGCCCGGAAAATCTTTTCAATTCTGGGGTTGACAGCTCTGGTGAGGTTAGGATTCACCAGGGAAGGATCTATTCTTCGTTGGATGGATTTGAGGATAGGGATGGTCTGAGCGACCGGTCTTCTCTCTCCTACAAACTCCTCCGCGAAGTCCCTTTCCTCCTGTACACCGTGGGTGTCGATGTGGAAGTGTTCCGCTGCTCTAGCGAGAACCTCGTTGAGGAGGGGCTGGTTATCAACTGGAGAGTCAGTAACTGGGGCTTCGCTTTGTACTGGGGAATCTACTCTGTAAATTTCCTGTTCATCTTCTCCCTCCTCCAGGTCCTCATTCTCTGCATAGTAATCTGTCCCGGTCTGTCCTTCCATAATTTCAAACTCCTGGTCCTCTTCAGGGAAAACTTGTCCCTGGTACCTGGGGAGTGGAGTAGAATATGGAGTGGAGTAAGGCTGAACCTCGAAGGGTTCAGGTCTTTCGACCCGGGGCTTTTTACTTAGCGGGATAGGATCGGAGGAGCCTGAGGGTATGGCCCCTTGAGGGTTATATGAAAGAAAGTGTTCTGGGTTCTTATCATAAAAATCAGCCAAGGAAGACATCCTAGACATAACCCTGTCTATGTCCTCACTGGACCATTCCCTGGAACAGGGTATAACTTTAGCAGGTGATGAAGTATGGGACTTTTCAAGGGTAGACTTGTGTTTACTTGTCTGCCTAGGGTGAGAGGATGGCTTTACAGGGGTGGAAGGCTGTGCTTTCCGCTGTTTCCCCCCCTCCCCGTGCGTGGAAAAATGTTTTCCCTGTCCCTTGGAGGCCCCAGAGACTTTCGACGCCTGGCGCCGAGGGTCTGGAGAGGTATCTGTGCGTGGGGCCTCACTGGTGTTAACCGCGGTCTCGGTATCTTGGAGCGCGGCTTGGGGGTGGAAGTCGTCTTCGTCTCCCGACGATCGAACTTCCGTTAATGTGTGTAACGAGGCACTCTTGGCAAGAGTGGATGATTGCCTTGCGTCGTGAGGTGATCTCGATCGAGAGCGCCCAGAGGACACCGAGTCGGACCGTTCTTTTTGTGCCTCTTTCCGGGAAGTCGACGTCGTCGAGGTCCGGTTGGTCTTAGTGTGTTTAGTGTGTGTTAGGTGTGTAGCGCTTGCGTCGCCGGGGGTCTTCCCCATAGCCGCCCTGCCGGACGACCTTCCGAGGTCGGGGACCTGCGCTCGCCGGCTGTCTCTTGACGCCATAATGCCCTCGCCGTCCGAAAGTACGGCGTCGCTGCCATCGCTGAAGGCGCCCTCCGCTGCCATGGCCGCCTGCCTGGCGTGGTGGGCCCAACGCTTTGTCGAACGGTCCTTAAGTGTCTTAGGTTTAAACCTACTACACGCTCTGCAGTTCGCTTCGGGGTGATCCCTCGGCAAGCAGAGATTGCACGTGGCGTGCCTGTCGACCCAAGGGTATTTGCGATTGCACTTGGGGCAGAATTGAAAAGGGGTACCCTCCATACGCACCTTAAGGCAGCGGGCTGCTAAGTGTAGGAATATATAAAATGTAACTATATATCAAGAGTGAAGAGTATGTACCACCCCCCACTCTCCCTACTTGTAAGGGCCGAGGCCAGCGGCCTACTAGGCCCGGGCCGAGGCCAGCGGCCTTCCGAGGCCCAGATCCGTCGAGCAGTCGACGGTCGATGACTTCTCCAGCCGTCGTCGAGGTTGAGGGTCGACGTTGGGGTGGGGAAGGGAATGAATAAGAATTATAATTATAATAACAGCAAAAGTATGGCTAAGGCCAGGGAACTCCGCAAGATGCTTCCGACCAGTATGGCGGAAAAAAACAATCTGAGGATCCTACACGCGTGAGGGATCTTGGGTACAGGGGACGTCACACTAGGGATAGTATTACTGGCACGCCTGTGTCGACGCCCATTTTTCGACTTTCGAAAAACAAACTGTAATACTCCGCAGCTTCCACTAGATGTCGGCCTATGCACAGCATGTGATCTAAGCAGATTCCACAAGCCTCAGAAATATATATATATATATTCAGTAAAAAAAACTTTGTGATGTCATCTTTGATATCCTGGGTGTTAGTCTTAGCAGTGCACGTGGTGGCGCGAGTTATGGTTGTTTAGCTGACCATAACTGGCGAATTTCAGGGGTTTTGCGGTTTTACTTGGAACCATAACGTTCCTTTAACACATTTTTTTAGCGAATTGCATAGGTTTTTAGTAGTGCAACCTAACCATAACGTCCCTTTAACTAAGTTTTTTTTATTGAATTTCACAGGTTTTTATTAGGGCAACTTAACCATAACGTCCCTTTAACAAAGTTTTTTTACTGAATTGCACAGGTTTTTATTAGGGCAACTTAACAATAACGTCCCTGTAAGAACGTTTTTTTTTACTGAATTTCACAGGTTTTCAGTAGTGCAACTTAACCATAAAGTCCTTTTAATTAAGTTTTTTTTATTGAATTTCACAGGTTTTTATTAGGGCAACTTAACCATAAGGTCCCTTTAACAAAGTTCTTTTTACTGAATTGCACAGGTTTTTATTAGGGCAACTTAACAATAACGTCCCTGTAACAAAGATTTCTTTACTGAATTTCACAGGTTTTCAGTAGTGCAACTTAACCATAAAGTCCTTTTAAATCGATGAAGACCATTAGCACCCTAAATGGATGAAGACCATTAGCATCCTAGGTTCCCAAAGCAGGAGCCCGGGGTGCTAAAAAAAGGATTTTTCTCCCCAAAGAAGGAAGAAAAATCCTTTACCAAGATGGGCACCATGGAAAGGGAAGGCGGGGTTCCATACAGGGCCCCTCTTCACTTCACAACACGTGTGAGCGGTCTTCACAGCTATGTGTTTTGTACAGTGTGTGTGCGTGTTCAGATGAGGCGGGTGTGAGCTCAGATTCATCTCATTTCTGCGTGCTTTTCTTCAAAGCATGTGCGTGTTTGCATAAGGTGCGTGTGAGCTCGGAAACGCATGTGCGTGGTCTTTGCAGCTACGTGTTTTCTAGAACAGGTGTGCGTGCTCTTCGCAGCTACGTGTTATCAACAGTGTACTTCCTATGGAAACAGCAGGTTAACCTTAACTACACAGCCGTGTATATATATATATATATATTGGTGGCACTGCCTGCAGTCTATTCATTACCTAGCCAGCCTCATGATTACTTCGTCTACTTGCATTACATTTGTAAAATGGTTTTGCATTTTCATCAGTGCTTCCCCGCACGTGCAATCTTCATTCCCCACATGAAATGTTGCTTAATTAGCTACTTCACCTTCAGATTCTATAAGCATATATATACTTTCTTGACTGGCATCTCTTCTGGGTGCGTCATTTCTGCTTCATATGATGTCACCAGTCTTCTCTTTCAGTCAACTTCACACTTCTTCTGGAACTTCCTTCAGAAGACCGTTATTTCTTTGTGGATACATATAGGGTTTTCTGAATGGATACCTTGTTTCAAGGACTCTTCACGGTATAGGTACCATTACTGGATTTGTGCATGTTGCAATTTCTGGCTGCCAACATATAGGCAGAATGGGGCCGGGACTTCTGGTAGAGGTACTTGGCTCCTCCTCTACAGGTGGTTTGCACATTCTGATTGCATGCGTCCTGTCCTTGTGCCCTTTGGCCTGCTTACGAGGATAGGTGGTGCCTGTGGCTGAGGGCGATGACCCACCTGCAGCTCTAGTGGTATGTCACTATGTGCAGCAACATTGTGCCGGACACAAGATGCCACAATGAACTTGCATACTACTGGTGGGGCATATAGCAATATGTCACCAGAGTGCTCAATGGAGCAGAAGTATGACTTAAAACACCCCAAACGTGCACTCCACTAGGCCCCTAGTGGCTATGTGTGCTGCATTATACCTTACCTTAGCTGGGGTGGCAGGATTCCTGAATGGCATGGTGAGAGCGCGTAGGCATTGTCCCCTGCAAATGTGGAAATGGTTGTTGTTAGCATTGATTATCATGGGCTATTATTGTGTGCGTCATGTGACTGCTTGCATGTGCGTGATCGTTGATACTCATCAATGAACCAGGTGCTGCCAAAGGTTTCCGATGCCAGGGCCTGGTATAGTGGAGAACAGCAGTAAATGAAGCTATCATGTGTGCTTCTGGGGAATTTAGCATTCACGTGCATGATAACTCCCTTCGCATCACCTGTTCATTGATTGAATGCCAATGCCTTCGGCTGCGGTACATGTGCTCGGTTGCTCAGGGAGACTGCAGTGCAACATGCGTATAACCAATGGCTCCCAGTATCCGTGAGAAGTGTGGTACACCATTAAACTCCTTCCAAAATCTCTGCCTTGCCTGCAGTGTGCATGGAATGCATATGTGCCTACGCACACATGATGTTATGCAGCATAAGAGCTGGTGTAGGCATCGGGATTGCATGGTCTGCGATATGCCCCAACAATGGCAGAGGTGTGCTGGAATGATCCCATAGCCAAAAAATGAAGGGCTGTCAGCACCTTCTTCAGGGATGTGAGTGCATGGGACCAGATGGCGGGTGTTGCAAGCATGGACGTCATTTTAGGGGGGAAAGGGGTGTTTGTCCCCCAACTTTCATGGCACACCATTTGTCCCCATTCATTTGGCTAGGTCACCATTTATCCAGGGTTCATGCCCCCCACCAACATTTTCAGCAAAGTTACTCCACTGGATGCAAGGTCTTCCTCCCACTCTCTATCTGACCATGTCTACGATGACAATGACGATGGGAAGGGAATCTCTACCTTCCAGACACCTCGTCATCTGTCATCCCAAAAAGTGTTGTGCAAGGATGGCATATCCTGTCCCTCATCAACCTCCTCCTCCTTCTTCCATGAACATGTACGATCGCTGCCACTACAGTGGGATACATCCTGGAAGTGCAATTTTGTAATGGTGTGCATTGCATACTTTTATATGTGGCCTTTGTGCTTTGTGCGCTGCGTCGCGTATCATGTGGCGTTGAGATCACGAGATTTGCGTTTGCTTTTTCAGTCTGAGGAGTTGCGGCTACCAATCCATGAATTTGGTTATGTTTGTGCTTGACTGGGTGTGTTTTTTTTACGTGGTGCGTCCCTCAAACCAAGAGCGAGGCACGCCCCCTTCTGTGCCTATATGACATGATCTTAAGCAATGTGTAGACAGAACAAATAACTTGAGGTAGACAGAAGTAGGCCTAAATACGTTCAAAATGTTATGACCAATGTACACAATGTGCACTGTTTCAAGAATAGTCAATATTGACCACCAATTTCGATCACCCGTGCCACAGTAATTGATGTGCACATGTCCAGCGTCCGTGCAGGGGTGAAGAGGTGGCGATGACTTGAGTTTTGGGTCCTGAGTGTGGATCTTTTCTCAAGTCAGGGAGAATGTCTTGATTTCCTTATCATTTAAATGACCCCAAGTTCCTGAACCACAAAGACACGTGGTGAGCCATTTGCGCATAGCGACATCTGCACGCATCATTCATTGGTGATGCTGCCGTCTGTTCTCTCTAAGGCGAGTAACCCACAAAGTATTTACGTTTTCTTGTTTATGTTCTTTATACATTTATGTTGTGAACTAATAAGGAGCCAGTTCACTTAGGAATCAATTTGCACCTGCAAACTGCTGTACGCCCAATGGTGCTTGCGACCACACAAACATTGTACAACCATGGTGGTATACAAAGAAATCCGCACGCTGCAGAAGCATTTTGCGCTTTCCGTACATTGCGTGCATCATCTTGACATGATTACCAAAAAAGCAAATCAACACGTGCACATCCCTTTAAAAGAAATGTTGACACAGGAAGGTGAAACACATGTTTTCTCCTTAAAGCCGTGTAAACTTCACAGGAAACATTCTGAAAAGGGGACATTTGTTTCAGCTGATTTACCTGTGTCCCAAATCTGACATATGCCAAGTGACTTGTGATTCTTTGTGAATGAAGAAGCTTACTATCTATTTGTAGATGTGTCCTTCATTTATATCACCTGTCCTCTGCCACTGCTATGGGTAAACCCATCCACTACCTCTCTTCCACTTTGTTGCTTATCTGCACAAACTGTGCAATTGCAGAGTAATTTGCGCGTGCACATTTTTCACTGTGAACAGTTGCAACGTGTTGACTATTTTGCGTTTTATGGATCAGTTGTAATTTGTGACTGAAAATGCCACTGAGGCAAAGAAAAGTATTTTTATTCATTAGTATTTTATTCAGAAAACATTCGTTTCTTTACATGAAAACACAACAGCTGGGCACAAAAAAGCAGGATAAGACGGATCATAATAAAAAGAAAAAAAAACACATTCATAGACAAAGGATTGCTAAAACAGCTGGAGTTATTATGAATGCGTGTGATTACATCTAAACAACCATGCACTTTGGATGAAACTGGCAATTGCTTTTACAACATCAAGATCAATTGCGCATTTTAAAAATGATATGGCATCTACTGTGTTTAAAAACATGTTTTAAAGAAAATAGGTAAAAACTGTTTTCTCCTTGTTTTAGAATAGTGGGGACAGGAGAAGACAAAAAGCTGTCACTTTCAATTTCATAACAGCAGAAGGGGCACTTATCAGGGGAGTTTGGATTCTATTTCGCAGTGAACGATGGTTAATAGTAAAATGCTGAATCTGAACTTCATGTGTATGATGTTTGTTTGGAACTGGGCAGTATGAAGGCATCATGAAGTAAGACACCGGCAACAGATTCAAAGTTCAAAACAAAATGGTTTATTAAATTAAATGTCAGGATGGTTGAAGGCCTAACTTGCCCTATGCTAAGGTGGGATTTCCCTACCGGAACAAAACCTAAGGAAAGTCTAAGTCAGAAAGTTCAACTCCAAAACCTATCCTTGCCCTCACAACTAAAGCTAAACTATGTGTAGGGATGTCAATAACAAAAGAAAGAGTGATCAAACAAAGTTCTGAGCTTCTTCCAGCTCATTGCCTCCTTCTCAGCTCCCATTCCCCAAGTTCAAGAAAGTTCCACAAAAGTCTTGAGATTATCTTTCCCAAGTTCACACAGTTCCACAGATCCTTGGGGGTTCCCTTGCCCAAGTTCAAGGCAACACAGTTCCAAAGAAAGGGGTCTTGAGGATCCGTCCTTAAAACAACATTATAATTAATCAAGCCTCAGGGTTCCCTTCCCCAAGAATCCAACGTGCCAGCTTAATTTGGTTTCAACCTTCCAGTCTTCAATGCAACTCCAGGTCAACTTGACACTCCTTCTGGATTGCATTAACAGTTCACGTACCATGCTCCTTCTTGGTTTGTTTCACAGTGTCTTTATCTTTCACCATTGAGGGTTCCCTAGTCTAGGCACAGTTGTCGTTCCACACAGTCCATCCATCAAAGGTTGCACAACCAGGAACCATACGCTCTTCAGCAACCACAGGTTCTTCTATACTTGCCCTTACGTGCAGATTCACATTCACTTAGATTCTGTTTGTCAGCCTCTTGGCTGTATGTGCAGGTTCACACTGTCTTGCCTTCTCCTGGTTAGCCTCTTGGCTTTGCCACAGTGTGTCACACAACTACTGCCAGTCTTTGGCCTTGCCACATGGTAGTTATTCATAAAGTTCACTTGACTTTGCCAATCCACTTTGTGGGTGTGTTAGTTATTCCCCACTTTTCTGTTAGGCTCTTCCATGTTTGCACTCTTTTGAATGGGCACTTTCCCATTTGTCTTTTGTCAACTCACAGATTTGCCCATAGCGTTTTCATTCAGTTTGCTATTCAATATTTTCTTAGTATGACATGACATGAGGGGAGTATAGCACTGTGGCAACGGGTGCTGAGGAAACAGATTTGAATCCCACATCCTCGCTTCAATGAAAATCAAACACATTATAAATAACATGGACTTCTACAATTCAATGAAAGTAGCGCATAGATACCTGCAGGTTATGTGTGCTGAAAGTAAATGCAAATAAAAAATAAAAAAAAGAAAAATTGCCTTTTCAAACATTCACCACATGTTTAGTATTCAAACATTTTCACTTGTTTTACAGAACTATAATATTAAACAAAGTTCACTTTGTTATCCAGAACTATGCTCATTGACTTTCATACCATTCGACATTCATAGTTTTCTTATTTCAGTTTGTTTGGCACTCTCAGAATACATGGCAGCATTAGCGGAGCGCTCCGCACAGACTGTTCCCTTGCTTACACTCACCGGTTATGCTCGACCGCTTTCTGCATCTTCGCCTGTGCCCTTCTGCGATCCTCCTGAATCCATGAGCTTCGCATGCCTTGCGCCAGCCACCAAGAGCTTCCCTCGCGCTCCCGCTTGCTGCGGTGGCTGTGGGCTTCTGTTGCTATCGCCAACCAGAGCGCAACCCGAGATTTAGACCCTATCATGGCCTGCACTCGGCAGAGGCGTCTCTCTCCTTCTCCGGACTTACACAGCTTCCAGTCCTGGCTCCAACTTGCTTCTCTCCAGACCATTTCATCCCCTGCTCGTTCTGCTTACACACAAGTTTTCCGGACTCATGGAGGTCTCTGGACTCATGCTGGTTCCTGGCCTCATGCCGCTCTCCCTACATGGCATGCCCCCACACCTCTTATATTGCCTAGGTGTATTAAGGGCCACAGGTGTGGGTCAGCAAGATCAATTGCTTGACCGCTGATCAACTTCTTAGTCGAACCTGCCCGACTTCCTCAATAATATACATTCACAGTCTTCTTCTTCATCTAAGTACCAGAGTGGCAAAAATACTTATTGTTATTCACCACTCCTTATCGCCTCTTCCTCGTCTCAGTACTGTGAAAGGTCCAATGAGGGGAGATATCTTACAAAAGCCCATAAAGGCTGGGAGGGTAAGGTTGGTTTTCAGATGGAAAAGGGGGATACCATGTCTCGCCTGTGGGCACCCCTCTCCCGATCCCCAAGGACCCTCCACCCAGGTGATCCTCCCTTGCTTCTCCACCCCCATGTTCAGGATCCAAAAGCGATGGCCTTACCCCGGCCACCTGAAAAGAGGATCCAGGGGGAGTAGGAGGGAGGATACCCTCAGGTTTCTCACAGCAGCCACATCAGATAGTTTTTATAACCCCATTCTATTTTCAAAGGCAGGTAAAGTTGGTTAATGTCCCACTTGCCTGCTTTTTGAAACAATGATCCAGTGCCCAGGCACTAAACCTTTATTTTAAAAGTCTACTGGGATTCTGCTGCATGTCTCTATGTCTGTCCCAAAACGCGGGCCGATCCAGCTCTATCATTTAATTTTTAATACAGGGGTCATTACAAGTTTGCCGGTCTGGAAACAACGGTACTGGTAAGCTTGCCGGTACTGTTGTTTCTGGACCAGCAAACTACGAGTTCTGCCAGTGGGTGCCTTTCAGCCTACCAGGTCTGACCTGGCAGGCGGAATGGCACCCGCTCGCAGACCTCGATGGATGCACCGGCACCATTCATGTTCCAAAACAAAACCTACGAAAAATCTCTCAAATTCACCATTGATACTAAGGAACTACAGCTTCCCACCAGGCACTTTTCATGGCCTCCCAGGTCCCCACAGGTGATATCACAGATGACATCATCAATGACAAAAGCGAAGGGTTCTGAAGGCAATGATACAGTGCAGGAAGTATAGCCATAAGACGTACTCTGAGCCTACGGCCTACATGGTAATACGCAGGGCATGGCATCAAACTGTGCACTTTAAATGCCTCGGACAGATTTAATGAGCTTCAAGTCTGTAATAAAACAGAGCATGGTAAGAGACCGTGCTTGTTGAAGAATGGTAGTTAGTACTTTGGGTAGGTGCACTATGCATGACTACAGGTGCTGCCATATTCGCAGTGCTCACAGGGCACAGGCACACTTATGTAATTGATGATGTCATTTTTGATGTCATGTGGGTGTTCAAGATTGGTACATGGCTGGGTGATTTGTGGGTCCTTGGCTAATTGTCAAGCATCATGTATATTTTGGGTTGCGAGTTATACTCTTCTGATTCAAACTACAAATAGTCACCATGTGAACTATAGGCTCCGGAGTGGGCACTCACATTTACATATGCTGATGTATGTTGTGAGGTGGCTAGTGACTGATGGTTTCCGAATAGAAAATAATGATATCCTTCCTTAAATGAAATAACCAAATGTAATCATTTTGTACAAACTCTTCAGGTAACTTCAATAAATATCAAGAAAATGATTATAGCATCAAGACCAAATTTAATTAAAAAAAAGTTTTTTCAGTGGATTGCATTCTCCCACATATTCCTTATCTTGATAGATAGCTATCCAGATTCAGCTGCTCTGATTTCTTTCCGACTGGGGGCGTAGTGCCGTTCAATATCATTGTCGAACACTCCCTCGTTTACGGCTGTGTCATTCCTCAACAATGGACGTGGCATCTGGCGCTGTATAAAAGGATGCACTACACCCCTTAACTCAGTTATTTTTTTCTGTACGCTTGGCACGCTATTCAGAACACGCCCATATTCGATTTCAAAAGAATTAGATCACATGTCAGTATGTCAGGGCCTCAACTGTCAGGGTTTAAATGCTGCAAGGTCTGCAACTCTGAAATGTCCCTCATGGACCCACACATTATCTCTTTGTTGTGTCGGGGATGATGCAGAGCAATGTGGTTCTTGTCTGGTGATGAACCCGAAGGCGGTGAAGGAAAGCCCAGCAAAACTGGGGCTTTGCAGACTGTGGTCAACATCTCAGGTGAAATCACTTCCAAGCTCCTTGGAGCACGATACTGAAGAGCGTACCCCTGAAAAATATTGTGAGGGATGTCGCCACACGAAGTCCCAAAATGTTGCCACTCGCATAGCGAATCTCACCACTCCTCATCGTCGTCGCACAAAAAGAAACACTGATGAAGACACGATTCCGACTCATCGGACAAAAGGGGTAAGCCGTACCCTGTGAAGCATGCACTTAGGGAGGAGTGGGAGGACTGTAAAAACCAAATGCTCAATGTTTTTGAAAAGGCGTCTGCTGGTACGGCTTTGGCTTCGACACAGCAGGTGGTTACGGCTTTAACCTCACCCCGTCTGTCCGGTACGAAGGCAGCCAAGGCTGGTCGAATGCCCTCAAGTGAGACCCCTAAGGAGAAATCTCCTCCTGCGGCAAAACTGTTGGCAGACCTGTCAGGCCAAGAAGCCCCTTGACTGGCGTAGACCCTGCAAGATTGAAATTTAGTACTCAACACTCAACCTCTCGACCTGTGTTCTTTGGCTCAATGTGGTTGATTTTTGACACGGAGGGGGACCCAATACCTTTGGGGCTCAAACCGATGAGGGGCAGCCTTGGGTCCATTGCCAGATTTTATGGTGGACAAGGCTGGCTTATTGCAGCTGGTGGAGGGCCTCCATGATGCCAGTGGTTTGGACACATCTCTGATTGTGGAATTCCAGCAACTAATCCTATACACAAACCTAAACACCCAATACTACAAGGCGGTTCACAAGGTCATCGTGGCTTTGGGGCTCGGTGCTCCGTCGAAGCCTGCATCGCAGTGCGGCCTCACTGACATCCTCCACTATGGGCCCCAGGCTTTGCCGTTCAATGCTGCCATAACTGATCTGGTCATGGCTGTAAAGACTGGTAGGGGGTGTCTGTACTTCTGCTCTCTATATGGTAGAGGAGAGGCACAGCGGACCCCAGCCAAGATTCTCTATTTGCTAGCAATGGACTAGCAATCAAGGCCTAGCTTCTCAGGAGGTGATGCGGGCTGGTTCTTAAGTACAGTGTAGTCCCCAAACCCCCACAAAGGAATGTCCACACACTGTATTGCTGAAAACACAGTCTTTATATAATTCATATTCAAAGGTATGTACACGATCACAATAACGCACTTTGTACTTGGTTGTCAATAATGATAAATATATACACGTCTAGAGTGGTACCACTAATGTTATCAAATATCATTAAAGTGCATCAACTGTACGGTTAAAATGTCACACAGATCAATAACGAGTAAACCAGCAATAGAGATAGGCAGGAACGTAAGATGGTTGAAACAATAGGCAGAATGCTGGCCCTGTTACCTAGACACAGTTCTGTGTGGAGATCCCCCCACCTGGGCAACCTGTAAATAAAGATATATTGCACATGCCCAGTCCATATGTTCAATAGTCTCACTTCTTCCTATTAAGTTTTTACCCCCCCCCCCAATGTACCTGGTGGAGTAGAGTTCTCCGACGATGCACCGACCGATCCTTCTTGAGTGCCTCCCTTTCAGGCGGGAGCCACGGATCTCCGAGAGGTGTCGGGGAACTTGGCGTTCGGTGTCGGGGAATCGACGGCCCTTCTTGAGTGCCCTCCCTTTAAGGCGGGAGTCACGGGTCGTCGAACGCCCGACGGTGAACAGGGTGAACTACGCAGGGAAGTGACAGCTTTGTTCCTAGCGGTGATTGTCGATGACAGAGCATCGGCGTCCTGCAAGGAAGAGGCGTGCGGGGCACCTCGGTGACGATAGTTCTGGACCACAAAGAGATGATGAAAAGCTGTGGCCCATCAAGGGCGTCGAGACTCGTCGGCGTCTCTGTGGTCTTTAGGTGGCGGGAAACCCACCGGTGGATACTCCTCGGCGCGTCGACGGTCAGGCCTTCTCCAGCGGGAGACAAGTGGATGACGATGCAGATGAGAGCGTCCGACGATCAATGGAAGTTCTTAGGCGGTCGTCGACAGTGGCGGACAATAGTCCGGGTGCTTCTCCTTGGAGTTCCGCAGCAGTCCCTGTATCGGGTCGGCAGCCTGTCGAAGGTCTGTCTACCAGGGAGCGTTGGCAAAGATCAGCTGTGCACGATGGTCCCTCGTAGCTCTGGAACAGGGCGCCTTACCAGGTCCTCTCTCGGTCAGTCCTTCGAGGCACAGCAGCTTTCAGATTGTGAAGGAGAGCAACAGCAATTCATCTCGTCCAGCAGGGCTTCAAGGTCAAGCGTCAGTTAATCCAGTTACTCGTCGTAGTGGACTTCAGCTTCTGAACACGATTCCTAGCAGTGAGAGGTCCCCAGATATACTGTTGATCTCCCATTCATTTCACTGGGTCACACTCAAACATCCAATCACGACTACGGGCATTCATGCAGGCAGGCAGCCAATCAGGCACACGAGGTATTCAGGTGATTCACTTCTCTCCAGACATTCACAACAAGTTATCTGTATTGAGACAAGTACCGAGCCATTAAAAACTCCAAGCTGCATTCATACCGGTTTCGGGCAGGGTTGTCTCAGTCATTGTGTCAACCACCAGATACTAGATACCCACAACACAGAATGCATATTCGTCACACACTCTATTCACCCAGGTCCCACCCCCAGGAGGTACCCACAACATATATCACCGGGAAGGCTCCAGCTAGTCTGGCCGGGCCGTCACAACAACACCATATATGGCACTTCCACCCAACAGCCAGTCAGGACTTTGGGAAAACAAGGGAATGGGTAATAGAAAGCAAGAGGCAACCGGAGCCATCTTGTTTTCCATCCGGAATCAACTGATCCCAATGGCAGGGCCGGGGTATCCCAAAATGGAGGATACTCCGCGCACCTGTCAAATTCAGCCTGGAGCTGCCACCAGCCCATACCCTGCTCTCTGGGCCACCCACAGGTGCCCAAAAACATACACTAGGGGCACAGGGTTGTACCCCCACCCATGGGTGCCATAAGGGTATCCCACGGGTCCGTTCACCAAACCAAAAGAAAGAGAGCTGCACCGCCAGGAGTCCCACATGAACTCCTGCGCGGAAAACACGACAGAACACACGATGAAAAGCAGTAAAGGACAAGGATACGGAGGCCCTGTCCCTCAGATGCATTTCCAGCATCACAATGGCTCTGTGGCAGCACCCGTGTTCGACACCCGCAGTCATCACAGAGGCTATGAAAAAATATAAACTGGCAAGAGGCGACCTTCTATTTTAGATGGCTCATCCCAACCTGGAAGGTTTAGTGGTGTAGGCTGCGACAGTTGCATCCAGGCCCTCGATTCCAACGTCGAACCTCCCCGAGATTAAAAAAAAGTCTGCGCTTTGGTGAAGAAAGTTTTCACCTTGGGGAGCAGGGCTCTAAGAGCTGTAAAAACCCCTTATTCTTTTGCTAAATTGTCCCATATCCTCTGCAGCACTATTTCAGAAGCATCTGATCACCTCGCAGAGGGAGAGGTCAAGAATAATCACACGCAGGGTTGGACGCAGCAGACTGTATGGGTCTTGCTATGGGCACTTCAACAGTCTTTCGCATGTCTGCTTATTTGAGGGGCTCAAGTTTCCGAACATTAAATTGAAGCTACTGGCCCTTGGCTTCAATGGTAAACATCTCTTTGGCCCCAAAGCCGTCAAGTCCCTAGAAAAATTCAAGGACTCAAGCTGACGGCTAAATCACTAGGATTAGCATTGCAGCAGCAGCCTCCATGGCAGAAGTTTGCTTTTGGGTCTAGAGGACAGGGTAAGAGGAGGTACTCCATCTTTCACAGGAGGGCGCAATCGCCCCAGTCCAAAAATTGACAACGCAGGTTGCCATGGACTTGTAGAGGTAGAGGAGGGTGAAGACATTTGACTACTGCTGTTGTGTCGATGACCCCTCAGAAAACTCTTTGAGATTTCCCCCCATACTTCGCCAGTTGAAGGGAGTGTCTCTGGGTTCTTGAGCAAATGGAGACAGATTACGTTTGATACGTGGGTCCTTCAGTTAGTCGAGTGGGGTTACTGACTCCTGTTTTTTAAGAGACCACCAGACAGACCTGCAACTCTCTCCCAACAGCCGGAATGGGAACTACAGGAAGAGCTGCAGGCCTTTCTTTTGAAGGGAGCGGTAGAGGCAGTTCAGCAGATGAAGTAGGCTCAGGAGGGTACTCCTGATAATTCCTGGTTCCCGGGAAGGAGGAATGACTCTGTCCCATCCTGGACCTCATGGATCTGCAGTTCTAAGACTGGTTGGTGTGACTGAACCTTCATGACGCCTATTTTCACATACATTTCCACAGGAAGCACAGTCTGTTTCTAAGGTTCATCATCAGGGACACGCATTATCAATTCAAAGTGCTCCATTTTGACCCCTGCCCCCGGGGTCTTTACCATGTTGATGACAGTAGTAGCGGCCCACCTCAGGAGAGCCGATGTGTTTGTGTTTCCATACTTGGACAATTGGTTGATCCGTACATGGTCGCCAGAACAGGTTTTGAGTCATCTCGAGGACACCTGTTCACTACTGCATGACTGGGGTTTCTCCCTGAACACAGACCTCACCAGCGTAAAAGGGAAGGCTTTTCCTCCCGAGTATAGAGTCACCAATGTGGCACACATGGTCAATCTCTTTCAGAACTCCTGCGGTCTCCCGGCATCAGATTTCCTGTATTTACTGGGTCTCATGGCATCCTGTATTTTCCTGGTGCCTCAGGCGAGACTCCGGCTGAGATCCCTTCAGTGGGTTCTCAGGAGCCAGTGGTCGCAGTACTTCGGCGAGATGTTGGATGTGCTCAAGTTGTCGAGGTCTGTGGCAAACAACCTGATCTGGTGGCGCGACAGGACAAACATCTTGGTGAGAAAATCTTTCTGGGCGCCATTGGCGGATGAGTAGCTTGTCATGGAAGCCTCACTGAAGGGTTGGTGTGATCATTGCTGCTCTCTCCAGATCAGCTGTCATTGGTCTCAGAAGGAGAAAGGTTACCACATGAATCCGATGGAGCTGTGTGCAGTCAGACTGGCACTGACTGCATTTGCACCTTCTCTGCAGGGGAAACATGTCCTGCTGTTAACGGAAAATACAGTGACCATGCAAAAAGCAGGGAGGCGTGAGTTCACTGCCCCTCTGCAGGGAGGCCCTGCCGCTATGGTTCTGAATGCAAGAGAACAACGCCATAGCCTCTGCAGCTCATCTGGCAGGGGTGGAGAATGGGTTGACAGACGGTTTGAGCAGGCAGAGCTCACCTCCCACGAGTGGGAGCTATGCCCGGAGGTCGTTACAGAGATCTTCAACCGGTGGGGCACCCCGACAGTGGACCTGTTTGCGACGATAGACAACAAAAGGTGCAAACAGTTCTGTCCGAGGGAATTTCCCCCCAGAGGTGGCATTGGGGGGATGCAATTCTAGTGGAGTGGGTCTTCCTGATACCAATCATCGCTTGAGTTCTCAGGAGGTTGCGGAGATTCAGGGCTCACCTGATCCTGATCATCCCAGACTGGGTGATGAGGGTGTGGTACCTGGATCTCCTGGAACTGGCCGTATGCCCACCTCTTCGGCTTCCTCAGAGGCCGGACCTCCTGTCATAGTTGGGAGGAAATGTGCTTCACCCAAAACCTGGACCCTCTTAACCTGCGTGCTTGGCTGTTGTGAGGCTGAGGTACAGGGACTGGGACTTCAATGAAGAGGTGCTGGAGGTGCTTTTGGCTGCATGTAGACAATCCACTAGATCTCTGTACACGTTCAAATGGAGGAAGTTCGTGACTTGGTGCAAGGCAAAAGGAGTGGACCTCATGTCATGTGATGGCATTTTTGCTGGCCCTAACCAAATAAGGGCTGCAAGTGGACACAGTGAAGGGGTATCTGGCATATCCTTTCATTTTTAAAAGGGCACCAGAACAAGGTTCCTTCTTTACCATTGCAGTGGTGGCCCATTTTTGGAAAGGCCTGGTTAATTATTTCTCTCCTTCACCTTTTGTCATCCCTAATTGGGATTTGAGCATGGTTTTCATCTTTCTGATGGGGGCCCCATTTGAGACTTTGCATGCATCTCCCATCAAAGTCGTCAGATTGAAAACTGCTTTTTTGGTGTCAATTACTTCAGTTAGAAGTGTCAAAGTGGTGTCAGAGTTTATTATGGTCCAGAGAATTGGTCTCCCAGCGTTTTACCCTCCATCTTATCCTTCAAAGGATGAGGAGAGGCTCCACAGATTGCACCCCAATATGGTGTCGAGTTTTTACTTAGCTAGAATGGGCTCTTTCAGAAGTGATGACCAGTTGTTCGTAATTTTTTCACAATCCAGGTTGGGGTGAGCAGTTACTAAACAAAATATCTCTCTCTGTATAGTGCTATGCATTTCTGAATGTGAGCAGACCATGGGTAAGGACTTCCAGCAGGGTCACGGCCTCTTCACCTCCTGAGAGGGGAGTGCTGGTTAAAGACATTTGTCGTGCGGCAAGATTGTCTTTCTCAGCACGTTTACCAAGCATTACAGCTTGGACTTGGGCCATGGGGCAGATGCGCGCTTTGGTAGGGCAGTCCTCCAGAGGTTTTTGGTGTGACTTCCAACCCGCCTCCAGCATGGTTACTGCTTTGGGAGTCTATCAAAATGAGGAATCTTTGGAAGAATGCAATCCATTGACGGAGAAATTACTTACCAGTCATGTTCTTTCTATGCATTCTTCTCCCACCGATTCCTCATCGCCCTCTCAGCCTACTCTGCTTGGAGGTCCATAGTCTTAATCACATTCTACGTTCACCTTTTTGTGTGTGATGGCACAAGGAGCACAGTGCTACGTTTCGAGCAGCAGCTGACAAGACTCCTCTACTTCTTCTGGTTGCATTTCAAAGTTTGAAATATGGAAGAAAAGGGTAAGCAAGCAATGGTTCTTTGCTGGTGTTGTTTGTTTCTATGCTTTTTCCCATTACTATATGTTTCCTCTTGCAGGTTCAGCTGGGGCAGGGGGGGGTATTTTGGAACTAAGGCAAGGGGGCAAAGTACATCCTTTTATACGGCACCCGACGTCACGTCCGTTGTCGAGAAATGTCGCAGCTGTATACTAGGGAGTCGTCAGCGATGATATTGAGCAGCACTACGCCCCTTGTTGAAAAATGTTCCGAGCAGCTGACTCTGGCTAGCTCAAGATGAGCAACCTTTGGGAGAAGAATCCATAGAAAGACCATTACTGTTAAGTAGTTTCTCCTTTGGCTAAAACACTGGCATAGCCTCTTATATTTGTAAGAATTAGCTTTTCAGTGCTAAAATGTTCTTTACTAATGTGTGAGTGTGGTTTAATGCTCTTTCCCATAACATTTTTAAAGCCCATACTTGACTGATACAACATGTGCACAACACATCAATGTTCTTCCTCAGGAGGTGAATATTTAAGTACTCCTGATGCGACTTCAAGCTATCGGTCTGCCTATTGGTCTGAGAATCAATTTATAAAATAAGAGGGGGTGGACCCTTCAGCCATGACACACACACTTGGCTTAGCACTGGTGAGCCTCTCAAAGCCTCAGCCGTAAATCTAATTGGTTAACTCAGAGTTTACAAAACTAATTGGATTAAATGATTTATAAAAAGCTAGGTACAAATGAGTTGTGAACTGAAAGCAAAGACAGCCTGTTTCATGACTGCAAAGACACCATGCTTCCGTCGGGTGGGGGGTTCTTTTTTGAATCAGAAGAACCAATCAAGAGGCCACAAGAACTAATCTTGGCACTTCCTGCACCCTCCTCCCTCCTTCCCATTTTAGCCAATCTTCAGCTTTCTCAATTACGTTCGAGGTCAACCAGACCATGGCGGGCAAGAGGAGGTTTTCCTTGGTAGTGGTTGATATCGCCATTTTGATGTTCTTTATTTTAGGGTTCAACCAAATAAACATGCTGACATCTTCATTTTTCATTTCCACAGCGTTTTATTTTCTCTGACGTGTAAATCGCGCATGCATTGCAATTCATACCAGGTTTTTTGATGTATCTACATCAACAACAGTTTCAAGAATCACTGCTCTGGTTTCAGTTCTGGTTAGCAGGGCTCCAGTGCTTGGGAGAGGCTCTCACCCACTAACCCCACAATGATCAAAAAGAAAATATGAGCAACAGTGCATTCTTGCTTTGACGTTTCCAACAAAATTACTCAGTAAGGTTCCCAATTAATAACCAGGAATCACAGCTACCTTCGAAAATATAATCATGGAATAAACCTCCAATTTACCTGCTTTCCAAGAATGCACTCACACCAGATGTGCAGTTTGAGTTTCAGGTTTGTAGATTGATCTACTTGTGGATGAATTTAAAATGTCCCACCCTTTAAAACTGGTAGGACACCTGGGAGGTTGGGCTTCCACCTTATTTTTATAAATCACATAGCGATATGCTGGTGCCCACGCTACTCTGGGTGTTTGAAGAGTCTTATGATGCCGGTCAGATGCCTGTTAGCATGCGCAAATCCGTGATAGTCCCGGTACTCAAGCCCGGTGAGCCACGCCACCTATGCGCAGCACATAGACCATTATCGAGGATGAATCAGGATGTTAAGATATGTCTGTGCTGTTGGCTGGACGATTGAAAGGAGTGATTAACCACAACCGGGCAGTGTTTGTTCCTGGTAGAAACACTTCTTTAAATGTACACAGATCCCAATATATCATTGATAGCACCCAAGCACACAACGCCCAATATGTGGTAGTCTCCTTAGACTCCGTTAAGTCTTTCGACTTATATTCGAGATGCATGTTTGCTGTACTGGATAGCTTTGGTATTGGGGATCGGTTCTCCAGATGGGTAAAATGTATTTATTCGAAGCCTGTCACTAGAGTGCATGCAGGCAGACATATATCACCCCCATGGAAGATAAGCAGTGGAACAAAACAGAGAGGCACACTGTCAACATTGGTGTTTATCCTAGCATTGGAGCCGCTGGCCGTTTACATGCGTTCGGAATGTGAAGAGGCTAGAATACTAGTGGACGGGGCGCGTCTTCTGGTTTGGTCTGTCCTGAACTGTAGTAGGAACGGAAGATAGTTAGGTCGTTCAGGAACCTTTGGTTTGTTTGATATGATTTTTCCACATTTGCCAGTTATTGTCTTGATGTTCGCGGCACTTAGGCAAAGTCTGGTTCGTTGGGTATTGGCTTCCAACGATGGAAGGAACCGTTTCCACTCCGGGTGTCTTGACGACCAGGTTGTTGCGAGCAGATTGTGATCACTTTCTTTTGTCCGAATAATTTTGAATTATTCGATCAGGGATAGTAGGCTGTTGGAAGAAAAGATGTAATAAAGTGTAGCCTGGGAGTTTTCCCGTTCCCACGTTGGTATGATGTTTTCCCAAGGTTTCAGCCATGCCAGGTTATGAAGGTTTCTTGAGTTCATGGCGGTCATCCACGCATTGCCTCTGTCCTCAGATGACAATTTCTGTTTGTTTTTGTTCAGGCTAGAATTTTCTTGAGCACATCTGGCATTTAGATCTCTGCATATGATGTTCTGACTTGTATTTGTATCAATTCTGATGGTGTCGATTGCGTCTGTCACCTGGTTGCAGAAAGATGAACTCGAAGTTTGCAGGGGATTCCAGTATAAGTTTATGATCGCCAGTTGAGCTGTGTGAGTTTTTTCAGACCTTGGGTCCTGGAATGACCATAATGTTAAGACTACCAGCATTCCGTAAGTCTCTGTCAGCTTTTTCAAGATCTTGATGCCTGACCCAATCCTCACTGCAAGCAGAAGGCCGGATGACGGACGCCCAAATAGGCCTCTTTTGGCCGCTGAAAGTTTTATCTCATACCCGTCTAGAGAAGGCTTCTCTGTCAACCAGGTTTCCTGGAGGCATATAATGTCAAAACCCACCAGGGTCTAGTTGTTTTGATTTGTGAGATGTAAGTGTCCCTGGGTATACCAAGAGGCCATATATAACGTGTGGAACACAGGTGCGTCTTTGGCTGGTGTGGAATTAGCCCAATCTAGTTGCTATCTGCTGGTCTTCCCTTTGACGGCTGTCTTTAGCCATTGCCATGGACCTGTCGGGTATCTGGATTCATCGCATTCAGGAGCCATTTCTTTTGATAGAATTTTGTGATCTTCCCTCTTTCTTGGCGGTAAAGTGTCTGATCGCGTGCGTTGGTTACGTTAAATTTTTTCCTGTCTTTGAGTAGTAGGTCATGAAGACACTTTCCCATGAAAATTGTGGTAGGTGGATGATGGATGGCTCTCTGGATAGTCTTTATACAATTTAAGGTAGTTTTGTTCGCTAGTTGAGATCTTTCTGCTGTTATTTTTGTTGTACATGTCTTGAGTTTTTGAGTGATGATGTGATTTATGGGGCCTAACTTCCTCCTTGTTCCTTTTCCTGGGGTCGGATAAGGAAATTTCGAGTTCCGTTAAAACAAGACCGGTGAGTCTGAGCTCGTTGTACGCTGCTTCCGGGACTGTTTGTAGTGCTCGAGCTTTTATATGCAGGTATGCCTTTGCTCTTTGCTCTCTATGGTAAGGCTCGATCAGACGGAAATCTCCCATAGTTAGCGATCTTAGTGATTTTATTTTGCTCAAGATTTTTAGCACCATTTTTCTATTCAGAATCATATAACCTGATTTATGCAGTGCTTGTTCAAGTTGAAAGATTCTTGTGCCCTTGGAAATGGTTTCTGAGTTGCTTTGGCGAGGGACGCCTTGTTCATTTGGCGAGTTTACCTCTGCTTGTGATTTCCGCTGCTTTTTCTGTGGTGTTCCATTTGGCATACCTGTTGTCTGAGCTTCAGCTGTTGAAGGCTTTTGTTCTTGTGCTTTGACTGACACTTTGGTAAGCCGGCCCTCATTGTTGGATCTTCTCGGGCTTCGAGTTTTGTTCGATCTGGGTGAAACCTTCAGTTCTTGGTGGTTTTCCTTGTCGACACCTGTGAGTGTCTTCGGACTGCTCTATATCGTGTTGCTAATAGAGGATTTGTCTGCTGGTAGGTGCTGTGTTAAATCCATGAGGCTACTTGATGCCTGAAATTCAGCCGGCGACTGTGGCGAATTACTTAAGTCAATGAATACTTGAGTTTCGGTAGGATCCTCTAATTGATAAGGTTTTGTTTGTTGGTGTTTATTTACTGCTGAGTTCTCTTTATCAGTCTGTTTTCTGAGCCCTACCGACTTCGGTTTCATGGAAGGTATTAGTTTCGCGCTTGCCAGTTGAAAAGCTGGATTTAATTTTCTTAAGGGACCAGTTCCTGTGGTCGTTTCTAAGGGACTGGAAATGGTTGTTATGGTGTCTCTCGAGTCTCTACTGGTATGTTTGATAAAGAGAGGAGCCATATTTTCGTGGTTACTTAATCCACTAGTCTGGGATGCCTTTTCTGAGGTCGATGGTTTGGCCTGATTGGCAGGCATGGCTTTGGTCTGTTGTTGTTCTAACCAAGACAACTTTTCATCAATTGTTGCTTGTGCTGACGTCTCTTTGGCTTCTACTGCAGTTATATACCCTTCCAAGAAGATCAGTTTGGACTGAATCGTTGCTAAGATTGAGGTGTTGTCTTTGGTGGCATCATTTATGGCTTCATATAATTTACAGAAGGGTGATAGGGCGATTGTAATTGCCGACATTAATGTGGTCATGTCAGGCCTCTGTTTAGGTGACCCTTTACCTGTGTCACCTGAGTACTCATAAGGAAATCTTTTTTTGATGCAGTGTCTCGAGAGTCCTTTGACAGAAACTGAGAGTCAGGTATGTTTTCTGCTTGGAATGGATAGTAATGGGGTGATTTCCGTGTTCCTGGAGACATTAGTTGGTCATCACGGCTAGAGTTGAAACAACCAGTATTTGACTGTATTGGCAGTGATATCCTGCCTCGATATCGGCTTTCCAGATGGATATTAGTCCATGGTTGAGAGCTCATTTGGGGCACTGGCCTCCCGTCTTGGTGTTGTTTGTCCGCTGTTCGGTGAGCCTGGATGGCTGATTTGTCAGTGTCTTTGCCCCCGGGTGATCCTGTGGGTTCGATGCTAAGTACCCCTGGGACGACTGCTGGACACAGTGGGGAGGTTTGGTCCTTCATCTGCTGCTCCTGATGCTCTGGATGCAAAAGTTTAGCAGGTTGCTCGAGAGTCTGGGCCTGACCCAGCAAGGAGATTCCTGTCAGTGACGCTGAGTGTTGGGTTGGAGTAAGTGCTTCTTGCTGCTGGTCCTCTGGATCAAGATTGTCTGCCTTGGGGGACTGGGTAGGGGGGAGCGGATCGCTGATTGAAGAGCTCACGGCGGATGCAACAGGTGGCTGAGTAGGAGATTTTGATGGTGCTTCAGTGGCAGGATAGGCTGTTTTTCTTGATTTTGAGGCCAGGAAAGATTTTTCTAAGACCTCCAGGATTTCAGCATCCGAAAGTTCAATTTCTGTGTTAAGTTTGCGTTTATATTTTTGTTTTTTGAAAAGGTTGAAGAGTGCCTTTGAAATGGAAGGTTTGGGAAGACTTTGGTTCCCTATGTCACTTTTTTTGCTGAGTTCTGGTTTTGAGTTCTAGCGTCTGGTGATGTAGATTTTTGTTTTTGTTTTGGTTTCATTCCAGGATCGGCTCTCAGTTGTGAAGTGTCATTTAATTTGGCCCCCTTTTTTGCCAGTTTGATTTTTATTGTAGAGAATTTTCCTTACTGGTAGAGTGGGTGAGGGAAGGGTTTTTTGTCCCAGTTCTTCTGGACTCCCGCTTAGGATGGCACCCGAGTCTATGGTTGTGGAGGACTTTGGTGAACCCTGTGTGGGTGAAATAGCCACGGTATGGCTGGTGTCATGTTGTTGCGGATCTGTATTCACTGGGAGAGGGTCAGTCACCCTGCTGCTGTTTTTGTCCATAGAGGGTAAGTCATACTCCGCGGGCAGGTTCGGTGTGTATCATTGCCGTGGCCCTGATTTTGTTTTGTTTCTGACCGGCCAGGACCTCAAGGTGAGTTCCACTGTCCTGCGTGCCATTGTCCTGTAGATTTGATCCGGTGCTTTTGTTGACTGCTTCCACTCGCATAGGGTGCATATGGCCAGTTTTGTCATAACCGTCCATTTGGCCATGCAGGACCGGAGAACGTGCCCTCCCAGGTCATCCTCCGACGGCCTCGAAGGTAATCCCTCTCGCCGAAGCGGGACTCCGGTCCGAGCTATGGTTCCAATTGGATGCTGACTGAGGAGAATCTGCAGGCGAAGGGGGTATCGTTGGTAATTGTCCGACTTCTTTCCCTGAGGGCAGATCACTTCTGATCTGCTGCACGCTAGCCTGACTGCGGTCTCTTTCTTTGTGTGGCTGAATGCCCGCGGTCACTGGGTGCATTCCAAGTACGTGCTCTGCAGCTGCGGCCTCGAGCACCTCCTGTAGCGCTGGCAATGTCGGTGGGGCTGAGGAAGACGGCGCGCTCGCAGCAGGAAGGCGGGGAGGGCAGGGGGAGCAACTTGTCATCCCGAATGAATGGCGCTGCCTGTGCCTGGGAGCAGGACGTTCTTGGTGATTTACCTTTCCCTTTCTTGACGGGCGATGAGGAGGTAAGATTCATTTTCTCTGGTTGTGGAGCTTGTGTAACACTGCTCCGGAGACATCGTTTCGATTCCATGTTCGAAGAGGAGGGGGGCGATGCAGGTATGTCCATGGCGCCGAGGCCCCCTGTGGCCCTTGCTGCCTCGCGGACTGCAGACTGCTTTACTCTGCGCCCTACTCCGCGTTCCGCTCCATGGAAAGACGTGGGTTCTTAGTAGGTTTGCCTACTAACAGCAATGGAGGAGAGACTGCACAGAGGGTATGGATTGCAGACTTCTTTACTCTGCGCCCTACTCCGCACAGTTTATTGCAATGCAACAGCCAGCGCCTAGATGCACTACACTCTCGGGTAAGCTGCTATATGCACACATATATTACAAACAAATATCAGCTTCCTTACAAATTCAAGAATACTTCTTCCATTTTCCTATCATACCATGAGCTTCCTCGCCTGACTTGGTCAATTACAGATATCAAGAGGGCCATTTATAAACTCCACTACTCTAAATCAGGTCTGGATGGCTTCCCCCCTTGCTTGTACAAAGCAGACCCAGACATATCGGCCATGATCTTAAAGACCAAATTTCAGGCCATTCTCTATGTGGGTATTATCCCTGCCTCCTTGTTATCCGCTAATATCATACCAATATATAAAAAAGGCGATCCCTCTCTCCCACAGAACTATCACCCTATTGTCCTAATCGACACTGAGGCAAAACCTTTAGCAATTCTCCTACTCTAGGAAAAATATATTGAAAATAATGCCTTATACTCTAAATATCAAACAGGGTTCCGGAAAGGGATGAGTACCACGTTAAACGCTATAATAATGGCTCTTACCATTGCAGGAGCAAAGAAAACATCTGCAAATCCAGTCTATATTGCTCTTATTAATATGTCACCAGCTTTCAACAGTGTAGTACGTAACCTATTATGGAGCAAACTTACCGATATGGGAATTCCGAAAGTTCTAATATTGGTTCACAGCACTACATACCAACACCTCTTACAAAATCAAAATTACATCTGAGGGTCGAACTACAAAACCGATTAGTACTGGATTAGGTTTGAAACAAGGCTGCAACCTCGCTGCTACCTTTCTTAATCTGTGTCTTGCAGACCTCGACAAACATTGGGACGAAAAAAACTTGTTCTCTGTAAAAATTGGCTCCATCCAACTTCAATGGATCGCTTTTGCCGATGACATTATTATATTTGACCCCACTCTGGCAGGCCTACAACTCAAACTAGGATTATTCGAAGAGTTTGCTACGGCACATAATCTAACCCCCAATCCTGCTAAAACAGCAGTATGAAATTTGGAATCCAGAAAAAAAACTGGTAAATTTCAATGGTAGATCATGGGAACAACCATCCCCTGCATTACAGATACGATTTATCTAGGCTATTACCTATCAGAGAAAAACTATCAAAATGTGGACGGACCTACTAAAAAACAAGATCAGACCGCTTCTATCACAATTAAAACTAATCCATACGAAATACTGCAAATTTTCCTTAACTCCTGTTATCCAGTTCTTAACCCTAAAAATTGAAAGTGTTATTCTATATTCGCTGGATATTTGTTTATGTGAAATGGGTCTGACCTTAGACCAATTACAAGGTACATCTTTGAAAAGCGCTATGTGTTTTCCAATGTCTTTGCCCAATGCTGGGCTAAGACATGAGCTAGGTCTAATAGCTCCTCACTAACTTCGCAAAAATAATCTACCCCCGCACGAATTCATTATTTGTCGACATGAGGAAAACCATAGAATCAATGTCCTCGGCATCTCTCGTTCAATACCAGGCCAAATTACAGGCCTTCTGAATGAGGCCTATATCACGGTGGATGATGTTCATATTAGACCAGCTTATGCAAAAAAAAAGCTATTTGAACTGGATTGGTGCACAACTATTGAACAAATAAGGAAATACAAATTGCACAAGGAATCTTATCTATTACCAAGAAGCGTATACTTAGATACGATCACATAATCCTATTTCCTTGTAATCATACGCGAAAAGCTTACTTATGGTTTAAACTAAACCTGTATTACACCAAAGAAAGGATTTCGAACTGGGCCGAGAACAATACCAAATCTGAGAGTAAGCATTGTAGATTTCCCTTATGCACTGAACCCATTGAAACGCTTAAGCATCTGATTTTATATTGTCCACACTTTAAGCACACAAGAACCACACTACTTATGGAATTTGTAAATGTTAACTATGCTGACTGTTTAATATTCTTATGGGCTAGAATGATGCAAGGCACTCACAAACCTCTTATTTATGCCTTAGTGAGGTTCTGCAAATTAATAGAAAAAGAACTAGCCACATATGCCAGTGCCTGAAAGTCTAACTAAATACACTATCATGTTAGTTCCAAGTAGTGCCAAATTGACACCTCATAGCTGTGTCTATTTCATCTTGAGCATGGTTCTTGGGACCTATTGTAAAGCCTTACGCGACATGCCTAACAAATATAAGGAATTATGTGCCATGCTGTTATATCTTTCCGATTCCTTATGACGATTCTATATGTCGAAATAACCGTTATGAATTACAATATCTTTTATGATAATAAGTGTTTTTAAGAAGCTTTTAATAAGTTTTATCGTAATGATGTTTTTATTTCTTTTGAGATGATATATAATCACGGTACTGTTATGAATATATGATGCTATGTCTTTTTTGTAAAGGTTCTGTTCTGTTGTAATAGAATCAAGAACAAATAAAAAAAATTAAAAAAAGACTTTAAATAGACAAAAGTAATTTCTTTACAAAGCACCAGAGAACAAAAACCATAAAGAAAGCCATAGAGTAAACTGTGAAGCCAGGGACGTTATTTCACCAAAATGCCTGGGGTAGCGGAAGTGACACCACACAGCCCTTTATCTCTGATGACATCACGGGAAGTGATGCCATTTGACCCCACACCAAAGTGACATCACAGGAAGTGATGGCACACAACCTTTCACCCATTGACAAAACAGGAAGTGGCATCACATAGCATTGTTCCTCAGTACATTAAGAAAAATATGGTTACGATATCACTGTAATATTATATACATTTCATACAAGAATGAATCACCATATGTAGCGTTAATATCAGTGTGTATAGGCCATATTACCAAATGACTGTGAATGTAAGCAAACGCCCAACACAACAACCTGGACTATTGTACATCTCAGCTAAGAACAGTGATGCAGACACACTGGCATAACATCGCAGTTTTGAAGTTAAGATGTATTGGAACCTCACAGAAGTACAGCTCCAAGGCTGGTACCTGCAATTTATATATTTGTAAGTGTTTCCATGTTAGCTGAGCAATTGTTGCAATAACTCCACAACAGAAATCCATCTTAGTATGACAGAAAACCATCTCAGTATGCTTTCATAATTTAAATTGGGCAAGCTCAGAAAAGAGCGGGAAAAATGTGGGAGGATCTATTTAATGGTTTGGTGCCTTGAGGGCCATTTAAGGGATAAAAAGGCGAACACTGCTCCCTCAAAGGGACTCTTCCCTTTCTCACTTTCCCCCAGAATCTCGCTGTCTCCAGAGCCATGGTTCTCTCTAGGCTGGAGTAATGCAACAGCCTCTTTCTCAATCTGCCTTCTTCTACTCTCCGCCCCCTGCAACTAATCCAGAATAGGACTGCAAGATTTATCCTTGGCCTTAAGCGCAGGGACCATATCTCTCCAGCGCTGAAATCTCTCCACTGGCTCCCAGTGGCTGCAAGGATCAAGTTCAAAACCCGTTGCATTGTCCACAATGCTTTGTATGGCCGGGGTCTGCACTAAATCCAATGCTCTATTCCTAAATACCTTCCTTTTCGAGCCCTTTACTCAGCCACCGCCAACTCTCTAAGGGTTAGACGCTTCTCCAGGTACTTCCCTCTGGAATGGCCTCCCTTTCCCTCTCAACCTTGAGCTGGACCACCTGAAGTTCCGGAAGCTGCTCAAAACTTTCCTCTTCTCCTCTGATTTCTCTCTTTCCTTCCCATGCTGACCTACCTGTCTGCTGTACCAACTGGTTGCTTGGCTACCCTCAGAGTCTCACTGGGTACCAGACTCTTTCTTGATCAGTCACCCTTGCACTGCCTCTGGCCTACAACGCACTTAGGGGCTGTAACTGTAACCCTACAGTCCCTTGTTCTCACTACCCAGAGCCGTGCTGCCCTGGCTGCACTTACTCAGAGCATTGCTGCCCTGTTTCCCCTCCCCTCTCCCTTGCACTTCCCTTCTCCCTTTCCCCTTGCACTTCTCGTTCTTGCACTTGCACGATCTGAATGACACAAGGCCTAGTTAGATCGTTTGTCTTGTCCTTCCTCTGTCTTCCCTCCCTTGTCTTGTCGCGCCTGGAAACACTTGTGTACAGACGCGTTATAAATGACTAATCATATCATATCATATCACTCAGGCTAAACTGTAAACAGGCATCTCGTAGAGGTTTAGGCCTCTTCGATGTCAGGTCACAGAATGCCTAGGCAGGATTGGTGGCAGAAGCCACTGGGGCACACTCCTCTCATCACAGGCCCAGTGGCTCACTGGATGTACAAAGCTGACAATGAGAAACACTGATGAAACATGCTGTGCTGTCACTGAGTCACCCATTGCCAGCTAGCTAGACCTAGCCCCCATACCACTCCTGTTGCTACAGTACTGAGCATGAACTGCACAGACAGCCCGCCTCTGAACCCAACCAGTCAGGCATGCTTCAGTAATGAATTGTTAGTGATAGCGGCTTCATGGTTTTTCCTGCATCCATGTTATTTAAGCAGCTAATGAGATCTAGATTCCAGGTGAATCAAGCTGTGGCACATTCCGCTACTTTTTCAGTTTCCAAGACAGATATCTGCTCTTGGCACTGCCTCTTTGTCCAGTGGCCATGGGGTAGCAGGGACAGGTCTAGGGGTAGCAGAGGGGGAGCCAGGGGTAGCAGAATATTCCCCTGGCAAACCCCAAATGACGTACCTGTGTGAAGCCAAAGAAATGAAAAGGCAAGAAAGAAGTTAATCCATATTTACCTTAAATGGAGTCTGCAACTGCACCTGTGATTTACGGTATCTGGACTTTCCATCTAAAACGTATTCATCGAATACCTTTCCATCTAAAATTATTCATTGAATTGTCTTTCCATTGAAATGCACATTCATTGAATAATTTTCGATGGTTAATTTCGATGGATAATTAGGGTTAGGGGTAGGGTTAGATTAGGGACAAGGGTTAGATTTATGGTTAGATTTAGGGTTAGATTAAGGGTTGTTAGATTAAGGGTTAAATTAGGGTTAGGGTTAAGGGTAGGGTTAGGGTTGGGGCTAGGGTTAGATTAAGGGTAGATTAGGGTTAGGTTTAGGGTTAAGGTTAGGGTTGGGGTTGGGGTTAGGGTTAGGGGTTAGGGTTGGGGCTAGGGTTAGATTTAGGGTTAGATTAAGGGTTAGATTAGGGTTAGGGTTGGGGTTAGGTTAGGGGGGTGTGCATGGGGTTGGAGGGGGAACCCCCTAATATACAATAAACTTTAAAACATTACAAGGAGCTGGCCAGTTCAGAAATGTCAGCACTGGACAGCTCCATTTAACGTTTTAACATTACAAAAAAATGCATCGAAATGCTATTTTTTACATTTTAAAGTGCATTTCCATCTAAACTTGCCCATTTATATATTCGATGGACTGGTTTTGAAGGAAATGCACTTTTACATGTAAAAGATAGCCTTTCGATGCAATGGCATTCGACAGATTTCCATCGATGGATTTGCATTTCGATGCATTTCCATAGATGGAAAGACCATAAACCGTGACTTACCAAGCAATCCGTGGTTAGGAAGGAGTTTAATCCTTGCTGAGCAAGGGTTACTGCTGCATCTGTGCAGCGATTGTGGCTACAATCCTGACATTGGTCGCTGGTGGCTCAACTCATCTTCTGCCTGGGCTGGGTCGCCGACTTTTGGTCTTCCCAGGGGGAGCCGAGGGTGTGGGAGGGGGGCTTGGCCAACATAACAAATCTGTCCCATTGTAAGAATAGGCACTTTCATGGAAATAGCATTTTCCGGGGGTGCCTGGGCCCCGGAGCACACAAGTACTCGGCGCCCCTGCGCTTGGGTCTCCCTCTCGATTGCTTGGGCCGGGTGCCTTACAAGTGAGAGCTGAGATGCAGTAGATGATATAGAAACCTGTTAAAGGAGGGGGTGTACTGGGAACATGAAAAGGGGATGCAAAATACAGAAGGTACCTATGTGCAATGCATAGGCAAACAACTTACATATATACGCAACGGCTGGAGTAAAAGCTGGGGTTGGGGTTCAAGAAGGACGAATGGCGCCCATTCACTCCCCTCGGCCTCCTTCCATTATACGACTTGCAGGTTTTAGACAATGTGGAACATTTCCAGTGAACAAATGGGAGAGGGCAGCTATGCCAGTAAATAAATGCCACAACCTGAAAAGGCCTTTTTTCCTGCCTCTGGAGGGAGACCCGCGGCACTTCACCTCAGTAGAAGGACTACATGATAGAATAAAAGTGGTAGGTTGTTCGGCGGTGGATTCTCACAGAGATCCAATACACGGTAGCTTAATTTGTTTTAGAGATCGAGGGGCCAGGCACTATAGGAGCATCTTGGAGAAAAGGAGGAGCTCTGGAGGGAACCTCTGGCGAATGACCGGAAAGCACAGACAAATGAACCAACATGGATGCCTGTCTCGGGAGGATAGCTCAGAGGCAACGTGCTCTCCTTGGAAGCAAGCTGACATGTAGCACCACAGGTTCGATCGCCGGGTCCGTGCCTAGAAACCTCTGGGTATTAAGGGTGTAATAAATAACCTATCATATCATACCTTATCATGCCGAACGGAGACATGATACTCTTGTGAATGAGAGAAACGTGCAAAGGATTCCAGACTCCCATGCTCAAAAGATCCAAGGCAGGCGTGCAACGCGATTGGACAATTTGGGCTTCAGTGTCTTATAGATTCTGGCCCACTGCTCACAGACACTTGCCCTTCGCTGGAACTGCCAAATGGTGAACTTAGTAGGCTTCAAACCCATCTTCACTACTTAACCAAAGGGCCTGACCCTGGGCAAATCAGGTACCCTTACGGTGACATAGCTGCAAAAATTGGGTGTCCCTAGAAGTGATTCTGTTCACAGTATACCCTAATAGAAAATAAGCCTCATCAATGATTAATAGAATATAATATTGCCACACATATCACAATAATAGTGACAATTCAGGTAACAAAAGGTTTAGCCGAGAAATAATTGGTCGAATTCGATTTCATCGAACTTAAAAAAAAGATTTTTGCCACAAATATATGTGGGGGTGAATTTAGGTGAATAACTAAGGTGAGGAAGTCATGGGGGGATGGAGGGCTTCTCCCACCGCATATATCACCGCATATATTTCCAGCAAAGTAAAACAAAAACAAAACAATTTGATTAAATCGTTTTCGACGACAAAAATTCAACCAGATCACATAGAACCAGCAGTTCATATCCAGCGCTTTCACAGCGTCTTTTTAGTCTCTTGACTTCATCAGATCAACACAACTTGAAAACCAGTTCTCTCTTTTGATTGAAAAGTGAACGAAAGAAACACTCACTGTTTAGTAGCACCCTTGTTTTCGATGTATGTATGCTCCCAAATAAACACATATTTTGATGTAGTATATTCGCTGGTGGGTTATACTGAGTGCTATTTTTTTTTTACTAATTCCACTTCTTGTACTATTTCCTTGATGCTTGGGTATCACAGGCTAATGTCACTTCCAGTGATGTCAATGTGTATGCAAATTAGGGGGCACCATTCGTCTCTTCCACAGAGGTCTTCACAAACCCTAGAATCAGCCTTAAAAAAGGCCACTTGCCTGTCAGAGGGGCAGCAAATTCGGGAGTGCCTGAAACCTGTGCGGATTTAGAGCCTCGTGTGAGTCAGAGAGACCCTCTGCTGCTTTTAGTGTGATTGATTTGGCATACTGACCCCTCACACTGAAGTGGACAGGATTTGGATTTGTAAATGAAAGATGTGGACAGGGCTATCCCATTCTTAAGTCTCAGGTAGCCATGGCGTTTCCTTTTGTCACTTCTGACACCATCTGTTACAGGGTGGCAGAGACTGACACACTAGTGGATTATGGTAAAAGAAAGAGTTTGTTTTAATAGGTGCAGTAGATACATCAATGAAAATAATGCCTTTGGTAAAGTTCATAAAGAAAGTCCCTTTCAAGGTCCAGAAATGGGATCCATCCAACCCATTCTTGGCAGTCTGCTTGGTAACCTTAGTTTTAATCTTCAGGCTGTGGATTTGTCAGTTTCCCAAACCTCCAGCAATGGAATCCAATGGGACATCGACAGCTAGGAGGTTCCATGCTTGGATCATTCAGTAGGTCTCCTTATGCAGGGTTAGACAGTAGATAAACTATGCCAAGACTAGCCCTGACCCTTGTCTGATTTGTGGGATGGGGCATGGGACATCGTTGGTTGGATAACCACCTCCAGAAATATATGACCCTGGTTCTAGAGACAGCCCCTCTCTGACACCACCTAATGCAATCTCCCTGACCACCTATGAGGTTGCAGCATCTCATACCCCACCCCCCTTTAAGTTCTTCCCTGGACCAATATGGATTTCTGTGACCTCCCTCTCCTTCCTTGCCAGCAGGGCTACATGGTCTCCTCCTGCCTCTTTTGGTGCCATCTTCCCCTCTAACCCCAACCTTCTTTTCCTCCTCTGCTCCCCAACAGATGTATGTTTTCTGAGGGTAACTACCTCTTCCTGCACCCTCCTTCAAATCGTCCGTGCAACATCCAGACCGCTTCTCGTGCCCTCCTCTCAGTAATCCTCTCTATCACCACTCTCTACCCAACTCCATCCTCAAACTCCTGCTTGTACACCCCACAAAGTTAAACTGATCTGGCTGCTTTTTATCGGGCAGTCGACATGTCCCTTGGTTGGTGCTTAGGAATCTTGGGGACACCTGTGTATTGAAGGATTTGATGTTTCCTGAATGGTTTGTGGGTGGATTGTCACGTGGCTTGGAAGGGGTATGGGCCAAGGTTACATGGAAGTGAATTCCACAAAGACCATTTGTAACCAGGAGATGAGGTTTGTGGAATACAGTGACACTATTCGAACACTGAAAGTACATGCAAACTGCCGGACAGCTGATGTAGTGAACGCAATTTTATACCCTTGCATGTTAACTTATGTTGTAATTATATCAGAGAAGCGATGCATGTGGGCAAACATTGCTCGGATCTGAGAAGAGGTGATGAGCCTGAATAGTTCGTTTCACAGTCAAGCAAGGAGGCAGATCCACCTGATTCACTGACATCGGTCTTTATTGAGAAGGTATGTTTGAACTCCACCACCATACACACGTTCTACGACACAAGGAACACTGTTGGATATATTGGTTTAAAAAACAGAGTCATATATAAATGTGCAATTACAATGGCACACACTAGCTCCATGCCATTCGGTCATTGCTTGCTCTATGGACAGTTAGTATCTAAAATGGATGAATGATTGTTTTATATTTCACAAGATGGCTGAATTTTAAAGCTATATAAATACAGCGATGAATAACACCAATGTGTTTATCAACTGCCTGGTAATTAGTGGGTATTGTATTGAAACACCATAGTTTTTCAAAACATAACTAACATAAAATCCCTGGTTGCAATCGATTGCATTTAGGAGTGTGGGCTTTTTTAATTTCTTTAATCTGTTCTTTACGAGGTTGGGCTAGAATGCCAAGCGGATTCATAAATACTATTTTACAAAATAGATAAACAATCTGTATTCATTGCAGCCCGAGTTTCTATGCTTTAAGTTCAATTTTTTTGACTAGTTGTTGCTGTAAACCACGTGCAGACATCATGACTTTGCATCCTTCTTTAGGAAGTCAGTTCAGCACACAATGATTCTTTCCAGCAAGACGCGTTCGTTGGGATGACTCATAATGACTCAATTTCCCTTAGGTTCACTTTTCATATATTTATTAAGTAGTTCTAATAATAAAAGGTGTTGATGGAAGATTGAAATGATTTCATTGCAGAGACCTTGTGCGAATGGATTGTGAACTAGTTTCACACTCTAAAGAATGTTCGCGTAGTAGCACACAACACAAGTTTTAATGAGTCACGAAGATTGAGTAAACTCTTTGAAAACTATATCAAGTGGATAATTATGTTTTCCAGCATTTAAATGTAGCACACTACCATGTTTTATTTATTGAAATAGTGTTATTTTAATTGTCCTTTAAAGTTGAACACCAGTCAATAGACAATTTTCCCACGAATGGAGAGGACAAGTGGCAACACTAAATAGTGTGCATAGAAAAGCAGAAGAAGTGATAAGATTACAACTTACGTTGTACTAAGTATTACTGATGCATTATATGATATTTGGCGCAATGATATTGATTAATTTGAATAATTATGCTAAAAAGATGGTATTAAGAAATGTCTTCGAAGAACTTTGAGCCTAGTTTGATTGTGTTGCCGGTAGAATTTGATTCCATCTGAGAGAATAGTGAATATTGAAGACTTTTCAAAAACATTTGTTGAAATAGGAATAACATGTGAGAAATTAGGGTCCTGATGAAGACCCCAAATGGAGATGGAGATAAGGGGTTCAAACATGCATGCTGATGCAAAAAACAGGATAAAGCATTTTTATTATATATTTTTTAATGTATTCCTTCTCGTCTGTCACACGTTTGAGCTTTTTTGCCTAGGCACGACACTGCACTTCAACAAATCCTGACTTTTTCCTTCCCCGTAATATTTGTAAATATACAAGTGGGTGGCATAAAGAGCTAAAACATGGTTGTAGACATTCCAGAGTGGAAACCTTCCCATGGAACAGGATATTTATCTGTGTTCATTCTCGATAAAGGGGCTCCCGGACCTTTTTGTGAATTTTTAGGAACTTTGGGTTTCACCCTAAGTTACCAAGTGTAATCCAGACGTGGACCCCTTGCTCACAGTGCTTAGAGTGGCACAGCTTCACCTCACTGATGAGTCTCGACAATGCCAAAACACCTGCCTGGGGTTGCTGTTGGTACTCTTGTTCAGAGGAGAATTGCCTAGCATTTTGGTGCTGGACTGCACTTGTGGGTGGGGCAATGACTGCTATGCAAATGACTATTTCCCCTATGTGAAAGGCACAGTGAGCTAAAACATAGTTGTAGACCCTCCCGAGTAGGTACCTTCCCATGTAACAGGTTATTTGCCAGTGTTTTTCTTGGTAAAGGGGCTTCCAGACCTTGTTGTCCATTTATAGGAACTTTCGGTTTCACCCTAAGTTACCTAAGGTAATCCAGACATGGACCCCTTGCTTGCTCTGCTTAGAGAGGCACAGATTCATCTCACTGATGAGGCCCAACTAGGCCTAAACACGTGTCTTGGGTTGCTGTTCGTACTCTTGTTCAGAGGAGAATTGCCTAGCATTTCGGTGCTGGACTGCCCTTGTGGGTGGGACAAAGACTGATATGCAAATGGTTATTTCTCCTCTGTGAAAGGCTAAAACGTGATTGGAGACCCTCCCATAGTAGAGGTTATTTGGCCGTGTTTGTTCTTGGTAGTGGGGCTTCCAGATCTTTTTATAAATATACAAGTGGTTTTGGTAATTTATGGTATTTCTCAAATACATGTGTGTGCTAATTCGAAATAATTGTTTACAAGACCAACAACGGATGTTTAAAAGTCATGAACATCAGCACACTTGTGAAATTATAGAGAAAAGTTTCTTTGAGTCTGCAAAGCAGTGACCTTCTTAAGAAGAATTCTAGAGAGCATCATTCAATCTACATCCAGGCAGGCAACAAGTGGGTAATTTGCTGGATTAGACTGATTACACTTTTTATGAAATAGGACCAAAATACTATTGAGGCGGCCTCACAGGAATATTGAGGTGATATCACCTGAGACTGAGACGGTGAGTAGGCTCTGCTGGTAACAAGGAGCTGCCCTTGTTAAGAGCCTGAGAGAAATGAGGTTCCCGTAACGCGACTGCCGTGTCATTACTGGCAGGGTCAACCTGCTGCTGAGGGTAAAATCACAATTAGCACCCACTAATAAGCACCTGTGGATGCTAATGGCTGGACAAAATATTTTTTTAAACTCACCTTCCCTCCTCGACGTCGCTTACGTGGGTGGGAGACCGTTTTCATTGTTGATCATGATGATGTAAACAATATTGAAAGTAGACTCCCTGTCATTGAAACGGTGTGCGCATGATCGAAAGTAAATGAGGTTTTCCTTTTTTATATTAGGTCTAGCCTTTAGAACTCCCATGTGTTGTGATCCAAATTCTATATATATGATTCATAATATTATTGATGACTCTGAGACATTAAGTAGGTCTTACTTCTTTTAATGTCTAACTCTTACTGCCTCGAAGCTCTCACACAAGCCCTTCATTCCCTATTCCATTCAGCCACGTTCCACATTCCACATGACTACAACAACATGTGCTCTTTCATAGGTGTTAAACACGACCCGGGAAGAGGACGAAGCAATTACGGCACAGGGCAAAGAGCGCATAGCACTTAGAAAGCCCGAAAATGTGGGTTTATACCAGTGAATCAAGCCCACGTTCCATGATGCCTGACGGGTCAGTGCCCTGGCCGAGGTTTCTTATAGACGATTGGCATACATCTTGAATTTCATGGAAGAGAAATGGGTCCCTGGGGTTAATTTTCATAGCCGCAGCTGCCAAACTATCTGGCCCAGCTGTCTATGAGAATTTGAATATCTTTGTAGCATTTATACAGTATCTCTTAGGATGCTAACATCCAATTCAACACCAATTAACATTGCTGTTACCATATTCGAAGACGAAACTGACCCTTTGCCTGACTTAAAAATGACATTTGTATGCATAATCCATATTCTATGTTCAAAAGCATGGGATTCAATCCACTGATACCTTTGCTTAGATTTCTGTTTTGTACATGATCAATAGATCACATTATTCACAAGCAAGTGACTATAGCATTGTCTTGTTACCTCGCTTTTTGTAGTACTCATTTCCTTAGCTAGCCATTTATCAGAGGCCTTATTTCTAATGACTGAAGATGTCTTTGAAGCTCACAACAATATGAGCAAAGAACCATGGCGACTAATGGTTTGTCTGCTAATTTGGTACATAAATATGCACAAGTACTACCAGGGATATATTTGAAAGTTTAAATTCCTTCCGATGACTCCAAATTATTCTCTGTTTAGCGCTTACCTTCGTGCCATTACAGGTGACATGATAAAACCCTCTGAAATATGGCAATTAAAGGGGCATGGTCACTGCCTACATGATACCAAGCTGAGGAATGGACAAAGTAGCCAAACATATCTAACTCTACAAATAGGCAATTGATTACCTATCATCATTTCGCTCCAATGTTGGTTGGATTATCAGGTCTATCTTCTGTCCTTTGCTCTTTAAATGATGGAAACATATTGCGGTGACACTCCGTATCATTATTATTATAGTTGCCAATGTTTACATCTGAAATATCCAAGCAAGACGTCCTTGTAACAGAGGAAGAACGGCAAAGATAAAAGCATGAGTCATGATCATACCCACAGGTTGGCCCGAGCTTAGTTGAGAGACATCTAGCCCTCAATATTGGTAGAGTTCTTTCTCTTCATCTGAGGCATTGATGTTTGCTGAATTGCAGTGTAATGCCTAGAGAGCTATTTAGTGTTTAACCTAGTATATGAGTTCCCGATACCATGATTGCTATAAATGTCTTCAGGTACATTGGGAATGTACCCACATCTTGGTTTGGTACTGAAATTGTCCCTATATCAAAAAAGGGGGCCACAATTGGCCCAACCTACTATCAATCAATTGCCCTGATAGTCTCCCTATTCATAGTCTATTGGAAACCGTTTGTTGGACCATCTTGGAACTTGGGCAACTAAAATGCATATAACTACACCCGGGATCTGAAAACAGCCAGGATCCGAAAATAGCTGGGATCTCAGAGAAAGCCTGTGAAGCATACTGCAAGGTGTCCATTACCCATCTGCCCCAGGGCTGTCCACCCGTGGCCAACAAAAGCAACAACTTTGCTGTTTCCTTTGGAGGCTGGCTGATGAGACAACTACGCCTTTCAGAGCACAGAGGGGTGTACACCAGGGCTGCATACTTGTAACATTGCTTCTTTGAATGGTCCTTGACTATATGGCACTTGAAAGAGTTGCCTTTGAAACCGGCATCCCAAAGTGAAGTGGTAAGAGCCTTAGCGTGTAACAATTTTCCAGTGTTGTGACCTCAGAACATGCTTTTACCAAAGTGTCTTTTAGGGTGCCCTAGTAAGCTGGGGTGACCTCACCTTTAGGAGACATACCACTAGGGAATGTTTTTCAAAGATTTATTCTGTATCACATCTGGACACAGAATGTTCTCACACATCTTACAAAATATGAGTCATTGAGTGTGAGACAGAACTAAGCTCCCTGATTTACCCCCTCCCCCACCCCAGCACCTCATAGAGAAACAACGAATTAAATCATTAGGGCTTCATTACAAGGAGAAAACGTGGTGGTAATATCATCACTGTCACTATTGTTTGTGGTAACGCAATTACTCAATTTTTTTACCAGCAGAAAGTTGAAGGTGAATCCGAAACATCAACAACAAAAATCAGCAGACTTATTGCGTGGTAAATCCTCGAGCAGTAAACCTACCAAAAATCCCCATTGATTCCTCCGGACTCCAAAAAGGGTAATTACCACCACTTATAATCCCATGGTAATCCCACAGAGCTAAGTAGTGGTAATGGTAAGGGAGTTTGGCAGTCATTCAGCAGATTTGCGCCAAATTACCACCAAACTCATAATGCGGCCCTAAGTCTTTACTATGTTCAACTACATCAAACTCATTACCTACAAGATTGGTATGCCCCAAATGACATTGAATAAGGTATTGTTGACTGTGAAAAAGTGGTCTTTTTGGCACTTTGCTGAAACAAAACAGTAGCATGTGCTTTGTGCATGGTGTAACCTGCTTATTTGGAACACAAGCACGACAACGTTTTTTTAAACCTACCTAAATTCTATAGAGAACTTTGCTTCCAAGGTGCTATATGGTAAAATCATCTGAAGCATTCCTCCCATCAATGTCTTTATGAAACATGTAAGCTTTATTAACACGGGTTGGGTAAATGCTGATACAGTTTAAAGAAGAGCTTCATTATTATGCACTTACTGCTTGCATGGATAAGACTAATTCTTCAGTCATCTGGGAGTAAAGACTTGCACCACTCACCTTTTGCAGATTGATTCAACTACTATGTTTAGATTACGCAAATTAGATTAAGTAAATGTGTATCTTCAGAGATTGGCCACTCAGGAGGTAATTCCTAAATCTGCAGGATGATTCAGCAATGGCGCTACAAGTTTTACAAAGTTATTCTAATCTAGTTTGTGTTTTCAGACATCTGTCATTTGTTTCAACTATAACTCTACGTTAGAACCTGTTCTAGTCAACTTTTTCCAACTGGTAGTCCATGGAAACATTGGCTTCAAAAGTACATTGTGTTCCTGACTGTGCAATCTAAGAAAGCAGTATATTTAAAAGTAGAGAGTAGACCGACTAAATCACATTTTCAGGAGGAAGTCAAACTCTTTTTGCATATGTTCCTCAGAAAATCTGCATGACCGCAGGAGCAACTAAATGGAGGAAGTAAAGGCACAGAAGGAGAGGCGAATGCGCAACAAAATTCAACAGTCCTGTAACAGGACCTCCACGAGGAGAGGAGCCGAGAGGACATAACTTAAGTCTGTTTTATCAGAATTTCAAATCATTGTCACAAAGACAGAGTCACAAAGAGTCACAATTTCAATTGCCACAAAGAGGGAGGAACTGAACAACCAGCAGGTGTGGTTTTCAGTTCTCAACACCGTTTTAATTACACGCCAAAGAAATTTGCACAGCTACAGGGTCAATAAAATAGAAAGCCATCTGGAATACGGGGTAGCAATTTGCAAAATTATCAAGGTTCCCTCCTGCCCATATTTTCTCTTCCAGTTTCCTTCTACAAACACTCTGAGGATCCAAACACCCTCAAACAAAAAGAATTATCAGGATGGATTGGAGAACTCCAGTGAGATGGAGGGTTTACTTGTACAGCAAAAGGACAGTTTTCTGTCAGCAAATAAATGTTAAACTGTGTCAAACAAAAAAGCACTGTAGTACCTACTTTATAAGGACCTAATGTCCTGAGTCGGACAAATCTATGCTGTAGCCTAGAAAGTATGGTTTCCTGGGCAATCAACAAAAGTCACTCACATTTCCATGGAAATAAAGCGTCTTTTGTCATAAAGGTGGCTGGTCCTGAGACCTTTCTTTTATTATTTACCTATGTCTTGGTCACCTCTCCTCCTGGGACTGCCACTACCCTCTGATGTTCATTGTATCCCCTCAGTGTTCTAAAATGGGCAGGTCCACAGTTTCTCCTCCTGCTATAGGGGGTCTCCTTTGTGCTAGAATGCCCCACCTGGCAAAACACGTGGAATGGGCAGCTGTGTACTTCTCCCATTTGCCCAAGGAATTCTATTTACCTTGGCTGTTCCTGCCCCTGACAACTCAGGTAACCATCGCCCCCCCCAACTGGATTGGTCTTTTTTCTCCCCTGAATTGGTACTAACTCTGGGTTCCCTGAGTGGTGCTGATGGCGTGTTCATTGACGCAGTAGTCAAACCCCATACCATCCTTCTGCTTTCACTCATAAAAGGTCTATAGCGCCCCTGATGCACCTCAGCAACCTTCCTACTACTCTCCCACCTATCCCTACCAGTCACTGTTAAAATGACTATAACAGGGCCTCTACGATGGCCTGCGTTCTCCCTCTTGGCACTGGAAAACTGTACTCCCCTGATGCTAACCTCTTCCTAAACTCTGGCTCTGCTGCCAGGTGACTCACTGGATCCTTATACCAGAGGTCCAAAAAGTCCTCCTCTTCCGGTTGTTGCTTCTCCACCACCTCCTGCTCCAGTGTGCACTCCCCCACATCCGCCTACTCCAGTTTTCATTCCTGCCCCTTATCCTCTTGTCATTGCACTCTGACAATTTTCTTTCTCTGCTCCTTATTCACTCCTCCCATTCATCTGTCTCTCCAGTTCTCCTTTCTCTCTCTGTAACATGAGCTCTCATGAATGCTTTTCTCTCCCAGTCAAAGCTAGTGGTGGTTTACTTTCATACTGTAGATAGTAAGGTGATTGTGCAAACAAGGGCTCTGATTTGCATTGTCCCATCATTTCTGGCACTTTCCATGGCCCTGATTGGTCCTGGCCCCTTGCGCCGTTAACCTCAGGTCACAATCATGTTCTACTGCTTTACTTTGTGTGCCTACTGTTTCAGGGTCGGGCAGGAGAATCATGGCAGCTACCTGCCCTTGTGTTCTACGTGGACAGTTTGTGTGGAACTGGCTCTCCCATCACTGACTCAGTGTTTTAGCTTAATACTGCAGTTCACATAGTGAGTCCAACAGGAACACCTGATGCCTGCATATAGAATATATTTTGCATCTGTGTCTTCGCTACTTTTCTCCTGGAGTTGTCAGTGGCCTCCAGTGGTCATTGCACCACCCTAGTAATCTGGAATGCATAGGCGTATAGTTTCCCCTCCTCCGGTAGGAGTCTCTGTTGGGCTTGAAGGTCCCACCTGTCAAACGCCGTGGAATGGGCAGCTGCATAGTTCTACCTTCTGCACTAGGGATATTCTGTTCCTTCCCAGCACAATTCAGGTAAGTACCCCCAATTATGGATTGGCCTGGAAAGGACCTTTCCTCCCCTGCATGAGCACTAACATTGAGGTCTGTGAGTCATGCTGATGGTCTGGTCATTGCCATGTTAGTCAGAACCCCACGCTGACCTTCTAGCATCACTCATAAAGGGTACATTGTCCCTGATGCACTGCAGCAACCTTCCTACTACTCTCTGACTTATCCCTACCAGTCACTGTTCTCAGGTACTCAACCTGCCCGCTACCTTAGATTCGGTCCTCTCCTTGGGTTCTGGAAAACTATGATCCCCTTGAGCTGTCCCCTTCCCAGGCCATGGCTCTGCCTATAGGTGACTGCCTGGGTGATTGTGGGTGACTCAACTATGGTCAATAATAAGGTTGCCCCAAAAGAAGAACAGGGGAGAAATAAAACAAAACACAACAGGACAAGGGTACAGAGAAGGAACACAAAGGCTTTTGATGTCCTGGGTGTTAATCTGAGCAGTACATGGTGGGGGCATGAGTTATGGTTGCGTAGCTTAGCATAACTGCCACATTTCTTTGGTTTTTTTGATTTTGTGCTGCTACCATAATGTCCCTTTAACAAATAGTTTCCAAATAATTTCAGGGGTTTTCATTAGAGCAATTTAACCATGAAGTCCCTTTAACAAATTTGTTTCGTTGAATATCATAGGTTTTTATTACAGCAAATTAACCATAACGTCCCTTTAACAAAGATGTTTCACTGTATTTCACAGATTTTTATTGTTGCAAATTAAACAATAATGTCCCTTTGACAAGATTGTTTCATTGAATTTCATAGGTTTTTATTATGGCAACTTTTAGTATTATTTTTTTATTACTTGTGCATAATCTGCTATTTTTACAAGTTTCTTTGCGCATAGAAGCAGGACAGGCGCAAAGAAGTAGTGTCAATTGGCGTCTCTATGGCAACTTATTTAACCATCAATTTCACAACTTCTCTCCACTACCAATATTTTTAATAGGCACTATGCATCTTGCAATCTTACTCTCCCCCTTTTAATGTGTAAAATGCCCACGAAAAGTCACGCACATCCGCAAACAATCACACACTTTTGCAGACATTACTGGATACAGGAGACATTATTATCACCCAAATACACAGGGGGATACAGTAGTGCATACTTTTTATGCAAAATAATAATTCATTAAAACAAAAGCAATACTAATTTTAAAGTACCATGACTTTTCTCTATCTTCTAAGTTTATAATTAGAAAAAATCTTTTGAAAATGTCAACCGCATATTTAGGAGTGTGCCATATAGTGAAGTAAATTGTAAACCATTTAGAAACAATTCTTTCAACACCTGACAGGTACTGGAAGACAGCATTTTTTTGGGGTGCAGAAAACTACTTCAGAAATGTCAGTAAGTAGTACTCTCTTAAAGAAACCAATGGCTAATTTCCATATTATTTATAAACATGAATGTAACATTTCTAACTGCATAAAACGTATTTATAATCATAATTGAAAGTACCTATCTTTTTCTATTTTAAAATCACTTTTTGAAAACACCTCATGTTAGTATTCGCAATAATGCACTACATATTTATTTACAAAATGTTTTTGAAAACTATGTTACATAACATATTTTTCGTCAACATAATAAGGTGCATTATTTCAAATACATATATGAATAAATGTTTTAGAAAATAATAATACAATTTAGAAATAGAATTACACAAAATGTTAAAGGTATACGCTTTATATGAACATACATGTTACACTGTTTTCTATAATAGAGCTGACAATTACTATAGAGTGCATGGAATTACACGTGTCAATTTCAGTGAAGAAGAAGAAACAGGAAATGGTAAATTATTCTGTATTTTAGCATTAAATAATTCACTCTTCTCATTTACAAAGAAACAATACATTTTAATGTTATGTTATGTTATGTTACCTTCATTTATAAAGCGCACGGTCGCCCGATGGCATCATGTTGCTGAGGCGGGAGAACTGATCAACTAGGAGAGGCCACAGAGTAAAGAGCTAGACGAGGGTGGTCTTAAGCGCACTTCTAAAAGCGAGATGGTTGGAAGTTTTCCTCATGACGGAGGGAGACCATTCCACAGGTTAGTTGCGGCTATGGAAAAAGCCCTGCCGCCAACCCTAGTGCGGTGATATCTTGGGACAACAAGAAGATCCGCAGTGCAGGAGCATAGGTCCCGCTCTGGGAGGTAGCGGGAACATTTGGCCTGTAAAAACTAGGCCCCCTGACCATGGATAGCCCGATGGACAATGCACAGGTCTTGAAACAGACACACTCGCTAACCGGTACTCAATGGAGTGAGCGCCGCACCGGAGTGATGTGAGTACCCGTAGCCAGCCTAGCTGCAGATTCTGTATGTGCTGTAGCTGTTGAATCAGACCAATAGGCTGCAACAGTTACAGCGAGTTGCAGTAATCCAAGCGGGAGAGAACCAGTGCTGTGACTACTGGAGGGCGCAGCGGTTCTGGTATCATTGGTAGAAACTTCTTCAGGACCCTGAGATGGTGGTGGCTTGCTTGGCACACAGCTGGGAGTTGATGTGACATAGAAAGGGAGGCAGAGAGAATAACACCTAGATTTTTTATCTTGCTAGCTGGAGTGGGGAGGGGACCCTAAGAGGTGGGCCAGAAAGTAGTGGCCCATAGTGAGGGGTCCGGGGGACAGCCCACCCCCCAACACCTCGGTCTTGTCGCCATTGAGCTTGAGCCAGTTTTGGTGCATCCAATCGCCAACGGCACTCAGACAGTCACAAAGGCACGATGACACCTCTGCTCGATCCTGATCTAAACGGATCAAGATTTGGGTGTCATCGGCATACGAGTAATACTTGACGCCGTCGGCGCGGATAAGGCATACCAGAGCCCCGATGTAAATATTAAACAGGATCGGGGACAAAGAAGAACCTTGCGGGTCACCACAAGTGAGGAGACAGGGCGAAGAGAGGAAAGTAGGCATGGCTAAGGTCTGGGTGCGGTCTGATAGAAAAGAAGTGAACCAAGCATGAACCTGGCCAGATATTCCAATCTGTGCCAGGCGGGACAGCAGGATGGGGTGGTCGACCGTATCAAAAGCAGCTGAAAGATCTAGCAAAATCAGCGCCCCAACCCCACCTGAGTCAACCATCCTGGACATATCATCCTGCACAGATACAAGCATGCTTTCAGTGCTTCTGCCTGGTCTAAACCCTGCCTGTGCAGAATTAAAGACCTTAGAAGATTCCAAGAAGGAGGACAATAGAGGAGTGATTAGTGATTCCAACAGTTTAGAAAGAAAAGGGAGCAAAGAGATAGGGTGAAAATTAGCAGGAACTGTGGGATCAAGTGTGGGCTTCTTAAGAAGGGGAACAACCCTTGCCGATTTCAGCTCTGAGGGGACAAATCCTGATTGACAAGAATGATTTGTTGCCGATGTAGTTTCTACCAGGAGATCAGGGGCAATCTTCTTCATGAGTTCAATGGGGATAGCACCCCCAGGGGAAGACGATTTAATTTTTTGAATAACAGCGAGGACTTCCACTCAGTAAAAAGAGGGAAGGTCAACCAGGATTCAGCAGGGGGGAGGGGCGGCTGTTTGGCGGCATTAGAGATCGATATGGCCGGTGATTTCGCAATGTTAGTGCGACTGACTTCTATCTTGTTGATAAAGAGAGAAGAGAGATCATCGAACAGTTTTTGAGATGGGTTGACCCTCGAAGTAAGGGTTTCAGAGGAGGCTAGTGACTTCACGATGGAAAAAAGGGCTTTAGGTTGACACAATGCTGTTTTGATATTATGGGAGAAGAAAGTGGCTTTGGCAGTTTTAATACCAGCAAGGTAGGTTGAGATACAGGACTTATATGATTCTTTGAAATCGAGGTCATAATTTCTGCGCCATTTACATATTAATGTATTATACATATCTCATCCATCACATCTCATCCATCACAATTTAGAACAAACGCAACAGTATCCAGACAATCAATTATGAAAAGAATCAGGGCAAATGAAAATTCAACTAATGCAAATGCAATTTTGTACAGATATGGAGAACTATTTTTAAAAGAAGAATTAATTATCATTGTGACACTTGTACATGTGATCATTGCCCCCCAATAATCAACTCAATCAAGCACAGAGGGCATTATCAAGTACAGGGTACACTAGCAATAAATGATTTGATGATGTGTTTTTCCTTCTTTCCCCTAATCATGAACCTTTATTGCTTCTCCAGTCTTCTATTTGTGTTACCCACAGTGATTCTCCATCATTATGTTAGTTTTAAGTAATGTATATACCTATTTTCTTTGCATTTTAATAATTATCTGAATATACATCTCAATGTATATTTACATAAAACTGCATTTATACATGTACAGATGTGTATAGATTTGTTTCAGAAACACTGTCCATGGACAGTATATTTATTCCACTAATGCAAGAGAAAAGGAATAAGTGCAAAGGTATATGTACCATTCATGGCAACAATTTCTCATTAGAATTGAATAGTTGTAATAAGTGACTGGAAAACTAAAATCTTTCTTATATATTTCTATAAAACTTAAAACCGGATCCCCGTGCCATATTACGATATCTGCGGTCAATGAACATGTCAGCCCGTAACAACACCAATGGCCGTGGTCCTGTGAGGCGCTTTTAAGTAGTCCACAAACAACAATGCAGAGCTGCGGTTGTGTTGACACATCTGGTTGACATCATTCCGGGTGCTCTGATGTTTGCAAATGCTATGAGGTAGTTGCGGATTTCACAAAGAACCTTGCCCATGCATATGCTATTTAGTATGTTATAATGCTGTTGTAGATGGTAATTGATGAAATGTGTCTATTGTCTATTTTATCTGTTTTATTGTACTTGTGTGACATTCTTTTTGTCAAAATAAAGTGACATTGATTGATTGACATTCCCAATGCACTTTCTGTAGGTTGTGCAATGGCTGAAAGAAAATATGTGCTGGCATTCTTCTTTTGACACGATAGTGAGCACACGATCCACTCCCATCTGGCACCCTTTTAAACATCACAGTTAGCAAGCAACAGAAATCCCCAATAAGTGACAAAGTCAATACTTGGCATTTCTCTTGCTCTTGCCAGGAAGGCCTTTCTTATTTTATTTATTTTAGGCCTCGTTTTATTAGCTATACAATGTTCTAAAGTTTGCATTGAGAGACATTTTTGGCAACAATGATAAAGAACACATTGATGAAGACTCCACTACTCCATTTAGGAATAAGTCCACTTTTACGCCTAGTCGCAGTATGGTAACAGATGAAACGGCTATCTTTGAAAAAGCTGTCCTCAGGGATTTCAATTTATTATACAAACGAAATACTGAGCATCTACACACGCCCAGCTTTAATTTCTCTCACAAGGAATGGGAATGCCTGAGAGAACTTAAAGAAGATTCGTCTATTGTGATTAAGCAAGCAGATAAGGGGGGCGGCATCGTTGTCCTCGATGCCGCCCAGTACGATTCGGAAGTGATGCGCCAACTCAATAATCCTTTGGTGTATCATAAACTGAGTGGAGATCCCACTGAAGGAATTAGCAAAGAAATCAATAGCATTTGTACCACAGCACGTGAGGCTAACATTATTAGCGAAAAGGAATTTTTATTTCTTACAGACAAGGGAACTAGAGTCCCTTTATTCTACATACTACCTAAAATACATAAAGACCCCTTTAATCCCCCGGGGCGCCCTATAGTTTCACTCTGCAGCTCCATACTAGAACCACTGGGACAATTTCTCGACTATTTTTTGAAACCCCTGGCATCTCATACTGCGACTTATGTAGCAGATACTACAGATGCCATTAAACATCTTGAAAATTTACCTTTCAATCCAGAACATGAAATGTTAATTACTTTAGATGTAGAGTCACTGTACTCTAATATACCACAAGACGAATCTTTGACTGTTATCAAACAATTTTTGGACACCCGCACTGACTCTCAATATATACCAAGTGAATTTTTGATCCAGCTGCTGGAATTGGCACTCACTAAAAATTATTTTAGATTCAAGAATTCCTATTATGTACAGGTGAAGGGTACAGCAATGGGGGCATCTTTTGCCCCAACTATGCTATCCTCTACATGTGGCAATTCGAGAAATCACTTATTTTACATGAGTCCAATCCATTTTTTACAGCTATACGTCTATATAAAAGATACATAGATGACATTATCATGATTTGGGACACCACTGAAGGGGATTATACCACCTTTCTACCCTGGATTAATTCCCTTAATCCACATCTTAAATTTACTATGACTTCCAGCAACACCTCACTCCCCTTTCTGGACTTAACAGTCAATACTGATGGTGAGCACATTTTTCTGGACTTATTCCGTAAAGCTACAGACCGCAATTCCATCTTGCGGTTTGATAGCTTTCATCCGAAAGCACTCAGAGAAAGTATCCCCTATGGGCAATTTCTAAGAGCAAGACGAAACTGTACTAAAGTAAGTGATTATTCTACTCAGGCTGATATCATCACTACCAGATTAAAAGCTAGAGGATATCCGGATCATTTACTCAGACAGGATATCAAAAAGATGATTTATAAACATTGGCATCTTCTACAACTTAATAATCCAGAATTGGAACGACCTTTGTTTGCCTTCAAAAAAGGAAAAAACCTTAAAAACTGGTTGTCACAGGCAGATCGAGCTAAACCTATCTCCCGACAACCGACATTAACTACACAATGGGGTTTTCAACCCATTATGGGACATTTCCCGTGTGGGTTTTGCAATGCTTGCAAGTCTACTACAGCATGCTCTAAAATATGCCTTAATGATAAAGTCTGGTCCCTTAAACAACACACGACATGTAACTCCTCTAATGTGATCTATGTTATAGTCTGCCCTTGCAATAAATCTTACATAGGTAAGACAGCAAGACCTGTTAAAACGAGAATTTCGGAGCATAAATCAAGAATCCGGACGAACACCCACAATGCTCCACTAGTGGCTCACTTCTTAGAATTGAATCACAACTTTGATGATTTCAAGTGGTGGGCATTGGAACGAGTTGTGGGCACTGATCGTCTCAATACTGCTACAAGATTGGCACAGAGGGAACAGTGGTGGATGTATCAGACCGACAGCTACCACAGTGGACTTAACCATCAGGAAGAATGGCTCCAGTGTGTAACTTGAGTACTATGGTTCATTTGTTCACCATCAATTATAATTTAATGGCTTTCTTTTCCCCCCCTTTTTTTGTACTGTCTTCATTTGTACTTAGAGGATGGTTTTCCGCCATTCAATAGTGGGGTAGCTATGGATGGACATATATCATTCACACGCATCAGACAGTGATGCTGTAACAATTTAGAGAATTTTATCAATTGGTTTATCAATTGGTTTATCTGCTGTTTCTCTATTATCTTTTTGTGTCTAGCACTATGGCTGATCATTTGATGGCTTTTTTCTAATAATGGCACGCTATTGAAGGTGCATGCTTCATATCATTACTCTTGTATGTGCTGCCCCTGTGGAGGGGCTTAACTAATGAAGCACCGTTGCATGACTCTTTGTGGTGGGCAATATGCCTAATTAGAGAGATCACTTTAGCTTTACTATCGCTTCCGTTCCCTTTTTCAGTCTATTACTTATTTCCTTCGTTTCTTTTACTTCCCGGCATCGTTTCCGGTGATCTGGGGGCCTCGCTGCAATATTGGTATGATAATTGAGGTCTCTGCTATTAGGCGGCGTAAATATGCGCTTTTGCCCCTTTAAATCCACTCGACTAAAGGAAACTAAGTCACATGACAATTCGCGTCAGTCACGTGACAGGTTGAGGCGTTATTTCACCTAGCTAAGAGTCCTCCCTGAATTCGGAAGCAGCTGCTTTGAGCTGCGCTTCGTTACAGCGACTATCCTACACACGGAACCAGCGGTAGCAGCTATTTTTAGCTGCGCTTTGTTACGGCGGCCATTCTTGAATCCTCCTTGAATTTGGAAGCAGCTGCTTTGAGCTGCGCTTCGTTACGGCGATTATTCTGCACACGGAACCAGCGGTAGCAGCTATTTCGAGCTGCGTTTTGTTACGGCGGCCACCCTGCACACGGAATCAGCGTGAGCAGCTGTTTTGAGCTACGTTTCGGTACGGCGGCCATCCTGCACACGGAACCGGCGTTACTTTGAGGAATCTGGCTCCATAACGGCGACAGCTCTGCGACCGCTCGTATTACGTCGTATATGCCGACACGGTAAGATCGCTTCTATTTGGTCTGTATTTCTTTTCCTGTCGCTGCTTATGTGCCGAATTTATCGGATTCTGTTGCCTGTTCCCTAGTATTAACCAATGTAGGAAGAGATAAGGGAAGGGGCTTGACTCCATTGTGGGTGCCCTTTTCTCTCTTTTCCTCCCTTTTTTCCCTTTTTTTTTTTCCCCTTTTTTACCTTTTTTTCATTTTCTAATCTCTTTCCGTTTCTTTTTCTCTCGTCTTGCCTCCTGGCTTTCCCGTTATATAATGACTTCTGGAGCTACAGGAGACATACTGCTTGAGTGGAGTATCCAGCGTCCAGAAATATCTCCTAGAGTAGATTTGTACTACCTGAGGAGAATGAGATTTAGAGGTTTTTCCAGCTTTGTATCTATTGCACTTATCATGTCTATTACTAATGCCGTTGAGACTGAGGGCCCATTTTTAGGAAGGAATGATATGTTTGAGCGCATGTGATTTTCTCATGGCTCCCTTCTATAACTCCTTCCCATTTTATTCCATGCTCATCTCTTTTCCTTACTTCTATGCAGGATCGGATCTGCACAGGATTACCGGTTGATGGGATGTTTTCTCCCCACTTAGCCTGAACTACTGTGCACCTGGACAAGATCCCAGGGGAGTGTCATCAAGAGAAATTTTATTTCTTCTCTCTACCCTGATGGCTATTTTTCGAAATACACCCAATGGGAATTTCTCCCTTCAAAGGTATGGAAATGGTATTTATACATGTATGGGACTGCCGGGAAGTCTCTCACTCTGCATTTTAGCTTTATTGCCACCGGGATGATAGTGGATTCTCATATTGACTCTGGTTTCCCTCTCCCATGCCATGTTGGATTACACAAATTTCTTTGGTATATTCATGGCTTTGACATAGGGACTATAAGCCCCCCTGTTACTTTTTACTAATTTAATTGGGTTCCCCTTGTCTGATTTACGTACAGTGTATGGGGCATATCCTGGATTATTACTAAGGAACCTAGGATTATTCAACTGCATGGAGGATGCTACATGTGGGGTTGTTAGATCGGGTCAAGGAATGTTTTAATCAAAATACATTTTTGTATACACACTTTTTGATTTATGTGTTGCCTTACATTTGCTTTTCCCTTTTTCTTTTCTCTCCCTTGGTCTTTAATATATCCATCTTCAATGCAACCCGTACTTCCGAACATCAACAAAAGGGAATTTATTGAACATCTGGGTGCATTAAGGAAGAACTAACTGAAGAAGATCGGATATATGGAATAAATTCAAAAGACACTATCTGTACTATGTGGCCCTAGAAAGTTATTGTTTGTACTAGGTGGCCCCAGACGGTTCTTGATTATTCAAATGTAGAGAATCTGTATGTTTAGATTTTAGAATTTATCACCTAATCTGCCCTGTCCTGAGGAAGACGATTGTCAAGCCTTCTCTCTCCTGCTACGACAAGAGATAGACAGCTTAGACATTGTTATTTGATCGTCGAAACTACCTATGTTCAGATACCAGTACAGCCCATGATACGTTTGGGAGCTGTACTAGGTACCGGTTGTTGACTATTTTGGTCAGATTGGAGACAAGCACAGGTTGCTGTTTGTTCTCTATAAAGAAATGTTGGGCTGGACTAAGGTACAACCCTTTTCATCTCGCAGTAAATATTGTTTATTGTTGATCTGCGTGACTTTGGTGTCCTACATAACTCTTTAAGCCTCACTAACTAACTCTTACATATATACAGAGATTAGTTATAATATATCCCCCTGGCTAAATACAATTTGGGGTTCAATTGAGGCTCTTTACTGTCTACGGAATTTATGCACTTTTGAACTAAGTTAGGCACATTGCACTTTTGCTTACATCCTAGGATGTTTAGTAAAATAATATGCACTTTAACTAGATATGTTTAGTATCAATTATATGTTTTTAAGCTGTTTTTAATTGTATGGCAATTGTATATGTGTTTATTAAAGATTGATTGAATATATCTCTATGATTCCTTGACCTGATCTGTCCCCATATTTAGCTCCCTCACAGTGCGCAGCTTATTCCATTGATTGATTCTATGGTTCTATTCCCATGAACTTCCTTTTTCCCCTCTGGTGGGTCTGTCTTACTTTGGTTCTCCCCTGGGTTCATGGTGTTGGGGACGCCTATTTTTGATTATATAACTAAAGTTTGCAGATGGCATCTGCCTTTTAAGACATACCAAGTTCAATGAGCCTATGAAAGCAAGGTAGAGGGTTGTGAGATAGTGAAGGAAGTCAATCACAGAACCAGTCCCATCAGAATGTTAGTGTCAAATTATGCTATGTGAGTCGGGTGTGGCCTCGTTTAAAACGTTGTGACTCTATGGGAGAGGGGAGATTAGATCGTTTTATTGCTATCTGCAGACTCACACAATTTAGCTGAGACAAATCTATACCAGCATTTGCTGAAAGTACTGAAGCCAGAAGAGTAGAACCAAAAGGGGACTAGAGTTATGGAATAACCCTCCAGGTTGAGAAACTAGATATGGCACGTATGCCTCTACTGCGCATTGTTTTACCTACAATCAGAGACAGACCGATATCGGTACGGCAGTATTACACAGACGTGCAATTTAGAGATCTTGACACCTTCCCTTTGTCCTTACAGCTTGCCCACTGTGGATTTGGTTACCTGACTACTTTGATGAGGTGGTGAGGAACATAACTCCCGGCCACGGCTCCCTTACAATTTTGCCACTACCGCTTCCAGCGATGTATGCAACTCCAGAGATTCACAAGCAGACAGTAGGTCAGCTGCCTTTAAGTTAATCCTTGCCTTACTTGAGTATTATAGTATATGACACTTGTCATTCCATAAAATTGAAATCTATGTATTTTTCACAGATTCACTTCAGAAGTCTGTTATCTGATACACTATTTGGCAGTACCAGCCCTGAAGAAGGATTATTCCGAAACGCGTCATCACCACCACACAGCATCGTGGACACTGCCCCCACATTAGGTGTTTATTGTGAGACAGGAATACAGAATTAACAAGACTGAACTCGTACAGGCTAAAACCAAACGCATTGGGCTTAGACCACAAACCTGATACTACCCTCCATATATTACCTGCTTACATTGAACTTTACCTTTATGTACACCATTGAATTATGTTGTTGAGCTATACTGCTGAACTTGTTGTTAAGGTCGTAAGAATTAGATTACGACGCTTGCATAACATGTATGTAATTGCGGTTATGCCATCAACAGTCACTAGATTGTTCTATCACTATGTAAAGTCTTCTCTTGATTGAAACTAAAGCAAACGCTTCCAGTAACTGTTGTTTTCTTTTCACTTATTGTTTTACTTATATAGCTCTCTTTACTTGAAGTGTTAATTACCTTAAATCACCTGATGTTATCAACAATTGAATTATCTCAGAAATTGAATGAATGTTATGGTTTTAATTGCGGGACATAGATCCCCCAGGAGTGCAAATAGGGACTTTCTGTCAGCATATGATAGATTCTGTTTTATTGTTTATAGTGTCCCATTTATATTGAATTGCCATTATCAGTTTAAAGGTGAAAGTCACAATCTTTCTGGACAATTGTTTTTCTTCATGAATTTGACGTTGCATTGAAAGTAGATGGTTATGACGATTGCACTGTAAAGCCAAATACCAGAACACAGTATATAGAGCAGTCAATCATAACTATACATCAAAGTATGGATGTTTGAGTCAATAAGTAAAGAGCGTTGATGTTGTATGCTTTGCTAATAAAAGAAAATCAGTAGTAAGACAAACATGGGCAGGTTGCCGTGGTAACCTGTTTTGCATTGTAGTCTGAATGAAAGTGTAGTGGTTTATGGTGATTTCCACAGCATTGCAAGTTAGGGGACCATATGTGTTTTGACCCTTTTATCATTTTTAATAAAGCGACATCAATCTGATTAAAACAGTATGTTTTATATTCCAGATTTTGCAGTTTGATTGTTATTAGGTGGGATATTAAACTAGGGATGTTGCTTCGTAATAAAAGGCCCATTATAGCACAAGTTACATATTTATAGGATATCCTTACACTGCTTGCTCTGTTGCAAGAGACATTTCAGGTGTTTAATAAAAATTAAAAGTAGGATCTGTTAGGTTGGAATAATGCGCTGTTAGCCAAAGGCAATGCATCACAAACACACTTTAATTCGTTTCATGAAAAAAAGCTTACATCCTAGATTAGAATTAAAGATACCAAGCAGATATATTCCTGCTCTTCTGTACTAGACTCCAACAGTGCAACAAATTAACCTACTATCATAAATTAATCTTTGTTTGTGAACTAGTGATTGTGAAATGATGAAGTACATTAGTGTAAAACAGGTACATGTAACCCCTAGAAGAAATGATGGGTCACTAAGTTATTATGGTCAAGGCACAAGTAATGTATTTATTGATCGCAATTTGGTTTTCATTTGAGTGTAAAAATAATGACACAGACACAATTTATTTTATGAAAACACTTTATTTACATCTAAAATATAAATTTCATACACTTTGTTTATGAGAAAAATTAGTTTTGAATGTTTACAGTGGTATGTAACCCTTATTTTGTGATTTTCATAGTAAACTGTATACATTATTGGTGGTGAAAAAGTATTGCTTTTCTGTAGAGAATAAAAATGTAATCACAGCCGTCATTTCAGATGTTAATCTAGCTTATCTGATTGGCCGCATAATTTAATGGCTGCTTATGGTGTGTCTGTGAAGACTGGAGGGTGTATCTGTATTTCAGGAAGGAGGGCAGGTTAAGGTTAAGCAATGGCAGAATGCTTTATTGGGATATAGATGCACAATTCTGAATGAGGATCCCCCCACCTGGGCAACTTGTAATAAGAAAATGAACAAGCCCAGTCCATGCATACTCAATAGGCCTTGCTTCTTGGTTAAAAAGTTCAACCACCCTAATGTTACTGAAGTGGAAGAGTTTATTCAATGGTTCATCGACGGGATCCTTCAAGGGTGTACTCCCTTTCAAGCAGGAGCCACTGGGCATCGAGGGGCCATCTTCGCTTCTATCAGGAATCCATTGATTCCTATGGCAGGGCCCGGGTATCCCAAAATGGAGGATACTCAGAGCTCCTGCCACATCAGCATGAAGCTGCCACCAGCCCATACCCTGCTCTGTGTACAACACACAGGTGCCCAAAACATACACTAGGGGTACAGGGTTGTGCCCCCACCCATGGCTTACCTTTGTACCATTACTTTAATTTATTGATATTATTTTATTCCCATGTAATGCACTGTCCCAACTCCCCACTCTTTCCACCTTTCCCCTTCCCATGCACTTGCGCCATCTGAATGATACCTGGTCTAGTAGGATCGTTGTCTGTCCTCCCTTTGTTCCCCCTCCCTTGCCTCGTCGTGCCTTGAAATACTTGTGTACAGGTGCGTTATAAATGCCATATCATATTGTAGTAATCTTGTCTATCCAGAAGAAAGTATAATATGTATTTCCTTTGGCTCCCCGCCTGCGTGTGAGTTGGAATGTGTTAGAATGCTGGGAGTGAGTCGGAAGGTTCGAGCGGGGACAGTTGGAAGGGGAGGATGAAGTCTTGAGAGGAGACGCAGTGCGGGGTGCCGGTATAAATATATAATTGTAAATAAACTAAGTTATTTACCTCTGCTAGCATCTCTCGCTTACTTCAAATGGCGACGAGAATGCCGGCGCCCTGAAAACCCGCGAAGAGGAGTGGCGCCAAGAGCAGTTGCTCCGAGCCGATACGCAGTGTTGCGTGGGTTCGTGCTGATCGCGGCCCAGGGAAGTGGCGAAAGGGAGAGTAGACGCTCCGAGCCAGTGTGTGGTCCAGCATTGGCTTGTACAGGTGTTCCAGTCTGCGGATGAATCGCAGGGGAGAGCAGATGCTCCGACCCAGCGCATAATTCCGCGTTAGTTTGTGCAGGCGTGTGGATCATTTGTTTTTACGGCTCCAGGAAGTGCATTCAGAACACTTTTGATGCCGTAATACTGGAGGTTAGAGAAAAGGAACCACCAGGAAGTATACAAGTCACATGACACGCCTGACATGGCCCAGACGAAATGAAGAGGAGACAGTAATCCCTTCATTTTCGTCACAGTACTTTTAAATGGAATTTAAAAAAAAAAAATTGTGTGGCAACAGTAAAACCATACTCTGCAATTGGTGAAAAATGAAGAGGAGACAGTGATTCCTTCATTTTCATCACAGTACTTCTTGGAGATTGAAAATTGTGGCAACAGTAAATACATATTCTGCAATTGATGAGATCTAACATACTACATTAGTGTGGGAGAATTGAAGTTTACAAGCACAGATTGCAATATTGTTGATAACAGATCACTAAGGATCACTAATCTATGGAGCTATGCAAGGTATCAATATTCAACCGCCAGCAGGTTTTCTTCCGGCGCCAGGCCAACCTGTAGTATTATGGTCAGAATGGAAAGAATTCTGGTTAAACTACATCCAAGCAGTTGAACATGAAGATCTCACGTCTAGGAAGAAGAAGTTATTATTACTACATGCACTAGGATTGGAAGGGCAGAGGAAGTTCAGAGAGATACCAGAATTGACTATAGATGAGGCGGGTGATGCTGATGAGCATGATAGGGCCATAAGGCAATTGGACAAATACTATGCACCAGAAACTAATGTAGCCATAAATAGATACAAAATCTATACGCGGGTACAAAAAGAACATGAAAGCATTGAAGAATATGTTTCGGCATTGAGGGTGTTATCACGAACTTGCCAATTTGGCAATGGTATCACCCTTGATGAGTTAATCAGGGATCAGATCATTATTCACTCTAAGGACAATTTAGTCCAAGACAGACTGTGGATGGTTGGCAATCCATCCCTACCGGAAACCATAGCAATTGCTAAACGCGTAGAACACAGTCAGTTGTGTGTGCTCGAAGGAAATGAAGAGCAAGAAAGAGGAGGTTGTGTAAAGCATGCAGAAGCATAGTAGTAAAGAGATACAGGAAAAAGAAACAGAAGAACAAGGCCAGGTCAACGTACTACGGTCAAAGGACAGAGGTGGAGCAAACATTAAAAGCAAAGATAAAGTAGAGGTCAATGCAGGAAGAAATAACAAAATGAAGAACTTTGAGCAGAGAAGGGAGTTCAAATTGAGGAAAGAACTGGGTAAAGAATGAACCAAAAGTTCAATATGAACATAGATTTCAGAATGCCCAACCGAGGGAAGGAGACAGATGCTATAATTGTGGCAGAGTGGGTCATTATGCCTACGCTAAACAGTGCCCAGCATTGGGGCAAAAATGTGGAAATTGTGGCATACGAGGTCATTTCGCGGTCACATGTAGAAGGAGGAAGAAAGTATCTGCCATTATGGAAGAAGAGGAAGAATCGGAGGAAGAGAGAGTGTTTTTGATATGTGAGCCACCAACTGGAGAATTTAAATGCCTGAGTTGTGAAGTCATTTTTGATAATTGGAAACTTAAAGTGAAGGTTGACAGTTGCTCACCTTGGACGATTATTACCAAGAAAACATGGAAGAATTTAGTGACACGTGGTCTCAAAAGTGAGATGGAGAGGTCAGACATACCAAATCCTGGTGGGTTTGAGGGATCCAAGATCAAGATGATTGGATGGTTTTCGTGTATTGTTCAGTTTAAAGACAGACGGTCTCAAGTGAAGGTGTACGTAGCAGAAAAGGGTGTGAATGTACTGGGTTGGAGAGACCAAGCTGGACTGAGGATCAGATTGGATCCATGTGAAAAAGAACAGATCCTAGTGGTAAACGGAAGCCAAGCGCAAAGTAATGAGAATGTTAGAGAAGGGGAAGTGGAGACATTAAAATTGGGTTTGCTCAAAAACTTTGCACACAGGATTCGTCTCAAGAAGGGAGCAATACCTGTTAAACACACGAAATCTAGGCCAATCCCATTTGCCATTGCTGATAAGGTTGAGCAAGAACTTGCATCACTGGAGTCTGAAGGAGTAATAGAAAAAATTGAATCATCTGAATGGGTGAGCCCCATTGTGGTTGCATTGAAGAAAAGTGGCAAAATCAGAATTTGCGTAGACTTGAGAGACGTCAACAAGAATATCATAACTGACATTTTTCCACTCCCTATTATGTCTGAAATGTTGAATCGTATTGGTAATGCTGATGTATTTTCTACATTAGATCTTTCGAGCGCTTACCATCAAATCTCTTTGACAGAGGATTGTAGGGACATTACACCGTTTATAACGCCACATGGGCTGTTTAGGTATAGAAGTATGCCGTTTGGATTAGCGTCTGCGGCAGCAGTATTTCAAAGAATTATGATGCATGTGCTGAAAGGTTTAAGTGGAACAATGGTATATCAGGATGATATAATTGTATTTGGTAAGGGATCTGAGGAACATGATGGGAGGTTGAAAGAAGTGTTGAAGAGATTGCAAGAAGTCGGGTTGAAAGTTGAGAAAAGCAAATGCAAATTTGGGTTGGAAGAAGTGGAATATTTAGGGCACACTGTGAATGGTAAAGGTTATAAGCCCAAAAGAGATGCTATGAAGGCAATCAGGGAGTCACCGAATCCTAACAATAAAGACGAATTAAGATCGTTTTTAGGGTTATGTGAATATTACAACAGGTTTGTAAAACATTTTGCGAGTATAACAGAACCATTGAGAAAGTTGTTAAAAAAGGATGCAAAATTTACATGTGGTGCTGAATGTAGTAAGGCGGTTGAATGTATAAAAGGAGAAATTTGTGACTCCTTGGAATTGGGAGGATTTGAGTTTGGAAGGTTGACGAAGATTACGGTGGATGCCAGTGGGAGTGGTATAGGAGCAGTTTTAACACAAATAAATGATGATGCATATGAGAAGGTGATCAGTCATGCTTCTAGAGCAATTTCGGAAACAGAAAGCAGATATTCTGTGATTGAAAATGAATTATTAGCCTGTTCGTGGGCGGTGAATTACTTCAGGAAATATTTGTGGGGAAGCAAATTTGTAATTCAGACGGATCACAAACCTTTAATTGAAGTTCTCACAGTGAAAGGAATGTGTAAAGCTTCTCCCAGGTTAGCCAGGCTTAGTCTGAAATTACAGGATTACAATTTCTCAGTGAAATATGTGCCAGGGAAAAGGAATATTGTTGCTGATTATTTATCTAGATTGCCATTAAGGAGTGATGAAGCAAGTGTGGATCTGGATGAAGAAATGGTGGCGGTCGTTTTTTAGGTTACGTCTAAGGAAATGTGGATTGAAGAGTTAAATAAAGATGATGAATTACAAGAGATAAGAAGATACTCCGAATCAGGATGGCCTGAAAAAAGGGAGATTAGTGAAAGTTGTAGAAGATATTGGGAGGTTAAGGATGAATTGTCTATGGAAGATGGATTTTTAGTGAGGGGAGACAAGTTGATTCCCCCACGCAAGTTTTGGAATGACCTTATTGAGAAAGTGCACCAGGGTCATCCTGGTATTACTGGCACTAAGAACAATGTGCGTTTGAAATACTGGTGGCCAGGCATGGATCTCATGATTGAGAGGTTTATTAGAAATTGTTGGCCATGTCAGAACAGTGACAAGAGCTGCAGGATAGTGAAGTCTAAGCCAATTAACATAGACAAAGGTAATGCGCCATGGGAGATGGTAGCAATAGATATTATTGGACCATATGTGAAGTTAATTGGAGAGAAGAAGTTCCTGATAGTTCTAGTTGATTACTATTCAGGATGGGTGGAAGTCAAGGCGGTGAGTAAAATTGATACTAATGAAATAATTAAATTCATAATGCAGATCTGCAGAGGGGAAGGATTTCCCAAAATAATATTGGATAATGGAGTTCAATTCAGAAGTAGAGAAATGAGCGAATTTGCTAAAAGAACAGGAATTGAGTGGAGATTTTCATCCTTATATCACCCACAAACCAATGGGTTAGTGGAGAGATGAGGCCGATTCATGGAATAATTAGCGCGGCGCAAGTGGGCAAAAACGTGCGAATCGCAGTGGAATAGCGAAAATCGCAGTGCAAGTGCGAAAATCGCACGAAAAGCAGCGCACGTCGATTCATGGAAGGCCGTGCGCGAGAAAACCAGCGGATGTGCGATAAAAAAGTGCGCGCCGCACGTTGGCGCACGTTGGCGCACAGGCCATCTAACAGCGTGCGCCAGGTCACAGCGAAAATCGCACAGGCCACAGCGAAATTCGCACATAGCGCGGCGCACGCAATAAAAGTAGGCGGAACACGGGCGTAACACTCGGAATGGGGAACAACTTGCCAAAACGTGGGCATCACGGGGGAAGTACAGGGCACAAGTGCGCGGAACGCCCACACGCTCGCCTACAACACGTATTCATGGAATAGAATAGGGGAAAAAAGCGCAAGCTCAAACCAGCGCACAGCCACAAACACGACCGCCACAAGAAAGGAGGCGGTAGCGTCTCTGCGGCTGTAAGAAATGTGCGCCAAAAGGTGCGCCAACAAATAGCACCTATATACTGCCATGATGAATGTCCCATACTGTGGCCCTCCAGGAAAAATGACGTGCAAAGGGGTACCCACAAACACGGACACCCGCTGACAAAAAATACGTGTGCATGTATACCGGGGTGCGCGGGAAGTGTCACATGCGATTTGCAGGGTACGTGCATCACAGGGGTTCGCGTGACGTTATTCACGCGATTGGGCCTGGGGGAGCGGGCTACGTGTATTACAGGGGTTCGCGTGAAGTTCCTCACGCGATCGGGCCTGGGGGAGCGGGCTACGTGTATCACAGGGGTTCGCGTGAAGTTCCTCACGCGATCGGGCCTGGGGGAGCGGGCTACGTGTATTTCAGGGGTTCGCGTGAAGTTCCTCACGCGATCGGGCCTGGGGGAGCGGGCTACGTGTATTACAGGGGTTCGCGTGAAGTTCCTCACGCGATCGGGCCTGGGGGAGCGGGCTACGTGTATTTCAGGGGTTCGCGTGAAGTTCCTCACGCGATCGGGCCTGGGGGAGCGGGCTACGTGTATTACAGGGGTTCGCGTGAAGTTCCTCACGCGATCGGGCCTGGGGGAGCGTGCTACGTGTATTACAGGGGTTCGCGTGAAGTTCCTCACGCGATCGGGCCTGGGGGAGCGTGCTACGTGTATTTCAGGGGTTCGCGTGAAGTTTCACATGCGATCGGGCCTGGGGGAGCGGGCTACGTGTATTACAGGGGTTCGCACCCCAGTTCCACACGCGTGAATTTGAGGGGTGCGCGGGAAGTTCCACACGCGAATAGCCTGGGCGCGTGTATTTCAGGGGTGCGCGGGAAGTTCCACACGCGAATAGCCTGGGCGCGTGTATTTCAGGGGTGCGCGGGGAGTTCCACACGCGAATAGCCTGGGCGCGTGTATTTCAGGGGTGCGCGGGAAGTTCCACACGCGAATAGCCTGGGCGCGTGTATTTCAGGGGTGCGCGGGAAGTTCCACACGCGAATAGCCTGGGCGCGTGTATTTCAGGGGTGCGCGGGGAGTTCCACACGCGAATAGCCTGGGCGCGTGTATTTCAGGGGTGCGCGGGAAGTTCCACACGCAAATAGCCTGGGCGCGTGTATTTCAGGGGTGCGCGGGGAGTTCCACACGCGAATAGCCTGGGCGCGTGTATTTCAGGGGTGCGCGGGAAGTTCCACACGCGAATAGCCTGGGCGCGTGTATTTCAGGGGTGCGCGGGAAGTTTTACACGCGAATAGCCTGGGCGCGTGTATTTCAGGGGTGCGCGGGAAGTTTTACACGCGAATAGCCTGGGCGCGTGTATTTCAGGGGTGCGCGGGAAGTTTTACACGCGATTTCTGCACGGTACATGTATTTCAGGGGTGCCGGGGAGTCCCACATGTGATTTGACAGTGTGGGTCCTCCCAGGTGTACCCTGTACACCCTCCACGGCCCCTGCAGGCAGCCCACACCACAGGGGACTACCCTGCATCCCTGGTCATGTCCCGCAGGCAGCCCACCCAACACGGGCATGCCCCCCAGCAAAGGCACATGTCTCCTTGAACTAATGAACACCAACACATGTCCCCTTGCACCCCCACCCCCCAGCACTGTGGGGCACCTGCCAGCAGGCCCCCACCCATGTCCAACTCATGTCCCCCACCACCCCCACCCCCCAGCACTGTGGGGCACCTGCCAGTAGGCCCCCACCCATGTCCAACTCATGTCTCCCACCACCCCCACCCCCCAGCCACCAGGGTCACCCTCCACCAGGCCCCCACCCATGTCCCCTATCACCCCCACCCCCCAGCCACCAGGGGCACCCTCCACCAGGCCCCCACTCATGTCACCCACCACCCCCACCCCCCAGCCACCAGGGTCACCCTCCACCAGGGCCCCACTCATGTCTCCCACCACCCCCACACCCCAGCTGTGCAGGGGCACCATCCACCAGGCCCCCACTCATGTCTCCCACCACCCCCACACCCCAGCAGTGCAGGGGCAGCCTCCACCAGGCCCCCACTCATGTCTCCCACCACCCCCACACCCCAGCAGTGCAGGGGCACCCTCCACCAGGCCCCACTCATGTCTACCACCACCCCCACACCCCCAGCCACCAGGGGCACCCTCCACCAGGCCCCCACTCATGTCACCCACCACCCCCACCCCCCAGCCACCAGGGTCACCCTCCACCAGGGCCCCACTCATGTCTCCCACCACCCCCACACCCCAGCAGTGCAGGGGCACCCTCCACCAGGCCCCCACTCATGTCTCCCACCACCCCCACCCCCCAGCCACCAGGGTCACCCTCCACCAGGCCCCCACTCATGTCCCCTATCACCCCCACCCCCCAGCCACCAGGGGCACCCTCCACCAGGCCCCCACTCATGTCACCCACCACCCCCACCCCCCAGCCACCAGGGTCACCCTCCACCAGGGCCCCACTCATGTCTCCCACCACCCCCACACCCCAGCAGTGCAGGGGCACCCTCCACCAGGCCCCCACTCATGTCTCCCACCACCCCCACACCCCAGCAGTGCAGGGGCAGCCTCCACCAGGCCCCCACTCATGTCTCCCACCACCCCCACACCCCAGCAGTGCAGGGGCACCCTCCACCAGGCCCCACTCATGTCTACCACCACCCCCACACCCCCAGCCACCAGGGGCACCCTCCACCAGGCCCCCACTCATGTCCCCTATCACCCCCACCCCCCACCATCCAGGGGCACCCTCCACCAGGCCCCATTCATGTCTACCACCACCCCCACACCCCCAGCCACCAGGGGCACCCTCCACCAGGCCCCCACTCATGTCCCCTATCACCCCCACCCCCCACCATCCAGGGGCAGCCTCCACCAGGCCCCAACTCATGTCTCCCCCCACCCCCACCCCCCACCATCCAGGGGCAGCCTCCACCAGGCCCCCACTCATGTCTCCCACCACCCCCACCCCCCACCATCCAGGGGCAGCCTCCACCAGGCCCCCACTCATGTCACCCACCACCCCCACCCCCCAGCCACCAGGGTCACCCTCCACCAGGGCCCCACTCATGTCTCCCACCACCCCCACCCCCCAGCAGTGCAGGGGCAACCTCCACCAGGCCCCCACTCTTGTCCCCTATCACCCCCACCCCCCACCATCCAGGGGCAACCTCCACCAGGCCCCCACTCATGTCCCCTATCACCCCCGCCCCCCAGCCACCAGGGGCACCCTCCACCAGGCCCCCACTCATGTCACCCACCACCCCCACCCCCCAGCCACCAGGGTCACCCTCCACCAGGGCCCCACTCATGTCTCCCACCACCCCCACACCCCAGCAGTGCAGGGGCACCCTCCACCAGGCCCCCACTCATGTCTCCCACCACCCCCACACCCCAGCAGTGCAGGGGCAGCCTCCACCAGGCCCCCACTCATGTCTCCCACCACCCCCACACCCCAGCAGTGCAGGGGCACCCTCCACCAGGCCCCACTCATGTCTACCACCACCCCCACACCCCCAGCCACCAGGGGCACCCTCCACCAGGCCCCCACTCATGTCCCCTATCACCCCCACCCCCCACCATCCAGGGGCAGCCTCCACCAGGCCCCAACTCATGTCTCCCACCACCCCCACCCCCCACCATCCAGGGGCAGCCTCCACCAGGCCCCCACTCATGTCTCCCACCACCCCCACCCCCCACCATCCAGGGGCAGCCTCCACCAGGCCCCCACTCATGTCACCCACCACCCCCACCCCCCAGCCACCAGGGTCACCCTCCACCAGGGCCCCACTCATGTCTCCCACCACCCCCACCCCCCAGCAGTACAGGGGCAACCTCCACCAGGCCCCCACTCTTGTCCCCTATCACCCCCACCCCCCACCATCCAGGGGCAACCTCCACCAGGCCCCCACTCATGTCCCCTATCACCCCCACCCCCCAGCCACCAGGGGCACCCTCCACCAGGCCCCCACTCATGTCACCCACCACCCCCACCCCCCAGCCACCAGGGTCACCCTCCACCAGGGCCCCACTCATGTCTCCCACCACCCCCACACCCCAGCAGTGCAGGGGCACCCTCCACCAGGCCCCCACTCATGTCTCCCACCACCCCCACACCCCAGCAGTGCAGGGGCAGCCTCCACCAGGCCCCCACTCATGTCTCCCACCACCCCCACACCCCAGCAGTGCAGGGGCACCCTCCACCAGGCCCCACTCATGTCTACCACCACCCCCACACCCCCAGCCACCAGGGGCACCCTCCACCAGGCCCCCACTCATGTCCCCTATCACCCCCACCCCCCACCATCCAGGGGCAGCCTCCACCAGGCCCCAACTCATGTCTCCCACCACCCCCACCCCCCACCATCCAGGGGCAGCCTCCACCAGGCCCCCACTCATGTCTCCCACCACCCCCACCCCCCACCATCCAGGGGCAGCCTCCACCAGGCCCCCACTCATGTCACCCACCACCCCCACCCCCCAGCCACCAGGGTCACCCTCCACCAGGGCCCCACTCATGTCTCCCACCACCCCCACCCCCCAGCAGTGCAGGGGCAACCTCCACCAGGCCCCCACTCTTGTCCCCTATCACCCCCACCCCCCACCATCCAGGGGCAACCTCCACCAGGCCCCCACTCATGTCCCCTATCACCCCCACCCCCCAGCCACCAGGGGCACCCTCCACCAGGCCCCCACTCATGTCACCCACCACCCCCCAGCCACCAGGGTCACCCTCCACCAGGGCCCCACTCATGTCTCCCACCACCCCCACACCCCAGCAGTGCAGGGGCACCCTCCACCAGGCCCCCACTCATGTCTCCCACCACCCCCACACCCCAGCAGTGCAGGGGCAGCCTCCACCAGGCCCCCACTCATGTCTCCCACCACCCCCACACCCCAGCAGTGCAGGGGCACCCTCCACCAGGCCCCACTCATGTCTACCACCACCCCCACACCCCCAGCCACCAGGGGCACCCTCCACCAGGCCCCCACTCATGTCCCCTATCACCCCCACCCCCCACCATCCAGGGGCAGCCTCCACCAGGCCCCCACTCATGTCACCCACCACCCCCACCCCCCAGCCACCAGGGTCACCCTCCACCAGGGCCCCACTCATGTCTCCCACCACCCCCACACCCCAGCAGTGCAGGGGCACCCTCCACCAGGCCCCCACTCATGTCTCCCACCACCCCCACACCCCAGCAGTGCAGGGGCAGCCTCCACCAGGCCCCCACTCATGTCTCCCACCACCCCCACACCCCAGCAGTGCAGGGGCACCCTCCACCAGGCCCCACCCATGTCTACCACCACCCCCACACCCCCAGCCACCAGGGGCAGCCTCCACCAGGCCCCCACTCATGTCACCCACCACCCCCACCCCCCAGCCACCAGGGTCACCCTCCACCAGGGCCCCACTCATGTCTCCCACCACCCCCACCCCCCAGCAGTGCAGGGGCAACCTCCACCAGGCCCCCACTCTTGTCCCCTATCACCCCCACCCCCCACCATCCAGGGGCAACCTCCACCAGGCCCCCACTCATGTCTCCCACCACCCCCACCCCCCAGCAGTGCAGGGGCAACCTCCACCAGGCACCCACACATGTCCCCCTGGCCCCAGGTCCTGACGATACACAATCATGGCAGTAATGGGCAGCATACCCAGCACAAACACCCAGGCAAGGATAGCATCCACCCACATAGTGAATGCAATTACATGATACAACCCCAATGGCAACAATGTAAATGGACACATGCCCGACACACACACATACACAATGGGTGCAAGTGAATGTCAAAACACATATCATGACATGTATGAAACCAATGAGAAAATAACACAAGTGAAAGTAAAAATAAAAAATGTATTATAGATTCAAAATAAGTAAACAAATCAAACATACAACTATGTGGATAAGCAAATTAATGGTCCATGTCCGAGAACAAAAGTCATAATCAAAAAAACAAAGGAATAAAAAAAAATTGTCGTCCAAAGCAATATCATGTAGTATGAAAAAAAAGGAAAAACCATTTCCTCATGGTGAACACAATAAGAAATGAAAAAGAAGTATCTACAAAAAGCAAACTATATACAGGAATGTTCCAGGGTCCATGAGCCCAACGCCATAAATGAAACCTACTACTACCTAATCTAAAAAATATATACAAAAAAGTGGCCATTGTCCGAGCGGTCCAAAATAATAAAACAAAATAAAGGAAACCTAACACTAACTAACTAAATAACTATATACAAAGGCAGCGGGCAAGTCCTGCGGCTCACTTGTTGATGTTGCTGGCCAGGGCATCATCGAACTCCATGTCGATGTCCTGGAGGCGGGACTCTGTCCTGGCCCCGAGGTCTCGCAGGGATAACCCCATGTTCAGCTCAAACTCCCTGCGAGCTTCCTCGAGGCACTCAGCCCGCCTCAATGCCCGACGCATGGAGAACTCCGCCCTGACCATGGCGAGCCGCTCCTCTTCCGCCCGCTGCCGCTCCGCACCTATCCGCTGGACCAACTCCTCCCACACGGAAGACACCACCATCCCAGGGTTGCCCTGCCCTCCGGCCGATGGCTGCCCCTCTGATCTTGATGGCCCCGAGCCATTATGCCTCCCACGTCGAGCCCGCTGCTGCCTCCGACGCCACTGCCTCTGCCAGCACGACGGCATCCAGGCTGATGGAAACCACCGACGCCGTCGTGCACGTGCCCTGCCTGATGATGCTGTCACATCTTCCATCTGCTGGGGTCCAGTTGCAGTGTTGTCCACCCCTGCTGGACCTCCGACTCCCAACTGTGGCAGGGATGGGATCCCCACCGAGCTGGCTGCATTGGTCGGGGCAGGTCCACAGGGGGCCCTGGTGGCATCTGGCCCGGAAGACGGCAAGGAGAACGACTGGTGGATAGCCTGCACAGAGGAGGAGAGGGCCGCCACATTGGCCAACACATGCAGGAAAACCCCGAACATGGGCGATCCCAATTGGGCCACGTCGGCACGGTGCACTTCGTGATGATGTGCGTGCTCCTCCCGGGAAGCACGCACGGCATCACGAATCACAGCCGTGCGCATCGCGACCCCAATCAGGACCTTCTCCACACGGCCAGGGGTTCCAACGTCCGCAGGTGGAGGGGAGTCAGGTGACATGGACATCCCCACTACCTGCGGACGGGCCTGGGACGGGGCATCCCTGCTGGTGCATGGTGGTGCACTCACAGGGTCAGGGACAGCGACATGCACAGGCCCCTCCACGGTGACCTGTGTTGCCTCCTGCCCCTGGCCCTGGACTGCACCACTTGCACCAGCAGGGATGCCCCCACCAGGCCCCATGTGTGCCCCAGTGGCGGCCTCCTCCTCCTCTGTGCAAACCACCAACCTGGATGGCTCCTCACCATCTCCCGCCATAGCAGGCCCCTGTGGGGGCTCACCCACCCCTTCCGCTGCAGCCGTGGGTGCATCCCCGCCGCCTTGCTCCACAGCGCCGTCTCCGCCCTCTTCTTCACTAGCCGCTGCGTAGAGGGAGACAAAGAACACAAGCATCAGGGTACTGCACAATGGTCCCCTAGACAGGAAGCAATAGCAGATGAGCACCACTGTCAAAGTACACTTCCATCATGTCCCTCCACAACACATGGGTCAGTCCAGGCAAAACACACACAGTAACAGGCATGCTGCATGCCATGGATATTTCCATGCATGTCCAATGGACTCTTGAAACATTCAATGATATGCAACTCACATGCATCATGGCTCATGCATATCACATGCACACACTTCACCTCAGTCACATCCATCTGGCCCCAAACACACCAAACACAGCCAAAACAAGGGTAAGTTGGCTGCTTCACTGAATCTGTGCATTGTCACACACATGTGTCATGCATCCATGGCATGCACAAGTCACAGACACGCAGGTCAGGCACACAGACATGGCTACCATATATGTACCTGGCATCAGCACCCATCCCTCACCCCACCCATGTCCAGGTACAGAGACTGGCATGCTCTCATGTTCAAAATCTGCATAGGGCTCCCCATGCCGCATTTGGACACATGCAACAACCACGTGGGTCACACATCACTGGTCGCACATGCATTACCATGATGTCCCTGCACACATACATGCATACATGGCCTATGGCACACATACAGGCAAGTATCATAGAACCAGCACACCGCAACATGCCCTGTCTCACACAGTAATGCTTGGACACTTACCGCTCAACTCCAGACGGGCCTCCCTCTCAAGGATCTGGGCGTGGAGCGCTGGGCGTACGCGTTCCAGGACCCTCTTCTGGATGGAACTCATGTGGCCCCGGCCCCCCTCCACGAGGCGCCGGGCCTTCACAAGGGTCCTGGACCTCAAGTCCTCCCAGCGCTTCTTGATCTTCTGGACGTTGCGGGTTGCCACCCCCTCCGCGTTGATGGCAACCACACAGTCGGCCCAGATCCTCTCCCGTCCTTCCTTGCTGGCGCGGGACGATCCAAAGAGGGCATCATACTGCCCCAGGACATGCTCCACCAGGACACCAACTTCGGTGGCAGTGAAGCTGGTGCCCCTCTGCCCCTCTGGCCTGGGGTTGCCACTGGTGCCAGATGTGGAAGTGCCCGACATGGCAACCCCAGAGGCAGGTGTGGGTGGGCAACTGGGTCCTGGGGCTGGGCTGTGGAGCGATGTAATCCCAGTTGGGAGTCTTCAGTTCCAGCAGGGGTGGACACAGCAACTGGACCCCTGCAGATGGCTGATGTGCAGGCACCAAATGGCAGGGCACGGTGGCAGCAGGCACGCAGGCAGGCAGGCAGGCAGCAGCAGATGGCACGTGGGAGGCTGCTCGGGGCACTGGGGGGCAGTAACTCGGCCTTCTGGGCAGGAGCGTGGTCTTCCGTGTGTTTTCGGGTGGCCAGCTTGATACGGAGTGATTTGGCACGTGAAAATCCTGCACGTCAGCGTGAAATCCGAGGAAAGGCCCTTAGCGCGTAAGCGCGTCAGCACGCATACGCGATTCTATTGGACCAGAGTCCCTCAGCGCGTAAGCGCGTCTGTGACGTGACCCGCACGGGTGTTCCCCACTCAGCACGTGATGACGGAGCACACGTGAAAATACTGCACGTCCGAGTGTCATCGCGTGTAATTGGACAAAAGTGCGCTTACACGCGATTGGCCTATGTACGTGTATTTCAGGGGTGCGCGGGCACTTACACACGCAAGTACGTCAGCGCACCTGTATCCCGTGGTGCGTGGGAATTTCCACACGCTATTGGACTGGGAACTAGATTCCAGGGGTGCACGGGTCACGCGCAAAGCATTAATTTGCGCACTTATCAAATGACAAGCCAGATGCCAGGATGAACATACCGTTCCTAGCAGCAGTGGCAGTGGGCTACCAAAGGAGGAGGAGGAGGAGAGTCAGGGCCAGAATATTCACACCCAGAACCAGCCTGTTCGGGATGCCTGATGACCAGGTGTATGGAAGGTACAGGTTTCCACCACACATTATACTGGACCTGGTGAGTGAGTGGGAGGATGACCTCACATCACCCACCCTGTGCTCCCAAGCACTCAGCCCCCTGGAGAAGGTCCTCAATGTACTGCACTTCTTAGCCACTGGATCATTTCAGCGGACAAGTGCCATAGTGGGTGGGGTGTCACAGGCCACCCAGTCACGCTGCCTACACCAGGTCTTGGACATCATCACTGCACGCCCATCAGTCCGCAGGCACATATACCTGCCCAGAACACCTGCAGTAAGGCATGCTGCGGGCCAGGATTTTTACGGTGTGGCACGATTCCCCAAAGTGCTAGGTGCCATCGACTGCACCCATGTGGCTCTACGTCCCCCCAGAGCCCTGAGCACGCTCCCACCTGCCATCTGCTGCTGCCTGACTGCCTGCTGGCCACGTGCCCTGCCATTTGCTGCCTGCACATCAGCCAGGGGTGCTGTTGCTGTGACCACCCCTGCTGGAACCAAAGGCTCCCGACTGTCACCCCACAGGCCAGCACCAGGACCCAGTTGCCCACCCACTCCTGCCTCTGGGGTTGCCATGTCGGGCACTACGACATCTGGCACCAGTGGCAACCCCCGGCCAAGGAGGCAGAGGGGCACCAGCTTCAGTGCCAGGGAAGTTGTTGTCCTGGTGGAGCATGTCGTGGGGCAGTATTATGCCCTCTTCGGAAGGTTGCGCGCCGATGGACGTCGTGACTGCCATCAACGCGGAGGAGGTGGCAGTCCGCGACTACTAATGTGTCAGGAAGCGCTGGGAGGACTTCAGGTCCAGCACCCTCAACAAGGCCCGGCGCCTCATGATGGCAGCAGATGCTAAGGGGCGGGCGGGGCCACTTGTCGGAAGATCAGATGAGGGTCCTGGAACGCATATCCCCTGCGCTCCACATCCATGTCCTTGAGAAGCAGACCCGTCTGGAGTCGAGCAGTAAGTGTACATGCATACTGATAGTAAGTTGTGCGTGTGGTGGTGTGCCAGGAGTGTGCAGGTTGAACATGTATTTTTATGTGGCCAAGTAGGGGGGGTGTACAGGGCTGTGAGGGTGACACATGCGAGGGGTCTCATGTGTGACACATGGATGGTGCTTGTGTGTGTGGGCTTGCATGGCACAGGATGTGGAGGAATGATTGTCAGGTGTGACATGGATGTCGATGGAGACACTGCGACAGTTGGCGGAGGTGTACACATGCATGCAGGTTTGGTGTTGTGTGTGCATGTGTAGTGTTCTCCCTATGTTGCATGTGATGTGTGGATGACCTTTGGCTGCACATGCTGTTGTATGTGAATGGATGGTGCTGGCTGTTGCATCATGGCTGTGGTATGGCTCATGTGTGCAAGTTGAAATGACATGTGTGTTGGGGATTGTGATGCCATGTCTGAGGTTTACCTATGCCACTCATGTATAACTGTCATGTGTGTATGAGTCCATTTTACAGTGCCCTGATGCCTGTGTTTTCTTTCTCCCTGTCTGCACCGTCAACTGATGAAGAGGACGGAGCAGGTGCTGTGGAGCACAGCGGCAGGGGTCGCACCACCAGCCGGAGACGCAAGGGCCAGATCCCCTCCCAAGTTGTGATCTCGTCGGGGAGTGAGGAGTCTGGTGCCGCATCCCAGGCCGCAGCTGGCAAGGGGAGGTCCAAGAGGCGGAGGTCGGAGTTGGACTCCTCAGCAGCAGAAGAGGCAGCTGGGACCCCACAGGGCCCAACGAGGGAAGATGGCACGGAGTCATCCAGGTTGGTGGGGTGTATGGTGGTGGGTGCCCCTGCACTGCTGGGGGGTGGGGTGGTGGGAGACATGGGTGCGGGCCTGGTGGAGGCTGCCCCTGCACTGCTGGGGGGTGGGGTGGTGGGAGACATGGGTGGGGGCATGGTGGAGGCTGCCCCTGCACTGCTGGGGGGTGGGGTGGTGGGAGACATGGGTGCGGGCCTGGTGGTGGGTGCCCCTGGTGGCTGGGGGGTGGGGGTGGTGGGAGACATGAGTGGGGGCCTGGTGGGGGCTGCCCCTGGTGACTGGGGGGGGTGGGGGTGATAGGGGACATGAGTGGGGGCCTGGTGGGGGCTGCCTCTGGTGACTGGGGGGGTGGGGGTGATAGACATGAGTGGGGGCCTGGTGGGGGCTGCCCCTGCACTGCTGGGGGGTGGGGGTGGTGGGAGACATGGGTGGGGGCCTGGTGGAGGCTGCCCCTGCACTGCTGGGGGGTGGGGTGGTGGGAGACATGGGTGCGGGCCTGGTGGTGGGTGCCCCTGGTGGCTGGGGGGTGGGGGTGGTGGGAGACATGAGTGGGGGCCTGGTGGGGGCTGCCCCTGGTGACTGGGGGGTGGGGGTGATAGGGGACATGAGTGGGGGCCTGGTGGAGGCTGCCCCTGCACTGCTGGGGGGTGGGGGGGTGGGAGACATGAGTGGGGGCCTGGTGGAGGCTGCCCCTGGTGACTGGGGGGTGGGGGTGGTGGGAGACATGGGTGGGGGCCTGGTGGAGGGTGCCCCTTGATGGTGGGGGGTGGGGCTGGTGGGTGACATGAGCAGGTGTGCAGGGTAGTCCCCTGTTTTGTGGGCTGCCTGCAGGGGCCGTGGAGGGTGTACAGGGAACACCTGTGAGGACCCACCCAGCCTAATCGCGTGTGTAACTTCCCACGCACCCCTGTAATACACGTACCAAGCCAAATCGCGTGTGAGAATTCCTGCGCACCCCTGAAAAACACGTACCCTGCTGAAGTCGCGTGTAAAACTTCCCACGCACCCCTGGAATGCATGCGCCCAGGCTATTCGCGTGTGGAACTTCCCGCGCACCCCTGAAATACACGCGCCCAGGCTATTCGCGAGTGGAACTTCCCGCGCACCCCTGAAATACACGCGCCCAGGCTATTCGCGAGTGGCACTTCCCGCGCACCCCTGAAATACACGTAGCACGCTGGGAGACATGAGTGGGGGCCTGGTGGAGGGTGCCCCTGGTGGCGGGGGGGGGGTGGGGGTGATAGGGGACATGAGTGTGGGCCTGGTGGAGGATGCCCCTGCACTGCTGGGGGGTGGGGGTGGTGGGTGACATGGGTTGGGGCCTGCTGGCAGGTGCCCCACAGTGCTGGGGGGTGGGGGTGGTGGGAGACATGAGTCGGGCATGAGTGGGGGCCTGGTGGAGGCTGCCCCTGCACTGCTGGGGGGTGGGGGTGGTAGGAGACATGGGTGGGGGCCTGGTGGTGGGTGCCCCTGGTGGCTGGGGGGTGGGGGTGCAAGGGGACATGAGCAGGTGTGCAGGGTAGTCCCCTGTTTTGTGGGCTGCCTGCAGGGGGCGTGGAGGGTGTACAGGGAACACCTGTGAGGACCCTCCCAGCCTAATCGCGTGTGATAATTCCCGCGCACCCCTGAAATACACGTACCCTGCTGAAGTCGCGTGTAAAACTTCCCACGCACCCCTGGAATGCATGCGCCCAGGCTATTCGCGTGTGGAACTTCCCGCGCACCCCTGAAATACACGCGCCCAGACTATTCGCGAGTGGAACTTCCCGCGCACCCCTGAAATACACGCGCCCAGGCTATTCGCGAGTGGGACTTCCCGCGCACCCCTGAAATACACGTAGCACGCTGGGAGACATGAGTGGGGGCCTGGTGGAGGGTGCCCCTGGTGGCGGGGGGGGGTGGGGGTGATAGGGGACATGAGTGTGGGCCTGGTGGAGGATGCCCCTGCACTGCTGGGGGGTGGGGGTGGTGGGTGACATGGGTTGGGGCCTGCTGGCAGGTGCCCCACAGTGCTGGGGGGTGGGGGTGGTGGGAGACATGAGTCGGGCATGAGTGGGGGCCTGGTGGAGGCTGCCCCTGCACTGCTGGGGGGTGGGGGTGGTAGGAGACATGGGTGGGGGCCTGGTGGTGGGTGCCCCTGGTGGCTGGGGGTTGGGGGTGCAGGGGGACATGAGCAGGTGTGCAGGGTAGTCCCCTGTTTTGTGGGCTGCCTGCAGGGGCCGTGGAGGGTGTACAGGGAACACCTGTGAGGACCCACCCAGCCTAATCGCGTGTGATAATTCCCGCGCACCCCTGAAATACACGTACCCTGCTGAAGTCGCGTGTAAAACTTCCCACGCACCCCTGGAATGCATGCGCCCAGGCTATTCGCGTGTGGAACTTCCCGCGCACCCCTGAAATACACGCGCCCAGGCTATTCGCGTGTTGAACTTCCCGCGTACCCCTGTAATACACGTTCCCTGGACTATCGCGTGTTGAACTTCCCGCGTACCCCTGTAATACACGTTCCCTGGACTATCGCGTGTTGAACTTCCCGCGCACCCCTGAAATACACGTACCCTGCCACCCTGGCTAATCGCGTGTATAACTTCACGCGTACCCCTGATATGCACGTTACCCGCTTTGCGTTCCTTGTTTGGCAGCCCTGTAAACTGGTCCAGGGTTAGCGCAGCCCTTTGCGATGATTTAGCGATTTTGATGGCTTTTCCTTGCGCGAGGGCGTTCTTGGGGGCGTTACTGGCGCTGCTGCAGGGTCGCTGCGATACTCTGCGCCACGGCTGGTTTGGGAGCCTAAAATCCATGAATACGCTGTGCGCGGAAATCGGTTTTAGCGCACGTGCCTGGCGCAGACAATCGCACGCGGACACTCTGCGCCAGCCGCTTGCGACACTTTTCTGCGAAATTCTATGAATTACCCTGATAATCGTGTAATTGTTGAGACTGTAGAGTTAGCTTTGAGCAACAATATGCCGGTCGATGAAGTTCTTAAGGAGAGAGTATGGAGCACTAGGATATCTGTCAAGAAAGGAATGGAGGTCTCTCCTTTTGAATTAATGAGGGGAAGGGCTCCAAATACTGTGCTAAATCCTCAATGGGTTAATTGTAGGAAAAGTGTTAGTACCGGGTTACAAAGTCCTGATGGAAATCTAGATAGGTACAGTAGGTATACAAGAAAGTTCAAGTCTCCAGAAAGGAGTAAATTGAGAATCTTACCAGGAGATTTTGTGCGAATCAAATTTGGACGCAATGTTAAAAAGGGTGACTCTAAGTACAGCAGTCCTGTTAAAGTAGTACAAGTATTCAAGAGAGCTGTAAGAGTTGCGGGAGGATCGGTATGGAATATGGATAAGGTTAGTAAATGGATGTGGGGGGGTATGAATCAAGGAGAAAAGCAATTTAAAATTGGAAGAAGAGCGATTGAATTATTCGAAGATGATCATATTCAAAGTGGAGTTGAAAATGCGAATTTGAATGGTAATGTGAGGAGACAGGTTGAGGATGCAAGCACTCAGCAAGGTGAGAGAGTTTATGAAGATAGGAGTGTGCGTAGTTCTAGAGAAAGGAAGTTACCGTTTTGGTCTAGAGATTATGTCATGCAGAGTTAAATAATTTTCCTTACATAAGGAAGTTTTAGTAAAGAATTTTAAGGTGATTATACAAGTGTGCGCTTTGCACATAGGTGTTATGTTGGAAATGTTTTGACTAGAAGTACTTTGCACAGAGGTGTTAAATTTGGGAATGTATATCTTTTCTCCTGTTCAACTTTGTGAAAGGGGGGGATGATGTAGTAATCTTGTCTATCCAGAAGAAAGTATAATATGTATTTCCTTTGGCTCCCCGCCTGCGTGTGAGTTGGAATGTGTTAGAATGCTGGGAGTGAGTCGGAAGGTTCGAGCGGGGACGGTTGGAAGGGGAGGATGAAGTCTTGAGAGGAGACGCAGTGCGGGGCGCCGGTATAAATATATAATTGTAAATAAACTAAGTTATTTACCTCTACTAGCGTCTCCCGCTTACTTCACATATCATATCATATTATAAGGGTATCCCAAGGGTATTGGTTCAGCACAAACAAAAAGAGGAAGAGATGCACTGTCAGGGGTCCCAACAGGACTCCTGTTCAGAAGACAACACATAACACACATGATAAGGGAGTACAGGACAAGGAAAGGGAGGCCCTGTCCCTCCAATGCATCTCCAGCATCACAGCGTCTAAGCATGGGGACACATATCCTATACTGAGATCAAGTACAAAGCTGGTTTCCACGCAGGCCCTGTATGCTCCATCAGTGCTGCGTGTTTGGGGTCTTTCTAAGTGCTGCACCAACCCCTTGCCTCCAGGCTGGGTCCAAGTTGGGGCAATCTGGAAGGAGATAGGAGCGTGAGGAAGACTTTCATTCTGGAGTTGACTGGCCTACAGGGATCTCTGGAGATTTCCAAGTAGGCCTCTGCATCATGGGCCTCTTTACTATGTTTACCTATTTTATTTCCAAATGTTTCTATGGGAAAGGGGTTGGGATTGCTCAAAATCTGTAAGATGGGACCTTTTTTAAAAATAAATTCCATGGCCTCTTTTTGTTCCTAGTCCATCCCTGCGTTCATTATATGCTCCCGTAATTAGGAGGGTGTTTCGCTGCTTATTAGGGTAAACAAAAATTAAATGCTGCCCTGTGCCCCAGTGTGAAGTGACATTTCAACTCACCATTTTCTTCTAAAAACGAGAGGCTAGTGGAGCACCAGGGAGATGAATTAGGGCAACACTGCCTGCTCGCATTTTCATCTCAGTTCAAGGAGGATAACCAAAGAGAATAAAGGGACCCTTGGACTCTTTCCTTCACCCCCTACTGAACTCTTGTATGCAAAATCAAAATAAATCCCAACCACAGCCTTTCCAAGCAGATCAGACTGCAAGTCAATAAGCCAAGGATTGCAGCCGAGTCCAGGCTTCATGATTCCAGTCCATAGCTCTATGAGGGTTTCTGTAAAGAAGGCATGTATTAAAGCAGAGTCCTGCTACCGCTTTGCCCATTGTGTACTCTGCATCAGAAGGAAAACCTACAAACACAACTTACTGTGGCTTGCACCTTTGCCCAGCTAGTAAATAAGAGAGAAAGAAAGAGACTGCAGGACCTCTGCTGTCTGCACAAGCAAGTGTGTAATGCACAGAATCCTAGAAGCATAGGCCTGGAGTGGAAACTGCAAAGAAGGTAGCAGAGAGTATTCAAATTAGCTCCCCAATGACTGTCCCCAGCTGCTGCAAGCACTCCAGCATCCGCACCGGCACAGCTCAGAATTACAAGACTATACATAACTAAGACGAATGTTCTGCCAAACCCACCCTGCCTGGGCCACTGTCCATTGTCAGTGAAAGGAATGAAACGGGGTTGCGTGTGACCCAGCATTCCCGCCCTGTTAGCATATCTCTCTCGAAGTCAAGTAGCAGCTTCACCCCCCCAGCTCCAGAGATGACTCCACAGCTACCAGGCTGTTAAGAAGCAATCCTACCCAGGACCATTGGGCCATTAGCCCCTCGCGCATCAGAGCCCAGCACGTGCTGTGAATAATCCTGACACCAGAAGAGAAAAGCAGTGCTTCTCGGCCCTACTGGCCTTCAGTCTGCAGTTCCAGAAACCCACAGGCCAGTCCAGCCCTACACCCAGGAACAGCTGATGTGTCTGACACCCGTAAGCCTGTGGTTTACATTTATTGTTCATTTTTGGGACATCCTTAAGTTTCTCGTCTGCTTTTTGGTAGTCTGGGGCTACCATTTAGTTAGCATTAACTCTTATGAATAGGGTGTGTTAAGAAACGAACTGTTTACAAAGAGGGAATTACTAAGTGGAACCAAATGGTAATTTCCAAAATGTAATCAAGCAGGAACTGTACTCCTTTGGTGGCATCTAAAGAGTATAGCAAAGAACCTTTAAGCCCAGGCACTGAGTGACACCCGGGGAGAAGAAATTAGTTGCAAAAGGACTGTGTCTATGAAAGTAATTGCCTTTTATAGCTGTGCAAACTACACCCACTCACAGTTGGGGTCCTGAAAAGCCAAGTTCCTGGTCAGGCAGACAAATGGTACCTTTTGCACTATGGGTGAAACACGTTTGGGAAAGAGACCCCACCCACTGAGATCCAAAAGGGGATCTCATTCTCATCTGTGCCGTCTGGTCACTTGCCAACTGGCCAGACTTGCCACCCTGACCAGGACCCTGCCACACCAGGCAAGGACGTGGTAGACATTGCAGCCACTGTGATGGACACTGCGAGAACTGCACATGGCCCCCATACTTGGCACGGGTAGTATAGCTCAGTGGCAAGCATGTCTTGGAAGCAAGATGAGGCAGAGCAACACGGGTTAGAATCCCATGTCTGTGCTTAGAAACCTCTTTGGTATTAAGCACGTTATAAAAGAAGAATTATAATTATAATAATGACTAGACTAGGACCCTTTTAGAGAGATTGGCCAGAAAGTATGGACTGACCTTACCATGTTACAAGACTGAAGATTTGAGACAATGAAAAGACTCGCTGCATTGCAGAGGCTTCATTATGACCAGCTCATCAGCTAGTGCAGCCGCTCTGGGCCGTGTGGCCCTACTCCACATTGCAAAAAGTGATGGATGCCCGGGAAGGAGTGTAGGGCCACTGAACTCAGAGACGACGGCCTGATGAAGTTCCATGCCACCACACTGAAGCCCATGGAGAAGCTATGGGAATATGTGCTGCAAACAGAGCAGATTCTCTGGAAAGGAAAGCAAACCGCAAATGTCAACAAATGCTGACGGAAGCAGCTCCTCCAAGGAGCTAACGAGCTGGTCATTCCAAAACTGAGACTCTATGAACTGTTGGCCAATTCACCATTTTATGAGGGGCTGAGACGGCTTTAGCAAGGTTTCCCCTGCTGAAGAAGCAGCGCGCTAGGCAGATAGGTGATATGATATCGTGCCCAGTCAAAGGATCGAAAAAAAAGGATCGAATGCCCTTTTATTCAAATCCAAAAGGGCCAAAAAAAAAAAGAATCGAATGCTTTAATATTTATTTATTTATATGTTTTTTTTGTTTAGTGTGCGTAAAAAAGTGTTTTTACAAAGGAAAACGGGGGTTGCGGGGAACCCCCCCCCCATAAGGAAAAAAACACACAAAAAAAGCATTCAAAACTTTTTTTTCCGGTACTTTTGGTGTCGAAAAAAAGGCATTCGATCCTTTTGTTTTTGATGCTTTCAACTAACCATATGATATAGCACTGATCCTTTGGTTTGCATGTGTGGACATTGAAAGGGAAGACTCTTGCCATAATCCAAGTGTTTTTACTTACTGTTATGCAGTAATTGTACTCACCTTCAGGTTTTTAAAAGCTATGGAAGGTTCATGTAAAGTTGAAAGCAATGACACTAGGAGAGTATCACTTTTTGAAGGATTTAAACGTAGCCAATTCCCTCGCCTCCATTTGTCTGTTAAATCAAAAATAATTCCTATCTATGATTTCTTGGGGCTTGAAGTTCAAACATGAATTGTGTGGCGATCGCACAGTTTCTGAATAAAATACCTTGGCCCAGCAGCTTATCATGAAGGAGCTTAACATACATATTAAAAAAGAAGGACCATAATAAACACGTTCCCTATGGTGCTCCACATTTCAAAGGGCGACGTCAGAGTAAATGGGCCTATGTTAAGTCAAACAGAACGATCACGTACAAATGCACTAATCCACACCACTGATTTGGTTGAAATTCTGGCCACTTCAACAAGACTTGAAAGAAGAATGGAATGACCAAGTGTATCAAACGCTGCATAGAGGTCTTGGGGCATGTGTAGGCCCTCATGCCCTTTATCCAAGAATTGCAGCAGGTTGTTGCTAACACCTGACAAGGCAGGTTCAGTGCTACTTGAAGATCTAAAGCCATTTTTTTAAAGTCACCATATAAGGTATGTTCTTCTAAGTGATCACACAGCTTATTTAGTGGCGATTTTGTCCAAATGTTTCAGTGAAAACAAAACAAAGTATATTAGCTACTGGACAGTAGCTAGAAAATCACAGCAGGTCCAAATTTTCTTCAGTAGTGGGGTAATCCAAATATGTTTTAGCTCTCATGGGACCGTGTTGCCGTCCAAAGAGTGCTTCACTTGCATTGCGATAAAAGGTGCTAATGCTTCAATGCCGTCTTTTACCACAAAGGAGGGAATGGATCCCAAGCTCAAAATGTGGGGTTTATTTTTCTAACCCCCCTTGGCACTTTCTCTGGTGAGACCGGGGTGAACTGAAATGAAGGCTTAGTTGTTAAATGACATGCCTTTTCTACTTGTTTTGGAAGTATTGGGCACCTTGGGGAGGAAAGAGCACTATGGATCAATCTTTTTCTAGGTCTGTGCGAATTTCCTCGATTGTTGATAGAAAGAAAGCCTGCAGATGATTGCACCAGGGTTCTGGAGGGGATGAGCATTGAGAAGTCAATAGCACTATAAATAAAATGACATAAAATTCCTTTTTTGCTTCTATAATTGCTTGTTCATCAACTTAAGCTTGCCCGATAATTTAGAGTTCACTTTGGGTGTAGGATTCTTACGCAATTTGCGGTTGTCTAATTTAAATAATTTTTTTTCTCAGTTGAGATGTGTACCCAGTATTATGCTTGGTGCCTTTTATTTACTGATTTGAATTTCAATGGGACGAGTATGTCCGCTGAGATACTAAGAAATTTCTTGTAGATGATGTCAACTGATGATGTCAACTTAGGGAAACACATGTGTGTCCCTAAAGGAGACCAGGGAAATGCCAGATGTGCTCTGAAGGGGGAAGCCCACTATGGTAAAAATATTACAGAGTGGTCTGACCCTAAAATATTTTCCTAGAAAATATTTATTATATCTAGGTACACTATAAGGTTCAGTGAAGTGTTTGCCCTTTATTGTGGGTGTTGAATGAGACAGATCGGCAGAAGTTGTGCTGCTCCCGGCATCCCAACCGTTTTCTGCTGCAGTGTCTTCCGGATCTATAAAACCCAGATTGAAGTCTCCTCATATCAGTATTTGAGTATTACGTTTAATTAGAGAGAATAAAGCTTCTAATTAGTTTTTATTAAAATTCTTCAGGGGTCCCCGCGGTCTATAAATTAATACATTATGTACGGAAGATCTTTTTTGATCCATCAATTTTACACTTAATAATGTACATTTAAGACAAAAGTTGGAGTTGTGGATTATGTCATCCCCGCTTTTTCTACCCCTCCTGAATGATTGATGTTTTTAAGGGGCTAGCCGTCAGGCATGGGGCCAGAGTGTCTTTGAATCCAAGTCTCAGTGATAGGTTGCCAACTATCTAGTGTAACTTAATATTGGTAATCAACTCTACAATTTTAAGAGCGTTTTAAGGCAACAATCTAGCGTTGATGAGGGCAGCATGTTCCATCAGTTGATTGAGGCCACTAGTTCCACTATAACCACTTTTTGGATGTTCAGGCTTTGGGGAAGTCGCTACTGATGTGATGAGTGTTTGTATTGTATTGCAGCTGCTTGATAAAGGTTCCAAGAACCTATTGAGTCTGGTAACCAAGTGCTAAAATAGATAACAAAGGATTGTGCAGCTGGACAATAAAAAGGATTGCTATTAGTTTGCTATGGTATTGCTATGTATGAATTTATGTCATCAGATTGCTTTTTTTGTTTAAATCTTTATTTGTTTTTTTTTCAAAAAGAAAAAACAGTTAAATTGCAAACATGAGAACACTATTATCATTAAATGCTAAACTAATTACAATATAATATACCATAAAACAAAAACACCTATATACAATTTACCCCATGTAGGATGAACAATCAAACAATCAAATAGTGAAACCACACACACATACAGAAAGATGATAAGACATACTTCAAACACACACAGACCCACCCACCACACTCAAACTATGGCATAATTAGCGTACCTTGCTTCCCTCTCCCACAAGCATCTCAAAAGACCAACATCAGCCATATAACTTAATTAATGGCCCCCACATTTCCAAATAATATACCTCTCAATCCTGTTTTTGCATCATGTACCTCTGGCAACTAGACAAGCTCTGTGGGGCTGACAACCAGTTCTCTACCACTGTTTTTTTTCTCATTTTCCATACTCTCAAAACTTGTTTGGTCGCAACCATCAATGCTTTATCAATCCAACACCCGATGCTATGTGCAACATTACATCTCCAATTTACCAACAGCAAGACCACAGAGAGAGGTGACCTTGGGAATGCCAAACCCAGAACTGTATGCAACGTATTTAACACTTCCTTCCAAAATTCAGTAACCCTCGAACAATCCCACAGCATGAGTAATAACGTGCCTCTCCTCCGAACACAGCACCAACAGGACTCATCATCCAGCATACCTAACCCATGCATCCACACCGGAGTCCATTACAGATGACCTAATATTCTTTGATGTGTATAACGCAAATTCAATTCCATCTTGGACTTAGCTCCCACCCTCAATGTGCTGTCACATTGACTGGCAGAAATATCTCTCCCTAACTCTTCAATCCAGGCCTGACTCAATTTTTCCCATGAGGCCACATACGCATCCTCCATAGGCATAATTTCAAGGTAGGTTGAAACCATAAGTGGTGGGGCATTAAACAAATCACACACCACTGGTGAAGTCTTTAGTGGAGCATTCAACGTCCCCTGTCTTTCTGACAAAAGAGCCTCTAAATCAGTATACCTCCTGAATTCCCTGCTACCTAAGCCAGGATTGCGACTGAGAGAAGCAAAGGATACCATCCGACCCTCATGCCAAACATCCCCAACCTTCAGAATCCCTCTTGTAATCCAGCTATGACAACAAAATAGAGTGAAGTCCCATAGTGTATCCATCAATTCTGGCCATTACTAATAATCCATGATGCAAGCACAATCCTGGTAGCCTCAAAAAATGGCAACTTGGTAGATAAATTGGGCAACTTCCCCATGGAATATAAGTCATTCAGAGATTATAGTGAAAACCTATCTCTCTCTATAGACATCCATAGTGGTTCCCCCGCTCCCGAAAATAAGAAGCAGATTTCTTAAAAAGAAATCCCCTATGATAATTTTCAAGGATAGGGTATCCAAACCCGCCCTTTCAAACACTGCGCACCAGGATATTTCATGGTTTTCTAGGTATCTTCCTTTCACCCCACAGAAACCCCAGAAAATCCTTATCTATATGTCTAAGCATCTTCTTTGGGAACTGGAAAGGGAGAGATTGAATAATATTGAGCACTTTAAGTAAAAGCACCATCTTAATGGCATTAACTCTTGCCCAAATATTCAGAGTCAATCAATCCCATTTGTGTACATCTCACTGGAGTGCTTCTGTCAATTTATTGACATTAAATTCAACAATCTTCATCAGACAAAATGGACCCCCAAGTATTTTGCCCTTGAGTCCACCCACTGACAGTTCCACAGTGCCAGGCTCTCTCATGGGAAGGAAGCTTTAAGTGGAAAAAGTACTGATTTCTCCCAGTTGATGTTATGCCTTGAAAACCAGCCCACCTCTTCAAACATGCTTTTTAACAATTCCCCACCCCTATTTGGATTGGGCTGGATTATAGTCATGTCGTCTGCATTGGACAGAGTTTTAATTTCTCTATCTCCTGCCCGCAAGCCCTGTACTACTGGTTCCTGTCGAATTGAAGGGAAAAGGTGACAACGGGCACCCTTGCCTAGTGCCCATAGATTAAGGCAAGGAGCCAAAAGTTCACCATACACCCAAATGTGTCCAGTAATAGCCGAATGTAAAGCACCCACCGCTCTCAAAGAAGTAGCCCCAAACCCCATCTTGAGCAAGGTACAATCCAAGGTATAATCTAAGAACTTCCAATTGACACAATCGAAAGCTTGTTCGGCATTCATAATGATTAACAACATATTTTCCACCTCGGCATCTGGGAAGCCCCAAATGTCTATAATTGTCCTAATGTTACCATAACTGTATCGCTGCCTCATGAACCCAGCCTGCAATTGATCAATCAGTCTCCCATATATTTATCCAATCTATTAGTCATGGTCCTAGTAAACAATTTAACATCTACATTAAGTAGTGACATTGTCTGGTAATTGCTGCATTTTGTATGATCCCTACCCGGTTTAGGAATCAGAGTAACACGAGCCTCCCTCATGGATGGGCAAAGTAATCAATTTAATAGAAAACAGTTATACAATTCACACAAGAATGGTGCCAATTGAGAGCTAAATGATCTATAAAATTCTACAGGCAAGCCATGCAGACCTGGAGATTTACCAATGCTAAGCTGGTCTATTGCCCTCAGAACTTCCGCCACACTAACCTGTGCATCCAAAGTGGCTGTACCCTCCGCTGGAAAGCTTGGTATCTCAATTTTTCCAAAGGAACCTTCAAGATCAGATCTTGATGGAAATAAGTCCACTGTAAATAATGATGCATAGAAGGACCGAAAACGTTCACAAATCTCCACCTTTTTCACCATTACTACCCCAAGTTCATTTTCTACTTTTTGAATATATGGCCTCTCCTTCATACCTTTCAACTTATTAGCCAGGAGCCGTCCACTGCGATCTCCTTGCTCCCAATATTTCTGTTTCATAAAGAAAAATCCCTTCTCCATCTGTAGATCCATTTCACATTTCAAAGCTTCCTTTGCCCTCTCTATTTTCAACTTGTCCTCCATATTCTTCGTCAGCTCATATCGTCGTTGCACGCTCCCAAGCTCACCTTCTAAACACCTCAAGGCCTCTTACCTTGACTTACTGAAGCAGGACGTCCAGTTGATCAGTTCTCCACAAATGGCAGCCTTAAATCTATCCCAAACCATCAAAACATCTGTTCACCCAATAATTCTCTTCAAAGAAAAATGTAATCAAGTTCTCCAAGAATTTCATAGTTTTCAATATAAATACTTTTAGGTGCCACGTAAATAAGGTGGATGTTATATAATCCAAATCCAACCCCAAATCTATCACAGAATGATTGGACAGTCCACGTTCTCTTATATTTACACCAGTAATCTTTTCAAGGGGCCTGTCCAAAACCAAAAAATAGTCAATCCTCGAATATGAGTCATATACTGGAGAATAAAATGAATATTCCCTTTCGCCAGGATGTAAGATTCTCCAAATTTCCACCAGATCAAATCCTTGAAGGAAATTCCTAAACTCCCTATTCGCACTCAGACTTGTAAATCTGCATGGCGCTGACCGATCTATTTTGTGGTCAAGCACACAGTTAAGATCGCCCACCAAAATAATGCTCTCTCCACGCATATCCCGCAACAAGGACGAAAATAACATCAGCCCTAGCTCTCCATACCCTTGACATGACATTCCTCCTCTTTTGTGGACAATCCAACGCTTTAACATTCCATATGGAAACGGTTAACAGACCCATTGATGGACCATCATTTTAAACATTTTCACAAAGAAATGTATTATTATCCACAATATTAGTGTATTTAACAGGTCCAGAATCTTTTTTAACTTTCAGATGTGCCCTATAAAATGGCAATATCATGCATCCATAACCCCGGATCGAACAGGCTTCTCATAGAAGTTATGTGTCACCCCCAAGCAGCCGGGGGATGTCCCCAGCCTGTTGGGTGCGGAGAAAGCAGAATAAAAGTGATGTGCGTTAGAGGCGTAGCGAGTCAATGCAAGTGTGAGTAAAATAATAAAGTAAATCGCCAAAGGATGATGGCAGAATAATAACACGAATAAGCAATCACAGTATTTCAACAATTGATTAAAACTACATTTTCTAAGAACAATTTAAGTATTAGACTTAAATATAACAGCATCCTACAATTATGTGAAGCAAACTCACATTGCGTCTATGCGGTTCTTTTGAGCCTGATTGGCTCAGAGTTATGACACACTACATCTGCGTCACAGCTGAGAATGAAGTCCTCATCTAAGTTCTCTTTTATGGTAGTTAAACATGATGGAGTCTTTTGTGTTAGCAACTCCATTGACGTGGAAACAGCTCACATTTATCAAGCAGTAAAATACAAATCAGATTGTGATTTGAGCTATTTAAAAGCCAAATGTTATTAATGGTATTATTAGTATTGTTAATATTTTTACTTTTACTATTATAATTATTAATTTAGCCTCATCGTCCCCTGCTTTAGCCCTTAATAAATGTTTACACCCAAAGCCTTTGAGGCAGAAAATGGCACTGTTTGATAAACAGGTGTTGTGTGTGATCCTGAGGCCATTTTTGCCAGGTTTCCTAGATGGAGCGGGGCATGGAGCGGGAAATACTCACCATGCAATTCAGTTCAGTGAAGAGAAACAGTGTCTCTCCCTGCATCTAATTTTGACAGGAGTTCCACCTACTTTTGGAGTTCATCGAAATGGCAGCCGCTACACTCGCTGGCTTCTGCTCTTGCTGATCATTTCATCGTAATCTATTTTAAATTATTTTTACATTTGTAGAGTGCACAAAACCCACAGGCATCAAGGCGCCAGTTGCATGAAGGGTGGGAGGAGGTGGTCAGTGAGGGGAAGGATGGGTGTTACAGGATGGGGCTGGTAACCAGTGTGCAGCTTTTCTGTGAGCGGGTGCGTGATCTTGTTTGGGACGGTTCAAAATGACCCAGAAGTCATGATGGTAGAAGACACAGGAACCGAGCAACCACCCATATTTCACTACTTTTTATTGCCAGGCTGGGAAATGATCAAAATCCAGAGGGGTGAGCCACCGAAAGAAAAGCGGTTGAGGAGGCGGTCAGCTGCTCCAAGCTTAGAGACTCATTGAAAAGTAGCCTAGTAGAAGGAGGGTTAATAGGATATTACATAAATAGTAGCACACGCCAGCTTCCAAACAGCGCCTAAAGAGATGAGGTTTCCATTATTATAAGCACTCTTTTTACATTGCTCTAACACTGAAACACAAGAAGAGGTTGCCAAATGTTTACACCTGTGATCAGAAGATTAATAAATATACATTTGCGAAGCACTCTCAAGCCAAGGGGCTAGCTCACTAGCTAAGGGAGTAGCAATACTTTTTTATACCGCACAGCCATTAATAGGCCGGAGGCATACAGGGACAGAAGATGACACCTAAAAGGGAGAAGAAATATACAACAACATAATACAAATAAAAACAATTCCCTAGGAACAGCCTGAGAAACAAACGGGACCTGACTCCTGGCTCTTTTTCTAACTGTTAAACTAGCTATGGCAAAGGTGTCTTTTTTTAAAAACAAAGCTAAAATATTTTGTCACACTCGAGTAGCTTTCCCTTCCTAAAGTTAAGATTAAAAATGTTGTATTTCTCACAATACACATTGATCATTTATTGAAAAAATCCGATTTATCAAAATTAACAATCTGATACTGTGAAACCTTTTTTGGTGTTGGTGTGTTCCCTTTAAGAATTTGTCACAGCTGACAAACATAATTATACAGGATAACGTTCTCAAATAGGTTGCAAAACAAGACACAACAAATACGGTAGATTCGTCCTGGCAGTCAGTGTGGAATTATTCTTGCGTCAAATGACCTTGTCGCACCAAACATCCTGTTGGAAGCCTGAAACAGGATCCAGAAAAAAGTAAGGTATGTTTCATTAAAGCATTACATGACATTCAAATAGCCAGCAGTGTTCGCTGTTTCATGCAAGAGGATATTGAGTTAGCATTCACGTCATGCCAGGTGAACACATGATCTAAGGCTGAGGGCCTGATTCATGGAATTATTTGCACGGTTTGAAGGGACTGTGCACTGCTGAAAAGTGACTTTGCACTGCCGACACAAACCCTGATTCATGGAACTGTGCAAAGTGTAGTTTTGCAGTGCAAAGTCAGCACAAAGTTCATTTTGTACTGCAAAAATGACTTAGCACTGGCTTTGCACTGCAAAAATACATTTTGCACAGTTCCATGAATCAGGGTTTGTGTCGGCCGTGCAAAGTCACTTTTCAGCAGTGCAAGAAATTCCATGAATAGGGCCCTTAGTCTTTGTTTACACCTGGAAACGGATTATTGGATTTCATTTATTTATGGAACTTTTTTTTGCGCACAGGCTGTCCCCGTAAGAGAGCTATAATGCAATCTCGCAATGGGAAAGAGGAAGGGTTACCTCTATTGTACATCAAAAGTCATTATTGGTCCACAATGCTCTCATTAGTAGAGAGCATTCATTTTATTCAATGTCGGCAAAATGCCCCATAATCCTCTTCTGCTCCATGTTAGCGTTCTTCTTGCATTCTTCCAGAGATGCTTCTTTTAGCTCCACACAACTAGCCTGCACCGTGTTTTCACACACAGTGTTACTTTGCCATATTTTTATATATGCTGCATTTGATTGTACATGGCAAAGTACAGGTGGTTGAACATAAGCCAAGAAGAGCATGGTGGTGTCATGGAGAAATTGGGTGTATGGCAACATTAGATGTTTCTAGCTAATAATTTAGGTCCAGAAGGTGATCGTGTCATGGTAATTTCACTGATGCTTAGCTTATTGGGATACCTCACAATTGCGGATCAGTAAGTAGGTCAAGGGAGTTGATATATTGGTGGAAATGTGGAATTGTACCTGAGGTAGACACAGAGAAGCACATTTTCAAGTGGTTGTAAATTGTACAGAGGGGACTGTCTACCTTTGCAAACAGGTCTCCTCTTTGCAATTTCTGTCACTTGCACCTCAGGGCCAAATGGGGGATGTAAATTGCAGGCAAAATCCCTTTTACATCTCCATTTTGCACTCTGCAGTGCAAATTGAGTGAACACCGCCTGCCGTTAGTACAAGGCGGGCAGCGTTTACAATGGATTCCTGTGGATTGTGTCTGTTTTTTGCTGGTGTTAAAAGCGAGCGAATTCAACAGAAATTGTCAGACTTTACTCTAGCATGAAAGTTCATGCTGGCATAAATAGTGGAGTATTGGTATGATGGAGAGGAAGGGGAGTGGACTCATGTCCCCACCTGCCAAACAAATCATTAATTCATACATTTTAAAGATTATTCAACAAAAGGTTTTACAGATAATAACAGTGTATTCAAAACAGTTAATCACATTTAAATTATAAACAGATAAGGCTTTAGGCAAGGTTACTTTCATATCAAGCTCAAGCATTAGTAATGTCTTTCCAGCAGTTAGAATAACAAGTATTTTATAATATACATGTCAAACAATATTCTCAATACAATCTTAGTTGCTGTCCTAGGACTCATCAAACTTCTTTATAATTCTTTTTGCCTGCCCTACTCACGGGCCCGCTGCTCTTTGAGTAGGCACTATTCATCAGTTTTAGTATATCTAATATAAAAAATCGTATTACAATTTATATCAATACACTCATAACAATTAAACGTGTGTTAGGTGAAGACCAGTCACGGTTTACAACACTACAACTAACGCACCAGACTAAACACATTGATTTGAAGGGCTCAATGGTGATATATGTTAAGCAGCTGTGAGTGTAGTCATAGTGTGACAAGCATATCAACCAACATATAAGTACAGTCATGTCAAATTCATAAAACTCATCCAACTTCTATGCTATCCTCTATGCCTGCCAACAATACAGACATGCTGCTTTTTAACCAGGTCCTGTAGATACATTTCGATACTAAACAAACCACCATCATATTCTTTATGGATCTACACAGTATCTTGGACTCAGACACAGTACGTGCATTAGCATTACATAGTGCAGGCGTTAGATAAAATTGTTGGAATGACACATAATTCAGACAGAAAAACAGGAAATGTAAAATTGAGTTCCCTCTTCAGCCGCACCTTGGACAGATATCCGTTTTTGATGCACCCCACAAGTGAGTCAATTATGCAACCGGTAATGTACCGAGATGGAATGTAATGTATAAATAACACGGTTGCGGGGTCGGGGGACTAACAGAGTCTAGGCAATTCTCTAAACCAAAGTCCTCTTTAATGCTCCAATATGTAGAACCGAAAAGGTAGGTGTAAACTGCAGGGGAAATCACTTTTATGCTGCCATTTTTCACTCCACAGTGCAAATTGAGTGAACACAGAGCATTACATTTACCCAATTTGGAGGCACCCTTTGCAATGGAGTATTTGTTTGGTGGAGAGGATGGGGGAGGTGCACTCATAAATACATTTCTATGAACCTCCCCGCCATACAAATCAATGAAGATGTGGCATGGCATGAAATAATAAGATTACTCACTGTAGTGACCACCTTACTCCTAGTCCATAGTGCCCTTTCCTCCATACTTATGGGACATTCCTCCGTCCTGTGGGACGGGACTGGAGCACTTTGTAAAAGCATCACATTTTTCAAAAATGTGTTCTTCCTCTCTTTTTACGCGGGGTACCGCATGCGGCCGTAACCCTGCCCTCCTTAGCTCCGTCCAGCGCATCGCCCATCAGTCCTTTTCACACGCCAGGTCCGAGACCTTTAAGCAATAATAGAGGAACCTTATTAGAGGGGACGGGGGGCAGGCGTATGGAGGAAAGGGGACTATCGACTAGGATTAAGGTGGTCACTACTTATTATACTCCTACGTCCAGTCCCCTTTACTCCATACTTATGGGAGATTCCCAAGCACTCCTCACAGGAACTACGGTGGATGGAAACCCCCTACTGAAAAAGGTTTTTCAACAGAGCCTGGCCAAACTGAGCATCAGATCTGGAGCTCAGGTACAAACAGTAGTGTTTACAAAAAGCCGATGGGGAGTCCCAAGTAGCCGCTTTTGTGATGGTCTCCCAGGGGACATACTTTTGAAAGGCAACCACAGCTGCCTTGCCCCGTACCAGATGTGCATGGATCCCTTTAGGAGGTTGGAGACCCTGAACCATGTAAGACTCTGTAATACAGGCAGCAATCCACCTGGAGATAGTCGCTTTAGAGGCCTGCTTACCCTGCGGATTATCAAAGGTCAACAATAGTTGAGAAGCGCTCCTAAATTCAGATGTTCTGTCCAGATAGAACTTAAGAGCTCTTCTAACGTCCAAACAATGCAAAACCCTCTCCGCTTCCGAAGCCGGGTTTGGAAAGAAAACAGGCAGGGAGATTGACCTATTCAGATGGAAATCAGAAACCACCTTTGGTAGAAAAGAAGGATTTGTCCTTAGGACAACCTTATCCTTGTGGAAAACCAAGAAAGGGATGCTCCACTGACAAAGCTTGGAGCTCACTCACACGCCTTGCCGAAGTAACGGCGACCAAGAAAGACACCTTCCACGAAAGGTGCTTAAGATCCACCGTAGCCATTGGATCGAAAGGCTTATGGCACAAGGCTCTAAGGACCACATTCAGATCCCATGGTGGGTGCGGTTTGCGAACAGGAGGGTAAAGACGCGTTCAACCAGCAAAGTGACTTTTAACCACTGGATTTGACAGTGAAAAGAGCACTGGTCCGTGGATAGATAGGAGGCCACAGCCGAAAGATAAGTCCTGCATGTCAGGACATGAATACCCGACGCTGCTAGGTGAGAGACGAAGGACAGCACCGTGTCAATCGTAGCCACCCAGGGGTCCAGCTGTTTGGCTAAGCCCCAGTGACAGAACCAAAGCCATTTGCTTCTGTACTGAGACCTCGTTGAGGGCTTCCTGGCTGCCTGGATAATGTGCATGTTGTCAGCAGACAGGTTGAGATGTTCTAAAGATCTGAACCCAGGCACCATGTCGCTAAGCCGAACGATTGTGGGGAGGGGAGCCACAGCGGCTGATCCCTCTGGTGAAGCAGATCGGGAACCAATGGAAGCCTGATCAGTGCACACACCGACAGATGTTGTCATGATCTCTGCTTCCAAAAGGTCAGGGTTTTCCCAACTCCCTTGGAAGCAGATCCATAACCCAGGTTCCGAGTGCCAACCAGTCCCAATTGGGACCTTTTGGACCCAGTCCTGGCGCCAGTGGCACCAGGCTCATAAATATGCCCAGTCCCAGCGCTGGAAGCGCCGGGCTCATAATGCTTGGGTGGACTTACCTGCAGCAGACCATGCTGCTTACTTGCCTGCCAGTTGAGCCTCTGATCCTCTTCTGTTTGGAACTACTTTTCCTGTTGGGTGGGGCAGGAGCCACTCCCTAGATTCAGAACACTGGAACTCTTCTGGAAAGCAGGAACTCTTTTCTTACCTAGGCGTGGCTGTGGAAGGAGACACCTAAGCACTACAGGAGGCTATTTAAACCACACCCGATGGATGAATCTTGCTTTGCGTTATTCTGCATCCTCTGCAGCAGAACGCTCATCGTGTCTTCTGCATCTGATCCTGGGCCTAAGGAAAAAGGCTTACCATCCTGAATCCAGTCTTCAGCAACACCTATAAAGACAAGAAAGAACAGGTTAGCATTACGGTCTTCAGTGTCAGCTCTTCACTTACCTGGTCCATCGGCTGTCACCAACGCCTCGCGCTGCATTCCGGCATCTGAAAGACAAAGGCTTACCTACTCTTCGTGCGCTCCGGAGGTCTTCACACTGCATTCCGGCATCTGAAAGACAAAAGCTTACCAACTCTTCGCACGCTCCGGAGGCCTTCGGCGCTGCATCCCGCATCTGAAAGACAAAACAAGGTGCGTTTAAAGACATTGGGGAACTTTAATACTCACGTGCCATTACTCCTTTCCACATCTAACCCAGTGGGTATTCCGGCACCCTGCAGCCGCTCCGAACTTGTACCTGCAAAATAAAAAGACAGTTAGAGCGCATCGTGAAGCAGGCAACAAGCGCTTACTTACGTGCTTCCAGGCGCTTCTATTCATCACACGGGCTCCATCTTCAACTCACTTCAGCCCGTCATCCGCCATCGCCGGAACCCTGCAAAACAAGAAACATCATTACTAAAGACTTTAAAGACATTAGAATTACTCGAAACTTACCGTTCGTGCAGTAAACGACGGACAGCAGTCCTCTGAAGTCAAGAGGCCTGCTCCCCTTATCCAGTGAAGAAACTGGTTACAGCACCCTGCCCCGAGGCAGATGGAGAGCACGGCGTTCACTTACCTAAGACATCTTACCCTTCAAGTCAGACATAGAGTGCACAGAGGTCCAGCCCAAAGAGCCAGCCGTGTGTTACACATCACCTTTGAAGATACGGTATACGCCCAGTCAAGACCGGCGCCTCTACGGGAATCAGGTGAGCGTTACAGAACGCAAAGCCTACCACAAAACTCCCGTCCAGGCGCTATGGAAACCTCGGATACCGACCAGCTAGCCCAGTTACTTGGGGAACTAAGGGCAGAAGTGCATGCAGCCCGTCAGGAAACGAATGCTCTAAGAAGGGAACTGATTATTTCCAAGGAGCGAACAGATGATCTCGCTAGACAATTGCTACAGTCACAAGCCGGACAGACCCCGTTACCCGCATCTGGGGGAAATCTTCCTTCTACATCCTCTATGAATCCAGTGCAGATCAACCTACCTGGGAATGTACCTCTGGCTCCGCCCGAACGATTTTCTGGTGACCCAAAGAGGTTTTCAGTATTTATCAATCAGTCCCGGTTGCATTTCTTAAGCCGGCCAGCAGCCTTTCCAACTGATCAAGCTAAAGTAGCTTTCGTGCTTTCGTACCTTAGTGGCAATGCGGCAGACTGGTCGATCCCTCTAGTAAATCAAGATGATCCGGTCCTCCATGATTTTCAAGCTTTTCAGCTCATTATGGAAAAACTGTTCGCAAGACATTCACAGGGGCAGGCCTTGGACAATGAGCTTCTTTCGTTGCGACAAGGTAATCAAGACCTTTTGGCTTATATTGCGTTTTTCAACAGACTGATAGTGGAAACTCAATGGCCTGAGGACAAAAGGATTACGCTGTTTTATAGAGGTCTACGTGGAGAGCTCAAAGATGTGTTAGCCCAAGTAGTGAATCCCCCACTAGATTGTTCGGACTATATAGACTTAGTCGTTCAAATAGATCACAGACTGCAGAACAGGAAGGCCGATCGTTCCAAGTTTGATGCTCGAGTATTTTCCAAACCGTCAACTCCTTCCAAAGGAGTAGACTCCGGGGAACCCATGCAAATAGGGGGTCTGAAAGGTCCTCTAACACAAAAGGAGCGGGAAAGGAGAAAACAGTTGCAATTATGCCTCTATTGCGGAAACTCAGGGCACTTTCTTTGAGACTGTCCGGTGAAACCTGCCAAGAAGGCAGTAAGAGCTGCAGTTACCAAAGTTACAAACTCTGAGCAGGGAAACGACCTCGCCCGACAAGAATAGAGGTCCTCTTGCCGAGCGTGAAAACCAGTTCCGTGACCTCGCATTTCGTGATACCTATGGTCCTCATTAGCCCTGGTAATCCGGATCGATTACATGCAATTGAAGCTTACGTCAACAGCGGTGCCATCGGCAATTATGTGGATCATGAAATGGTTTTGAGGATGAATCTAACTCTTTGTCCCAAGGCTGTAAAGGACGTCATTACTACGGTGGACGGTACGGAGATAGCCTCCGGGCCAGTAACGCATACCACTCAAGAGGTGACGCTAGTAAGTCAAGATGGACACCAGGAGAAGATCGTGTTCGATGTGATCAAGGCCCCTCAGTTTCAGATTATTCTAGGAATACCTTGGTTAGAGAAACACAATCCTCTGATCGATTGGCGAGCAAGAACGGTCCAGTTTCCAGAATGTGTCTCTACTTGTCACCCTCCACCTGGTGTTGCACTGGCAGCAATTTCTTCAGAGACTCCCCAGTTACCTCCCGAATACCTAGAATACCAAGATGTTTTCCGGAAGGATCAGGCTAACTCTCTACCTCCTCATAGGTCTTATGACTGCCAGATAGACCTGATACCTGGATCTACTCCTCCTTGTAGTAGAATTTATGCCCTCACCGAGCCTGAGAACCTTCACCTTCGACAATACCTGGATCAATACCTGGCAAACGGGTTTATTCGTCCTTCCAAGTCCCCTGCTTCTTCAGCTTTGTTCTTCGTTCCAAAAAAGGAAGGAGACCTTAGAACTTGTATAGATTATCGCTGCCTGGACCAGATCACCGTTAAGAATAGATATCCGTTACCTTTGATCCCTGAACTCCTGGACCAAGTCAGAAAAGCATGCATATATACAAAGCTGGATCTTAGAGGAGCTTACCACTTGGTACGAGTAAAAGAGGGCGATGAATGGAAGACGGCCTTCCACACCAAGTATGGGCTATTTGAATTTCAGGTCATGCCCTTCGGACTTTGCAATGCCCCGGCCGCCTTTCAATATTTTATGAACGATGTCCTCAGAGAGCTCATAGATGTGTGTGTTGTTGTTTACATTGACGACATCCTCGTTTATTCTTCATCGGAATCTGAACATCGGAAACACGTGAAAATGGTCCTCGAAAGATTGCGTCAACACAAACTTTTCGCTAAATTGGAAAAATGTGTTTTCAACGTGACTGAAGTTGAATTCTTGGGATTCATATTATCACCTGGCGGAGTGCGTATGGATTCAAAGAAGGTCGATGCAGTTCTCAAATGGCCATCACCATCCTCCGTAAAAGGTGTGCAAAGCATGTTAGGCTTTGCTAACTTTTACCGCAGGTTTATCCCTGAATTCTCTCGAATAGTCCAGCCCATCACTGCCTTGTTAAAGAAAAACAAACGTTTTGAATGGTCTACCGAGGCGGAACAAGCTTTCCAGGATTTGAAGACTAAATTTATCTCTGCACCAATCTTAAAACACCCTCGCCCCGAACTCCCCTACATCGTGGAAACTGATGCTTCAAGCCTTGCCATGGGGGCAGTTCTATCACAAAAGGACCCAGTAACCAATCAGTTGCATCCCGTGGCATTTTGGTCCCGCAAATTCTCGCCTCCTGAAATCAATTACACGATTACTGACAAGGAAATTCTGGCTATCAAGTCTGCCTTTAAGGCTTGGCGGCATTATCTGCTGGGGCCCGACACACCGTTACTGTGATTACGGATCACCGAAACCTGCAATATTTGAAAACCGCAAAAGCCCAATCCTCTAGACAACTCCGTTGGGCATTATTCTTTGCCGAGTTTGACTTCATAATTACCTATCGACCTGGTACAAAGAACGGTAAAGCTGATGCCCTTTCTCGGATGGGAGTGGAAGAACACTTGATAAACCCTAAACCTGTACCAATCATTCCCGAACAAAGAATTCTGGGTGTAATCGCCACAGAATCCATAGAGGAAGTTAAGGATAAAGCCAGGCAACTTGTAACTCCAGCAGACATACAGAATTGGCATCTGCAGGGAAAGGACTTTGCAGTAAAGGACAACTTATTGTATTTCCAAGAACGCTTATACCTACCCAGCACAGATTTACAGAAAAAAGTAATCTCTTGTTATCACGATTCTTTAATGGAAGGACATCCCGGTATGGCCAAGACCTCAGAAAAGATCAAGCGCTACTTCTGGTGGCCGTCTTTGAAAAAAGATATCAGAGACTTTATAATGTCCTGTGGAGTATGCGCCCAAAACAAGAGTCAAAAGGAAATACCAGCAGGCCTCTTACGCCCTATTGACATCCCACCTCGCCCTTGGCATACGCTTTCTATGGACTTCATCACCGATCTACCTCCATGCTCCGGATACAATACGGTTCTAGTAATCGTGGACTTATTCTCCATGATGGCGCATTTCATTCCGCTCAAAGGCTTGCCAACAGCAGCAACTCTGGCCCAAGAATTTCTCGAAAACATCGTCCGACTGCACGGTTTTCCTTCGGTTCTAATTTCGGATCGAGGTAGTCAATTTATTTCTCATTTTTGGCGAAGTTGCTGTCGGTCGGCTCAAATTGATGTGAGACTATCGACCAGTTACCACCCTCAGACCGACGGACAAACCGAGAGGACCAATCAAACTCTGGAACAGTATTTACGCTGCATGCTGCAACAAACTGAAAAAACTTGGAAAGACATCCTTTGGGTAGCCGAATATGCCTACAATAACTCTGTCCATTCGGGAACTGGGAAAACCCCGTTTTTTCTTTTGTACGGCAGTCACCCTCGAACCTCGGAGTTGGATCCCCTCCAAGATCTTGAAACACCAGCAGTAGACTACCTGCATTCTACAATCACCCAAGCCTTTAAGGAAGCTGTTTCTCACCTTCAAAGGGCTAAAGAACAATACAAGAAAGGAGCAGATCAACATCGGAAGGAAGCCCCTCAATATCAAGTAGGGGATCAAGTCTGGTTATCCACCAAATATCTACCTCTAAAAGGGCCACGCACATTCAACCCAAGATACCATGGTCCCTATTCCATCACTACCATAGTAAACCCAGTAGCGGTCAAGTTGGACTTGCCCCCGCACATGAAGATACATCCGGTCTTCCACGTCTCTCTATTAAAACCCGTGCAACCTCAAACCCGACTAACTAAATCTCCAAAACCTATCCTAGTTGATGGAGAACTCGAGTTTGAAGTCAAAAGCATTCTGGACTCCAAGATCTCCAAATCTAAACTATTTTACCTAATTGACTGGAAAGGCTACGGCCCCCAAGAGAGATCCTGGGAACCTGCTGAATATGTCCACGCTCCTCGCCTAATCAAAAGATTTCACCGAACATTTCCTGACAAGCCAAAACCCCCAGAGGAGCCCGGTTTGGGAGGGGCCTTGAGGGGGGGTTACTGTCATGATCTCTGCTTCCAAAAGGTCAGGGTTTTCCCAACTCCCTTGGAAGCAGATCCATAACCCAGGTTCCGAGTGCCAACCAGTCCCAATTGGGACCTTTTGGACCCAGTCCTGGCGCCAGTGGCACCAGGCTCATAAATATGCCCAGTCCCAGCGCTGGAAGCGCCGGGCTCATAATGCTTGGGTGGACTTACCTGCAGCAGACCATGCTGCTTACTTGCCTGCCAGTTGAGCCTCTGATCCTCTTCTGTTTGGAACTACTTTTCCTGTTGGGTGGGGCAGGAGCCACTCCCTAGATTCAGAACACTGGAACTCTTCTGGAAAGCAGGAACTCTTTTCTTACCTAGGCGTGGCTGTGGAAGGAGACACCTAAGCACTACAGGAGGCTATTTAAACCACACCCGATGGATGAATCTTGCTTTGCGTTATTCTGCTTCCTCTGCAGCAGAACGCTCATCGTGTCTTCTGCATCTGATCCTGGGCCTAAGGAAAAAGGCTTACCATCCTGAATCCAGTCTTCAGCAACACTTATAAAGACAAGAAAGAACAGGTTAGCATTACGGTCTTCAGTGTCAGCTCTTCACTTACCTGGTCCATCGGCTGTCACCAACGCCTCGCGCTGCATTCCGGCATCTGAAAGACAAAGGCTTACATACTCTTCGTGCGCTCCGGAGGTCTTCACACTGCATTCCGGCATCTGGAAGACAAAAGCTTACCAACTCTTCGCACGCTCCGGAGGCCTTCGGCGCTGCATTCCGCATCTAAAAGACAAAACAAGGTGCGTTTAAAGACATTGGGGAACTTTAATACTCACATGCCATTACTCCTTTCCACATCTAACCCAGTGGGTATTCCGGCACCCTGCAGCCGCTCCGAACTTGTACCTGCAAAATAAAAAGACAGTTAGAGCGCATCGTGAAGCAGGCAACAAGCGCTTACTTACGTGCTTCCAGGCGCTTCTATTCATCACACGGGCTCCATCTTCAACTCACTTCAGCCCGTCATCCGCCATCGCCGGAACCCTGCAAAACAAGAAACATCATTACTAAAGACTTTAAAGACATTAGAATTACTCGAAACTTACAGTTCGTGCAGTAAACGACGGACAGCAGTCCTCTGAAGTCAAGAGGCCTGCTCCCCTTATCCAGTGAAGAAACTGGTTACAGCACCCTGCTCCGAGGCAGTTGGAGAGCACGGCGTTCACTTACCTAAGACATCTTACCCTTCAAGTCAGACATACAGTGCACAGAGGTCCAGCCCAAAGAGCCAGCCGTGTGTTACACATCACCTTTGAAGATACGGTATACGCCCAGTCAAGAACGGCGCCTCTACGGGAATCAGGTGAGCGTTACAGATGTTGAAGCTCTGAAAACCAGAACCTGGCCGGCCACCACGGAGCTATTAGCAGAAGACTGTGTTCCTCAGCTTGCAAATCGTCCGATGAATCAGAGGCAGGGGCAGAAAAGCATAGGCCCTCAGGTTGTGCCAAGGAATCTCGAGAGCATCTCCCAGAGAGGAGGCTCCCAGCCCATTTCTGGAGGCATGCAGAGGAAGTTTCTTGTTTGCCGATGTTGCGAAGAGGTCTACTTCCGGAGTGCCCCAACAAAGGAATATCTGTAAGAGGACCTCCGCTTTCAATTCCCACTCATAGCTGACCATTGTTCGTTGGCTGAGGGCATCTGCTGTGATGTTCAGCTGGCCCGGGATGTACCAGCCAGACGCCATGCTGGACCGCCCATTCCCAAATCTGAATAGCAAGATCCACAAGAGGAGACTTGGTGCCCCCCTGCTTGTTGATCTCAAACATGGACACCACATTGTCCGTGCGGACACAAACCACTTGGTTGGCAATGACTGGCCTGAACGCCTTGAGCGCCAGGAAGATCGCCAAAAGCTCCAGATGATTTATGTAAAGGAACTTGTCTTGGGGCGACCAGAGGTCGGAGACCTGAAGAAGATCCAACGTTGCACCCCACCACAGAAGGGAGGAGTCCGTCGTGATTGTCACCATCCGGGCAGGGTCTTGAAAACCCGCGCCCACCGACAGGTTGCTGAGAGAAGACCACCAGGCAAGGTCCATTCTCATGAAAGCCGGAATCGATATTATCAATCTTGGAGTACGGATCCACAGCCTGACGCCAAGAACTCTGAAGAGCCATCTGCGTCCACCTCATATTGAGCTGAGCAAGAGGAAGAGCCAATACGCATGAGGCCAGGAGGCCCAGAAGCCTCTGGAACCACCAGGCCGACATGCTCTCCGACCGCACAAACATCTGACACGTGGCCAACAGATGCGCCATTCTGTCCCCAGTCAGGTAAACTCTGCAGTCGATCGTGCTCCAACGAAAACTCAGGAAATTCAAGTCCTGAGAGGCCGTCATGGAAGATTTCGACCAGTTCACCGACAGCCCAAGGTGGAACAGGAGCTGGAGGAGAGATTGAAGATTTCTCGAGGCTTTTAGCAGGAAAGGACTGCGCAACAGAAAATCGTCCAAATACGGATACACATGGAGACCCTGAAGCCGAAGATAAGCTGCGATAACCAACATCATCTTCATAAAGACACGCAGTGCCGAGCTGAGGCCAAAAGGGAGTACTCGGAACTGGAAGTGCTCCTCCCCCATGGAAAACCATAGGTATCTCTGGTGTGGATTCCAGATCAGAATATGCATATACGCATCCTGAAGGTCCACCACGCTGAGCCAATCGCCCTTCTGCAACGAGGACTTTATCTGACCAGGCATGATCATCTTGAATTTCTCTTGAGGTAGAAAAAGATTGAACTGGGAAAGGTCTAGGATGGTGCTGTTACGCTCACCTGGTATCCACAGGGATGCCACCCAGCCAGGTTACTCGCTAGTATGCTTCTCAGCTTTGCCCTGATGTGGTCTGCGGGGAAGGTTCTGCCTTGTGGTAGAATTAGGCGTGTTCTCCGTCCTGCCTTCTTTGCAGGGGCGCATTGTCTTTCATGGGCGAGTGCCGTCCAGTTACTTCACTGACGCCGGCCCGCTTTTATATTGTTCAGGTAGGTCTTATTGCTGTTCTTTAGTTTTGTTGCTATCCTGCATGCCTTTCTTTGTTTAAAATGTCTCTTTTTTCTCCCTTAGGTATGCAGAGCTTCAGCGCGGCAAACTGGCTTGGTTGAGCCCCGCTAGTAAATGATGGCGCATTAAGAGCGCTATGATGCGGTAAGTAAGCGCTATGCGCAGCGCTGCAAAGTCTTGCCTTTGCTAACCTGTGTTTTCCTTCCTTGTAGGTCGCGGTGTTCTTCAGCGTGAGTGGAATGTCTGGAGTGGTGCCAGCCGAGAGGCGACTTGCCAGGTAAGCCTTTTGAGAAGTTCGTAATTTGTAAATGTCTCTACTGCTTTCTTTAATGTTGCCTCTATCTTCCTCTTTCACTTCGTTCTGTCCGGGAGGCGTGCAGATTCGAGGAAGCTGTTCTCAGTAGCTGCAAGTGTTTAAAGATGAAGACTGCAGGTAAGATGCTGCTGGTAATGATGTTCCTTTTGTCTCCTTGCAGGTTCTGCTTCTCCGAGGTTCGAGGGAATAGCTGGACACGGTGAGCATCACGTTGCAAGCTGCAAAGTAACGCAAAGCGTGTTGTCTTGCTCGGGTGTGGTTTAAATAGCCCCAACAAAATAGTCCAGGTAAAGTAGTCCCTAGGCTACCACACCCAAAACACTAGACCGCATAGCTTGGTTCTTAGGAACCAAGCTATGTGGATGCCTCCATGTTGGCTGACAATACAATAAAGTAGTTCCCAAGCACATTGTTTTTCATGGTGTATGAGCCTGGCGCCATAGGCGCCAGGACTGGCCCCATGAGGGCTTTTGAAGAGGATGCCAGGCTCTAGAGGCCCGAGTCCTGACTCCACCTGGCCAATGGGTTTGCCAGAGGGGGTTTTGGGCGAGGGTCGTGACAGGTGCACAGGACAGCCTGGTTGGATTTGGGCACCGTAAACAGCCGGGAGTACAAGCCCTCCCCTTGCTTCCCTAGGGGAACAGGTTCCACCACTCTGACATCCAGTAATTTCTGAATCTTGGCTCTGAGGAAGGGCGACCCTGACTGCTGGAAGGGAGGATTGATGGATGGGGTAGGGGGAAGGGGGAAGCGGAAGCCCACCCGAGTGACTGACAAGACCCACCAGTCTTCGTGATGGTCTGCCATGCCTCCCAATGAGACGCAATGCGTCCGCCCACCGGGGTCTCGTGCGAGCGCAGAAAACCATCATTGAGCTGGTATCTCGGTGGTGGCGCCACCTGAACCTGAGGAGGAGGCTGAGGAGTGGGAGAAAAACCGACTCCGTTGCTGCCTTCGGTGGGAATTTCCTGAAGTGGTGTCAACCCTACAGGATTTTTGATCTAGAAAACCCCTGAAACCAGAGGAAGGTCGAGGCTGTGACAACAATCTCTGTGTCCTGAAAGGTTGTTTTACCAGGACAGACAAGGACTTGGCGGTCTGAGTGCTGTCCTTAGTTTTGGTCAGCTCCACGTCAGTTGTAGAATGAAAGAGCTCCTTGCCATCAAAAGGCAGGTCCAAAACCTTATACTGCACCTCCTTAGAGAACTTGGTGGTGTGCAGCCAAGCTTGACGAGAGGTATCCATGCCAAGCATAAGGCCGCGGGCCGAGGTTTTGACATGATGCACCGCATCCTCCTGCAGATCCTGTGCCAGGACTCTGGCATCCGACAATCCCGCTTTGAAATCTTCAAGCTTTTCAGCGGGAATAAGCTCCTCAAACTCCGACAGACCTTTCCACATTTTCATATTCGCCCCCGCTAACACCAGTCCTGCATTGGCTTGACACAGCTGCAGGGCTGAGTTAGTGAAAATCTTCCTCCTAAGGGAGTCAAAAAGCTCGTCCTCTTTGCTCAGAACCTGTGTAGCCGTCGTAGAAGAGGATGCCACAGGTCTGGATTGTAGAGTGGCCGCAGCCACTACCGTGGAGGAGGGGGGTGGACATGACGCTAAGGCCATCTCTTCCGAAGAATGGAGCCTGCAGCGCGCATCCATTTTCGTGTTGACTTTGTTCTCCCAGACTTTACGGACCTTCTGCAAGAACAAGCTGGTACGCTCCGGAGGAGACAAGGTGAATGCCCCCGAAAGCACGCCCTCCTGCGGAGCGGGGGCCTCCGGCACTGGAACATCCAACAGACACATCATGTCCAAGACCCGGTTGTGAAAGGCTCTGATAGAGCGGGGCTGGTCTTCGCTGTCCTGATCGCCCTGTGGGTCGTCCGACAGGTCCAGATCAGGCTGAGTCGCATTAGGCACCACAATGGCCTTGTCCACCGGGGACAATGGAGGCAGGGGTGGAAGAGTCGGGGGAGGCCCCGCGGGTAAAGGTGGCATCGGCAGAACCATAGGAACTGCAGCTGGGACCGACGGCGCAGGCGGGCATATCTCCCTAAAAAAGCCTTGAAAGTAATCCTTCATGGGGTCAGAATGCATACGTTGTTGAAACTTGCTAAAAAAGGCATCCTCCGCCGATGATTTAGATGCGACCGGAGGAGGCCTCTCATGAGGGGAGTAATTCCAAGGACGCAAGGGAGAGGGTTGCCAAGAGGGCCCTTCCCCACTGGTGTCCACATAAATCAAGGGCGTCGATGCCACAGGAAGCAAGACATTTTGCGGTAGGGGCATCCGAGCGTTCCAGTCATAAACTGGACGAAACAGATGTGCACAAGGAAACCGATGTTCACCCGAAAAGCCACCCCCTACACCTAGAGCCGATGGCGTAGTCGTAAGGGATGTAACCAAAATGGCCACTGTGGTCTTGGTGGGAACGGCCGCCATTTTGTCAGCACCTGAGGAGAACTGCGACACGTGTGGAAGTGAGGCAGGGGTCCCCACAGGTGGGTCAGGGGTCTTAATTTTAGCCTTTACACAAGGAACCTCAGCCGAGCCGGTACTGTGTGGCCTAGGATGTTTCTGTGACATGCTGACAGCCAAACTAGCCTTCAAAGGAAGGACCTTGGCACTGCCGGTAAAGGTTGGATTACGGTTCAAAACCTCACTCCTTGCCCCCTCAACAGAACTGGAGTCACCACAAGAGCGGGAACCATGAGGAACACACCTCACCGACAAGACCTTAACAGGCCTCTCAGAACTGTTGGTCACCTTAGCCTCTAAGCGAGGAACCTCGGACCCGAGTCCGGTAAAAGCCTCTTCACGTTGGGCCTCGAACCTCCGTTCGGTATCAACAACCTCAACTGAGGCCTCAGGGCATACCCCAGTGTTTTTACGGGAAGCTCCAGTCAAGGAGACCTCGAAGCAAGCTCTGGTACATGACGACTCAGTAGAACTGGGCCCACAAACAGCCCCCATAGGAGGGGCCTCGGAATGTAATCCAGTGTCAATAGGCCCCTTAGAGAGGCCCGCAGAGAAAACTCCCGTGCACTTTTTTAGGCCTGGAAGGCACTTCAGGGCAAGCCCCAGTAATAGAGCTTTTGATGCTTCTCCCAGACCGGGAAGACCTCGGGAAGGAGTCATTCGGCCGGGGTGCTCTAAAAAGTAAAGAACTCACCAGGCGTTTCTTCTTCTCATCGATGAAAGTTTGAAAATGTTCCGGGGGATACGGTGAAACAAAGTCTGTAAAAAATAGACTGTATGCTTAAATATTTCAAAAAAAACATATAGTATAAATTTATTCAGAGAAATGAATTCAAGTAAAAACATACATAGACCCAAAACATAGAACACAGTGGAACCAAAAAACCAATAACTAAACGCTTGGTCTAAAACATCCTAACATGATTTGACAAACACAAAAGACACTCTACTAAAACATTTAACATTCTACGTGTGTTGTAAAAATGATTCCCGACATGCTTCTGTTCTTCCAAAACTTCAAAAGGGTGAACATTCTTCAGGGGAAACCTCTGTAAAAATTGTTGTAGACTGCTTCAACACTGTGTACAGGGGGTCATTTCATACATCACATTAATGGATGTACCTAAAATACAAAAAAGGGGATCTTCAGGGAGGAGAAGAAATTCCAATACTAAATACACCACCACACACTGCAGTATACATTTCTAGAGTGTGCGGACTGGAGGAATGGCCAACCTTAAAGCCAACCTCCAAACAGTTCTATAGATGAACTCAAAACATTGCCTTCACTGGGAATTCTCTTCAAAGGTGTGCTCTTTGTTAATGCTACACCAGGATGTTTTAGACGAAATGTTTAGGTATTAGTTTATTGGTTCCACTGTATTCTATGTTTTGGGTTTATTTGAATTCATTTCCCTGAATACATTTATACTATATTTTTTTCTGATATATTTAATCATACAGTCTATTTTGTACGGACTTAGTGTGCCGGGTAATCAGGTACTTCGGTTGTGTGGTCGAGATAATTGGTATATAGTTTAGATCTATCTCCTTTATAGAATCATACAAAGACGATAAGCCACCTTCAAGAAATTCAGGCTAAAATCCTCATAATTACAGGCAAGAGAGCGCCGTTCCATGGTCTCGACACACGTGACCCAGCAGAGCAAGACAAGGGGTCATTACGAGTTTGGAGGTAGCCATGGTGCTATTAGTGCCATGGCTGCCTCCAAAGTCGTGTCCGGTTTCTTTGAATGGGGACTTACCGGGTCATTCCAACCTTGGAGGACCCGCTAAGTCCCCATTCAAAATACCCTTCCCCATTCCCATTTGAGCCCCCATAGGGCTCAATGGGAATGGGGAGGGAGCTAATAACAGGCCTGTTATTAGCTCCCTGGTCTCCTTGCGGGACCCGCTAAGGACGTCCGGTTTGACCAGATTTTCTGAGCGGGTCCCGCGAGGGAACCTCGTAATGCGGTGGTAAGGGGTTAACGGCACCGGCATCCTTACTGGTGCTGTTAACCCCTTACCGTCACACTCGTAATGACCCCAATGCCCATTCATTCAAGGTGGACAGAGAAAAGCTGTTCCCACGAAATCAGATGTGGAAAGACACAAATGTTGCTCACAAACTGCCAACTGAATGCACTCTCCCAGGCTTAGGTGATCAGAGATGGCAACATTAGGGAACACACAGCCCCTCCCTGTTCATTCTCATTGCCTTGAGAAGGTACACCCAGCCTGGTAACTGGCCAGGGTGCCAGGGCTGGTAGGATCCGTTCTGCCCAATCCAGAGTCACCTTTCCCATGAAGATATAATATGTTGCAGGAGCCAATGGTCTCCCTGGCGATCCTGCAACATTGTAAATTGAAACATGTAGAGGTGATTCCAGGAGGAGCCACCAGATATGGTTACCAAATAGTAGAATTAACCCCTATAGGAAACATATATAGATCACCTAAACTAATCAATGTGAATGCCTGATAGGTTTCGGGAACGGAACTTGGTTTTGTGATGTCACACCTGGACAGTGGCATCCGGTGAAGTAACTCATGTTGTCACCCCATCCCAGGGGGGGTGACACTATGAGTTGCTGCATTGGGTGTCACCAACCTTTTGCCTTCCCATAGTGACACCACTGGCAGTGACAAAATTAAAAGACATGTCATGTTTTAGTCAGTTTGAGCATGTTTAAATGACACCCATTTTAGGTCCAGTGAGACGGAGTTTGCCTTGAATCACTCAATCATTTTTGGGTCAGGTACGTAGAAAGGATTGGAACGTAAATCCTCTTGTTTAAAGTTAGCAATGTTTTCAATAATCCTTGTGTCTCCGGGCTAAATGTAATTCTATCGACTCAAGCGAAATTCATTGTGCCTTTGTGGGAAATATCAGTTATCTCCGCCACACGTAGTGGTGCAGTCTGACGCCACTATGCAAAATAGGATGAGTGTGTGACCCTGGCTGCTCGGGTGACATCTTTTGATTTTTTTAAAAACACGCTGATGTACTCGCTACGTACATACTCACATAGCTCAATGTACTTTAAACCTGACCCTCTGCATGCCCTGCTTTTGCAGTGCATGGAGCAACGCACAGCCCTGTTAGTGCAGCTGAGTCACAACCTGCAACAACCCTATTAGTGTGGTAGCTTGAATAACCTAGCTCTGCCAATGGACCTCTGATCACCACTGGTATTTCAGTCCTGAGACACACACGTAGCCATGCCTATGTACCTACATCCTACCATTTCTCTCACTATCATACCTGAACTGTTTGGGATACCTCAAACACTTCTGCAGTGCCCCCTTTCCGCCCATGGAAGACTTAACTATTTTAGTACCTGGGCCCTCACGCTCGCTCTGCACTTCTGAATCACTAGTACACACACTTAATCAACATGTAAAGTACTCTCAAAATGTGGTTGGGCATCAGCACTCGGCAGCCATTATCATACTAGGGCCTCGGCTTCCGAAATGACAGTGATCTGTGGGTATGGCCACTTGCATATCAGGCAGTTACTCCAAGAGGCACAGGTTGGGCTTTAAGTTGGCTGGTGCAAAGCTGCCTCAGGGTCCACAAGGGTGAGGGCAGTAAGCGGTTTACCCTCCATACCGCATTCAGCCTCTGTGAGGACCAGAAGGGAGAGAGGCCAGTGGTGAACCAGTGTGCCCTCCATAAAACAGAACAGACACCCGGTAATTTACCATTGGTAAATTAAAATACATTGGGCCTCATTACTACTACTGCCGCCGGAGTCGTTTTTTTACCGGTGCCCGAGAATGGGCAATAACCGGGTCATTATAGCCTTGCTGGACCCGATAATTGCCCATTCCCGGGCACCGGTAAACGATGCTCCGCAGGGCTTAATGGGAATGGGGAGTCCGGATGCACCGGCACCATTCAGAATGGTCAGACTTGGAGGGTGGGAGGGCACCCGCCTGCAGAACTCGGAGTATGCCAGTCCAGAAACAACGGTACCGGCAAGTTTATCGGTACTGTTGTTTCCAGACTGGCATACTCTTAATGAGGCCCATTGTTTTTAAATCCTGACTTCCTTTAGGTAGGAAATGGTCAAATGAAACTTTCATCTTAACTGAGTCTGCAGCACACGCACAGAACCACTGTCGGTCCAACGGACGACCAAATCCAAAAGAGCAACTGCCGTGGTGGCAGGCACTAGCTTCGGGACTGTTCTAGACTAGGCTAGCAAGCACAGCATAAATGTGGTACAGCGCAGGCGCACCGCATGCCGTGGCTCATGATGTCTCATCATTTGTCTGAGTGATGTGTGTTCAGCACTAGTTCGGGGTTCCATCCCAACAGGAAACAGTATACATACATAACGTTTGTCATGATACGGCAGCGCCAGATTATTTTAATAAATATATTTCAAATTGTTGTGGCGGCTACTGCTGTGCAAGCACACTTTAGCACAGTGACGGGCTGTCACCTCCTTTGTGGTGTCGTTCCTGCGGTGGAGAATTTGTGATTGGGCCGAGTGTCTCTCTGCTGGTAATTGGGGTGACTGTTATAGAGCCCCTGCCGCTTCAACAATGCTTACAGCACAAATGTGGGTGTTAGGAGGTAATCCTACTTTCAGTTTGGACACACAGTTTAACTTGTCCATTATTTGGCTGTTTGGCCGAAAGTTGTCTTAGATGGAAAGGCTGGGATTTTTTAACTTGCATTCAACGCATGTGGTTCTGAGTAATTGTCCATGAGAGCTAGAGTTCTGAGAATATTCGTGCGTTCCCTCTCCTTTCTCCGGAACTATCTTACAATTCTCCGGAACTATCTTACAAACTCCTCTCTCTACAGTGAGCCACACAAAGTTATTTTATTTGACTGTATCAGTCCAGAAATTCCATGTTAATTGAGTTATCCTAAAATAAGCCTTTGGGGATGGCCTACTGTGCGTCGGAGGGTGAGTCATTTTGGTGGCATTTTCTTGGTACTGTTTAAGTCTAATCAAAACATTCTTTAAACTGCTGTATTTTATGTAAAGGCTTTTCTAATCCCTCCTGGGCCTGTGTCTTTGTATGACGTAAAGGCAGGCACACACAGACGAGCGCACGGAATAAAACGTTCAGACATGTGCACATGCAGACAGTGAAACAAAGACACTCATACAGACAGAGCAAATACAAGCATATCACATACCCACAAGCACACAAATCACCGATGCTTGTATGCTTGCACACACTATCACAAGCACCCCCAATACAAATATAGCATTCTATCATCAACAGAAAAAATATGGCATGCAGCGCCATGAAGCAGATCTTTACTATCTCACTCGATATTAATCAGCCACAATTACCACACATGTGCTACAGATCAGCATATTAATTGCAATCTAAGTTCCACACTCTGAAACATTTTGACCGTAAATTCTCATTTGTTTATATGGTCTAAAATCACTGCAAGGGGTGACTGGCCGAGTAGAGGTGGTTTACTCGCAACAAATGTCTAGCATTATTGCATTATTTTTCATTATTCACTTTAGTGTATTAAACATCATTTTAAAATGGTAGTTTTCTTCACAGTACAAATAACCACCACAGAGTGCAGAATTTCATCACACTCTTCTGGGAATAAACTGTTGGGGCGTTCCATGTAAGAATGTCCCCGCAAAAATGTCTCCTGACAAAAACGTCGCTGTTTTCTGTGGAGGCATTATTACATTGAGCATGCGGGGGACACCCCGGCAACCCCCGATTTCTTACAAAGGGAGCTGGGGACATACCCGCAACCCGTCCCCATACATAATGTCACCATATATAATGTCGCCAATGGCTTTTCCCGGTGACATTACGCATGGGGGCATTATTACCTGATACCCTTGGGGCTGAGCTACACAAGCAAGGCGCTACCTGGGGCAAGAAACTCAGGCTGCGTGTTTGGTGCATCCCAGGGATCTGTGCCCCATTACATAACACTAAAGGCTGCTCCCAGAGGCACACGCATTGCTCCGGAAAGAGATGCAGCAATGTCCCTATGCTCTTGGCTGCAGGCCTGCATCGTCAAGTGGACAGCATTGGCAAGGGAAGTGGTGAACAGTCCAATGGAGCCCGGCGCTGTACCTGCACTCTTCCATGGAACAGGTATTTCCCCCTTCAAAAAAATGCACCCTTAGGGTGCTCAGTGCACGTGCCACATCCCAAGTAGTGCACATGCAGGGGTCATGATTGCCCAAGGCATGATTTGCTAATATGGACCATCCACACTGGCAACACGATTCCCTAATTTTCGTGGTGAGCATCACTTTGTGGACCCTTCTGTAATACCAAAGTGTGCTCCCTGTAGCGCAAATGCCATAATCTGCCGCTTGCATGGGGGGCACACCTTTGATAGTGGGGCCCCGGACATGTTGTTTTCAGTATAAAGACAATGCATTGTGGGATGTCTCAGAGGTTTACTGCACCTGATATACATATATGTGTGCAATGTGTAGGACAACATGTTTGCAATCTGGAAAAATGAGTACCAAGGAATTTCTAATATGATTATTTACATCGTTACAGAAACTACAAAACTGTAGTAGCTGGCACTGTAAACAATAATAACATTGTGTTGTTTTAGATCGCTTCGAAGCACATATGTATGGCACATATGTAGGACCCCGTCCATCTTATACTGCTGTGAATACTTAGGCTATTGTATAATATTGTGAATATTCTGTAATTTATATCATGTAATGGAACGAATGCAATGTTTTGAATTTTACTAATTGCTAAGCTGTCTTTTAACCACGCCGTGACACCTGAGGGTTTGGGCGTGTAACAAATAAAAAAAAATAAAATAAAATATAAAATAGAGATGAATTTTGCGACCGCATAAGGATGAAAGGCTGTGTGGTCCCTGGTGGCATACGTAAATGTGGATAAACAGATTTCGGAAGCAAGCACATTTTCTGAACTATCCTACAAGCTATCTTACTGACCATACATACCAGATACAAAAAAAGTTATTATGAAACAAAGCAATTTAAAAATAGCAGAAGCTTACAGACGTGATGAAATAATGTAAGAAATGTACTCTTATAAGTTTGTTCTTCTAGAAAGGAGCAATATTGCTTACATTCATAATGCAAGTCATTTGTCAACATTTGCATATAACACATCTTTCACAGAGGCCATAAAAGCACAGACTAAAAATCACAGATGTTATACGCTCCAGTGAACATTGGATTTTTATTACAAACTCAGCAAGGGAATTATATTGTGATTCAGTGTACTCTATTAAACTGAATAACAAAAAAACATAGCGACCCCTTTTCTATTTACTGCAAGTCACCAGACATTATTGTGTATGTGTATTGTTAGTGAGGTCTGCTATGCCAGGGATCTGGGGGTTGCTATGAGCTTACCTGTTCAGCTCGCAGGGCCCAACAACCCTTCCCCCAGAACTCACAGAGGACTCAGCCAAGGGCAAGTTAGACTGTCGTTTATTACAAAAACAGACAGGGATCATACAGGACACCGAAAAATCTCCACAATCACCACTCCCAAACCTGTGTCTAACCTTTTTATTGCAAAGAAACATCACAACATGGGCCCTTCCCTGAAAAACCTATCCCACTTTCGGTTGGGTGATTGGAGTGGTATACCATATAGAGTGCCCCTTTGGACCTTAGCTAATTGGCCCCCTCATGCCAGGTGGCTGGCCTGCCCTTCCCCAAGAAACATTGTATTATATTATTGCACTGTCACAATATTACCATTGGCCCTTGCCCTCTGCCATCCACCCCTGGATTTCTGTCCCCTGATTGAATCGAACTGGTCTCCCCTGGCCTGGGACCCAGCTCTATTCTCAGCACACTGTGCACCTCTTCAAGGTGATGAGAATGACAATTTGTTCCCAGTGTATCTATTAGCAGTACCACATTTGCTTGTGAGAGTGCCCTCAACGATGCAACGTTGTTGACAAATTCATGTGTCACTTCATGTCTGTGTTGCTGAGAACTGTTCGTCTTACCACCGCGTGTGAATAACCATTGTCTAGCTCGGTCGCATCACGTGGTTGAGGACCACGAAATCTAGCTCTTTTGGTCTGCAATTTATGAGGATTTATTCGGTTTTTGAACAGATTACCCAGTGTGAATTTTAAGTTTGGAATGTGCTGCTTGTCACGGACGTTGGCAACGAGCACTGGCCTTCCTGTTCTGTGCAGCCTGGTTCTTCTTTCCCTCGTCTCTCATCCTGCGGATTGTGGCCTTATGTGATCCTTGTTATACTTATAATGTGATTTCTACATATCTGTACCATGCTATGTTTTCCCTAGTTTAGTCGAATTTGGTACTTCCAGGTTCCTTATGTGATCCTATAGTTCCATAAAGTTTGTTGCTTCATGACTAATGTGGCTACATGGTGGTGTCCCTAATGCTGTCAGCACAGTGGTTTCTTGGATTAGTCAACGACATCCATTGAAGGCTTTGGGTCCATGACCAATGTTGAAGCACCTGTATCCATGAAGACATTCGCTGGATAAGGTTTGAATAACTGACTGAGACTGATTCTGGTAACATAATGCTGGTTTCTTTAGTGGGATTATGGGCATTGGTCCAGCTTCATTGTCTACCCAGGTGAGCAACTTGGTGCTTGCATTACATTCTTTAAGGCACTTGTCGTTTTCTCCTTGCACTCTGTTTACCGGTGCTTATACTAGGGTGTGTGCTTTGCTACCTACTACTCCCTCTTTCCATCCTTCTGCTGTGTATACCTGGCCATACACAAACATCTGTGGTCTTTCCCAGCATCCAGGTTCTCTTCCTATTTCCTTGACCACCTCTTCGGGCATGGTAATTATTTCGGTATTACCCAAATTGTTCATTTACAATTGTTCGAATGAACAATTGGCCGAATTTAAAGGGTCACAATTGACCTTTTCACAATTGACCGTCTATATATATATTGACCGTCTATATATATATATATATATATATATATATATATATATATATATATATATATATATATATATATTACATATTACATTATATGGTTAAGTTGCTGTTTCCATAGGAAGAGCACTTTTTGGGTGGCTTATAACTTCGCTCTCCCTGGAAGGATCCTCACCAAACTTTGCAAAAAAAGAAGTTGGGTCACTCTGAATTTTTTGCAAAGTTTGGTGAGGATTCTTCCAGGGGGGGAAAAGTTATAGGGGGGGTCCCAAAACTTTTGTTTTCCCATAGACTGAATGGGAAAGTTGTGCTACTAAAAACCTATGAAATTCAGTGAAAATTCAGTGAAAAAACTTTGTTAAAGGGACGTTATGGTTCAAAGTAAAACCGAAAAACCCATTTGTGATGTCATCTTTGATGTCCTCGGTGTTAGTGTTAGCAGTGCACGGTGGCGCGAGTTATGGTTGCTTATCTTACCATAATTTCAGGGGTTTTTCGGTTTTACTTTGAACCATAACGTCCCTTTAACAAAGTTTTTTCACTGAATTTCATAGGTTTTTAGTAGCGCAACTTAACCATAACTTCCCTATAACAAAGTTTTTTCACTGAATTTCATAGGTTTTTAGTAGCACAACTTAACCATAATATCCCTGACATGTAACATAGAACATACTAACCCCCCGTAGTGATTTTTATGTCCGCGGACTACCGCCATATCCGCGGACACATCGAAAATCTGAGCGTGGTGAATGTAAATTTAAATAGTGTGCCCCATTTCCCCTTTGAAGTTGGCTCTGAAAAGAGGCGTTTTTTTTTTCTTACAGATGCTTGACAGACACCTGTTATTTTATATTTTTTTTCTTGTTTTTTTTTCTTACTTTACTCCTAAAATCTTCACATAACCTTCTCCAAAGCAACCATTACATTCCAAAATAGAAAGGCATTTCCGGTAAAAGATAAAGAAATGCCATCTTCTTTAAAATTAACAGCATTACTGGCATCAATATTCTCATTGTTACAGAAGAACATACCAGCTCTAAGCATGAAGGCAAACATGCCTCGGTTGATGACACACCTAGCAATGTTTTGCTGAAGACAAAAAACTGAACTATTGTCCCATATTGCCCTAGGTAGTAATCCAGAAAAAATTACTTTCGCATTTGGAAGGATCTTCATTACGGCTTGAACCAAGCGTTCCAAATCAGCCAACAAAGTAGGGGCACTGACGTTGCCCAAATGGAAAGCACCATAGTGCAAAACTACCACATGCGGACTATTCATCGTGGCCATATCCGCACAAACTTGTACAATTCCCTGTACATTGCAATCAGGCACAGTGCTCCACACCACCTCCACTCCTTTCACATCAAAGTTCTTTGCAACATGCCTGCATTCAGCGTACTGCTGTAAACCATGCACAAACATATCTCCGAGCACCAACACCCTGACTTTCTCCACTTCTGCCATCTTCACCACACACAGTCTCTTTCAACACAAATCCACAACCTCGACATCTGATTGGCTGATCCGTACAGTCTTCTTTCCATGTTGGATTTCCTGGAAAAACCCGGATGTACCACGCCCTGTCCACGAACAGCCGCGGTGTCCGCGGACGGCGTCCACTTTACTCTCTGTGCCATTCCCTCATTGCATACAGCTAAGCAATCACACAATACGAATAACGTCCTCAGAACACCCCCATTTTGTGAATTTTCGAACATTTCAGGACAATTATCATTTCATTATTCAACATATTAACATTATAAATATTATACTTTTATCTTGTACTCTGCACACAATGCTATCTTTCTCCATTAGTAGCTCAGTATACTACATAGAATCCCATAATACAATGCTATTTATATCAATGCATCGTTCAAAGCACTAATAACGGTATGATATTTATTGCAATATCCTTCACACTTTTTTCAGAACATTATAATAAAAATCCCTAGTACACAAATTCCATGAAAAGTACATACACATGTGATGTCATCAGTGATTTCATCAATGACATTTGCGATGTCATCTTTGATGTCCTGGGTGTTAGTCTTAGCAGTGCATGGTGGTGGCGCAAGTTATTTTTCATAGCTTACCATAACTTGCTATTTTCAGGGGTCTTTCGGCTGTACTTAGAACCATAACGTCCTTTAAACAAACTTTTTTTAATATCACGCAAACAATATACAAACATGGCGTGCAAAAACCAACTTCTACAGATGGCTTTACACAGAATGTTGCAAAGTAAGAATTTATGCTCGTTCACAGTGAAGGTCAGCTGCTTCCATTTTTTTATCTCGGGCCCCGGAGAGGCTCACGAAGCAGACTATAAGGTTGTATTGTGTTTTGACCTTGACAGACAGAGATTGTGATGAAAGACTTCTCTTGAAGGAGTGTTGCTAAAACGTAAGAGAAGATAAAGATGAAATTTCTGAAACAAAACCACTTTTATATATTATATCACTATGCGAAAGATCGTTGGCACACGCGGAGTCGTATTTTGGGACTGCACCACTCGTAGACAATGGAAATTGCAATTGTACTGTAAGTAACCCTTTATATTACTTTATACCAAATATAATTACAATCGCGTAGCATTAAAGACCGCTGAAGTTGAACTTGTTCGTTGAAAGTGGCATAATGTTTTCTACCACGCACTATCACCGCCTGTCGTTTAGAGGGCTCTGAAAAAGGCAGACGACACAGGGTGGGTTACTAGAAATAATTTAACCGGTCTATAGGCGGTCAAGTGCTCTACTCGCTGTGCCACTTCACTGTAGCCTGTCAAGTGGCACAGCGAGTACAGCGCTCGCTTTGACATCCATGCACAGCTTGCTAACGCAAGTTTGAATCCCGGCAAGGCGAAACTCAGCCTTTCATCCTTCCATGGTCGATAAATGAGCACCACACACCGTGGTTAATAATAAGCACCGCTTACATACCTCACGGTTCTTAGCGCTATATGAATGGGAAAATATTATTATTTTATTATTAACATACTCTGTTGCACTATCTTCGATAGCAAATAGTTTCACGCCCTAATAAATAAAATGATGATTTTTAATGAAGATCGGCTGGTGAGACTAATTTATGTTTTTTAAAACAGGTAAGTGGCCCCATTTTGTCTATGTCACGATTTACAGACTCCAGCGGATGGGGTCTTCAACTGCCAGGTGCAAGTCCAAATATGCAACTTCATTACCTTCACCATTTTATGGGACAATCGCCAAGGACCAATATGCCCTTACGCAGTACTAGCGGCTACAAACAACATACCAACCAATAGAGTGGTCTAATGGCTCGTTGTTGGAGCAACCTTCCGATTATCAGAGCGACCATTTACTGCTTTTATCATAAACCAACAGCCTATCTACCGCAAAGGAACAATGCGTGGCTCCATATAAACTTTTCCTGATCGACAGCAGAGACAATAGCAAATCGCTGAATATTCACTAAACATTTCATGTGAAATAAATGTACTTTACCAAATGTACAATCCTGCTGTTTACTTTTAAACCACAGTTTCATATTCCGAATTGTGGTGCACTGAGTTGTAAGCTGATCTAACACTCTCTGTACCGCAAAGGAACATCGCGTGTCTCAACATGAACTTTTGCGGATCAACAACAAAGACAAATGCAAATTGCTGAATATTCTCTAAACATTTGATGTCAAATAAATGTACTTTACAACATTTACAATCTTGCTCTTTGCTTTTAAATCACAGTTTCATATTCCGAATTGTGGTGCGCTGTGTTGTGACATAATGTGTGTTGTCTTCCGGGTTCTGTGTAAAGTCGCGTAGTACTGGAGACGACTGGGCACGTTTCATTACGCACCCTGTAACGTCACAGAGAGAGGCGGGGAATATGAATGCTTTGATAATATCAGGCTTAGGGGCGGGAGATATGATTTAGTGTCGCAAAAGCAAGTCAGCCAGGTCAATAGCGCCAGTCATAGGATTATCACATAATGTCGGCGCACACCAGCCGGATTTATCATTTCTTTAGTGGACAAAAAGTCGGTTGACGCCCCTAGGAAATTGTACTATTAGCGAACAAAAGGAGTGCTCTTAAAACACTTTCACCCTGACAACGAACAATACAAACAACGTTCTCAGAACACCCCCATTTTGTGTAATTGCAACCATTTCGGGACACTGCGAGTGTTCTTAGAACACATTCAACTAGACAGATTACAATACGACAGCATCCTGAGGACACCCCCAGTTTGTGTATTTACAAACAATTAAGTACACCGCAAGTGTTCATAGCTCATTTTTACCTTCCTTGCAAACAAAAATGACACATACTCCGTCCTCTAAACACCCCACCATTTAGTTTATTTACAAAATGTCAGAACAGCCGTGTTCTCCGCGGACAAATCGAACGCAACAAAAAGGTCTAGCACATAAAAAAACAAAACATTGAACCTATCTCATACTCCCCCACCCTCCCCAAACACTCTAACACACCAACACACGGCACTAAATACAATTTTTTATCCACGTTTCACTGCGCTGTACGCGGTCGACTGCGAATACAAGATGGCGGGCGCCACAGAAAATCTGACGCGCTCCACGCCCCTCGCCGTCCAATCAGCGAACACGTTGCATATATAGGGGTTTTGGGGGGTTTGGCGTTGGGTGGGGGTTTGTGGGGGGTTTCCCCCACATATATGTTACAATTGACCTTCACAATTCGGTCAGTTGTGAAAAGGTCAATTGTAATTCGAACAGTTGTAAAACGAACAATTCGTATACAACCAATTATTTCAGTGTTATTGTTTTTGTTTCTCCTTTCTGTGGGCCATGAGTTAGACATTGTATAGCTTAGTCTAATTGCTAGTAATTGTTCATCATGTCAAGAGTCTTTAATTGTCTTCATAGGGGATCGCTGCCTTGGACATCCATCTCAATACTGCTGTTTTCCCTTGGAATCTTCCTCGGGTTGTAACCATGGTTAGGTACACAAGGCATTGTGCTCTTGCTGCTGGTATTTCAGTTGCTGTAAATGTTTCTGGAGGCCCTCGTGGCATAGGGGATTAGTGAGCCAACACAGCAGCTCTCCCCAGTGGTTTCTTTACCTACTTTGGTCATGTGCTTGTACCACATATTGTTAGACATTCGAGCAGTGTCGGTTAGATATAGGTCCAACCCTACCATGTCTGTATCAGCACTGTGCCTACCTCTCCTTACTGTGGTTACAGTGCTGCCCTGTCCACCTGACATTGTTGTTCCACCTGCTGGAGTTGGGTTAATGTTAGTAGAGGATACAGAAGTAGCACTAGAAACAAGGGATATTGAACAAAAAAGGAAAGCAAAAACACCACTTGGGAATAAGAGACAGGACAAGATGAGCACTTTTTAAATAACCGTTTCCATTGCATGTGCTGCATGGATCCTGGTGCAGCTTGAAGATATCACTTGCCAACCTGAAATGCGCAAAAAGGAGTGTTATATTAGTTCAAGCCCCGTAAACCATGAAGTCTGTTATGGCAAAAATGAATAGTTGTTCCCACACAGCTTTAATTCTAGGGTGTCTGAGGACTGCCAGGACGGATGAGTTTCCTCTTTCTAATAGTGGATAAACTTGGGCCAGGTATGCTATGAAGACATGGAAATATACATTAGGATGGCATACCCGAGACTGTTGGACCTTCTAATAAATTGGACAAATTGGCCTTGGAATGTGTCAGGTTGGGGATCAGTTGGAAGCATGGAAGAAATGCAATAAAAACAGTCACACTTTCACGGTGAATGTGTGTGGAAAGAAAAACAACAAACAGACAGTGTACCCTCACTCTGGATGTGTAGGAAGTCCTTGCCCTAACTCTGCTGCCTTTGAGCGAATAACCATTGGGTGTCCTCTGCTCGGCATTGCTGCTTCCAAATTGTTTCTTTGCTCTTCTTGCTGAGGATTGTTGGCCCTGTCGATGTTGGTGCCAGGTGAGGCCACTGCTTTGTAGGGCTTGATGTCATAAGGTGATTCCAAATGTTCTTCTCAATCAGTTTGGCAGCTCTCTCAGTTATTAATTCTACTGTGTGGGGACCCGTGAAACGGGTCGCATCCCACTTGCGGGAAAAGTTCCTCAGGAGAACCTGGTCTCCTGGGTATATGTGTGGCTGCTTTAGTAAGTCCTGGTGGCTTTCAATGCTGTCGCTTTCTTCTCCGGCTTCAGGCCTCTCCTGGTATCTTTGCAGCTGACAAGCAATAAAAGAGGCACTAGCAATCAAGGAAGTCGTATATTCGTACATTTCCTGACCCAGTACATCAGCCACATTCTCAGCATCCTTTATTGCCCTAGTGAGAGGAGCCAGGGGAAGTGGCATGCACTGTCCTGTCACCACCTCATGTGGGGTTAAATGGTGGTCAGACCCGGGCTTATTACGCAGTGTGAGCAAGGCTAGAGGGAGTCAATGCAGCCAGCTTTTGTTCAAAAATTTTTTATTTTTGGCTATAGCTTCTGTAAGTAAGCCGTTGAGGCGTTCACACTTCCTGTTTGCTTGTGGGTGATAGGCACAGGAGAATTTGTGTTGGATTCCGAGCAAGGTTGTAATATGCTGGAACATCTCATTGGCGAAGTGAGGGCCATTGTCAGACCGCAGGACCTCACACACGCCCCGTTGTGGGAATATCCCCCGGACCTAGAATTTTGCTGCTCTAATGGCGTCAGGATGAGAACAAGGACCGGTCTCAATCCAACAGGAAAATGGACACACAACCACTATCATGTAGCAGTACCCTTGGCAGACTTGGATTATGTCGACATAGTTGATGTGTAGGTGTTGGAATGGAGTCACTGGGCGAGGTATGGCTCCTCTCACTACCTTTAATGTATGACCTGCAGTATATTGTTTACACACTACAAAATTGATCATGAATTTGGCCACGTGTTCCGCTAAAATATCTTTCTGCAATATGAGCAGCAAACACCTCCTTGCCTGTATGGGTTGGATAGTGTAGTTGTGTCAGAGCTGTGTGCAATAATGCAAGTGGCATGGCCACTTTCCCTGTGTTGTTTTGCCACCATAGGGCATCTGTTGGAGACATTGTAAATCCCCTCCTTATCCACAGTTCCTTTTCCTCCCTGGGTGCAGCTCCCTGCAGCTCCATAATCTGGTCACTGCTAATATGTTGTACCCCTCTTGCGCACATGTGATGAATCCTCCATTTCTATTATTTGTCCCCAACATAGGCGGTCCATTTTGCCTCTGCATCTGCTGCTTCATTACCCCTGGAGATAGGTTCCTCCCCTTTTGTCTGCGCTTGTCATTCCACTATTGCTATTCGCTCTGGGAGATCTATGACCTCTACCAATCTGCCCAACAGGAATGTGGGCTGAACTGGTGACCCATCAGCACGTCTGAATCCCCTCCTCATCCAAAGTGACAGCCCGGAATGCACTGTGGATGTCACATAGGCTGAATCTGTATAAATCATCACTTCCTTCTCCCTGTTGCGCTCCAATGCCAATATTAGGGCCACTAATTCTGCTGCTTGTGCTGAGTGATGGCAGGCGTGTGGTCATCACTACTTCACTTGTCCTGTCCTCTCTCATCTTCACGACTGTTGTCCCAGTATGTCTTTCCCCAGTCATCTGGGCAATTTTTGAAGATTCATCAATATAGAGCACGTCTCCTCCCTCAAGTGCATCCTCCTGTACTTTGCGAGTGGCCCTGAATTCTTGTAGGTTTGCTCTGCAGTCGTGTGCATAGTCACCCTTCTGTAAAGCATCAGCAAGAAAGGTCACCGGGTTGACAAGTCTGCACCTCACTATCTTGAGAGCTGGGATAGTAACACCTCATACAAAGCCCTCTGTGTTGTCAGTGTACTTTTCATTCTTTCCAGTATTGCAAAGAGAGCATGCTTCACGTAGAGAGTGGTGCTGCATCCCATGTTAATATGCGCTGATTTATCCACTGCGAATGCGGCTGCAGCCAATGCTTGTTCACATGAATAGTGTCCTCTCATTACTGGGTCTAATTTCCTGGTGTAATAGGCTAGTGGCTTATGCCCCAAGCTGGTATTCTGTGTCAGTACTGCGGTCATCACTACTCCGTTGGAGTGTGAGAACAGAAATAATAATAACACTGGAGCTGTGCATATTGTTTTCTTCAGCTTGTTAAATGCCTCAGTCATCTCTGTTGTCCATTGTATTGTATTCTCTCCTCATTGTGCTTCCTTCAGTGCACTTCATAAGGGCCTAGTGTAATTGCTGTAATCGAATACCCATGCCTTGCAGTAATTACATATTCCCAAGAACTGCTAAATCTAGCTAAATGTTGTGGGTTTTGCTGTCCTGCTTATTGCCTCTGCCCTTTCTGGTGTCACTTATTGGCCACTTTGGGATATCATCTGTCCAATATAAAGAACTTCTGTCTGGCAATATTGTAGTATGGCCTTGTCCACCTTGTATCCCCTTTCTGCTAGCACTGTCAGCATATATACTGAGTCATTTCTACACTGTTCTTCTGTCTTGCTGAACATCAATATGTCATCTACGTACTGTACAACCGGTCTCTCCATCTTTACATTGCCTAAGTACATTTGGAGTACCATTTTGAAGATGGAAGGGGATTCACAGTACCCTTGAGGTAGTCTTGTATGTTTCCACTTCTTATTTCTATATAAAAATGAAGTTAAGTCTTGTGAGTCTGTGTGCAATTGTATAGTGAAGAATGCATTCTTCAAATCTATTAATGTGAAGTATGCTGCTTCCGTAAGGATGCTGCACAAAATGGTTGCCGATTTCATAGCTAAAGGATACTCTGCTTCTACAATATGGTTAAGAGTGCGCAAGTCCTGTATAAAATGCCATGACCTCCTGCTGCGTTTTTGACAGGGTACAGAGCTGTGTTGCATGGTGATTCTAGTGGTACTAGGATGCCCTGCTTCACTAGTGGTGCAATGGTCTTATAGATACCTTTGTGTGCCTCTCTTGAAAGTGTGTATTGTTTAACTTGTGGCAGAATGGCTCTTGGCTTTAGTTTTATCTTCACTGCTCCTATCCCCTTCAAATGCCTCACGTTATAGGGACTTGTGGTCGACAAGATGATGGGAACCTTTGCCAAATCCTCCTTGAAAAAAGGTTGACGGTGCTTTCAGCACCATCTCCATTATCTGTGGTACCTGTCTATAATGTGTTCTCATCCAATATGTGATGCTCATTTCAAACATCATCTCGTGATCTGATCTGTTGTCTTTGAATAGTTCTTCGTCTGTGACTGAAGTCAACCTGTACCCTTCAGCTCTGGTGATCACTGCTCACCATGGTCACCCTGTGCCATCTGGCCCATGCACTGCTATACAATAGTCCTCCACGACCACTGCCTCTATTTCTAGTGGCACTATCGTCCCTTTTTCTCATCTAGTGGTATCTCTGGCCTGAATAAGGACTGGTTTGGAAGGCACCACATTTTCCTCTGAATCCCTGGTAGCCTTGCTATTATGATTTCTGTCCCATACTGAAACAGCTCCTCATCCACTGGCACCTTCCTCTGTACCCTTTGTCTACAATCAGTTTGAATGATTTCCGTCACATTTAGAAGGTCACACTAACCCCTTGTTGGTGAATGAAATGGTCATGTTAAGTCTGCTCATGATGTCTCTCCCAAGTATATTTACAGGTGTCTGTCGAGAATAGAGTAGGGCCAAAGATAGATCGTGCTCCCCTATAGAAAGTGCAATATCTTTTGTAAAAGGAACCACTTCCGTTGCCCCAGAGAATCCTTGAGCATTCATGGCATCAACTGACATACTATATTTCCCTTCCTGGATGCAGGATTTTGGTCACCCCTGTGCCTACAAGAAAGGAAAAGGTCTTGGCAGCTATCGCCACCACTATATACGTGCTTCCTCTGCAGGGTTGGGTGTAATCGATAGGTTGGAACACATCAAGTCCGTCTGTCGGCTGTCCTATTGAGGGTATATTGACATTCTGTTTTCCCATGAATGGGTTGCCCCCCACTACAGTGACCCCCCAGTTTCCTAATGGGAGTCGTCATGGAGTCTGTGTATGCCACTGACCCATCATTAGGTTGTGTGCTGTTCTCCATCTGTGGTATTTGCTGTACCATGTATGCATGTTGTGTGTTACATCTGTGGTGCCTGCTAATACTGCTGCATAGGCAATTGCATTTGTGGTACCTGTGTCATGGGCCGGTGGCTGCACTTGTTGTGGTTTCTGGTCCTCAGTGTAATATTCGGTCTGTTCCCCCTGGTATGCTGGCTGGTATTGCATTCCCCCATTCTGTTGTGCCCCTACCCTGCTTCTGTACACTCTCGAGATATGCCCTATCTGTCCTCACACCCAGCATTGGGGTGGCTCTCTCACCTGTCTTTAGAACCCCCCAGAAAACCCCTGTGGGCCCTGCTGCATTTGCTGCCCATATCCTTGAAGCCCCAGTATAGACCTGTGATTCTGCTGCATCTAATGACTGTACCCACATCCTCTAGATAGCTTCTTCTGTACTAACCTGGTCGCCTGCTATCTTTTCTCACACTTTTTCCTTGCGGTCTCTTGCATTAACCTACAGTAGTATACTATCGTGAGCTGTATTTCTGACAATTGATTTGCCTCCATCCCCACCAATTTCTTCAGTTGCCTTTGCACCTGTTCTGGCATAATATGTGGTAGAATAATGATACTGTTTTATCCCACGGGATGTAAGGGGTCTTCGTCTTCCCCGATTTTGCATGCCATAAGCCCACTAATGTCTGACGTGTCTGGGTACTGTGTCCATAGAGCTTGCTCAGGTTGTCCATACTGCGTGAAGCGTCTCTGGACTGTTGTGATCACTCGTCCTGTCACTCCTAAATCCCCCTGTGTCATTTCCTATTTTCCATGTCACACTTCTCTCTGTCTTTTCCCCGTCGATAGATGCCTGGGTTGCCCTCTTCCCTCGTCCTCACTTCCCGTTGTGTCCCCGTCTGAGCCAGTGTCCATGTCACTGTCCAAATCGCCTGTGAGCTCAGCCTCCTAGAGATCGTATCTTTGCTGAGCTTCCCTTCAAAGTCAATGAAGTCCCTGCTACTCCTTCTCCCGCAGGACCCCATGCTTGTCCTGTCTGATTGAGTGGCAGTCCTGTCCTGTGTGGTACTGCTGTCTTGCTCCATTCACCTACCTCCTCCTACTTTATTTTGTACCGTGCCCATTCCCCACTTTATCCATATGTCTCTCACTGCACGTTCCTCCTCCTCCTTTTATTTGTGCTCTCTTACGAGTCGCTCTGTTTCCCACTTCCTCTGTTCCCTTCTCACTAAAACTTGCTTTTCCTTCTCGTCTTCCTCCCTTTGTGTCTGTAACTCCTCAAGCTCCTTCCTCCTCCTCATCTCTTGCTGCTCCTATTCTTTCTCCTCTTCCCTTTGCTTGTCTCTTCGCACTCTCTCGCATCTATCCTCTTCTTCCTTCTCCTTTATTTCTACTTCTTCCATTATCTCTGCCCAGTCTCACGCTTCGCTGCTCCCCTTATGACCCTCTATTTCTTCAGTCGCCCCTGCTGATTGTCCTGTTGTCTTCCCATCCAATTTCAGAAGTATCTGCCCTCCTACCCATTCGTTCGATGCTATGCACTCTAGCCCCTTCTTTGTGCTCGTCTGGGCTTCGCCGCATGGTCCCTTCCTTCTGTCTGTCTGTCCGACCCTTTCAGCCCCTCCTCCTTGGATTATTGTGGAGGTTGAAATATTGGATTTATGTACCCCTCCGCTGCCTTTAGCTCCTGTATAGTGTATAATGCCTGCGCCTCTGCTGCAGCTCCTTCTTTCTCATTCTTAGGAGGAGGTGGGGGAGCACGGGGCGAGGGCGCTGCCCCCCGGTGTCTCCTGCTGGCTCAGCATCCATTGACGCCTCGCTACTTCCCCTTCGTCCTCCTGAAACACTTTCCAGAGCTCAAATATCGCTCTACAATTGGCCAACTTCTTCCCCTTATAGGTGTGCTCATTTTTGGAGAAACTTCTGCATTGTGGCCATGGCTTAGTCAATTTACCCTCTTTTCGTCCATTCCGTGCTATATTTACCAATCTTTTTCTTATATCGTGGAAGGGCCTTACATAGGGGCTCTAGGGGCATACCCCCGCTCTTCCCTTGATACATTGCTTTTATACCTATTTGACTGAAACTCCGTTATTGCACAAGCACAATGAATATTTTCAACTCAGATTTATGACTGTCACAAACACCAGTTCTCAACAATTCTTCTCATGCCTCTAAAAATCCTGTCCGACGTGCTCCGCACACCCCCTTCTGCTACCCTCCGCTTCCTCAGGCACACCCACCAATGTCACGCATGCGCCTTCCATGCACCTCCACCGAACAGCTTCCTCTGTCAATTTTAAGTTTCTTCACACCAACTTCGATAACTCCTCGTGCTCTCTGAATGCTATGCACAGACCTGATGGGTGATGTCACCACTTCACTAAACAAGGGAGTGCCAGAGATAACTTACAATGCTCATAATGCTAATGTCTCGTTACACAAACATTTACACAACTCCAATGTGAACCCACAGCTGTCTTCCTGATGCCTAAGAGGGGATGCCAATATTTTTCATGTTCGATCTGTACCTATCGCTTCGTTTTGCTAAAACGCTGCCTCGAAAATTAACCAGAAGAACACCTTATGCAATCTAGGCCAGCTCCCTTTGCTACTTCTTTAAACAGGGATTCCGTCATCTATGGCCCGAGCTAAAATGCCCAATTCACAGGGAATCCAATATTCACATAACTTCTGTCATCTGTGCCCTTAAGTCAATAGTCTAGGTTATTCACCAGAACCTTTTCCCTCAAGACCGAATGTCCTTTAACCACAGAAATGACATCTACCGCTGCTCCTTTCCCTACTATGCTTTACAATACTCGACACTATTAGACAATACTCAACAATACTCATTACCACCCCACACCCACTGTTGCTTTCCCACTCCCCTTAGTTGCCATGTGGCTGAGTCAATACTTAGACTCCGTGATCCACTGACACTGTTCGGCTGCCAGCTCCCCCAAGGCTGCCACGCCGCTTTTCTGGTCTGCTGGACTCTTCATGGACCGCAGGCATGATATTTCCAAGCGGGCTCCTGATGGCCTTTATATGGGGATGCACACCCCGACGGACTCGATTTCCGCGAGACGCCTCGCAGCCCTCCAGGCGCTGTGGCAGACGAGGCAGTTTATGTAAAACCGGCGTAGTAAACCATCCCTCTGCTACCAACTTATTGGTGAGGTGTGGTATGGCAGAGGTCTGTGGGTTACTACAACCTTACCCGTTCAGCTCCCAGGGCCCAAAAACCCTACCCCCAGAACTAACGGAGGACTCAGCCAAGGGCAAGTTAGACTGTCGTCTATTAAAAAAACTGACAGGGATCACAGAGGACATCAAAAAATCTCCAGTGTCACCGCTCCCAACCCTGTGTCAAACCTTTTTGTTGCAAAGTACCATCACAACATGGGCCCTACCCCGAAAAAACAATTCCACTTTCTGGTTTCGTGATCTGCGTGGTAAACCATATAGATTGCCCCTATGGATCTTAGCTAATTGGCCCTCTCATGTCAGGCGGCTGGCCTGTCACTTCCCCAAGAGAATATCACATTGTAGCAGGATCGCAGGATTACCATTGGCCCCTGCCCTCTGCCATCCACTCCTGGATTTCTGTCCCGTGATTGCCAGGAATCAAGGTGATGAGAATGACTATGTGTTCCCAATGTATCTGTTAGCAATACCACTTTTGCCTGTGAGAGTGCTCTCCACGTTGCAACGTTGTTGACAAGTTCATGTGTCACTTCATGTCTGTGTTGCTGAGAACTGTTTGTTTTCCCACGGCGGGTGAATAACCATTGTCTAGATCAGCCACATCATGTGGTTGAGGACCACGAAATCAAGCTCTTCTGGTCTGTAATTTATGAGGATTTATTCCGTGTTTCTGCAGATGGCCCCTTGTCGTTTTAAGCTTGGAATGTGCTACTTGTTTCTGACCTTGGCTGCAAGCCCTGGCCTTCCTGTTCTGTGCAGCCTGGTTCTGCTTTCCCTCGTCTCTCGTCCTGCGGCTTGTGGCCTTATGTGATCATCGTTATACTTATACCATGTTTTCCCTACGTTAGTCGTATTTGGTCGTATTTGGTCCTTCCAGGTTCCTTATGTGACCCTGTAGTTCCATAAGGTTGGTTGCCATAAGCATCTGCAAGCTTGCTCTGCATCTCTTTGTTGCCTTGCGTTCAGCGCTTCTGCCCTTACCTAATGAAGCAAATAATAAAAGCTTTTGACAGTATGAATATGTATCTGTCCTCTATCTACAGAACTGTGTAAGCATGTTCTTCGTGTATTCACGTGTGTGTTTGTGTAATTTTCTGCATGGCTGCGATTGTGCTTTGTGGCTAATGTGGCTACGTTGTAGTGTCACTAATGACGTCAGCACAGTGGTTTTTCGGCATTAGTCAACGTCATCCATCGAGGCATTTGGGTCCATGACCAATGTTGAAGCATCTGTATCCATAAAGACATTCACTGGATAAGGTTTGAATGGCTGTCTGAGAAAATATTTTTCTGCATACGTGTCAGTCACTGGTCCTCCTGGGGGCTGGCCGAATAGTGAGTGACTTTGTTTGTTTTTGACTCTCCGGGCTCTCATGTTAATGAGGGTTAGGCGGGGCATTCCAGGGACCCTCTCTTCAGTATTACATTATTATTACAACGCATTAATAAATTATTTGTTTCTAAATATGGTTAAAAAAAAAGCATATGGGCCAAACTCTCAAAGATTTGCACTGGAGAAAATTGGAAATTGTCTGGTGCATCTCAGATGTTCTCCTTCATACTCATACCTTATTCACAGAACCAAGAACTGGAGCAAATACGGAGAATCCTGGATCTTTTTTGAGATGCTCACAATTTCACGTGATTCATGAAGATTAATGTAGGTGCTTCTCAGAGATGCTCCAGGAGTGTCTGGAATTGCTACAATTTTAGGCTTGTGAATCAGTTATGAGGTTGCAGTAGCAAAACAGTGATGCTCATGGCATCTCCCGAATTGCTCCAGTGCAAATCCTTCTGGATCGGGCGGGCCCAGGTGTTGAGTGGCTTATAGGGAACTCTGGAGATTTCCCACTGGGCCTCTGCACCCTGGGCCTCTTTTGTGTGGTAACCTGTTTTATTTCCACATTTTCTCATAAGAAAAGGGTTGGGCTGGCTGAAAATGTGTACAATGGCACCACTTTGAAAATGTTTTCCAGGGCCTCTTTTGGCTCTCAATCCAGGCCCGAGGTGTATTAACAACACAGCAAGTGCACATTGGATCTGCCCTGGCAGCTCTAAAATCACATGCCACATATCACCACGACTCTGCCTTCTGCTCACTAATTATTCATCCTCTCACTGTTTTTTGCCATTGAAGACCTGGTTAGTGGCCCATGGAACTTAGTGACACCCAAGATACCAAGATGCGATTTGACGCGCTTTACACATTTCCACCTATTCGCCTGCCTATCCACACATTTAAATGAAACGATTTCCACACATGTTTTCCCTTAACTCCATAGACTGTGTAGAGCATACTTCATGAAGAAGATAGAGCAAGAGAAAAATGTGACAGGTGCAAATTTGCATTTGCGCCAGTACACATGTGGCGGTAAATGAGTAATCTTCACCAGCCCTCTCCCCCCAACTAACTGGCCTAATCTATGCCTTTAATGTTGCATTTAGGTTTTGTCTGTCCACCCTGCCCCATGCTACGTGCATCTTTTGCTTCTAGGAGCTAAGTCTGTGCCCCACACATATCTTAAAATAAAAACATTAATAAATAGGACTGTTCTGATGCTCAGTATTATATACAGAAATGTGCATATTCTCTGCACATACTTTGCAGGTGAAGGGGCTCCTTGAGCAGATTGCTCATGGGTGGCATGGACATGCAGTGGCCACACATGCCTTTTGATATCCGTCTCCACTGTACATGTGTACAATGCAGCGCTCCACCTCCTGCTCTAATCCTCAGCAGGACACATGAGGCAAGGATTTGATCATCTTTAAATCAGACCTTCACTTTAGGCATGTTAAGTCCTTGCACCAACTGGCACCAACTTGCCACACTGGAGCAACGTGCCCTGGAAATTGAGAACTGTTTGGGAAATGAACAGTGACTTCCTTTGTGGATATTTCCCTCATTTAAATTGCCTAAGCTTTTTGCCATTTGCAGGACTTGTCCATCAATAAGGTCCCTGAAGTGGGCAGTTCACAGACATCCTCGTTCCCGCCTCCATGAGGGTCCTGTTCCAAAGCAAGAACTAGGTCAGGGTCGAACTGGGGCATACAATAATCACGGGCACCAATGAAAAAGTGGGCCACAGCTTCAAATGGTAATTTATTCCTTAAAATGTGATATAAATTGTGGATTTTAAAGAATATTTGTTCAGTAACACTGCTCAAAACTACTGGCCGCATGGTGTAGCAACTTATCAAGCTGGCCCGTATGGGCAAGCAATTGTGGCCAACTTGGACCCAAAAAACTGTCCCACACTAGCATTTTCCGTTTTTGGTTTCTGCGTTGCCCTATTGCGCGGTAGGCCAGCGCGAGCATGAACTTGCCCAGTACAACAGACATAAAGGAAGCATGCACTACCCCAACATTCTAATGCAAAGGTTCCACCTGTCGCCACTTGGTCACTCCACAGTCAGTGAATGACACAGCACAGCTCTGCTCACTATCCCATGCTGACCACACAGCCTTCTTTAAATGTGTTTTGCAAAAAACATTGCACCGGGCATTTAAGTGTGCTAGAATTGAGCAGATACAGCCTTGAAAAAGTAGCAGTAAAAAGAATTAAAAATCCTCGCTGACATATGTTTTGTCAGTTTTTATACTGCACTCATCACCGCCGTAGCAGTCTTACAGAGCTGAGCCGTGTACCGATATTGTTTATTTATTTATTTTATTTATTGTTTGCATTGTAGGCGCTTATATAGCAAGTAATAATGTTTCAAAGTGCCCAAATGGCAAAGGGATGGAACATGGGAGTAAAACACATTACAAAACACAATATTTAAGCACAGACGGAGGAACAAAAGGAAAAAGGACGAACCTACTATGCCTTGTGAGTATTCAAAATGTGCAAGTGCAGCACGGAAAAGGGCAGAGCGGGTAAGTGCTGGGGAGTCCAAGCTCATGGATGAGCCACAGATGAAGTGCTAGGATTGCTGAGTGCTACACGGCTTGGAGCTGCGTTAGGTGTAGGTGTGAAAATGCAAGTGCTGAGGGTAGACAGGAGCTGGGACGATTGAGTGTGGGAGGTCAGGGGACCTGAGGGTGCAAAAGGGTCCTGGACACGAATCACAGCAACTGTCAGATTAGCAGAGGAGAGAAGAATGGAAGTAGGAGGTAAAGAGGAGAGTCTTAAGGAGCTTCCGGAATTTAAGAAAGTCCTGCTCAAGGCTCAGAGGGAGGGGGAGACTGTTCCATTGGAGGGAGCCAGCTGAGGATAGCTAATGACCACCTATCCCCTGTTTAGCAAAATGCTTTACACACAAAGAGTTGGTGCCAGAGGAACGTAGTGGTCTAGAGGAAGAGTATTTAATAAGATAAAGTTGAAGATAATGTGGTCCCCGGGCCCAGACAGCCTCATGGATGATGCAGAGGGATTTGTATTTAGTCTGTGCAGCAACCAGGAGCCAGTGAAGACTTTTTTTGGGTAGGAGGGATGCAGTCCCTGGGCTTAAGGCCAAGGATAAGTCTTGCTGCCCTATTCTGGATTAGATGAAGGGGTTGCAGAGTGGAAGATGGTAGATTTAGGAGGAGGCTATTGCAATATTCCAGCCTAGAGAGAACCAGGGCTCAGGTAACATTGAGCCTTTGGGGGAAAGTGAGAAAAGTGAGAATTCCTTTGAGAAGGACGAGCTGAAAGTGGGACTTCTTGGCAATGTCCTGAGTGTGTGGGAGGAAGGAGAGAGAGGAGCTGAAGATGACTTGAAGGATTTTGGCTTCAGAGAAAGGAGCAGGGGGAGAGCCCAAGGAGAAAGGCCAGAGTGAAGGGAAGAAGGAGGGAGCACGGGCCCCGATGGGAAGGATCTCAGTTTTACAGGCGTTGAGGCAGAGATCAATGGAGGTGCACCAGGACTGCATGGCAGATAGGCAGTCAGGGATGATGGAGGGTGCAAGAGTGTCAGCAGGAAGTTTGAAAAAGAGCCATGTGTCATCTGTGTAAGACTGGAAGTTGGAGGACAAGGAAGAGATGAGGCATGCTAGCAGAGCAAGGTAGATGTTAAAGAGCCAAGGGGAGAGGATTGAACCCTGGGGGACACCAAAGGTGGAGAAGGAAGTATGAGAGAAGAAGGTGCTTAGGGTGACTTGGGAAGAGCGGTCACTAAGAAAGGATGTCAGCCAGTCCAGTGCCCATTCCGAGACACCAAGGGTATCGTGGAGCCTTTGTATGAGGATGGAATGGTTGACTGTGTCAAAGGCAGAGGAGAGATCGAGAAGGATGAGGACAGCTTCCAACTATGTGTGCAGTTCTTCAGAGGTGTTCAGAAGAGCAGTTTCCGTGCCTCTGGATGCTCGGAATCCAAATTGATGCTTGTGGAGACCACCAACAAGTTTGGTGTGTGAGTTGAGTTGGGGCAATGCCAGCTCCTCTAGCAGCTTCTCCAGGAAGGGAGTGATGGAAATAGGGCAGTAGTTGGTAGGGTGTGCTGAAGGTTTTTTCAGGAATGGGAGCACAAAGGAGTGCTTAAGGGAGAAGGGGAAAGATCGAGTGTCAAAAGAGTGATTGCAGAAATCAGCGAGTGCAGGGCAAGAGAGTCAATGTTATCCTTGATGGTTCAGGATGAGCGAGGGCAAACCTGTTTAGAAGAGAACTTCATGGAGCAGACAACTTTGCTTCATCAGGTGTGACAGCGAGCAGGAGGAGAAGGAGGAAGGAGGAGGATGGGGGAGTCTGCATTGCCCTTGGAGCAGGTGGTGGGTCAGTATGTCAGAGGATGAGCCTGAGGTTTGCCACTTCCGTTCTGCCGCCCTGCACTTTCATTTCAGGGCCGCATGTTTGGAGTCGTACCAGGTGTTATGCTTAGAGGCAGGTTTCAGATGGATCCTCATGACTGGGGCAAGAATTTCAAGAGTATTGGTGATGGAAAGGTGGAGGTTGCTGAGGGCAGAGTCAGAGGTACAATCAGAGGTAGGAGGGTGGAGCAGGGACTCAAGGAGAGGGTAGTGAGTACAACAAGCCACATCCAAATGCCACACATGAAACATATGTGAAATGCACCATACACATTAGGGAGACATGTCCAAGTAAATGTGTACAACGCTTGACGACCACATCAATATGGTCCATGCATAGACAGATGCCAGGGGTGGGGACCAGAGTAAGACACGCCCAAACATTGTTCACAAAATGCATGGACACATATATGGGCACGTGAGTACTGGTCATGTGCACAAAGGGATGACATGACAATTAGCACATCCACAATGCACACACCACTACCAGCCAGTGTGGCAGGACAACTACCAATGGTCACTCATACCACACACATATGCATGAACGCATCAGAGCAAATATGACAACCAGACATCATGTCCAGGCCAGGTCACACACACTGATGTATCTGTGTAATGCAAGTCCATTGAGGTGACACACAGGTGACTAACTGCATGCCCATCTTGCCCTAACAGGCACATTTATTTATTTATTTATTTTGCATTTATAGCAACGCACTGAACCCTCAGGTATTTAGGCGCTAGTTACAATAGGGAAAGAGCCAAGGGGTGTACAGGTAAAGCTAAACAGGAAAGGCAGGAGGCATAGGTTCATGAAGTTCAGCAGTGATACAGTGTCTTGGCTCCGAGGGGCTTAGGCAAAAAGCTACATATTCAAGTTTCTCCTGAAGGTCCAATGGGAGGGTTCCATTCTCGAGAACATGGGGAGATTGTTCCAAAGCTTGGTGGTGACGACAGGGAAGCATGAGCCGCCTGCAGTTTGATGATTGAAGCTGGGCATTTTTAGCAAGTGGTTATGTGAAGATCTTAGTGGGCGAGAGGGGGTGTTTTTTTCCACCCGCTGATAAAGGTAGGATGGAGCAGTTTCAGAGAGGCACTTGTGACTGATGGAGAGGATATTGAAGTTAACTCGCTCTCAGATCGGTAGCCAGTGGGTGTCTTTTCTGGCTCTGAAATGTGGACGTGTTTGGTAAGGCTGAGGGCAGCCCGGAGGGCATTGTTTTGGATGGTTTGTAGCTTTTTTAGGTTGCGTTCTGAGGTGCCATCAGAGAGGGCGTTACAGTAGTCCAATTTGGCCCTGTTGATGGCTCAGGCAATTGTTAGGTGATTGGGAATGGAGAGGAAAGGCTTACTGGCGTTGAGTAGTTTCGCTGTGTGGGCGGCAGCGGAGCAGATGCTGGTAACTTGACACAAGAGATTGAGTGAAGCACCCAGATGAAAACCCAGAGCTTTGGCAGCAGGTGAGATGGGGATCAGGTTGCCATTGATGTTGAAGGATTTTTAGGCCGGATCCAAGTTGCTGTGAGTGGTGGGGGAGCCAACAATGAGAATCTCGGTTTTATCATCGTTTAGACATAGTATGTGTGTTGCCATCAAGTTTTGGATGTTGTAGATTAAGTTGATGGTTGCAGACTCTTGGTGGTAAGAGCCTGAAAGGGGAGGAGAATTTGGGTGTCATCAGCATAGTTCAGGTAGGAGATGAAGAGGACGTCCAGGTGATCAAAAAAGGGGTTTTGGATAAATATCAGGGAAAGGCAACAACTTTGGGGGATGCCGCAGGTTACTGGAGTGGGTGATACGGCATGATGTCTATGAAGACTCAAGAGGATCTGTCTTCCAGGAAGCCTCTGATCCAGTCATTGGCTGCAGGAGATAAGTTTAATGTAGTGGTGAGATGATCGCAGAGAAGCTGATGATCGACAAGGTCAAATGCGGCTGAGAGATCCAGCATGAGGAGCATGCAGGTTTTTGATGTCATTTTGTTGATTTTTCAGATCGAGCAGGGTAGTTTCCATGCCATGCCTTGTGCGCAAACCTGATTGATGGGTGTCTAGGATGTGGTTAGCTTCAAGGTGTTGTTGTACCTCGATGTAGGCTGCACGGTCGAGGATCTTTAGGATGAAGGGCACTGTCATGATGGACAGTAGCTGGTAGTGATGGAGGGGTCGAGGGAGGGTTTTTTAGCAGCGGGAGGATCCATGCTTCTTTCAGGGATGCTGGTACATTTATTTTGGGAAGGAGGCGTTGATTATGTCTGTGATGAATGGTGTGAGTGACTCGGCACAGTCTTTGCTGATGGGGGCCGGGCAGGCGTCGTCTTTGCAGCGGGATGGCTTGAGGCTTTTGATTAAGTTAGCTACTTCCAGTTCTGAGACATGGTGAAAGTTAAATGGAGTGGAGGATGGGGAATGTGTTGCCGCAGGGTGAGAGGAGGGTGGTGGTTTGACTCGGATGGCTTGTTGCTTCTTGCACCTTGGTGTACCAGGTATCGTCTACTGTGAGGGCACTGGGAGGAGTGACTGGGACTCGAGTTCGCGCAAAATTGTGAAGAGTTCGCAAGGATTCAATTTGGCGCTTCCTATTCTCATTTTGTAGCTGTTGGCTTTGACGGTGTGCATGAACTTTTTGTAATCTTTCGTGAGTGACCTGAATTGGTCTTTGTTAGCTGAGTTAGGGTTTTTCCTCCAAGTGGTTTCTGCAGCACATTTCAGAGTGCGGGATGCACAGGGCTCAGGAGTGAACCAGGAGTTTTTCTTTAGAGCAGGGTTGGCTTTGCGCTGTTTGAGCGGGCGAGTATGTCAACTGCTTGAGCAATCGTGGCATTGTAGAGATTGACTACGGCCACAGGGTCAGTTGGTCTTGGTTGGGTCCTTGAGATCTGAGAGGAGTGATGGGAGGTGGTCCTTGGTTAGGTTCTTGGTGCAGAAGGCTAGGCCTTTAGGTTTCATTGGGTAGCAGGGCGAGGGCCGTTTGCCGATCGGTATGTCAAAGGTGATGGTGTGGTGATCTGACAGGTCGAGATGGTTGTGAAGGAGATGTTGCAGTTGAGCTCAGCAATCCAATCAAGGGTGCAGCCATGGATTGGTGAAGGAAGCCAGCGTGACTGAGAGTTATGGCTACGCTTTTGTCATGTGTGCCAGAGGGGTAATTGAGACCCAGGTTAAGGTCACCTAATATGAGGAGTTTGGAATTTGGCTTTAAGGAGGGATTGATGGCTTGTAAGAGATCTTCCTCGAAGGATGCAATGGGATCAGGGGGTCGGTAGATGAGGTAGAGATTGATGGTGCATGTAGGTGGGATGGAGAGCTTGGTGGCAAGTGATTTGCCGTTAGGGATAGGGCTTGAGTTGATGGAACTGATGGCAAAGGTGTTTTGAATATGAGTGCGACTCTGCACGGGCGGGATGGCAATGGATAATGCAGGGCCAGCGGCAGGATGGAGCCATGTGTCAGATATGCCAAGCAATTTAAGGTCATTGGAGGTTAGGAGGTCATAGATCTCAGGGGCATGAGCTGGGCCTGACCTAGCATTGATTAGGGCACATTTGAGAGGAGTGGTATCGGTAGGCGCAACATGGTGGCACGTTTTGTTTTTGGGCTGCACAATGTGAGTGGATGGTTGGGCTTGTTATAATATGGAGGCGCTTGTTTTTGGTATGGATGGGGAGTGGGGCTGTGGATGTGGGAAGGGATGTGGAGGCTCTCCTTGTGCGGGTTAGTAGACAATGGTTCCTGGTGGTGAGTGCTAGGGGAAGGCTGGAGAGATCAGGGGTGGTTGCCATGGTGTCTACGAGCATGGGAGATTTTGATGGGGGAGCAAGATTAGTGTACCATGCGAGTTACACCTGACGAGGGCCAATCCTGAAAGCCTCTGACAGTGACAATGCTGGACCCTCCACAGCCCAGGCAACTTCAGGCAGGATGGCAAAACCACCACGCGCCACCACATCCCAGCCAATGCCAGCTGCAGCACAACAGCCATCCGAACCAGGTGCATAGCCATCCGGCCCAGCACCACAGCCATGTGGCCCAGCACCACAGCCATCTAGCCCAGCACCACAGCCATCCGGCCCAACAGCACAGCCAGCTACTGCACCACAGCTATCTGGCCTGCAAGAAAGCTAAGAAAACAGTGTGGTTTGCTATGCTTAGTAGAAGATAGACCGCAGCAAATGCCACCTATACATATCTACCTCAACGAAGCACATTATACAAGTGCGAGTCCACTTTATACAAAAGCAGAATCAAATCAGGTTACTAGAGGCCAAACAGGACAAGATTGGTATTCCAGCTAAAACGAGAAGGGACGGCTGAATCGAAACTCAGCAGAGGCAACATGCACCAGGAAAGAGCCAAGGTCAGACCAATCGAAGGAACGAACAGCAGCCTCGAACAATCAAAACTTAAGAACAGAGTATCTTATCTTTGGAAGTTTGAGATAAGGAGGCGTAGGCAGGTGGCAAGCTGAATAGGGATTAAATGCACAAATTGAAGGAAACTAGGCAGATTCACGGTGTGAGCAGCACGTGACCATCCCAGCAAGAAGAAGCACGGGTTCACACCTACGCTTGGCAGCCGCCCAGACGGAGATATCATAACTTTTCCTGACAAGAAGACACAGTTTCGAGGCCGACCAAAGCCAACTAATTGACACATAGCCACCAAAGTAATGATGGATTGAGCGAAGGCCGGGTGAATCGGGGGTACCCTGCACCTGCCTGACAATTCTGCGTGCTGCTAAGTAAAATGGAAATGTATGCATGGGGTTGAAGCCAACCCAATCACAATGGACCAAATAATCTAGGGTCCTATAGATAGCAGAACCAATGGGACGTGGTTCATAGACATAATTTCGAATACAAAATATTCGAAAGTCAAAAAGTCGAAAAAAAAACGTCGGAAAAAAAATGTCAAATTTTTTTTTATGACGTTTTTTTTTCGAAATGGGGGGGTTCCCTCCCAACCCCCATTTTTTTTTATTTTTACCTATTTTTTTCACAGAAACTAGAGCCCAAAAAAAAATATCGAAAAAAAAAACAATTCGACATTTTTTTTTTCGACATTTTTGATTCGACTTTTTTGACTTTCGAAATTATGTTTTCGAAATTATGACTGGACACCATGGGACGTCGTACTCTTAATGACGTCCACAATAGTAATGTTAGAAGGAAGGTTTTAGATGCCCACCTGATAGTGTTTATCCAACCCTCTCACTCCGTTACCATATACAGATATAGTACCTATAGTAAAGTTACCTTTTCCTAACCAATAGAACTGCATGTTAACTTTTGAGTGTTACATGTCGATGATGACGATTTTTGAGTTTAAATGTTACTGTTTGTATGAAGTTCGCGGGAGTTGAAGCGAGACGGACTATCGCATCACTGTTGATTTCCATGTTTCTTTGTTTTTTGTACTTGTCATTAAACAGACTCCCCTTTGCCAAACCATTGAGTATTCCTTATTGATTGGTGTTGGAGTAATATACCTGCACCCCATCCATCTCAAAGGTGCAGCTATCTCGTCTTAAAGTACTGCGGAGCAAACCCCAACTGAATGGGCCATCCGGGGGGCTCCCCAGTACACTTGGTAGCAGAGATTTGATGGTTATCGACTATCGATTATTTGACTAAAGTAAGACACCTATTGACGGTCAACATAAAGTAACTTTAGGTCTTCGGCAACATTGCGAGTCCTTTGCCATTCGGCTGAGTAGACCGTGAGGTTCTCCGTAGACAATGGTAGCTTAAGCAAGAGTCTGCAGAAAGTGCCTGAAGGGACCCGTTTTCCCACATATCCCTTCCCATTCCTACGGGCAGCTGAGCAAGTGAAAAACCGAAGGAGGCGGTAACAAAGGCAGTGATTCCCGAGGGTCCTGAGAGGAACCATGCGAATGGTGAGTGAAGCAAAAAATGGAATGCTTTGGCAAATAGTGCATGCCTTAGAACAAGTTAATGGAAATGGTAACAGAGGGAGGAGGGAAAACAAAATATAGTTAGGAGTAGAGAAGACTGTATATATATATATAAGGCGAAAATGACTTGAGAGTAATAAAAGGTAAATGAGAGCTTACCGGGGTAGACACCCAAGAAGAGAGAGGATTTGCCTTATTCCTGCACTTTAATATAGCGGCTAGAAGAAACGTGTACCCACAGTCCCACATAATGGGGAACGACTAGGCTACCACAACGTTTGAAGATGTTGTGAAAGGGGTACGTTTCTACTCCATGAAGGGGTAATGATTAGAGGCAGAGATATTTGTGTCCAGCTGGTGTCCCTCTAGTCTGTTAAGTGTCTGTCTTACATGTTTCTCTGTTGTGACGTCACACATGCATTAAAAATTTCATGCGGTTTGATAGCTGAGACAGATTCGCACAAGAATTGATGTTTTTTGAACAAATCGGTAGTATAAAATATTTCGGAAAATTTGGGTTGGAGCTTGCGATATTTGGTGCTCGCTCATATTGTTAAAAGCTGTGTAAACCACACGAAAGCATTGACAAGCGTTATATAAAAGGAAAGGGAACAGACTTAAGCATGGAAGACTTAACTCCATTGGCACACTTATGCAAGCAATTGACAAAACACTCACCCAAGCTAAAGAAATAGTACCGAGTGGGTTAAGGGTGCCGCCCACAAGATGTTTATGCCGTGGCCACAAAATGGGTCTTTATCCAAAGCCATTTTACAACACATGACTACATATTTGCATGCCACATATACAGGCAAAAAGTTAGAAAAACGCCTTGCTGTTCTCGAGTTGTGGAAAAGGTATGAACAGGTAAAGGAGGAAGAGCCGCCAACAGATTGGATACTTAATGTACGCACAGAGGGGGTGAGATGCCTACCGCGCCACATGACCCACCCAAAACGAAAATTGAAGAAAGTATGGAGGAGGGATTATACCCATTGAGGGAACTTAAAGCAGCCACGGAATACAGCAACCCCACATATGAGTCACCTACACATAGTAGTGACAAGAATCAAGGGAAAGATAAGGACAATAATATTACCTCCACAGTCCCAAGGGACAAGGAGAGGCGCGATGATGAAAGGAAAGATCAGGCACAGACAAGTGCATCTCTCGACAAGGAGAGAGAAGGAAAGCGATGGAAGGGAAGCAAAGACAGAACTGATGAGATAGCATTCGTGAAAGACGAATGGATGGGAGGACACATTTTATTGAAATTTGATGGCAAAGGCATCGATGACGCGAAGCAAAAGGAGAGGTTAGATGAGACACAGAGGAAGGGGATAGAAGAGGAGTTGAGAGACAAAAGGATAAGAAGGAAAGACAGACAAAGGCGAGAACAGCTATAACGCGAAGAACAAGAAAAACAGCTCGATCGCAACCCAAGAGCAGCCAACGATCAAGACAGACAGAAACAGCAAAGGTTAGAAGAAGAGCAAAGGATATGTGAGAAAAGAATAAGGAGACGAAGAGATGAGGAAATTTGAAGGGCAGATGAATGAAGAAATGAAAAGAGAAAGGAAGAAGATAGGGTCAGAGAAGAGGCGCGGAAACGCAAAGAATTTGATGACGATGTAGAATGTAAGCGGAGACAGAGAGCACGCGATCTTGAATATCTGGGGAGAGAGGTTAAAAAACCTGCTCCAGTAGTAGATTGGGAAGACATCGAAGAATTCTTTCCAGCGTACGATTCAGTACCAGGCACGTCTAGGGCAAACATTGATGATGACTTCGACATCAGAAGCATCAGAGAAACGATCGATAGAATATATGATGAAATGGGGCTAGAACAAATACCCCAAGGGGAGGGGGAAGACAAGCACCTGGAAAGCACACAGCTGTATGACACTGAGGAGCTCACTCGAAGTAGTGGGAATAGAGAGCTATCCCTGAATAGATTAGAAATAAGCAGGAATAAGGAGGTTTCGAGAAGTTGCGTGAATTGGGGACAGACAATGTCTGACTCCGAAAGGGAAGAGAGCGAAGAAAACGAAGAAGGGAGGCGAAGTGAAAGGCGACACCCAAGGGAAAAGCAAATAAGATGGTCAGATGCTAGTGAGTCTGCCCCAAGAGCATCAGAGTCCGCCACGCAGCCTGACTGATATGAAGAAGTAACTCACTGTCAGAAGGGGATGTCTTCGCCACCCTATGTAGATAGACTAAGGGCATTGCCAGGTAGATGGCGATGCACGAATATTACCCCGGCAATAGATAGGAGAACAAAGAGAGAAGAGAGAGAGGGTTACACATTCCAATTTCTGTTGCTCGAGAAGGGGGGAATAAGACTGCAATATATTCCATGGCCACACATGGACTGAGAAAATTTAAAAAATAAGCTTCCAATGCTGATATCGGGAGCTGAAAAATGGATACATGAGTTAGAAAAAATGACAGGAGGCAACATGCTAGCTATAGGGGACATCAAAGGTCTCCTGATCGCCATACTTGGTGAGAGAGCAGTCGATGTGTGGGCACGAGCAGGCTACCCTGGTGTAACCACAATTAATACCTCACATGACGGAGCTCCATTTAACAATTGTAAAGCCGCAGTATGGAATGCGCTACACGTACTTTACCCAGTACTACTGATATGGGAGCTATAATGACTTGAAAAATGAAGGAGTCCGAAGATCCGTTGATTTATATACAGAATTTCCAAGACGCGTGGGTGCTTGAAACGCATGAATCTTGGACAAAATCTATACCTGTGTTTTACCATATACTGTGCCAAGGGTTGCCAGAGCCGGTGCAAAAACAATTCAAGAAATTGGTGGGAATCCAAGCCAAACCATGGACAGAAATACAGTTGACCATCGCACATTATTGTAGACTGTTGCAAGAAAAGAATTGCAAAAAGGAAGTGACTCGTAAGGGTGAAGAAGCGAAATTGGTGCAAAAGAAATTGTCAAAATATGCTCTTGAGGGAGCCATGATAACTAGCACAGCTGAATCAGGCATGCAGCAGGTGGCTAATCCACAGCAAAATAATCAGGGCAATACGGGATTCTATCCCAGGGGAAGAGGATTTAGGGGAAGAGGATGGCAGAGCAATCAGGGAGGTTTCCAAAATAATCAAGGAGGCTTTCAAAATATGCGAAATGGTAACCAAGATATGTCAAATGGGCAAATGATCCGACCACCGCCAGTTTGCTGGCTGTGTGGAATGACAGGGCATTTGGCGCGCACATGCAGAAACCAAGGCATGATGCAGAACGGCCAAGGAACAGGAGCAGGCATGATAAATCCACCTGCAGTTTTACAGCAAGGTGGTGCACAGAATCATACTGTGCAACAACAGGCACAAGGAGCACAGCAAGCAAGGAGTGCAACCACAAAGCATGGTGAATTTTCCACAAGTACAATCCCAACAGGCACCGCTGCAACTATCACAGACCATGAACCCTGGAATGGGAGGTAACAATGGGAATGCGCGAACTCCACCAGCACACGGTGGGCCAAATTTATATATGAGCTAGGACAGCTCACTGGGAACCCTGATGTGTTTCATCCTATCAATGACACCAGACCCTCACAGGGAACCCAGGGTGGATGTCGTTATAGAGGATAAAGAATATTCCTTCCTAGTTGAAACGGGTGCGACACGCTCGTGCATACGTGAAGGCAAATTTTCCTTGTCTGGCGAGGCCATAGATACTCAGAGTTTTACAGGAGCGACCAGTCGAGTGCCCTTTACAAATGCACTACCAGTCACTATAGGTTAGTGCGAAATGAATGTACCTTTACTATATTCTCGGCAGACCCCAGTAAATATTTTGGGTCGAGACTTAGGGGGTAATTCATAGATTTTAGCGCACAGGTGGCGCACGTGGCTGGCACACAAAGGGAGCGTGCGCCAGTCTGCGCCAGCCGCGTGCGCCAAAACCCATTTTCACGCACAGCGTATTTATGGATACTAACATCCATAATCAGCCGTGGCGCAGGGTGGCGCAGCGATCCTGCAGCAGCACCAGTTATGCCCCCAACCCCGCCCATGCGCCAAAAACATTGCACAAATCCAGTACATGGCGCAAAGGCCAGTGGACCAGCATATAACCCCCCAACCACGAAAATGCATGAAAAGTTCCCTGCGCACCCCTCTGAATATGCGTACCCCACTCGCGCCAGCGAAATCGCGTGGAAAACACCCCGCGCACCCCTCTGAATACACATACCCCGCTTTCCCCAGCGAAATCGTGTGGAAAACACCCCACGCACCCCTCAGAATATCCGTGCCCTGCTCGTGCCAGCGAAAACGCGTGGAAAACTCCCCGGAACCCCTTGGAATACACGTACCCCACTCGCGCCAGCGAAATAGTGTGGAAAAAGTCCCCCCTGTGGTGTGGGCTGCCTGCAGAGCATGCCCAGGGGTGAAGGGCTGCCTGCGGGGCATGCCCAGGGTGGATGGGCTGCCTGCGGGGCATGGTCATGGTGGTTGGTCTACTTGTGTGTATACTGGTGGTGCGTGGGGAGTTTTACATGCGATTTTGCTGGCGTGAGCAGGGTACGCCTATTCAGAGGTGTGCGCGGGGTGTTTTCCACGCGATTTCACTGGTGCGAGCAGGGTACGCGTATTCAGAGGGGTGCGCAGGGAGTTTTCCACACTATTGGGCAGTGTGGGCTCTCCCGGGTGTGGCCCTCCACCCCTACCCATGGCCCGCAGGCAGCCCATCCACCCTGACCATGCCCTGCAGGTAGCCCATCACCCCTGGGCATGACCCGCAGGCAGCCCTTCACCCCTGGGCATGCTCTGCAGGCAGCCCTTCACCCCTGGGCATGCCCCGCAGGCAGCCCTTCACCCTGGGCATGCCCTGCAGGCAGCCCATCACCCCTGGGCATACCCCACAGGCAGCCCATCACCCCTGGGTATGCCCCACAGACAGGCCACATGTCATCATGCACATGGGAGGCCCGACTCATGGCCCCCACCCCACCCACCCCCCCATTGACGGGCACCTGCCAGCAGGCCCTGACTCATGTCCCCCATCCCATCCACCCACCCCCCCATTGACAGGTACCTGCCAGTAGGCCCTGACTCATGTCCCCCACCCCACCCACCCCCCCATTGACGGGCACCTGCCAGCAAGCCCCGATTCATGTCTCCCAGCACACCCACCTACCCCCCATTGACGGGCACCTGCCAGCAGGCCCTGACTCATGGCCCCCACCCCACCCACACCCCCATTGACGGGCACCGACCAGCACGCCCTGACTCATGTCCCCCACCCCTCCCAACCCCCCATTGACAGGCACCTGCCAACACGCCCCGACTCATGTCCCCCACCCCACCCAACCCCCATTGACGGGCACCTGCCAGGAGGCCCTGACTCATGTCCCTCAACCCACCCACCCCCCCATTGACGGGTACCTGCCAGCAGGCCCTGACTCATGTCCCCCACCCCACCCACCCCCCCATTGATGGGCACCTGCTAGCAGGCCCCGATTCATGTCCCCCAGCACACCCACCCACCCCCCATTGACGGGCACCTGCCAGCAGGCCCTGACTCATGTCCCCGACCCCACCCACCCCCCATTGACGGGCACCTACCAGCAGGCCCCGACTCATGTGCCCCACCCCAGAAAACCCCCCCATTGACGGGCACCTACCAGCAGGCCCCGACTCATGTCAAAACCACTGATCCATGGGATGTTCAAATAACTAAAGTATGTACAAGTCCGGAACTATATACACTGCAAGTCCGAAGGGTCCATGATCCCCAAACAAAAGGAAACCTACCTATGAAAAAAACTATGTACATAAAGTGGAGCAAAGTCCATGAACTCCAAAAAAAATATACAAAACAAATGAAACCTAAGCCGAAAGAACTATGTACAAAGGCGGCGGGCTAGTCCTACGGCTCACTCTTTGATGTTCCGGCCCAGGGCATCATCGTACTCCATGTCGATGTTCCAGAAGCGGGCCTCTTCCCTGACCTCGAGGTCTCGCAGGGATGCAGCCATGGCCTCTTTTAACTCCCTGCGAGTGGCCTCGAGGCACTCAGGCCGCCTCAACGCCCGGCGCATGGAGTTCTCCGCCCTGACCATTGTGAGCCATGCCTCCTCTGCCCGCCGCTGCTCCGCATCTATCTGCTGGCCCAACTGCTGCCACACGGAAGACACTCCCAATCCTGGGTCCTCCTGCCCAATGGCCGATGCCTGCCCATGTGATGTTGATGGCCCTGAGCCATTATCGCTCCCACCCTGAGCCTGCTGCTGCCATGCATGTGCCCTGCCTGTTGAGGCCTGCACCTACTCCTCTTGCTGGGGTACAGTTGGTGGGGTGGCCACCCCTGCTGGACTTCCGACTCCCGACTGGCAGGGACGTGTCCTCCACCAGCCTGGCTGCTGGCTCAGGGGCAGTGCCACATGGTTGGGCAGGAAGATGGCACAGAGGACGACTGGTGCATAGGGGGCACAGTTGAGGAGGGGGTTTCAAGAAGTTCCAGCACATGGAGCAACCCAGTGCTGATGACCTGTCCTAGTAGGCCGACATGGCCAAAGAGGGATTCAAAATGACGTGCATTGTCCAGACGAGAACCCTGCACGTCATCCCGAATCCGATGTTGGCGCAATGCCACCCCAGCTAGGACAGGCTCAATCCGGTCACGGATTGCAACGTCCGCAGGGAGAGGAAGGTCAGTTGTTGTATGCGCATCCCCTCCCTGAAAACGGGTCTGGACGTAGGTATCCCTGCTGGTGCTGGATGATGCAGTCACAGGATCTGGGACAGGATTACACACAGGCACCTCTGCGGCAGCCTGTGCTGCCTCCTGTGCCTGCCCCTGGACTGCACCACTAGCACCAGTGAAATCCCCCCTCCAGGCCCCGTGCGTGGGACTTCCGTGGCCTCCTCCTCAACCGAACCCCTCACCAACCTGGATGACTCTGTGCCATATTCTGCCATAGGCCCCTGTGGGGGCTCAGCTGCCCCTACTGCTGCCGAGGAGTCCACCTCCAAATTCCACCTCTTGGACGTACCCTCGGCAGCTGTGGCCATGGTGGCGGCACCAGACTCCTCACTCCCCGAAGAGGTGACTACCTGGGAGGGGAGCTGGGCCCTGCGTCTCCGGCTGGCGATGGGATCCCTGCCGCTGTGCTCCACAGCACCGTCTCTGCCCTCTTCATCAGTTGACGCTGCAGACAGGGAGAGACAGAACACAGGCATCAGGGCACTGTACAATGTTCGTTTACACACATGACCGTTGCACATGAGTGGCAGTGTCAAACTTCACAGATGGCATCACTCTCCCCAACACACATATCATTTGAACACACACACATGCACAAATTAATAGGAATGGTGCATCAGGCAGCAGCATCCATACACACACAACAGCATGAACATCCAAAGGTCAGCCTGACATCACAAGCAACACGGGGAGTGCCAAATACATGCACACATGTCACCAGACAGACATGCAACTGTACATCTCTACCGCCTGTCACAGTGTAGTCACCGGCAACTATGTCACATCTGTCAATCGGCTCAATCCATGTCTGTGTCACATGCATCCATGGCGTATCACAGTCGCACACATGTCAAACACACGCACATGCACATTTACACCGTGCACGTACATGAAGGTGGAACCAGCATCCATGTGTCACACCCCAACCATGGCATGGTACATACACAGAAATGTCAACATGTGTGCGTCTCCACATGCATTTGTGCATCATGCTTTGGAACACATACACCATTGATGTGCATCACACATAACTGGACTCACATGCGGCAGGCTCAGGTCCCTGCACATACACATCCATACATTGGCCTTTCCAGACATATGTCCATGCTGCACACTCCTGGCACACCTCAACATGCACCGAGTCCAATCAGTACACATGGACACTACCGCTTGACTCCGGACGGGTCTGCCTCTCGAGGACCTGGAGGTGAAGCGCTGGGCGTATGCGTTCCAGGACCCTCATCTGGTCATTGGTAAGGCAGACCCGGCACCCCTCTGCATCTGCTGCGTCCAAGCACCGGGCCGTCCTGAGTGTCCTGGACCTGAAGTCCTCCCAGCGCTTATGGACGTGTGGTAGGTCGCGGGTTGCCACCCCCTCCGCATTGATGGCAACCACGATGTCCATCCAGATCCTTCTCCGTCCATCCTTGTCGGCGCGTGTTCTTCCAAAGAGGGCATCATGATGTACCAGGACTTGCTCCACCAGAATGCCAACCTCTCCTGCTGTGAAGCTGGCAGCCCTCTGCCTCTCTGGCTGGGGGTTGCCAGTGGTCTCAGATGTTGTTTCCCCCGACATGGCAACCCCCGAGGCAGGTGTGGGTGGGCAACTGGGTCCTGCTGCTGGGCTGTGGAGCGATGGAACTGCAGTCGGGAGTGTTCTGTTCCAGCAGGGGTGGTCACAGCAACTGGTCCCCTGCAGATGGCTGACGTGCAGGCACTAAATAGCAGGGCACGTGACCAGCAGGCAGGCAGCAGCAGATGGCTGGTGGGAGTCAGCTCAGGGCTCTGGGGGGCAGGAAAATGGCCTTCTGGGCAGGAGCGTGGTCTTCCGTGTGTTGTCGCGTGGCCAGCTTGATACGGAGTGATTTTGCACATGAAAAAACAGCAATTCAGCGTGTAATCCGAGGAAAGGCCCGTATCGCATAAGTGCATATGTGACATAACACGCACGGGCGTTTCTCTCGGCACGGGTGCATCCGCACGTGCAAAAACAGTACATACGCGTGTGAATGCGTGTAATTTGAGGAAAGGGCCTTAGCGCGTAAGCGTGCAAGTGACGTTACACGTGCGGGTGTTGCCTTCAGCACGGGTTAAAGGTGAGCGCGGCCCAGCAGTCCACTGTACATGCTGTTCGTGGAGACCGACCTGTGTGTTTACTCTGCTGGAATCACATGCGATTACTTCACAGCGTTTGAAGTTCGTACCTCTTCTTTTGGTGGGGTGTTGCCTACATGCACAAGCGTGTGTGTTTTTGCTTTTTTTTTCCATGCAAGGCAGGCAGTGAGTCACGTATGCTATTTTTCCCACTGTGGTTCCCCTGTGCATGACATACCATTTTTGAGGTCATAGTAGCCTGCGTGTTCCACGTGTATGTGTTTTTTGTGTCCCTGGGTGCCACACCGTACTGCTGGAGGTGTAATCCAGGCACGTGGGCTACCGGGGTCGCGTGCACATTTTTCTTTTGTGAAATTACAATTTATAGGTTTTTTTTTTGGGGGTGCTTGAGCATTTTGTGACCCGTCATTTTTCCCCAGCGGTCACAGACAGCCTTGCAGGAGCACTGGGGTACCTATTCCAAGGGGCAGAGTACCCTGCCCCTTCTAGCCAATTGCCCAGGACAATTGTTGAGTGCACCTCCCATTGGCTACTTTACATCTGTGCCATGGTTGGGAGGCCTCCAAAGGCTAAGGGCGGCAAAGCTGGGCGTCCTCCCAGGGCTGGGCGTGGTCGGGCACGTGGGTGCTGAGACCAGGGAGGACAGGGAGTCCAGGGTGGCCAGGGTGGCTACAGAGGGGGAAGAGGCAGGGGGGCCCCACTGGGTCGGGATGCCCAGCCACGTGCTGGTGCAGACATGCTACCACCCCCTGTGGCTCCTGGTGATGCAGCTGTTGCATCACAACCTGGCACCCATATGACCCAAAAGCAATTTACATCTGCTGTCACGGGCCCACCGGTGGTGGTAGCTGCAGGTGCAGCTGTGGACACCACCACCCGGGCTCAGGCTTAGGCAGCGCATGTTGCGTTGCGTGACGAGGACTCCATGGACGATTTCCATCAGGTGCGGGTCACGTGTGTCCAGTGTAGCTGTGACTGAGGCCCACGTATCTGGGGCAGTTATGAGATCTGCTGCCCCAAGCAGCCAGTTGGTAGTAACTGCATGTGCAGATGCAGCCAACACCACCCCGGCAGTGAGTCCGACCCAAGCCAGACCTTCTGTCCCCATACCGACACCCACTGCCTTGTTCCAGTCCACCAGCGCCACTGCCCCCACTGATCAGGGCCACATTGGCCACTCAGGGTCAGTACCACCGGCCAAAAGGAGGAAGTGTGCTCCTGCGCAAGAGGCTGGGACCTCAGACACGGCTCCGGCCTCCGGCACGTCAAGGAAGAAGCCTATCAGCAAGCAGGAACTGGACTTCCTTGTGGACTATGTGTCGGAACACCAATGCGATATGCTTGTGGGCACACAGTGCCATACAACGCATCACCAGCATTGAGTCCACTGGCAGATGGTGTGACAGCCATGGGATTTCTGGTGCGCACAGCTCATGACTGCTACAAGTGTTGGAATGACCTCTGATGCAGTGCAAAACAAAAGCATGCCTCCAATTATTCCATGTCTCTGGTGACTGGTGCTGGGCCACCACCAGAGGAGGATGAACTCACTCAGCATGAGGAGATCGCTTCAGAGTTCATCGCGGAAGAATAAATCCATGGAGTGGGAGAGAGGATGGATTATGATGCATCATCTGGTGAGTACTGATGCGTGCAACTCAATGGCATGTGTGTTTGGCGTGTGTGACCCTTCCAGCTACAAGTTGGCTCCTTCCTTTCTTCAATCTCCCTCTCTACCCGTGGTGTTCACCAGGGGTCTGACCTCTCGGCCTCACTTTGCAAACAGCACCTGGCAGATCTCGCCTACTGCATTTTCATTTTCTTCTACGACTTCCAGTGCTATGCTGATGACAACCAACTCATTTCCAGGCTGCCCTTGGCCACCTCTTCTCCCTCCCTTATTTCTGATAGCCTCATTGTCATTTGCTATTGGTGTACTACCAACAATCTCTGTCTGAATGCCAGCAAGACTGACATCCTCCTCATCGGTACACCTTCGCCATCCTTTCCCCTCACTCTCTGGCCAGCCCCACTTGGCCCTCCTCTTACCTCCACCTGCAAGGCCAACAACCTCTGGGTCACCTTTGACTCAACACATTCCTTTTCCACACACATTTCTGATGTATCTTGAGATAGTTTAACTTCTTCACCTCCTCAGGGGTACTGTGCCTTTCCTATCGTTCACCTACATGCTCACAGTCTCTCATGCTCTGTTTTACTCAAGGTTGGTTGTGACAGGCTCTTCCAATTTTTGACCTGCCTCCACAATCCGCCCTCTACCACTAATCCAGTACAGGACTGCGAGACTTGTCCTTGGCCTCATGCCCTTGGATACTACCTTTCCAGCTCTGTAATCCCTTCATTAGCTACCAGTGGATGCAATGATGATACTTCAGACCCTCTGGACTGTGCGCAATGATTTTTTAGGACTGGGTCCAAAATACCTTCAACAATCCCTCTTCCAATTCCTCCCCTCTTGAGTCCTTTGATCCTCTACCTCTCACTCCCTCCGGGTAAGTCGTTAATTGAATAGATAAGCTGGGGGCAGATCTGTGTGTACGGCTGGGTACTCCCTTTGGAACAGCCAACTGGCCACGTTGAAACTTGAGGAGAAACATCTCTGCTTCCAGAAGCACCTCAAGACCTTCCTATTTCCTCCTGCATTAGCCCCTCTTCTCCCCAGCTGAACAGTTTCCTCTGTTGGCACTGCGCCCCTGCACACACTCTGTCCTTCGGGCCAAGGTACCTGCTCACCCTGCCTCCCTGCAGCACTGCCTCCAGGCCTCCCATTGCAATGGGTCCTGTGCGTGTACCCATACAGTCCCCCACTCTTCTTCTGCACTCATCAGATTTGCCCTATCCAAATTATCTTGAACTTGCCAATTGCTGGCTCCACTGCCACCTTTTGAATGCCTATTATATCATTGTACTTCATTTTCCTTCTTTGGCCTCCTCTGTTTGACATGTTTCCCTTCTCCCTCTTCCAAAGTCTTCAACACTTTATCCCTTCTCCATGCACTTGCGTGTTCTCAATGTGACTGTGCCCAGTATGATAGTTGTTTTGAATTCCTTTTCTCCCTTGTTCTACTCCCTTAGCTTGTTTGCGCTCTGAGCCACTTGTGTACGAGTGCAATCTTGATGAGATGTCATATCATGTCATATACATCCTTTGTCCTTGGTGCAGTGTGTCTCACTCTGACTGTGCTGATGGCAGTGGCTCTCCATGCACATGTGTGCACAATCATGTTCCATGTGCATTCCATGTATGCCCCTAGATGTCCTTGACCACCTGCTCATTGTAGTATGTGTCCATGATGATCCAAGTGTCATCTCATTTGGAAAGCCATGTCATGCTCACTGTAGGTCTGTGTGTCATCACGCACGACTTCAGGCTGTCCACATCTGTATCATGCACATGGCTCCCCCTGTTACAGGCCCACTGCCTCTTTTCAACTGGTGTTGTCTCCTACATGCATGGCCGTACTATTGATGGTTCCTCATCTGTCCTCCATCATGTCCACTTCTCATCGGCTGCAGTGACATTTGAATGATGAAATGCAATAGACACATGCCAACACTGTCTGGCAATGCACAGTTCTGTGGGGAACATTTCCTTGCTATGCATTGCCTCCCTGCTATTGCCCAGAGGGCAGATGTTTCACGGAATCCATGCTACATGGTGAATGCCATTTGCACATGATGGCCACTTCTCATCGGCTGTAGTGACATTTGAATGATGAAATGCAATAGACGCATGCCAACACTGTCTGGCAATGCACAGTTCTGTGGGGAACATTTCCTTGCTATGCATTGCCTCCCTGCTATTGCCCAGAGGGCAGATGTTTCACAGAATCCATGCTACATGGTGAATGCCATTTGCACATGATGGCTGCAATTGCCCTTACTTTGCCGTCCAGTTTGGAAATTGTCATCACTACGTATGTGTTGATGTTGGAGGTTGAGGGGCTACACATGCGCTGCACCACACACACCCACTCCTGTGCCAAGTTCAGCCCTTCAACATGCAAACACAATGCTGCTGTGTGATGGTGACCTGACATGTATGTACCCATGTCCCTCCTTTCAATGTATAGAAAGGCACTAGCGTAGGTGCCTCCTGTGACACGTGTACTGTGCATAGTTGATGGTAGTTGAGTGCTGCACATGAACATGCATGGTACATGTATCATGGTGTGTTTGGTTTGGTTTCTAGCTGTGGCTATTTGTGTGTTCCCACATGCTTATGCTAGGTGCCATCTCTGTGTTGCCATCTCTAATTTCTGCATTGGATATGTGCCTGCTAGAGGTTGTGTGTGATGCAGGTGATGTGCAACATGCAATACATGTGTTGCCTTCACATTTGCACACATCCTTTTCTGCTTTTGGGATACCCTTGCATTGCAATGCCACTGGATGCATGTTGGGCTTTGAGTTGCCTGTGACATGGCTGTATAATTATTTGGCTGTCAATGTTGTGAACTGTATGTGTGTGGTATGTGCCACTGACATGCGTGTCCTTGTTTATTTTCTTTATGTTGCAGGTGATGATGCACTGGCGGCAGAGGATGAAGATGTCATCCCAGACATGGTGGTCAGTTCACATTACCAACCAGGCACCAGTGGTGGTCGTGGGGTGGCAGCCCACGAGAACCCACTGGTGCTCCAGGCCATCGTGTCCAAAGCTGACTCTGAGTCAGGCTCTGATGTATCCCCTGACCAGTATGTTGAGCCGGATCTGCATCATGACGTGTCATCGCCGGTAAGTGACCCTGTGTTGGATGATCTTCTGTCCGCGACACCTGCAGTAGGGGTCCAGGCAGGGTTGGAATGTCTGCCTGTGGTGGTTACGGGTGCACAGTTAAAATCAACACCAGTTGGCCATGTTCCTGGGGCACCAGGTCGACGGAGGGATGCAGTCCTGCAGCCGCGGGCGGCACCACCCCACAAGGACCATGGCTCCTTGGGTCCAGCAGGTGTGGTGTCCGGCAACGCGGTGGCCGTGTGCCACCGGGGTCAACTGAGTGGGAGCGTTCCATGATTGCCATAGCACAGCAACAGGGGGAGCAGTTGAGATGATTGCTCAAGGTATGGAAAGTGTGGCCCATTTCATCCTCCCCTCTGTAAGGCAAATGGTGCTCCAGCAGTGGGCTACGCAGTCCACGTGCCGCTCACTCAGGCTGGGCATGGCGGCATCTGACAGGGTGCGCCAGGCTGAAATGGTGGCTCTGCGTCAAGCACTTAATGCTCAAGCAGAGGCACACTGTGAGGCCCTAAGGGTGGAACACCAATCCCTCTGATCTACTCTGGCTGTGCTCTGGATGGACGAGAGTATGCGGACAGAAGACAGGATGGTGCAGCTTGAACACCATGCAAGCCGGGAGTCGCTCTGTTTCTCATGGGAGGCCATGCAGGCAGAACTCCGTCTCACACATCAGTCCTTTCAGGAGGAAACACGTGTGACACGTGAGGTAATGCACACTGGCCGAAGTCTCATTGCCAGCCAGGACCTGGCTTACCAGACCCGCATGCTTGCTGCTATTGAGGGACAAGGTGTGGCTAGGCATGGTGAGTCAACTGAGCCACATCCACCTTCTGATTTCCATCCAGTGGGTGACGATGTCAACCTATCTCCCACATAGGTCGGGCCGTATAGGCGCTGAGCCCAGTCAGGTTTTTTTAAATCTCAACATCTACACATGTGGGTGTTGAGGTGCACCCTGTACCTCCCCCTTCCCGAGTGCCCCCCCCCACACCCCCGGGTCATATATGGCAATTTTTTTTCTACAATTCTTTTAAAAAATTCCAGTAATTATTTTCTAGTAATTTTTTTCATTTTCTGCAATACTTTTGTTTTTTCTCCAATTTTTTTAGTTTCTGGTAAGTATGTTTATTATTTGTTTTCTTGCAAATGTTTGTTTCAATTATTTATTTTTTGTTTATTACTTTATTACTTTAAAAAAAGAAATTATACTTTTTTAATTTATTTTTTTAATTATTTTATTTTTCATTCAAATAATTATTTAATACATTTTTATTTTCTGCTGTTTTTTTCTTTATTGCATTTTCTTTTGTCTATTGTGCATACATGTGACAGCGTGGTGCTTTGTGGCATTGGAAGGCATCCACTGTGTGTTCCAGCTGGGCCAATTCAGGCTTGTCTTGTGTATGTGTTGTGCTTGGGATCCTGACACATATGCTATTCCTGCTTCCCATTTCCATGGGCTCGCAAGGATGGCTCGGTATAACAGTATCTCACACAGGGGCATTGGGCTTCTGTCATATCTGTGGCCAGCCTGCAGTCCTACTTGTGTACACCCCTAGTGGTTATCCCGGATCGATTCTCCAATGCATGTCTGCACTTCATTTTGGTGAGTATTCTGTTGACTGTGCATTTCATCATGTTGCTTATGATATTTGTTATGTATTGACTGTCTATGTTCATGCACTCCCTGCTGTAGGTGGTACCATGCACCCTTTGGCTGTGTAACACACACTGATGGTGGGAGGGGCCAGTGTGCTGACAATGTTGAATTGGAACACTTTCCCCACAGTGATTTGGATATGGCACATGAAGGCTGCACGCTGAGTTATCCATGTCACCACGCATTTCAACGACCACCCATTCCTTGCTTGCACCACTTTGGCCATCTTGCAGCCCTGGCTGGTGCTTTGATGTACCTTTTGAAGTATGGCCGCATTGCTTTTGACTTGACTGTCATGTTTGTGTCCTGGACCTGCTCCCCCCTCCCATTGGTTGCACTTGGCCCTTGTGACAATCGGCCAACCAGGAGGCTGGACCCTGCCACCACTACCAAAAGCCCAAAATGGAGGCCCTGTCTAGCCGTGTCCACCAGCCTTCTGGGTCCCTTGATTGTCCCCCTGTGTCCCCTACCCCTGCCTGTCTCCCTCTGTCTCCCCCCCTTCACCATCACATCCCCTCCCCTTCTGCACCGTCTTCTTTCCCTCTGTCTGCTGTGTGTGCTTTCTTTCCCCATCTCCCCCTTCATGTATTTTGACCTTGGCCCCCTCCTTCCTTCTCTCCTCCCTCTCCCTCTCCACCACCCTTTCCCCTCCACCTTGTCCTCTGTCTGTCATTTTCAACCACTACCCCAAATGCCATCAGGCATGGTGATACGTAGCCGCTTGTTCTTTGCAGGCATTTCCCCTTCTGCCTCCGTCCATCCACCCCCCACCTTCACCGTTTTTAGTATTGTTTTGGCACTTACTTTTATCATCGGTCCCTCCACCACTGATTACAGGTCGTATCTTCCCCCATTCACTTCTGTCTTTCTTCTCCCCCTCCCCAGCACTATCTTGATTCTTTGTCGACCTTCCTCGGTTTGTCACTAGTTTTGTTATTCTCCTCACCTCTTCCCTCCTCTTTCCTCACTCCCCTCCTTATGTGACTCCCACATTGCAACTATTGGCGTCAATCATAGTAATGTTGATGCTAGTTTTTTTTCCCCACATTCCCTCCCTGGACTCTCCCTTATTGTTCCAGGCACTTGTAATATGTACTTTGATTTGGTAGTTCATTGTCACATTGTGGACTGTTGAAGGACTAGTAGGAATGTACTGTTCTTCTCCATTGCTCCCTCCCTCATGGAGGCACTTTGCTGAACTTTGTGTGTAAGTCATATAAGGGTTTTCAATGAATCAGTGATGGGTCACTGTCTGCCAATGTCGATGTGGGGTACTCTGTAAATGATATGTTCTGCTGGTCAATGGATGATCCTATGTTGTGCTTTATTTTGAGGTGTTAGGGGATGGGTGTGGTTTAACACACAGGGGGGTCCTTGAGTGCAATGTTCACATGTGCTATGTACAGGACACTGAGGCTCACTTAATTTCACATGTATTTATTCCATGCATGTCCCTACTGATGCAAACACTTAGGCAACACCCCCACCCCCACCAACTATGTTGACACCATGCACATACGTGCACCCAGATTACCTTCTCAGGCATGGTGTGTCCTGACAATCCATGTTCACTTTCGAGTCAATGATCATGTACATGCATGAGAGGGTACTATTTTGTTGATTGAACTTTTTTTAAATGATGCCCAAGGGGTTTCCCCAATGCAATGCACACTCACTGTACTGTCCAGTGAGCAGTGTTTGATATGGCCATTTTCGATTGTCCAATGTGCATGCCAACAGGTATTCTGACTTTTGTTGCTTGCACCACTGGTGGCACGCATTTGTGCCACCGTTTTCAGGGTGTGAGGTTTTGGTCAGTGATTCCAAGTCAGGTGTGATTGTCTGGTGCCTATTTACATTTCTCACGTGGCACTTCATGACTATTGTGTCATGTGTTGTGCATATGGTTGGATGTTTTGCCATTGCCTACCATTTTATGGTGTGGCAGACGGGGGTCATGGGGGTTGGGAGGGTTTGGGTGGCATACCAGTACTTTCATGCCCTGTTTTGCAGGGGGGGGTATGCACTTTGCATGTGTTCCCTTTGGTCACATGGGATTGGTTGTGTTTAAGTAGCTAGGGATGCACACAATGTGGCACTTCTGTGGACACATTCTCAGGGTGGTAAGGTTCTGTTAGTTAACTGTTCCTTTCTCATCATCGAGTGTGACCTGGTATGTGCCAGGCCTGTGTGCACTCCGCAGGGGTTGAGGTTTAGGTGAAAAATGTGGCCACAAGCTGGGTACGGGCTGCCTCGCCACATGTCCTTTGCCCTCCCATGCGCAGCGGCCGTGCGTGTGGTTGGGGATGTGGGGGCATCACCATGTCCACCGGTACACCATGCCGTGTTGCAACGTTGTGCAGGACACATGCTGCCACAATGATCCTGCACACTACTGGGGGTGCATATAGTAGCTGTCCACCAGAGCGGTCAAGGGAGCGGAAGCCTGACTTGAGCACTCCAAATGTGCACTCCACTATGGCACAGGTTGCAATATGGGCTGCATTGTATGTTACCTGGGGTGGTGTGTTAGGGTTCCGTATTGGTGTCATCATGTAGGTGCTTAGAGGGTAGGCACTGTCCCCTGGTAAGGTGATAATGGTTGTCATTAGTTGGGCTTGTGTATTTGTCTGTGTGTGACATGCATGCATGTGCACAGGCATTTGTACTCACCTAGGAGCCATGTGTCACCATGCTTCCCAGCTTCCGGGGCCCGGCTCACGGCAGACATTCTGAATATGAAACTATCATGGGTGGACCCTGGATAGTTTGCATAGACAGTGGTGATGATTCCCTTGGAATCTCATACCACCTGCACGTTGATGGAATGCCAGTGCTTGCGGTTTTGATAAATGTGCTAAGTGGACGTAGGGCCACATGGGTGCAATCTATGGCACCAAGCACCTTGGGGAAGTGTGCCACACTGTAGAAGTCCAGGACCATGGCCTGCCTTTCTGCAGGTGTTCTGGGCATGTATATGTGCTTGCGGACTGAGGGGCGCGCAGTGATGATTGGCAACACCTGGTGTAGGCAACGTGACTCCGTGGGCTGTGAGACGCCTCCCACTATGGCAGTTGTCCACTGAAATGACCCAGTGGCCAAAAAAGGCAGTACATTAAACACCTTCTCCAAGGGGCTCAATGCTTGGGAGCACAGGGTGGGTGATGTGAGTTCATCCTCCCACTCCCTGACCAGCTCTAGGATGATATGGGGTGGAAACCTATACCTGACATAGACCTGGTCATCAGGCATCCCAAAAAGGCTGGTCCTGTGCAAAAAAATGTGGGGCCTGGCTATTCTCCTCCTCCTGCGGTGTCCCACAATCACTGCTGCGAGGAATGGGACATTCATTGTAGCTGTATATATGCTTGTTTGTTGTTTGCGTGCACTTTTATGCTGCGCGGGGGTGCTTCCGCCTGCTTTCGTGTGGTGGATGTAATTGTGCGTGTGCGTGTGTTTTGATGTGCACGGGTTTTCCCTATTTGATTCCATGAATACGTGTGGTTCACTAGCGTGTGGGCGTTGCGTGTGTTTCTCAGCAATACTTCCCACATTGCGCCTATATTTTCACGCGTTGTTCCCCATTCCCCGTGTTCTGCCCCTTTTTAGGTGTGTGCGTGAGAAGTTGTGCGCTTTCTCTGTTCCTTTCGCACTTGCATTTGGAAAATCGCAGTGACATGTAAGGTAAGCGCAGATTTGGCGCACATCCCGGGGAAAACACACGCAGGGCCTTCCATGAATCACACACGTGCGATTCGCACGCGTGTGCTAGCTTTTTCACGCTTGCGCCACAAATTTTGGCGCACATTTATTCCATGAACTACCCCCTTAATGACAAAGTTGAACATGACAATCTCGTTCACGGAGGAGGGCATAATATGTTCCACTCCAGGAATGCACTACTCAAATGTATGTGAAATGGTTAGAGTATACTCAGGGCACATAGCCATGAAGGCCATACCATTAGAGCCAGAAATCTTCGCATATGGCATGCAGGACTAATGTCTGGCAGAGGGACTCCCAGGACCCCCCTTGTTAATTTGCATTTTTAAGTAACTTTGGGTCTCACCCTAAGTTACTAGGGGAATCCAGACGTGGACTCCTTGCTCACTACTCTTAGAGAGACACAGCTCCTCCCTACTGATGAGGTCCAATCAGACCGAAACACGTGTCTGGGGATGCTGTTGGTACTCTTTTTTTTCAGAGGAGAATTGCCTAGCATTTCGGTGCTGGACTGCCCCAGGGCAGGACAAAGACTGATATGTTTGGGATATTTCTTCTCTGTGAAAGATAGCGAGCTAAAGACTCTGGGTAAGTCTCTCGTAACCAGGACTAATGTCTGGCAGAGGGACTCCCAGGCTCCCCCTTGTTAATTTGCATTTTTAAGTAACTTTGGGTCTCACCCTAAGTTACTAGGGGAATCCAGACGTGGACCCCTTGCTCACTACTCTTAGAGAGACACAGCTCCTCCCTACTGATGAGGTCCAACCAGACCGAAACACGTGTCTGGGGATGCTGTTGGTACTCTTGTTCAGAGGAGAATTGCCTAGCATTTCGGTGCTGGACTGCCCCAGGGCAGGACAAAGACTGATATGTTTGGGATATTTCTTCTCTGTGAAAGATAGTGAGCTAAAGACTCTGGGTAAGTCTCTCGTAACCAGGACTAATGTCTGGCAGAGGGACTCCCAGGCTCCCCCTTGTTAATTTGCATTTTTAAGTAACTTTGGGTCTCACCCTAAGTTACTAGGGGAATCCAGACGTGGACCCCTTGCTCACTACTCTTAGAGAGACACAGCTCCTCTCTACTGATGAGGTCCAACCAGACCGAAACAGGTGTCTGGGTATGCTGTTGGTACTCTTGTTCAGAGGAGAATTGCCTAGCATTTCAGTGCTGGAATGCCCCAGGGCAGGACAAAGACTGATATGTTTGGGATATTTCTTCTCTGTGAAAGATAGTGAGCTAAAGACTCTGGGTAAGTCTCTCGTAACCAGGACTAATGTCTGGCAGAGGGACTCCCAGGACCCCCCTTGTTAATTTGCATTTTTAAGTAACTTTGGGTCTCACGCTAAGTTACTTTGGGAATCCAGACGTGGACCCCTTGCTCACTACTCTTAGAGAGACACAGCTCCTCCCTACTGATGAGGTCCAACCAGACTGAAACGTGTGTCTGGGGATGCTGTTGGTACTCTTGTTCAGAGGAGAATTGCCTAGCATTTCGGTGCTGGACTGCCCCAGTGCAGGACAAAGACTGATATGTTTGGGATATTTCTTCTCTGTGAAAGATAGTGAGCTAAAGACTCTGGGTAAGTCTCTCATAACCAGGACTAATGTCTGGCAGAGGGACTCCCAGGACCCCCCTTGTTAATAGCATGGGCTTATGACAGGGTTGCCAGGTCTTGCAGACAAAACCATGAGAACCCCTGATGAGTTCCTATTCAGACAAAGAATACCGATGCACGAGGAGAAGGGACAAGTATTTCCCTTGATGATACACGCGGCTGCAATACGAGAGAAAGTGGTCTTGGTTGACGGTTACCATGATGAGGGCAGGCAATGGTGTGCGATAATTGCCATTGAAGAAGGATATCGAGTGACGGACGTCACCGATGATGATCTGTTTGAAGAACAAGCAGAAATGGGAGAGACAATGGTAGAAGTGAGTCTCACCTTTTGTATAAAAATGATTAAAAGAGAAGTACCGCAGAGAATGATGTTGGCACTAAAACGCCATGAATATTTTGATGACGACATAGCCAAGGTGCCTATCTCAGTGTGGACTACAGGACCCTATGACGTGGGTCTCTTGAAGGGGGTTGGAGAAGTAAGGATTAAGCTGAAGCCAGGAGCGATTCTACCAAAAGCCTGACAATATCCCATGTCCAGAGAGGCAGATGAAGGGATTTTTAAGACAATCTCTGCCATGATGGACCAGGGCATCTTAGTGACGTCAGAGTCACCATGTAATACTTCAGCGTACCCTGTGAAAAAAGTAAAGGGGGGTCTTGGAGGCTAGTACAGGACCTAAGGCCAATAAACGATATTGTTGAGGCCGAGTTCCCTCTAGTCCCTAACTCGTCTACAATCCTATGCAATATACCAGTTGAGGCAAAATATTTCACGGTGATTAACTTAAAAAATACATTTTTCTCAATCCCTCTGCACTGTGACTCACAAGATCTGACGTCATTCACATTCAGACAAATGCATCTGAAAAGCACGAGGCTGCCACAGGGGTACTGTGAGTCCCCTTCTATTTTCAACAGAGTCCTGCAGATGGACTTAAGCAATATTGCATTAAAAAGTGTTGTCCTGCAGTATGTGGATGACATCTTAATCCGCAGCACAACAGAAGAGCAATGCAGGCACGATTCTATTCAACTACTAACTATACTGGCTGAGAAATGATATAAGGTTGACAAGGAAAAGTTACAATATTGTCAACAGGAAGTGCTGTACATAGGCCAGCTGATCTTACATGAAGGAAAGAAAGTGACCCCAGAAAGGGCCAAAGCCATATTGAACACGGCTAAGCCTCACATGATAAAGCAAATGCAGAGCTTTTTAGGCCTATGATACTATGTCAGGGCATGGGTCTTCGACTACAGCTCTTACACTAAGCCTTTACTTCAGGACCTAAAGAAGGCCCAAGTGACGAAAGAAAAGATCGAATGGTCCGAACTCAAAAGAGCTATTTGCACAGCTCCAGTTCTAGGGATCCCCAATTATGCAGAGGAATTTTACTTGTTTTCACACACAAATGTCAGCATCATGACGGCAGTGCTCGCTCAAAGAACCTCATTGGGGTAAAAGCCCCTGGCTTATTACAGTGGGAATCTGGACCCAGTAATGAGAGGCCACTTCCCATGCGAACAAAGTTTAGCTGCCGCAACGTTCGCCATAGAGAAGGTGACAACCATTGTAATGGGATGCTCAATGACATTGTACGTCGAGCACTCATTATTTGCTATTCTAGAGAAACCGAAAGGCACATTGACATCTCAGAGAGCTTCTGCTTATGAAGTGATCATATCGAATCCCTCAATAAAAATAGTCCGATGTAAAATAGTGAACCCAGCCATGTTTATAGCAGTGCCAGTCACTGAAGGAGAGCCGATACATGACTGTGCAAATTACGAATAATTCTATGATGAAATCCCCAGGGTGAAAAAAAATGCCTTGGCAGGAGGAGAGATCGTCTTTACTGACGGGGTCTTCAAGGATCGATCAAAATGACGGACAAAGATATACAGGCGTCGCTGTGATGAAACACATAGCAAATGGAGAATTTCGAGTACTTGTCAGCGCGCGAATACCATCTCATTACTCAGCACAGGCTGCAGAATTATTGGCTTTGATAGTAACCATTGAGAACCAGGCAGACCAGGAAGTAACGGTGTGCAGTGACTCCGCCTATGTGACGTCAACAGTGCATGCAGGCTTAGCACGCTGGAAGAGGAGGGGCTACCTCTGAGCGGATGGCACACCGGTACAGCATGCAGCCTTATTGGACAGGCTCATTAAGGCACTACAGCTCCCAGTGGGCATAGCGGTCGTGAAATGCGCTGCCCACACAAGAGGGACATATTTTGTCTCACGCGGAAACCAAGCAGCAGACACAGAAGCCAAGCGTATGGCATCCAAAAGTGACACAATTATGTAAGTGGAAGTCGCCCGTGCAAATGAGAGAATGTTGGTTGCACGAACAACACCTGAAGCCTATAACAGTCTTGAGCAAATGCAGCTAATGGAACTCCAAGGGCAGGCACCACAGGAAGAGAAGAACTTGTGGAAATGTTGGGGGTGTTCTTTAAACCCCTCTGACAGCTTGTGGTGACAAGACAGCACTGGTAAACCAGTAATGCCGGTAGCCCTACTAAAAATAGCACTGGAGCAGTTACATTACCCGGCGCATATGACAAAGGAGAATCTAGCAGCAACGCTCGCAGAGGACTGGTTCATGAGCATGTTGTATTCTTTATGGTGAACTGCATAATCTGCCAGCAATTCACCACTGGGCACACAATAAAAATTATGAGAGGAGTCATCCCCAGGCCAAATGGGCCTTTTCAGCACTTGCATGTCGATTACGTCGACATGATTCAAGTATGCAACGGGTACAGATACTTAACTGTTGTGGTGTGTCCATTCTCTAGATTGATAGAGGCAGGTCCATGTACACACCCACCTGTGCGGCAACATTTTTAGTGAGGGAAGTGTTCCCAAGGTGGGGGGTATGCAAAGTCATGAGATCAGATAATGGCCCTCACTTTGTTAATGCAGCATTCGAACAGATTAACTTGCTTCTTGGTATAAAGCACACGTTCTCATCGGCTTATCATCCACAAGGTAATGGGATCTGTGAGAAGCTCAAAGGCTTGTTGAAAGAGAGAATAGCCAAGTTGAAGCTTACTCTAAGGAGGGGATGGTTGCACTGCCTTCCACTGGCACTGTATGCACTTTGGAACCAACCAAGCTCCGACCATCATCTTACGCCACACCAGATAGCCACAGGATGAAGAATGAGAACTCCCCTAACAACCCGAGATAGAGCTAAATGTGATGCCCAGTCAACAGGCGAGGTTTTAGGGTATGAAATGCAAAACTATCTGAACTGCATGACATCTTGCCTTACTGTAATTTCAGACCAGCTGCAGCGATGATGAAAAGGGTGCAGCGCAGCACAAAACACAGAAGGAGACTCTGCAACAGACCCAGTTCAAGGTCTACGTGTTTCACTCGTCTTTCCTGGAGACGCTGTCCTCGTGAAAAATTATACAAGGAAAAGGTGGGATGAGCCAAGATTCAATGGCCCTTTTATCGTAGAGGACTGCACTCCGTCCGGAGTGAAGCTGTAGGCAGGAGAGCATGGATTTTTTTCAGTGATATCAAACCCTACATCAGAGAAGGTGGCCTGCCTGCACCCCAACGAGAGGAATTGACGAGCGACGGGGAAGAACCACAGTACGTGCAGACGAGATCCATGACGAGGAAGAAGGATGCATGACCAGCAAAGTAAAGACGAAGAACTTTTTGCAAAGCTGTGGTTTAATTTGGACACTTCCTCTAAGCAAAAAAGGTAATAAGGACATAAAAACGGACACTCTGTGCATCCTAGTTGCAGGGTGAAGAAGAAAATTGCACGTATAAGCCACAACATAATCTGTTGATTCTTTGGACTGAGGCACACTTAAGCCTTAATGAGAAAAAGACTATGCCAAATTTTGACCGAGGACACTTACATCGTAAGCAAACACAGTATCCCGACTCATTCCACACCGGAACCCTATTCAGAATCACTTATGGTGTCCGACAGTAGAGACATCACAAAGGTCCTAGTCACTTATTTCTACTTAGTACTGAGGTCATACCCGTCACTGGTAGGGAGACTCACCAGTGTCACAGACGTTTTACAAGATCCTGAAAACGAAAAGACAATAAGAAAACTCCTCACTGTCATCGCCAAACATCTTATCCTACTCCCCGAGTACAGTGAGAAGAAATTAAATGTCCCCAACTCAGGCAGAAATAAATTAGCTTGTCAGCACACTGTTCGTTCGCATAATCGAAGACTGTCCAACACTTATTGGAAGAACGACAGACACACTCACGTTTCTTTGAGACCCCCAGCAAACACCGAACATTTAAGCCTTCTGTTAAATAAGATCGTCATTCTAGTCGCACTCCACGCGACCGGACAGTGCAGACATTGTTTACATCAAGGAAAAAAGACATTATCCTGAAACCAGCAAGACAACACAGATGTCCCTGTCACCAGAAGACAGCAGATTGGCACACAATGTCCTCTTCCGCCTAGTCACTGACTTTCCAGATCTAGTGGGGAGACCTATCGATGTTGACGTCCTCATGTTCATCAGAGATCCAGCTAATGTCGCACAGATGGGAATTCTCCTGCATGTAATCATTCTCCAAGTGGAACTTTCCAACCATCAGAGAGACTATCTGAGGAGATTCTAAGAAAGCCTCCCGCCGAGGGACAGATCGACGGAGCAACTTAATTTGTTATATTTGCTGTCATTCTTTCCCTATTTCTTCATACTGATCAGTGTCCCATATGTCCTCAGGACCGAAGCAGATTCGAGGAGTGGACTTGTGAAGCACATGACGTTCATAACAATAAAATCTGAAAAACGATATTGGGCGAGGGAACAATAACATTGACATTTGGCAAATGATCGAGATGGGGGTCCAGAGCAGCAATCTGGTCCTCCCACAAGCAGAGAGGCACCCTTGCTTCTCTGGAAGAAAATGCTGCTGCCTGACCTATAAGGGCATAATGTACTTATGTATTATATTCATCATTATTTTACTATCATTAACGATCAGAACTTCATTCTTTATCGGTGCACGAAGCGTTCCAATTTCAGTGCACTCACCTGATGATAAACTCATGAAACCCACAAAAGCATCCAGACCTTATATCTGATGGTAGAGTAAATGAACTTGAAATGAACATGATTAATACTGATATACACACACTTATGGTAACAAATGAGCAGGAAAGCCGGAGACAGGGTCGGCATGAAATGAAGGAAGAAAAAACACTGACAACTATACGCACACACACGCTGAATGCACACGAAACAGGCCTAGTATCAATGACCGCAGAACCACAAATGAAAGCAGAAGAGAAGATTAGACTGCCTGCCATAAAAACCTTCACAGAAGATAGTGTGAGAAAACAAAGAAGAATTAAGAGAAAGACTAACATAAGCAGTCATATCGGAAACCCTTAAGAAAACAGGAGCCGCCTCAGAGAAACTCTCTGCATAGACACAACTGATAGTAGACTCATTATTCCGATACATAGCCAGAGAAATGAAGAACAAAACAGCAGAGACTGCATTGCCAAGCACATATGTTCTAACACAAGGGACAAGTACCAGGTCTACAATACAGCCATATACTGGACCAGTGTCAGGCTGGTGGCATGGGCATTTGCACGCAGCAAAGAAAAGATGCATGAGGACCAGGAAAGAGCTGCCAGACTCCCGTCCACTCAAATGGCACAGATGAAGAGACCTGCACCTTGGACCAGGATACCTGAGGATCCTCCAGCAAGAAAAATCCATACAGAGGCATTCAGAGACGTAGTTCTAGCGAACTACAGGAAAACCTTAAAAATCAAGAGAAGCATGCATGAAGATGACAATGGACTAAACGTCTAACTGGACAGCACAGCACATCAGCGAAACAACATTTGGTACCAGCACATGAAAGAAGTTGGCAGACGAAGTTCAGAAGGAGAATTCTTTGTTTGTGCACTCCTACCGTACAGCATGGGGAAGTCCAAGATCTTCGTAGCTGTAGAAATTGATGTCCCAACAGCACACTGTCTCTCACACATAGCAATGTGCAAGACCAGAGGGCAGTTCATCGGAAGGGATGCCTCATTGATATGGGCAACTGAAACGGCCTATCCCGATGAAGATGATTATGTCCAGGACATTAAAACAAGAAACAGAGCTCACACTAGGAATCATGTGATTAGATACGAGAAGCCTGGAGTTAAAGGAGCAGGAATCAGATGGGAAGTGAACCCGAGATTAAATGTCGAAGGAAAAACTCCAGAAGAAGCTCAAATTTGGAAAAACAGATGCCAAATGCAGATTTGGGGAATGGTGCTTTCACCAAACTGATGGGAAGAAGGAGTAGTGATCCGCCGAGCATGGATGGTCCTCGGAGCCTGCAAGGAAGCCATCGAAAACTCACAAAGTCTGTGCAAGCCAGTATGGCCAAAACTTGCAAAACTACTGGGTCGAGGACAGAGGAGGCTCCTTGCAGATAGTGCCACTAGAAAGGCCAGGCTTGTGCTTCAGGAACAATGGCACAAGAAAGATGGAAGAGAATCAGAACTGTGGACGAATTTTTGATGCTCCAGGAATGGATAACGGAACTGAGGTAATTATGGATCATTATTGGGCATGCGGACCCAAACCATACATCAGACTGCCGAAAAACTGGGGAGGCATATGCACAATAGTGAATGTCCACGTTCCAGCATTAGTAATCCCGAAAACCAACCTGAACATTGACAGTTTCCCAAAAGCAGATGCTCACCTGAGGAAGAGGAGATCTGTGGAACTGATAACTCGAATGAAGAGAGAAAACTACTTCTCTGCTAAATCAGAAGATGCATTTCATGCAATCCCATATGAACACAGGCTGTTCAGCCTCACCTCATCAGTGTTCACAACGATGTTCATGCCAAGAATCCAAGTTGGAGTGAATACTAAATGGTTGCAGATAACTAGATGGGAATTGCCACAGGCAATCAACATGACCATAAAAGGATTCAATGCGATTAAGGAAGAGTTAAGAGCAATCCGACTGATGACTCTCCAAAACAGATACGTCCTTGACATGATCACAGCTATGGATGGTGGAGTTTGCGCAAAAATCAGAGAATTGTGTTGCACATTTATACCTTCTCACGACAAAGAAAATGGAACTCTAACAGAAGCTATAGGAATGCTGACGAAGCTACAGAATCAGATGATCGACGAAACCGACCAAGTTGATGAAGGCAGCTGGTTTGGATCACTGTTTTCATGGGTTGCACAATGGATGGCAAACATATTTAAGTTCCTAGAAGTCCTGCTAGTGATGATATTACTAGGATTTTGTGTCATCAAGATAATAATCTCACAATGCCAAAAAACTGAGAAGAAAGCCATAGGGATGAAGATCAGGATTGATGTCAAGCCAGGATGGAGGCTTAGAGATCTAACTGATGATGAAATAAGAGACTTTGTGAAGGCCAGCGAGCATGCGCCAGAAGGTACAAAGTTTCTTTATCCCAGAAAATGCAGAAATTATGAAGGAAAATGGATCTACTGCAGCCCAAATGGACAATGCCAATTAATGACATGGAATAAAGATGAACATGTAAGAACAGCAGGAAGCCTGAAAGGAGTGATAAAAATATGGACTCCGAAGAGACACTTCTTCAAACCATCATGTACAAACCCAGAAGAGGAAGAAGGAATGAACCCAGAAGATGAAGGGAAGATGAATACAGAAAAACCTGTTAGTCTACAAAAATGCCCTACCATAGCATAGACGGTATATTATGTTGGCCGAAAACCAACCGCATCATATGCCTAGCATCGCCAGTACAGAATCGTCAGCATAACCATAGAGCGTCCATTTTGTACCAACAGAATTTGCCAATTTGTAATTTTGCTTTCTCTTGCTTTTCTGTTCAAACGCTTTGCAAAAATTATTTCTATTTCGTTCTGCCCCTGCACAGAGCGAGGCCACAAGTTACATGTTCAGAGACTAGCCCAGACAGAAATACTTTGCTTTCCTCCCTCTCAAGTCCTTGAAGGCGAGCAGGGAGGCATTTAATCACCAAGCAGGTGCCAGCCAGTCTCGCTAAAACTGCAGAAACTGCAGAAATAGACAGCTAAAGGAATGAATTAAACTCTCTTGCATGGCCCCCCTTACTGAGCCCCTTTGTGTATTGGGTGCACATGGGTGGTCTGGTGCATGTGGTCTTTTCTTCCTCACTGGGGCCCATTATCCAGCTACTCTGTGGTGCCTGTGTTTCCAACTTGGATTTGCCAGGACTACCAGCATTTTTCTGCCTGTATTACCGGCAAGCCTATGCTCATAATGTTACTGGCCCTCATTACGACCTTGGCGGAGAACCATGGTGCTATTAGCACCATGGTCCATGGCGCTAAGCTGCCAACTCCGCCATGGTGGTTGGCGGACTTACCGCCCCATTCCGACCTTGGCGGGGCGGTAAGTCCCCAATCCCCATTTACCCTTCCCCATTCCCATTTTTGCCCCATAGGGCATAATGGGAGTGGGGAAGGCGTTAATTACGCCACCGTAAATTACGGTGGCGTAATTAACAACGAGGTCCCTTAGCGCCATGGATTTTAACACCTGCTAAAAGCAGGTGTTAAATCCGCCATGGCGCTAAGGGAACTCGTACTCAGGCGGTAAGGGTCGGCGAAGTTTACGCCGGCGTAAACCCCTTACCGCCTGGGTCGTAATGAGGGCCACTGTGTTTCCGTGATGCCGGTGTTACTGGCAAGTGCCTGGGGAGGTGCTGCTGCTACTATTGCCTGTGTTACTGGCACTGGTAGCACAGTGTTTGAGGTTACCGGTGCCGGTGTTACCCGTAAAATAACTCTGGATAATCCCGTCTGGTAATAGTGCCGATGTACGGTGTTACCGGCACTTTATTACAAGACTGTCACACTTGTAATGACCCCTATAGTCACACAATATTAAAATAGCATCCTTTGTGAATGGCCTGGACCTTTATCAGCTGTAACATCTAAGCTCTTAACCTGTGCCAAAGACTTGGCAAGGTTTTCAAAAATCAGAGAAGATGGGGATTGGGGAGAGATTGTTTCTTAGTGTTGGTTGCACCTCTTCCATCTTCCCCTTGCTAAGATGAAGTCCGCTTGAGTCCATCCAGGCGAGAGGTCATAGTTTGGTAAAATTAGGAGGTAGGATTTTACTTTACAAAGAACAGTTCGGTAATGGTGAAAAGTAGAACTATTAATACTAAAATTAAAAGTTGTGGAACTCAGTTCCCGGTGGTTCCTGGTCACTTTGACATCTTTGTGTAGGAAGGAAATGAGACAGAGAAACTGATGGCTAGTTACAACCGGGTTAGAGGTGAAATCTGATGAAGATAAACCAGTGTTGCTTGCCATAAAGGGTACAACCGGTGCCTTTGTACTATGCAAACCCAATGATATTGCACACAGGTGGAAATGGAAAACAGCTTCCACATGCAGTAGAAAAGCTACATTCCCGCTACCTATGTGCCCACCATGCAGACAACTATAGACCTTTATCAAGGGACTTCCTCCCACAGAGAAGCAGTGGGCGTGCACAATCCCTCATCTAGGATGCCGACATTTTAGCTTCAGGAATTTCATACAAAAGCTTAGAATAGGCTGTGGCACTCTTTAAAGTGTCTCTTAGCTAAATACAGACACCTCTTGCAGATGCTTGTCGGGCACATGGACATTTCGACAGGCTCGGACTGGCCTATAAGGCAATAGGGCAATGCCCGAACCAAAAATGCAAAATGCTAGTGTGGGCAAGATTTTTGGGTCAAAGTGGGCCACTTTTTTGGCCAGTGTGAGCCATTCTGATGAGTTCCTTCACTTTCAGCTAGAAGTTTTTACCATTGTTGCTTAATAAATATTGAGTCATATTTTATTTTAAAAAACTCCCCCTTGGGTACTATTCAGTCTGTCACAAAAGGAATGAATTGCCATTTGCCACTGTGGTGCACTTTTTCGTTGTTGCGCTAGACAATTTTATGCCCCAGTCCGAACCTGCATTTCGATGAACTGTTGGGAAATAATGGAGGCTCTTGAAGAGGCTGAATTTGTTCTGGATGGAAATTACGTGTTTTGTTTAATTCTAGGTTTTAGAGAGGGCAGGGGTGGAGCCAGCTTCATAATATTGGAGAGCTGGAGACAGATTTAAAAAGCAATATATTGCTGTCAGGTTACACATAAATTTAGCTGCAGTAGGCGCATTAACCCATTAGGTTGTTGACTATGTTCCGCCTTCCTCTGAGACCAGGATACTGAATATCTATTGCACCTTCCTTTAGCCATTAAATACATCTTTACCCTCCCCCAAAGCCCTCAAGACCGCTTTTCAGGATATTTAGTTACACAAAGAGATGCTTATCATCGGGAGGCGTGAGCCATCTCAAAGCTGAGCAGAGCAGTTAAGTCTCTGGCTTCATCATGGGGGTATTTTGATATGGGCAGGACACGCCACTGTCCCCTGCCACTGCTGAATGTCTATGCTAACAGACCAAAGATGACAGTTTTCAGTCAAAAGGAGAATTGAGTCAAAAGCAAAATGGCCAAAGACTTCTGACTTAGTCAAAGTGGGGTTGTGTCCGGAATTTCCATGAACAACTAAAAAGTCCTAACACAGCGGAATGTTTTCTGTGTTTAGACATTAGTGCTCAGCTTAAAAACGTGGCGATGATTGAGTCCACTCTGGCGCAGAATCAGAGCTGCTGCGAAGCACACATTACCCGGCCCTGAAGTTTGGCCCTCCGTGGTCACCGAGACAGTCTTTCATTCTTGGCAAAGAACGCCAGTCAACAGAAGAGAATGTGAGGTCCCTACGAGTTTCAGTTCCACAATCTGTCGGCACAGCTTGTTTCGGTTGCTGTCAATCACCGCCTTAAACATGCGGCTTCACCGGAAACACCAGCAGTCAAATAAACTGCCAAGGCAGAAATGCAGCAGCCGTGGAACCAAATGACTACATATTGGGGAGGCAACAGAGCGAGTACTTCCTGCGACTTCTAATTGTATTTAAAGTGAAGTCCCTGAAAACACTAGTGATATTTCTAAGGTGAAGACTGTTGCATAATCTGGACCAAATCCGGCCAAACCCTCCCTTTGTACTTTATGACTTTCACGTCCAGTCCGACGTGGTTACCGTTCTGCTTATTCATTTTCCCCGTTTTGCATAACTATCTCAAAAATAGATCAGGTGACGGTTTCCCACATTCAAACATCCTTCCTGTTTGCGTTTCATAGCAACATTGCGGCTGGAGTCCACGAGAGACTGACTCTATCAAGTTAGAGAAAACGTGTGCCATCCAGTACAACTTTAAGAGCAGCTTGCACACTGTGATCAGCAACCGTACACTTAGCGGCACAGTCCTTTGACAGGCCTCAGACAAAATCATAATTCTATTGCAAGACCAGAGGCTCGGATTATGCTTATCTCTTCTCTTCATTTCTCGAGCAACAATGTAAATGAACACCACTCCTAGTGCAAACATAAGAAAAAACTACAACTTCCATGTCAAAAAAGTATTTGACAGGCTTCACTTTTACCATGTGACTCTTCCAACCAATCTCATTCCTTGGAAGCCTTAACTATTGCTGTTTCTCTGTGTTCCTCATCTTTCTTTGCTGCTTAGGCATCAGATAAGTACTTTTTCGCTTATGCTTTCGTTCTTGACTGGGTGTGTGTGATTGCGCAGCAGCGCAAAACTTTTATTTACACTGTCGATTACCTCAGGCCGCTTCCGCAGCCCGCCGTGGCTGTCGCGGGAGGCGCAAGGTGGAACAGTTCTGCATTCTGAAACAGAGAACTGGCTGACGGAGCACGTTGGTGCAGGAGCTCCTGCACCTCCCTAGTTCAGTTGCTCTATTACAGGGCAAGGGGGCAGATTGCCGCGGAAGTCACCGGCAAGGCGTGATGGAATTCCCAGGGTTCCGGTATTCATCCGACATACTTCCTCTGCGCCCATTAGATTCAGATTGCAGTTACAGAGCCGGTGGGTTTCAGCACGCTGCGAGGCAGTGACAGCAGGCTGCAACTTCAATTATGTATCACAGGCAAGGCCTACATGTGCAAAACAACAGACGAACCTAAGGTGTCCCTGATGAAAGTAGGGTGCTATCTAACGAGCGTCAGCTCGACAAACTGAGCAACACCAGTATAACGGCTGTGGAACGGCTGGGGAACGAACGGGCACAGTCCCAGTAAAACCTGTGCTGCCGGGTAGGCAGCAGACCCCATAACCCGCTCAAGATTACTGATGGAGGCAGGCTCAAGGCTACCTGCATATACCCACTTAGTTGTATAGGAAGCGCAGAGCTTACGTGATGAGTAGGCGAGGAACCAAGAGCTCCAGTGTGGAGTCTGACGAGCCACGTACTAGCCGCGGCAGGATAGAGCCCAATGTGGGGCAAGTAGTCCAGAAGGCGATCTGTGCCAGCATGAGGCCGTTCAGCAAACAGCTGAACGTGGCGGAAAATTGGATAGGCTTCTCGCAAGGCATGCAGGAGTAAATAAGTAGCTCTCTGATGGAGCCAACTGCCTGGTCTAAGAGAGGGGGAAGAAAGAAAGACCCTTGGGTCTACAGTGCCCATATGGGCTCGACACACAACAAACGCAGAAGTGGCAAACTGGCGAGGTCGCTGGACGAGCGTGGCCACCCATACATCTGTGTATCCTCTAACCCAGATGATTAAGAAGATGGGAGCTGGCCCGAGTTGTCAGACTGGAGCGCAGATGAGAGAGAAGAGTCCTCCTCGAGCGCGTGAGCGATCCATAAAGCGACAGAGAAAAGCAGAAAAAGGCCAAGAGAGGAGGCTGCCCAGGGCGACGAGTTTAACCCTCAGGCCCTACTGCACCCCAGAACTGGGGAAGAGGCTATTCACTCCGTTGGACAAGGAAGCCAGAAATAAGCTGAGATAGGAATGCCCGAGGCCCCACATCCCGAATAAAGTAGCGGACACACTGGACATCGATGACCGTGGGTCAGTATGGCAAGGAAATCAAAAAAAGGATCGACAGGTTCTGGAGGTCGTGCCATGGCTAGATGTTGGGTGTTGTAGGGCCACTAACAAAAATCCTGCATACGGCGAAGGACCAGAAGGAGCCAGGTCCCCTCTGCACAGAAAAACAAGCAACACCAGACATGTTTTGTCTTTTTTTCCATTCAGAGGGGACTTGGCCTAGCAGTTTGGGCAGGGCTGCTCCCATAAGTGGCAGTATCTGACTGATTTGCATATGGCTGGACCCCTTTTGCAATGGCACAGACGGGCTAAAAAATGGTGGTGTGGAAGGTTGCCCAGAGCAATGCCAGTGGTTCAGATTAATTCAAAACCTTCCACCCAACACTTTTTTGGTTTCAGTTTGTCTCCCTATGTGAGAGAGGATATGCCCAGACATGGGTCCCTTGCTCGCTGCGCCATAGGGAACCAAGCTGCACCTCACTGAGGAGGCTCAACAAGGCCGAAACATGTCTGGGGTTGCTTGTGTTTCCATGCAGAGGGCACCTGGCCTAGCAGTTCGGGCAGTGCTGCTCCCATTAGTGGCAGTACCTGACTGATTTGCATATAGCTGGACCCCTTTTGCAATGGCGCAGACGGGATAAAAAACGGTGGTGTGGAAGGTTGCCCAGAGCAACGTCAGTGGTTCAGATTAATTCAAAACGTTCCACCCATCACTTTTTTTGGTTTCACTGATCTGATGTGGGCAAATAGGGCTCTTAAAGCTGTGCATTGCTCACTTGTTGAGAGTCGTGGGTGAGGAGCAAAAGCCAGTCACTCATCGCAGAAGTGGAGTAGGGCGAAAGAGATATAGAGTAACATGCCAACACCTTAAATAAAACAATTATCCATACAAAGCTAGATTATATATTGTATAGCTCTGAAAAGCAGGTAGTTTTAACTTGTAAAGGTTGTCTTTTTGTTAAAAGCATGCCATATTGCTAGAACGAATGATTCAACAGTCCATAACCACCAGAGTTATGGTGAACTGTGAGGATCATGCTGGGTCCAGGGACTCACTAGGACTCGGCAACGTTCATATATGCCTGCAATGATAACAACAGGCTAGCTGAGACCACACTTGAGCTAACCATGATGGTGAGCATGTTTTTTTTCAGTGGCAAACAGAGTGCTGAATCATTGGCTGAATGGAAATTGGTCCTTATGCTGAGTGCGATTAAGGTTAGGGTCAACGGCTGAGTACACAATCAGGATTCCCATCTACTAGGTGCTGCTGAGATGCTACTATAGATAGCTTGTGGTCCAGTTCTTCACATCATCCTTCACATCATCCTCCACCCCATGAGGAACTGGTTTCCCAAGTCATAATTAGGTCCAAAGAAGACTGAATTGGGTTGAAAGCAATAGCAGCAACGGTACCTTTTGGTCAGGTTTTTGCAGCTGCGATCTGGTCCCTGATATCAAATGTCCAGCTCCGACCTCCATGGCAAGTTTTGTTCAATTTTCTTCGACTATGACTTTAAAGTAGCTTGTTTTGGTAAGGTCAAGGACTGTTTCAATCTTCTGTGGATCACTGGACCTTGCATCGCAGATTCTCTCTAACCGATGAATAGCTCATGCACAACACACTCACCTAGAGAACAGGATGATGCTGAAAGACAAGGGTGTGATGCCCTGATCTGGCCGACAGAATGTTATATTCCAGGTGTGGCTAAACGGAGTACTACAGTGGGAACTAATGGTGATGTGGATTATTACAGCTGAGCACTTAGTACTGGAGGAAAATGGTATGACACACTCTATAAATCACCAAATTATTATTATTATTATGAAAATGGTATTCTCAGAGATTGGAGTAACACAGGCACCACAGATGGTTTTTCTACATTTCCAGGGTTTGATGCAGATCTTCCAGTCTAACAGAGACATTTCCCACACAGTGCTGGCACTGCAAGAAGTGCAAGTGGACCCTGACACCTGTAACAGGTAAAGAGTTACTTCAGAGCAAGGAGGTACAGGCTTCACGTGAGGGGTGGCACTAGGTAAGAGGACTTGAGAAGCTTTGCAGTTGCAGGTGTTGCCTGTTGGCCATGAGTAAGTGGATGGGCAGCAATTGGCTGAAATTGAACAGGGACAAGACATAGATCCTGGTGGTCTACCACCCACATGGCCCTCGGGCGGCTGTTTCTGCGTCTGCTTCGACTTGGTCTCCGGCCTTCTGGCCCATGGAACTCTGACCATGTCACTCCCTGGTCTCGGAGGTAAGAAATCTGGGAGTAATTTTTTCTGCTTCTCTGTCGATGAATGGTCAAGTTGCGGGCCATCTGTAAAACAGGATTCTTCCAACTTCAAGTGCTTCGCAAGGTTCTGCCGTCCCTCCCTTTCCAACTGAAGCCTCTGGTTATGGCCTCCTTAGTTCTTAGTCGGCTGGATTACTGCAACTCTCTTTTTCTGGCCCAACCTCTGTAACTCCTCTATCTTCTGCAGCTCCTTCAAAACTAGGTTGCACATATTAGTACTGGTACCCCATACGGTGCCCACATCTCCCCCATTCTTAGATCACTGCATTGGCTCCCAGTTCTCCAGCGGGTTCGATTCAATTGGCTGGTGATAGTGCATCAGGCTTTTTTTTGGCTGTGGTGCTGAATATCTCCAGGAAAATGTCTGTCCCTATGTGCCCTCTCACGTACTGCGGTCTAAGGTCTCTTGTCTTCTTGTGATGCCGCGCTATTAGTTCGATCAAGTGGGGGCAAGCTCTTTCTCTGTGGCAGCCGCTAAATTGTGGAACTCCCTTCCGGTCTCATTAAGGGCCACAAAAAATCTGTTTGTTTTTCATCAGCTGTTAAAAACCTACTTGTTTTAAATATTCTTCTCGCGTTCAGCTAGTTCTTAAATCCTTGCGATCATTTTAGCACCAAGATGATCCGGCGTGCGTGCGCTTTACAAAATCAATTAACATAACATAACAGGTTTTTATCTCTGCCAACTTTAGGTCGCCTGCCTCACCCCCTCCTCGTCCACCTCCGTCCTACTGCTAGGCCCCTTCTCTTCCTTCTCTTTCCATATAGCACTTTGAAGGGGCTGTTAATCAGTATACGATCAATTAATTGACATGCAGAACATAATATGAGGAGGGCTCTGGGCCGCTCCTCCTGCCGCCCTCTTTCCTTTTAAATCACTCTTATTTCCCACTTGACTCGTCTCCCATGCTCATTTTTCCCTCCCTGGATCTCAAGGTCTGCTGAAGAGGTATACATTCCTGTTAAATTAACAACCAGGTGTTTTACTTTTTTAGTTCCCAATCAATAAACCAAGTCCGCAAAGAGGAACCAAAGGCAGGCATGATATACATGTGGCTCTATCTAGAGGAAAAGTGGGTTGCCTTGAGGACATCGACCCTGTCCCAAAGAAATTGAGGTTCATTACACTGGCAGTTGGAAACTGCTCTGTGCAGCCTGGGCCTAATCATGGAGCACACGTGGTATTTGAAAGCGCCCTACATGGTCCTAAGCACCATATGAGCAAACGGCATTGCACATTTGTGTTGCCCATGAAACATACTCTGGCAGGTTTACTAACAGGCAGAGAGTCCCAAGGCAGACAGGCACACCTGCATGTTGTGTTTGTAGTAAATGTGAGAGAGACTGACATCACGCTACTCGCTCTTCCCTGTGACACAGTCCTGGCTAACTTTTTATTATGACAAATAGATTCACTTCTGCAGTAAAATCCCTGTGTGATGCCCCTTTCACTGTTCCTTATTGCGCAGCTGGTCATTAAGAAGCCACACATTGCATCCTTTCACTGGGATTGGGACATAAACACATTGGGCCTCATTACGACCCTGGCGGAGTGGGTTTACGCCAGCGGTATTCGCGGCGGACCCGTCCGCCCCACTACGAGTTCCCGTAGCGCCATGGAGCGTTTTCCGCCTGGTTTTTCCGGGCGGAGAAATCCATGGCGCTACGGGACCTTGTTGTTAATTACGCCACCGTATTTTACGGTGGCGTAATTAACGCCTTCCCCACTCCCATTATACCCTATGGGGCAAAAATGGGAATGGGGAAGGGTAAAATGGGGATTTACCGCCCCGCCAAGGTCGGAATGGGGCGGTAAATCCGCCAACCCCCATGGCGCTATCGGCAGCTTTCCGCCGTGCTCCATGGTGCATTTGGCGCCACGATTTCCACCAGGGTCGTAATGAGGCCCATTGTAACTAAGGCCAGGAGGAGATTGCAAGTGAGAAGGCAGTCATCGAGAATAGACATGCTGAGATGGGCTATCTCCAGATTTGATATGCAAGCTGCACGGGGTGACAGGGGTGCAGGCCTAATGTGCAGTGGCCACATCTGCCTAGGCAAGTAATGAAGTGGCACATCACAGCGGATGGGTAACCCCTAAACCATGGAACTGGGGAACAACAATATATCACAAGAAAATCCCAAAGGGGAAAAAGGAGTTCACATGGAAGAGTACTATATTAGTTTGAGTACTCAATTGTGGAGAATAGAGGCGAAAAAGAGAAGGAAGCTCAGTCATAAATATTCACGTTTTCATTTTTAATTTATTACCATTATAAAATAGCATAATATACAAACATCACAACAAAAAATAAAATAGATGAATTAATTTATAGTATAAAATACTTATCAAATCTAATGCTTTACACCATTCAATCGCAATTTGATTGCCACAGTTCATAACCTCGTATTACTCAAGGTAAAATACCACTGTCTCATTTTTAAATTTCATTCAAATAGTGGAAATGCTGTGGAAAAAGCGAATAGTTAACAATTGGATAAAGTGCTGAATGTAACCAAGTGCTAAGTACCAAATTGTTAATAAGGAATAAAGTACTGAATGCAAAAAAGTGCAAGGTGCCGAATGCAAAAAAGTGCTGGGTGCCTACTGTGCATACATGATCTTCAAATATCATAACAGTTTCGGCGAAATCAACCTATCTGGCTCAATAGTCAGTTCCTTAGGGCTAGACGAAACTGTACCAAAGTTGAAGACTATAAGATACAGGCGAACATTATTGAAGATAGATTGCATCAGCGAGGCTATCCAAAACATTTACTTCGTCAGGCTCGTAAAAGAGCCAGATCTCAACATCGAGATATCCTCCTTGAGAAACATTCTCGGGAAGACATTACTAAGGAGCGGCTAGTTTGTGCCATAACTTTCAACACCTTTCACCACAAGATCAAACAAAGCATTATGAAACATTGGCATTTGCTCCAATTAAATAATCCAGGACTTGAAAAACCTATTTTTGCATTCAAGAAAGGCAAGAACCTTAAAAGTTGGCTCACTAAAGCTGACAGGTCGAGTACTGGACCTAAATCGAATACGGTGACAGGACTGTGGGGTGGTAAACCCATCCAAGGTCATTTTTCATGCGGTTTTTGCAATCAATGTGCTTCCACAATCACTGGAACCTTTGTAGCGATTAATGGTAAAAATTGGAACCTTAAGCATCATACCACGTGTAACACTAAAAATGTGATTTATGTAATTATCTGTCCCTGCGCCCTAACGTACATTGGCAGAACATCTAGGCCTATTAAAACTAGAATTGGTGAACATAATTCCAAAATTCGAAACAAAATTGTGTCTGCCCCTTTAGTGTCTCATTTTGTTGAAAATAATCATGATCTGAACAGTTTGAAATGGTGTGTTTTGGAAAAAGTCTATGGCACTGATGTTTACAATACAGCAGCCCGTTTGGCGCAAAGGGAACAATGGTGGATGTACAACACCAATAGCTATGCGATAGGATTAAATCGCCAAGAAGAATGGCTCCATTGTATACCTTAACATGTAACATAAATAAATATCTCTTTATTAGAGCCCTGCAGGTGTCTTCTTACTCGGTTTTGCTTATGATGATTCAATATATCTATACCAGCAAATCTTGCCTTTGCCCCTGCATTTTAGAGATTAAGTCCCTTTCGAGTATTAAAATAACTTAAATCTGATGCAGGTATCCTTACTTTGATTAGGGGGTCTTTCGCGTGTATTGATGAATATAGCCGCGGTTATAACACTCTATGGCGTCTTTTTACGCCAGTCTTTTAAATATAGCTGGCTTATTCCTAGTATGCTACTATTGTTAGCATACACTCGTTGTCTCTTTTCTTTTCACTGCGAGGCCGCACCTAGTCCTTTTTTAGTTTTCATGGGACCAAGGGCATACATGCAGTCCTATTTCCGTTTCTAGCACCGCGAGTGTTTATACAACACACAGCCGCGGACGTAACATCGGACGGCGTACACCTCAGGCGGTTGCTTTCATAGACGAGAGAGAAGGCTCGTTCTGGGTGAGAACTTTGGTAAAATCTTTTTTTATATACACTTATAGGTTCTCCCCTTTGCGAGGCGAACGTAGTCTCTCTTACAGTATCAACGGGACACAGGGCACACATGGGGCTATATTTATGTCTCGAGTCCCGCGTATTTATATATTCAGTCGAGGAGAGCATATCGGCCGGCGCAAATCTACGCCGGCCGTTTAGAAACCCAGAGAGAAGATTTTCCTAGATTAGAATTGTGATATCACTATATTGGTTGAAAATGGGCTCACGAAGAGGTCAAGAATTGTGGGTTGTAGCATGACAAATAAGGACAGGCTTGTGTAAGTGGTATTTACCTGACTCAAGCATCTGTCCATTGCGTCCGATGAAATTACAATCTATTTCAATATTTCAATTCCACTTATTTTAGTTTTTTTAAAGGCTCGGAGGCCACCTGTCTGTCTGAATCTATCTAATTTTGATGCAGCTTGTTTTCCATCTTAAAATGCTTTTGTAATCGCTGCACTCAATGATTTGCAAATATTAAAATGCAAACTTGTTCTATATCTTTCACTTAGGGATCTATGGCCCTGTAGTTGTTGGCTTCTTCCGACTGGACCTCACATCGTCCAAGATTCATGGATTTGGATTATTCTTTATCCGTATCCATAATTGAGTCCATTGCGGTTATGATCAGTGTTGGAAATATTCAACATTTTAAGGTTGGTAATAGAGGGGACAACATACTGATCTGCTCCCTGTGGAGATGGGGGACACTGTGTTTTAGCAATTGAAGTTTGAGATAATCTTGTGACATCTCTTTTAGCTTCTTATTTTTGTCTTTTTAGATGTAAATTTACTTGCATCATCAGTCCTGTTTGAGTGGCGGATCGAAACTAACACATTTTTCGGCACCACTTTTGGACCAACTTAGGTGAATATATATATATATCCCCAGGTTTCATTTGTATGGCTAGAGGCATCGAATATTAGGAGGCTCATTTATTATATTCTGTATTTTAACATAAAGTTTCTATGTTTTTTTCTATTTTGTTTGTTTTATGTGTTTTTAAGGGTTAACGTCTCTAAACAGACTTCCAGATCTACAATCAAGCCCTCATGAATTGTACAAAGTTTTACCTGTGAGAACTACTGAATGATAGACAAAAATTCAAGCATTAGTATGTTCCAGGTTCACATTTGCAATATTCAGTGCGCCCTGAAGAAGGCGACTACTGGCTCGTTTTATTGAGCCAGATAGGTTGATTTCGCCGAAACTGTTATGATATTTGAAGATCATGTATGCACAGTAGGCACCCAGCACTTTTTTGCATTCGGCACCTTGCACTTTTTTGCATTCAGTACTTTATTCCTTATTAACAATTTGGTACTTAGCACTTGGTTACATTCAGCACTTTATCCAATTGTTAACTATTCGCTTTTTCCACAGCATTTCCACTATTTGAATGAAATTTAAAAATGAGACAGTGGTATTTTACCTTGAGTAATACGAGGTTATGAACTGTGGCAATCAAATTTCGATTGAATGGTGTAAAGCATTAGATTTGATAAGTATTTTATACTATAAATTAATTCATCTATTTTATTTTTTGTTGTGATGTTTGTATATTATGCTATTTTATAATGGTAATAAATTAAAAATGAAAACGTGAATATTTATGACTGAGCTTCCTTCTCTTTTTCGCCTCTATTCTCCACAATTGAGTACTCAAACTAATATAGTACTCTTCCATGTGAACTCCTTTTTCCCCTTTGGGATTTTCTTGTGATAAGTAATGAAGTGGCGCCACCAAACAGTGGCCATAGCTCTCAATCCTTCAAGCTAACATTAGCTCCGGCTATGCCAGGGACGTATTTACATAAGGGGCAGCACAAGGGAACAGTTTTGCCCTTTCTACAGTCATTGCTGGAAATTAAGGGATGCAATGATTGGAGCTTTTCTACTAGTCTAGTTCATAAACTGCTTGTCGACTAACATCTACAACACTGCAATACCCTGCTCTTTTTCACTATCACCTCATCAATTCTATTCCAACTTTGTGCCTTCTCTACCTACTCCTTTTGTCTCGCCTATCCCCTACATTTCCCTTTCACATCTTCCTCTGTAGTGCTTCAATCAGCTTGGAGGTGGTATTATGCGCTTTGCAAGATACATGTTTCTAAGGGCAGACCCCATTTTGGACAAAAATAATTACTAAACCTCTGTTAACACTTTTAAGATTATGATATTCATGTCTTGGCAAACTGAGCTAGAGATCAGCCTGGTAGGGCTAGAATAGCACTCCAAGTCATTATCTTCCCTGCACAAACATCAGGAGAGGCCACCACCGAGGAGTGGAATGGGGAAGTGGCTATGACAAAATCTCGACTCGTGGTAGGTGAGACCTCCCCATGTCACGTCATACCTACGACCATATGCAAACCAAATAAGTGGCTGAGTAACTCCCTCTAGGTTCTAGAATAGGCTTCTGCAACCTGCAGCTCTCCAGATATTTTGGACACAACTCCCATGATCCCTCACTGTTGACCATGCTGGTTATAAAGTATGGCTTGTCGGAGATTTAGGTGGTGCACATTTTCGGATGGTGCACATTTCAAATTGGCCAGGCATCACATCTAAGACTCCTGCAGAAGGGATATGATAGGGTGTGAGACGCTGGTGTGAGACAGCATTGAAAATTCATACGAACCAATGGAGGGGTAACTTGGGATTTACCCTGTTAGGGCAGTGCAAGAGCAGGTAGTGTAGGGATTAATATCTAACTTCTAACATAATGAACCTACTAATTCTTAACATGTAACCAATTAATATGTTTAGAATGGGACAGCTGAGTTGATGGCACATGATGCAAATCATTGGTGCAAACTTAGGGTGCAAACTGGGGGGGTGTAAATGGGGCTGCAGGCACAGGCTCTGCGATGCTGCTTAGAAAATAAATGCAGAAATTAAAACTGCTTTGCAATGGGAGACGTGACTGTTAAAGAACATGGAATGTGCGGAAATCATGTTGTTTAAACAGTCCATCGTGTTGTGAGATATTAGCGCAGGGAGCTAGGATAAAATGTTATACATTGATTCCAGCGCCAATTGATCCAAAACTCTGCTCAATAGTGATGGTAGAAAAGAATAGAGACTTTTGGAAGGTTCCAGGATGCTTGGCTTGATGCATGACATCACAGCCAGGGGCAGGGAGATCATATACTTTATGTAAGGGCATATATATATACATATATATATATATATATATATATATATATATATATATATATATATATATATATATACACATATATATATATATATATATATATATATATATATATATATATATATATATATATATATATATATATATATATATATATATATATATTACTGGGCCTGCGATGGCGGCCCAGTAGTTATGGTTGAGTTGCTAAACCCATAGGAAGAGCACTTTTTGGGTGGCTTATAACTTTGCTCCCCCTGGACGAATCCTCACCAAACTTTTCAAAAATAGTAGTTGACCTGCTCTGGATTATTTTGCCAAGTTTGGTGAGGTTTTGTCAAGGGGTGGGCAAAGTTGTAGGGGGTACCAAAATTGTTTTTCTTTCCACAGACATAATGGGGAAAAAACTTTGTTCACACCTACAGCCCGAACCGCTGGACGGTTTTTCACTAAATTGGCAGCAGGGGTGGCAGCTTGGTCCTGAAAGCGCGCTTTTGTTAATTTGGTGTAAATCCGTCCAGTAGTTTAAAAAAAAGATATTTGTGATATCTGTGTCCGGTCCGCGGACACACTTCCCTGTTGGGGCCGCGGACCGGACTCTGATTGGCTTAGAAGGCAACGTGGTGTCCGCAGACATCAGACGTGCCCACTGATTGGATGGTGTGAAATGTGTCAGATTTTTGGAAACGCCTCAATCTTGGATTCGCGGACAGCGGCAGGGGTCCGCGGACATCGCGGTAAAAACATATTAAAAAACACAACATTGCAATTGTCAAACTTACCAAATAATCTCTGGGGAGGTGAGGGGTGATGAGGATGGGATGGCATATGGCTGCAGGAAGCAAAAGAACGGGTGTTTTTCACCATAAAAGTCCACGAACAGTCCGGATGTTCGCGAACAGTCCTGTGAAGTTCGCGGACACCTCTGCATTACAGGGTTGGTGAAAAGCAGTTCTTGGATGGCTTATAACTTTGGCGCCACTTAATGAAACTGCAATTATATTCTTGACCAGATTCTGAATGTGTCTGCAAAGTTTGGTGAGATTCTGTCAAGAGGGGGCAAAATTAGAGGGGAATTTTAAAATATTGTAAAGGCTTATAAATGTGGTGCCATTTGACGAATCTACACAAATGTTTGAAAAGAGAATATAGATCTAGAAATAAATGTTTTTGCAAAGTTTGGTGGGATTCTGTCAAGAGGGGACAGAATTAGAGGGGGGGGTCCCAAAATATTGTAAATCTTATAAATGGCTTATAAATGGCTTATAAATGTGGTGCAATTTGATGAATCTACACAAAAGTTTGCAAAAAGATTTTAGATCTAGATATACATGTTTTCATAAAGTCTGAATGGATTTTATCAAGTGGGGACTAGGTTATATGACTATTGTATGTGCATACATTTGACACATTTTAAAAAATAAAACATGGGTGGATTTCCAGCAAACTTGTGCCAGGGGCATTGGCAAGGACCTGAAAGCATGGTTTTGCAAATAAGCCCGTGTTTTATTTTATAATGTAGGTACAAAAAATAGTGATATACTTTTTGGTGACTGAGGTGTAGCCTGTGGCCATGGGCAGAGGCCAGATTGTCTGGATCATGGAATAAGGTCATGATCCGGACAATCTGGCTACTGGCCATGACCACGAGGGACAACACATGGATTAAAGTGAACATGTCCACCTGGGACTGGCTTTGTGGTAAAGTTATTCGAAATTGGGATAGGTTTGAAAGGGAAGAAAAATGTGCTCGTGGTAATATGGTCATAGGGTTCTCTTTTTGCCTTCTGCAGGTTGCTATGGAAAGCGAAGAGAGGCCCTGTATGGAACCCTGCCTCCCCTTTCCATGGTGGCCATCTTGGAAAAAAGATTTCCCTTCCTACACCGGGACGTAGGAAGAAAAGTCTTTTTTTTAGCATCTCGGGTTCCCGCTTTGGGAACCTAGGGTGCTAATGCCTTCATCCCCCATTACAGGGGCTGGAAAGGGGGGATAATGGTCCAGAGACCTCGTTATCCACCCTCACTTTGTTTGGGCTGATAACCTGGGCTGCCGGGCAGGTATCCACCGTTCCAGTCCCTGTAACGGGGGATGAATGCCACAATATTCACAAAATGCAAATGGAAATGTTCGAAAATCTTATTGAGTCTATGTACTTTACTGAGAAATGTAAAGTAGATGGAGTCTATATGTTTTTTTTAGTTCTATCTTTCAACTGTGAAAGATGGTTCCTAAAGGAACATTTATTTTGTTGTTTTCGGATGTATTTTCTTTTTTGGCAGGAGAGCTTAGAACGAAAGGTGGGAAGGGAAGTGAGGGAAGAGGCACCAAACACTAATATGGAGGGACAGGAGGACAGGGGAACATTTTCCGTGTGTGTTATTTCTAACGTATGGGGCAGGGTTTCTCATGCTCCTTGATTACAGCGGTGGTGGTGGCTCTTGGGAAGGAGGTAATGCATTAGCTGATGCCATTATTAAAATAAATAGCAGTTTTGCTAAAATTATTCCAAGTATGTACTGTCTACTAGATTGTTAATGGATAATGAGTAGGAATAGATGGAGGAGCTGTGCAAGGGAAATTTTGAATTTGAAAGTTCCTAGGTCAGTAGAAAATGCAGTACCGACCTGTACGTGAAGCACAGATCTTATCGTGAAGTGCGGACAGGATTTCGGACACGTCATCATGCTGCGCATCAGCGTATGGTCATGTGGCACTGTCCAGAAGGTCTGCAATGAAGTCTGATGTTCGTAGACGTCTACGGATGCACAGCCAGTTGAAATAGTTGCAAAAAGTGTATAGAAGTGTTAAAAATGATTCCAGAAGGTGGGAAATGGCAGAGTTTTAAGGTGACACTTTGTAAATTGGACAAAAATATTGCTATATTGGGTAAGTATGATATTAGTAAATTGTAGGAAAATAGCATGCACTGGTAAAAACCAATGAAATTCCCTGAAAAAACTTTGTTAAAGGGACATTATGGTCAATTTGCACTAATAAAAACCTTTGAAATTCAATGAAAGAACTTTGTTAAAAGGACGTTATGTTTAAGTTGCACTAATAAAAACCTATGAAATTCAAAGAAAAAATGTTGTTAAAGGGACGTTATGGTTAAGTTGCACTAATAAAAACCTATGAAATTCAATGAAAAAACTTTGTTAAAGGGACGTTATGGTTCCAAGCAAAACCGAAAACCCCCAGAAATTTGCCCTTTATGGTAAGCTAAGCAACCATAACTCGCGCCAACACCGTGCACTGCTAAGACTAACACCCAGGACATCAAAGATGACATTACAAATGCCATTGATGGATTTTCATTCTTGTATCATTGAAAATGTCATTGTGAGTTCATTGCATTACATGTGTTGTTTTGTTTTTCACGAACACTGTGTGTTAAACTGAGAATTTCAACTGCTTGTAAAATACATGCAAGAATTAACTGCATTAGCTGCATCTGTTTTTGTGTGTGCTCTACTTATTCATGATAACGCAGCAGAGACACATGCAAAGTTAAGGGGTGTTTTATACCACTTGCGGTAAAAGTACGATGCACCAAAACACTGTGATCTGAGTCAAATCATAATAAGCTAATTTCTCCATTTTATAAATACATGCTCTTGCAGGTGATCTGGTAAGTCTACCTAGCAATCCAATATAACTATGGTAGAGAAACTGTGCATATAGTGCAGCACTAAGTCCTGTTTTTGTTTTGGCTAAGGATCCCGGTATAAAAATAACATCAGCTAGCCCTGTGCTCTTGGCAAACTAGGAATCCTCACAAAGATATCCTAAGGGCTGGCAGGAACCCAATCCTCTTTTTTTTTTACAATCCTTATGGCATCCTGACTGCCATGCAACTGGTGGCTATATGAAAATGTTTCTCATTCTAAAATTACATTATCACAATAGTATGGTATTCCTTGTTATTATTTTGTTCCAATATTCTCGGTTCTTTATTCTCCTGCTACCATTTTTTGGCTCAGCAATCTCAGGGCACTGTGTTTTATGGGCCTCAGATACCTTGCATAGTAACTTAGTGTCATTCAGCTCATGCGCTGCATATTTCGGCTCATTATCCTGTCAATAGGTCTGAATGGTGCTCTGAGGCTTGCACAGTATTCCGATTGCATTTTCCATCTGGCAAAGTGGTACGGCTCAGCGAGCACCACACATTTGGTGGATGTTTCCTACCAGGCTGAGTCCACAATCTAAGCTAGAACCAAAGCAGTTAGCTGCATGGCCGTTCTGTGCCTTCGCCAAATCAGCTATGCCACATAGCCAACACTACATTTCTACTGCCATTCGAGGAACGTAAAAAAAGCTATTGTGAGAGTCACACATTTTCCATCGCTTGCATTGGTGGGGGTCACATGGCTGGATGTTAAACTAAGCTTATAATCAAAAAATGTAATACTGTCAAACCTGGTCAACTCGAAAGTGTCCCTTGCTCGAAGCATCACCCTGCGCAGAACATCTCTGGAAAATTAAAACAATGTTGCATATTAGAATAATAATTTCGGACCTTACTGTATTCACAACCAACCTATTTTGCGCAAGGCATTAGTGATTTTGTATATAAAATCAAGTGCAAAATGGGTGATACACTGTTGTAAATACCACAATACCTACATCGATAGACCTCAGTATAGGCACCTAGCACAATACCCCTTGAGGGTAACCTTCCCCTGTTCTTGACACATTCTAATAACACAGCTAGTAGCATAAACTAGAGTAGGTTATCATCTCAGCTATTGCTTTAATTTTCCAAAAGGAGACACCCATGTCATCAGGTGAACAGACTGTTTCGGCTCAGTTCTTGTCAGCATCATGACCACTGTTAGCAGCTCACTTTGTGGCCAACAGGCAATAACTGTGGTTTTTGCGGGTTCCCCATGACACATCTCCAGATATTTTGCACTAGAACTCCCATCATACCTAGCCAATGACATCAATGGTGAGGGATTATGGGAGTCACAGTGCACAACATCTGAAGAGCAGACGTTTACTGACCCCTGACTACGACCTAAGAGGCTTTGGGGACAGGACCCAGGGTGCAATACAATATAGAGCTTGGAGCATCCTGAATGCTGTACCTAAGATGCGAAAGGACCATCTGAATACGCTGTGGGTGGCCTATGCAGAAAGGCCCATGAGGGACCCCAGAAACAACCAGACACAAGTATTCTTTGGAAGGCAAAACAGACTCATTTATTACATTTCTTACATCAACAAATGCAACAAAGACATACATAAATCACATCACCAAAGATTGTTACCTCATAATTACATAATCAGTTATGTCATTTACGTACTAGTGTGTGGGGGAGTAGTGGTGCTATACCCCATGCTATAGGACAGGCCTGTGGGAAATATTGGACCCCCTAAACTGACCAGACCCGCCCTTCCGGACTGGTGAGGACGCATGGCACCTTACTGCCCCGTGCCGAACCTAGGACCATAACCTAAATCAGCAATAAATCTTCCTTCCAGTGTCCAAAAATGTTTATGCCCCTCGCTCAATTCAATGCAATGTGCCCCAACCTATCGTCAGAGGACCACCGGTCTACCAGCCAGGGGCACTCTCCACTTTCCTGAAACAATATCTATGCTTGGCTCTCGAGACAGACAAAATGAACTGACTCTGTGATCACCTCACTGTTGTGCACCGAAACTACCATCTGGCACACATCTTCTCTCTCTCGTTATGTGGCCCATCAATCGCACCAACATATACAAAGACAACTTGCACCACTATGTCGGGAGTCTTTGGTGGAAGCCACCCGGGAATCCCCAGATTCTTCCTCTGGATTGGACTGACCACTGTGAGCCTCTTCACCCCAGTGCAGCCTGTAGACGTTACCATCACCCAAAGCAGTACCCTTACTTGTACTGATGGCCAGTTCACCGGCCATGCTGCCCGGGGTCATTACACCGTCATTGGGTGCCATCTAAAGATGCAAAAAGAAGACAGGTTTACACATCATATGTTAGACCCGCAAACACCACACCCAGACAGTTGCACCCTGCCATATAGCCTAGCCAAGACAACTTGCCCAACCCGTGCCAACCCTTGGTGCGTTCCAGTAGCACACTTCACCGCCCAATGGCACCCTGACCAGCCCCACACCTTTCACTGGTGTGCCCGAAAACACACTGAGAGCCTCCTTGCACCCTGAGGTAAAACCGCTGGGCAGTGCTAACCAGACCCACATGGCCAACCCATTGCAACTAACGGTACATCCCGGAATACCACTCGCCATCCCACAGTGACCTCAGCAGACGCTACCTGTCGTAGCCACCCCCCCAGTGCTGCCCACAGAGGGACCATCCACACAAATGTCTCCTAACACCAGGATTGCTGACGGGCGAGAAGCATCAATCACACAAGTCCCCAAGAAACCACACATCAACCTGCCAAGTAACCCGGGCCAATGCCCAGCAGGATGGTGTGGACCCCACCCAGCCACAGCCCTTGGGAAATAACCAGGGAGCTCACAGACCCTTCCTGCCCCGACGCCCCTCAGCCCCCACAAAGCAGGCCCTCCCATTCTAATGACCCTGGACACCAGGACTGCCACTAGGGGAAATGCATTTGCCCCACCAGCCTCCAAGCAACCCACACTGACACAATTGTCTCCAGTATGGGCACTGCCCCACCGACGGGTGAGGCCCCTCACCCGCCCAACTCCTTAAGTAACGATACCCGGGGAGCACCCCGACCCTGTGCCTGCATCGAGTGCCCTCAGGTCCCGGTCTCCCTGCCCCGTATTAAGTTCTGTTTGTGAAGTCATGAACCGAACACAAGCTGATAGTTAGAGCTTTACTTCATTTCATATGGTCACAGCTCGTATGCACCGAAGATGCACTGACAGAAGGTATTACGTTTACCCTGCCTCTCACGTAGCCCAATACCGCTACTCAAACTGATGCGTAGACCTTCACACACTGCGCTGACTGTGATATACCCACAATGCTCAGCTGGGAGGTGTGCCGCTCCTGCAGCCCTCCAACCATATGACTCTCTCCCAAAAGCGCCTGTACGAGCCCACTGGCCGCTGCCGTAATATCCCTGAGTGCCGCTTCCCCTTTAATGTGTGTGGAGGGACAACGCAGACTTTCCTGGCCAGACCTTAACACTGATGTCCCTCTCACTCTGTCCCCCCTGTCACTGGGTCCCTACTCTCTCACGGACTGCTTGGGGTTGGGGCTGCTCACCTCTGGAGCCCTGGGCTGGTGGATGTCTTCTTCTTCAGCGCTGGTGTGCCCTGTATCCTTCAGCACCTCCCAAAACATGTGGTTTTATTACTTCCCTCTTACTTTACTCTTCCTTGGCCCTTGACACAGGTCCTTTCCAAATCCTCATCGCCAATAATAAGTTCTATTCAATTGCAGATATATATAATAATAAGTAATAAGTATAGGGAAAGACATCCAACGGCCCCTCACTCTGGCCAGGTCTTCATCAACTGCCTTCACCAGAACTCAGAGCGGGGACCATTCCACACATCAACATTCCAACCTACCTCACTGATTCAACAAACCTTAGTCAGGACATAACACTCCGGCAGACCGTACCTGCCCAAAGTCCTACAGCCCACCCAAAGCCAGACCCCACACAGAAACACTGTGGCCAACAGGACTGCGGCCAGGGGGCAGCCTTCTATCAGGACACTTAAACTGGCCAATGCCCAGCCACACCCCTTGAGCAAATGATACCCGGGGAGCCCATATAACCACGGCCGGTGTCCCTGTGCCCTCACATCCCGATCTCCTGCCCCCACAGACCATATTTGCCCGAAGCCCTCCAGCCCTGCTCCAATTGGGACACCCACACTTTCCACTAACAATGGACAAATGCACAGCAGAAAAGGTGTGGCCCCTCTCTGAGCCACACCTCTTGTGAAAGGATACCTGGGAAACCGCAGACCCACGGACACCAACACCCCTGGGTTCCGGTCTCCTGGGCCCCACGTACCCTAGCCGTCCAAAGCCCTCCAGCCCCGCTCCAACTGGGACCAGACACCAAGAACGCTGCCAGGGGGCAAGCATCTGACATTCCAGCCCCCAAAACCACTGCCACTGAAAACCAGTTGCCATGAATGGGCGAATGCACTGCAGAACAAGGTCCCCACTCCTTGCAACACACCAAGAGAAACAAAACCCAGGAAGCCCGCAGGCCCTTGCCATGCATCCCATGCCCCCAGGATCATGATCTCCTGCCCCCCACACCTCTTACCTGCCCAAAGCCCCGTGCCCAGCTCCCACGGAGACATCACGCTGCAGCCAGGGGGTAAGCATACATCACACATGCCCCCCGGAAGCCAACCCACATCCCGACCCACACAAACCAACGGTGGGCCTCAGAAGACCACTCCCCCTTCAATGGCGACCTCACCCGCCCCACACCAAACACTGGTGTGTCGGGCACCCTCACAACACAACACTGTGTACTCCTGCGCACCACAAGGTCAACCACTGTGGAGTGCTAGGCGGACCCACCTCCGCAGCCTGCGCCAAACAAAGGTGTGGCCGAGTAGCCCACATGCCAGCCAATGATGACCTCACCAGCCTCACACCACCACTGGTGTGAGCTCCAGCACACCTAAAAGGCTGATTACCAGGGAGCGCTATAGAAACCGCCCCCCGTGCCCGCATAGGCACAACAGAAGATCTGAAGGTGCCCACCGCGACTTCAGAAGTTGGACTCACTGGCCCCATACCAGGCCCTCCACGAACAGTCCTGCACTTCCCCAATGGCATGTATGCTGGAGGTGGTTCCTAGCTACTTAGCCCCCCAGATGCCACTATGTCGCCCTCTAGCCATCACACTGTGGCATACCAACCAGTGCTGCACTCCCGTACCCAAAAAAAAACAACTCTGCATCCCTTACTCGGGGTCCCTAACAGTGTTCCTGCGTCCCTGTTGCACCCTGTAAAAACAGCGATGTGTCCCCCAGAGCCGCCGAGACACCCTGATCTATCAACAGTAAGCCACTGTCCCAAGGCTATCCCCTCAGCACCTTAGGAACCACTGTGTGCGAGAACCTGCCATGGGCCTTGATGCCCCCTTAAAAATAAAAGAACACACCATACACTTCCACTGAGCAGAGAATAATTCCCCCATTACCTTTTTTAAACGAACCACTCAATAACAAAAAAAATTCTCCTTTGCCCTTTACGTGCCCGCCATACACAGAGAACAATTCTGCACCGTCCAGCAAATTTGCTCCTGCCCAATGTTCGTTACGATTCATCAAACATTGCCAGGCCATATACCAACCGCACCTAGTTGTCCAATCTCCAGGTCTGCTCAGTTCGCACCCTACCTTTTTTCCGAACCAAGAGTGGGTCACACCCTACCCGCTGTTGTCGCTAGCCCCCAGAACACTTTGCAAATTCGAGAAAGGAGTACTCAAAATGTACGGCACACGCTGGTGTCTCTAGCCCCGGGAAAAAGTGATGGTTGGAATGCGGATGGAGCACCCGGAATGCAAGCCCTAGCCCAACGCGCTACTGTGGTACTGATGGTGACCTAGCCCTGAAAAGGAGCTTTGGACCCTGGCAAGCCTCCACTATATCACTGAGTGTTAATCTCCTCCCTTTGCGAGGATGATTGCTTATCCAGATTAAAGAGGCCGGGGGAATGATAAAGCAAACCCATTGAAAACCAAATATGTAACCGAATAACTGTTTAAGCTGATCAGCCAATATGTAAGGGTTCCCCCAGTCCACCCTAGTTACTGCCACAAGACACCATCCTGCTCCGCCATGGATAGGCAAGGCTTTCACCAACATTCCCCTAACGCCTGCCTCAGAGACAAGCCGTGCTTAAAAACCCAACGCCTGAAATTCGTACTACAAAAATAACCTTCAACATGGAGCATTGGTGACTAAGTTGTAGCTCCCTAACGTTGATCTGCTAAACGAAGCAAAGCGAATTCCTAATAGAAACATCTGACCCCACTGAACACGAACGAACAAACAAACAAACTAACGAACGAACGAACGAACGAACGAACGAATGAATGAGACTTGCCCCCTTGACAGTGTAAGGGAAAACCGTGCACGCAGCAGGGGTGGACTGGCCCATAGGGAACTCTGGAGATTTCCCGGTGGGCCTCTGCACCCTGGGCCTCTTTTGTGTGGTATTTCCAAATGTTCTCATAGGAAAAGCATTGGGCTAGCTGAAAATGTGTCATATGGGGCCGCTTTGAACTTTATTTCCAGGGCCTCTTTTGGTCCCCAGTAATTATTTCCAGGGCCTCTTTTATTTCCCAGTCCAGCCCTGGCACGCAGCCCTATGTTTGAACATGGTATCCAAATCGCAACGTCTATAAATATAGCATAAAGGCATACATGATAACCCTGCCCTCACTATACTTATTTATTGTTTAACTCTGATCCGCCTGTGGCCAACCGACCTGACCACCAGACACGCTGCACATGTGCGTTGACCGCTTAAATCCTGGGTGCCAACCTAACGCAGGCCTACAGTGGACACTCATTTTGAGAGGCCCGAAGAATTCAGAGAAACACAGGTTGCATAGCCAAAGATGCACAATTACCTATTGACTCCCAAAGTTGAACTCAGACAACTTTACACAGAACAGCTCAAACTGAACAATTGGAGAATTTGTATGCCAAGGATGGGCTTTAAACCTCAAACCTTGCTGTTGGGAAACCCGTGCTGAAACATCTCAGAAGGGGAACACTTGGTGGAATAAGCATGCCCAGGAACGTAAATGAGAGCAGAAGCATAGATGCAAACCATTTTTGGACCCCAATCGTTGGGACTGAGCCAAATTTCTGCGCCACTGTGTCTCTGCGCCACTATGTCTTGCCACAACGTAGTCCTACGACCAGAGATTAACAATGTTGAGTCGGATCCTTTCGATTAACATTGGAAGGATGATAGGATCTAATACCGGAATGCCAAAAAAAGAAAAAAAGACACCACGAGGCCAGGCCTCGCAAAGTCATCAGAAACCCGACCTCACACACTCCATCCACCATTCTGGGCCCCACTTGTGCCCTAAATGTAGCGGGACGCCCTTTACATGCCTGTGCACACCGAGGTGAAAAATACAGGCTGGAGACACTGTGTTACACGTACCAAGCAAACACCAAACCCACTAGAAAGTCCCACTTAACAGAGATATGATGCACTGCTCAACGTACCATGTAACTGTGCCTGTGAAAAAACACTATCATGCTAGCCACGCCCTTATCACAAAGTACAGTGTGATCCAGAACCAGAGCTCTCATCTTCCAGGCTTCCCTGACGTCCCAGCACGCCTGCTGCCATGAAACTTTGCAGCCCCATGGTCCCGGGCGGGGCAAAAGAGAGGCAGGGCACCTTGTGCCCCCCCTCTTTATACCCGCCCGGGCCCTTCAGTTTCCACTTCTGGCGCCGGTCAGCAACGTCTGCCAGTGACGTCCCATGCCGCCTGGCGCTGGGGTGGTCAAACCCCCTAGTCTGGTGCCCCTCCCTTCCTGGCCTGCCACATAATCTCCCAATACGATACCCTGCTAAATGCTGGGGCTTCTTCTGAAAGACACCCCCTTTTGGGGAGTTGTAGTATGGCCTTCAGGGTTGTCGGGAGATTTCTTGGTGGGCCTCTGCTCTCTGTGCTTCTTTTCTAAGATAACTCTGAATTGTTCATATTGCAGTATGCAGCACACACAAGTTGCTATTTTCTTTTGCACAGTATGGGTTTACCCCAAAATACCGAAAAAAAGGCTGAATGCACATTCAGTGCGCATTCGGCCTGGTAGAAAAGACCGAAGTCTATAATACTGACTAACGGGAGCAGGGTTTGCAGGGGTGTCCCCCGCCACCCTAGTTCGGTATTTTGGGCTGCGAGGGATGCAGGGGTGTCCCCCAACACCCTAGTTTGGTATTTTGGGCTGCGAGGGATGCAGGGGTGTCCCCCACCACCCTAGTTCGGTATTTTGGGCTGTGAGGGATGCAGGGGTGTCCCCCACCACCCTAGTTCGGTATTTTGGGCTGTGAGGGATGCAGGGGTGTCCCCCACCACCCTAGTTTGGTATTTTGGGCTGTGAGGGATGCAGGGATGTCCCCCGCATACATTAAATGCCCAGCAGGGGACAAACAAGCAAGATTCCAAAAGCTCGAATTACAAAATGCAAACAAGTGGGCTTCACAATTTTGTAATTCGAGCTTTTGGGATTCGGTTTTATAACGTAGATCCGAACGGTGTAACATGGGGACACTTTGAAAAAAATCCAGGAACACTTTCGGTTCCCAGTGCACTCCTGTTTCCAGGACAGCATGACTTTATGAATGCCAGAACTGTTCAGTGTCCACATGTTGAGATCACAGCCTCACCAAGATCATTATAAGTAGTGGGGTAGCGGCTCTCCAGGTGCCACACCTGCATGCCGTGCACCTTTTCCTTGAGCGCCCTTTCTGTCTGGCCAGCAGCACCATTGTGCTTTAGTGTCCTCCTCCAATCCCTCTTAGTTAGGGCCATTGCACTCTCGACCTTCAGAGCTTACTTGTTGGCTGGCAGAATATTTACAATGGCCTGCCCACTTGCTGAGCACGTAATAAGGGCCTGGCAATTACCTAGCTAACAAGCGAGTGAAACGGTAATGGGGCATTTCCATCTGATGGGCTGCAGGAGAGCTCTGATAATTTGGCAAATATAGGCCTTCTTTTACGAAATAAGTGAGTAAAAAAAGACCTTTTGTTAAGCTTAGTGTATATGCATGATCTGTACCATTTTATACACACAAAAGTACATTTTAGTGGGTCATTTTCATCCCCATGTTAATTGCACCAGAGGGGACTGGTTGCTTTTGCACCATTGTGCAAAATGTCATCTCCCTGAAATGTTCCTCCTTTCCACTTAGTGGTGAAAAAGTGACTAGTAAAACATAGGTAAAATCACCTTTACTCCTCACTTGTCCACCATGTTAGTGGGAAAGTGTTACAATGGATTCTTATGGATGATCCACCTGCTTTTTACAGGGTGCAATTTCAGCTGGATTCCGTAGGATTCCATTACATTTAGACCAGCATGAAAATGCATGCTTGCGTTAATGCACCCTCATTTGTATGGCAAAGGGGGACAAGTTATGTCCTCCTCGCTCCCCAACGGCCCCATACCAATTTAACAAAATGAGGCAGACGGGGGAAAATGACAGTAACACATTTACTGTGATTGCGATTTAATAGACGTGAAGGCACACGGCGAACGCGAAGGAAGACAGCCAGCTAGAAACTGCACCTAATCACGGGCAACGTGTGCACCATGACACACACAACTGTATTTTCCTCTAGCCCGTTGAAAGTTTAACCAACTAGCGACTAGTAACTGGACTTAACCATTTATCTACAGAAGCACACTGGAAAGGGTATTCATTTTGACCACAAGACATATTTCCCTTAACTGTAGCATGAGTGTTAAGAGAGGGAAACCACCTATCCTAGCACAAGGATATGTCTATTTACCAGACACTTGGTCTTCCACTACATGTATAGTCAAGTTACAAGTGATGAATGTATACTCGACAAATGTAGATCTCAACAGTGTTGAGCATTATTAAGAACCGAGTCTCTGACCCCAACGATTCTTTTATGGAATGCAATCCTACTGTCAAAGAAGATTAGTCCCCTGAAGAAATTCCTCAACTGTTGTGAAACTTTATTGAAGAACGAACCGTGTTGGGCAGCATTCATGTACTCTATCTATAGAACAGACATTTCATTTACACATTAAATGTATTACAGAGCTAAATATCAATAGTTTTAGGTATTGTCGCAACCTTAGTTGTTTGACACGATATATAAACTTGAACGTGTCCCTAAATGTAGATCCTGTGCATGGGTGGCTGATATTAATGAGCCATTGCGTTATGTTTTAGTATTCGTTTTTAAACTACTGTATGTATTTGTCTTACACATGTTTGCACTTGCTATTCTCACTGGTTGCACTAGACACTTTACAATGAATAACTCTTTTGTACTGTGATAAAGGGTATATACATATAATTTGTCATATTTGTTTTTAACGGAAATTGTATGTTAATGAAAATTGTTTATGAATATTAGCTTTTCTCAAAGGAGTAATTTCAATATTTTGTTTGAGTCTATAAATTTAAAGAGTTACATGAATCTTAGCCTTTAGAGAATTTGATATTTGAATTAAATCACTATATCAGTGCAGAGTATGAAGAGTCTTTATGTTTATAATATTTGTCTAAATTCCAGATCGACCCTTTCTTACTTTACTTCCTGGAGTTTCTCTCTGGTTTTGTAAAGTAACACATTTACAGCTGCTCTTTTCTAATTTGCATCAGAATGAACATAACCCCCTTAATCGTCCATTCACGATGCAAGAAAAAAAAGCTATGATCATTCTATTTTTGCTTAACATAGTTGTATAAGGAATTGTATATTTTTAGGTTGCTTCACTAAATGAGTTGTGCACTTTGCACGCAACGCATTCTTTATAAGACAGTATTATTGTAGGTATTGAACGCCAAAGTCTAAATATGTGTACCAACTTGATCTCTGAATGCATTGCGTCAAGTGGTTAAATTGCAGAGCAGGTTACAATCTTGACTTCACTAAATCAAAATGTGCGATCCGGGACAAATGATTTAGGGTCACTGTGCTTTTTGTCTACAAACATTGGGAGTAGCTCGAATTGATTATTAGTACCTGGCGAGGGTCACTCAGAATGTAACAAACATTCTGATTGGCCGTTGCCCAGTCCATACCTCACCGAGAATCCCTCAAAGCTTCAGCTTCGTTCGCGTCCCCAGCGGGGTAGGGGTGTGACAGCCCCTCAGCCAAGGAGGAAGCTCAGAACAGGGTAATCCCTGATCCTAGCCTCTGCAGGGCTGGATGCTGCCAACCTCACCGGCCAGGGATTCAGGTGAGTGTCTTCCCCACCCCCAACAATCCACACCCCCAACAATCCCCTCCCTGCCCTCCCAACTCCACTCCCACTTAGATTTTTTTTAGAGAGTGGATGCGCCGGGGACTCTGTCTCAAGTGCGTCCGCTACCGATGGCCGCCATTGAAAGGGAAAACGGACTCTGTTTTCCCTTGCCCGGCGGCCATTTTTCTTTTTACATATTTTGTTTTCTGTTTCGAAACACTGCAGCGTTTCAGAACAGAAAAAGATTGCTATTAGTACCCCGGACTTGTGGGCCTCACTTCGCTCGGGCCTGTAACTATGGGCCCCGGGCATTGCTTGACCCTGTGGCAAGAGGTATATTACTTAAATAAAACACTGCTCTTAGAATGGTGCAGCTTGTGTTTTAAGAGAGAAAATGGTGTCCCTTTGTACCCCCTGCTAGTGGTCTCACAGGCAGTCACGTAGAATTGTGCTATTTTAACACTGAGCCTGTCTCAGTCCCATATTTGTTTTATTTGGCAGAGTGATATACAGTATGATCAGTGAGTCAGGGAACCGGAAATACTCCTACAGTAGACTGATTGCAGCAGAACCAACATTAATTTCATCACCTGCTGCTGCTAGTCACCAGATTAGCTTGGACAAGGCAGAGCTTTACCCAATAGTGGAATTATAAACTATTTGCTATGTATTTATGTTATTATTGGGACTTCTATGGCACATCCTTAGCCATTCCATGGCATTTTGGTACTTCAGTATCTGCAAGTGGAAGAGGTGGGGTAGGGCACTAATATCATAGTAGAAGAAAATCAGCAGCTTGTTGGAGTGTAATGTGTGCAGGTCTGAAAAGGTAGGGCTCTGTGTAGTGTGTAACTTTTAGGTATTTTGAAAGTTATCTGAAGCAATGGATAATGTGTGTGCCCAAGGTTGGTAATGTGAATTGCTTGTGAATGTCTGTGGTGTCTGGCACAGGGGTGTGTAAGGAGATGGTGGAGGGTTGTGTCGTCGTATCTCTGGTTGGTTGTTGTGGTGCTTAGGGAAATATATTATTATTATTTATTATTATATAGCGCAGACGTGTTTTTATTATTATTAGTATTTATTATTATATAGCATAGACGTGTTTTGGGGTGTTTTGGCGTGTATATTCCATTGTACTATCTTTAATGAGGAAAGTTCAAGTACTACATTGATCCATCACACATCCATTCTTTACTAATTCCCTAAATACTTCTCTCTTTTTTTTCTTCTGAAAACTGCCTTTGTTGAAAAATGCTACTTTCCATGAGGAATCATGGTTTTCTTTTCTTTAATCATGTCAATTTTTCCAACATTGCACAATACATATACACATAATGAAACCACCTCTTACCTCATCCCCATCGTGTAAATTTCTTTGTTCCTCAATTTATCTCTTCACCTCATTTTATCTCTCTCTATTGTTTTGTTTCACCTTTATTTATTTTATTTATTTATTTATAAGGTGCCGGAGCCCGCAGGCATATGGGCGCAAAGAACATAAACACCTGGGGAAGAACAAAAGGAAGGTACTAAAAAAAGGAAAAAGTTTTCAGTTTGCGGCAAAATCTGCAGATGTTATTTTCATGCCTTAAGTCAAGAGGGAGTGAATTCCAGATGTTGGCTGCGATGGCAGGGAATGATTTGCCTGAGCCATTGACCGTTTGAAGCACAAGGGTTTGACTTGGCCTTTGTCAGAGGAATGAAGAGATCTAGTCGGAACATAAGGTGAGCTCATAGATTTCAAATAAGCAGCTGGATGAGCTATAAAGACTATTGTGTTCCAGCACTGCTGCTTTATAAGAAATACGAGAAGCGATCGGGAGCAAATGAAAACCTTGTCTTTACCCAGAAATGTGTTCCCGTCTTGTTTTACTCTTCACTATATGCACAGCGTCATTCTGGATGGTTTGGACAGTGGTCCAATCAGGAGTGTGTTACAGTAATCAAGTCTTGATGATACTATAGCCCGAGCAACGGTGGCAGTTTTTTCAGATAGAAAAGGATGGATATTTCTCACTAAGCGAAGATAGAATGAGCAATTGTGGATAGCGTAGCATCAAGGTAAAATGCTACGCGTTTTGACTTTTTTGGCAACTTGGATGTTACAGTCGACTAGTAGAAAGGATTGATATTTAGGATCCAATTTGGATTTTGTTTCAGCTAAGCCAAATACCAGTAGCTCTGTTTTATTTCCATTAAGGCATATCCAGTTGATGTTCATCCAGGATTTGATGGAGGAGTAGATGCTTTTGATTTGGTTTAAGTCGAGGTTATGGTTGCAGACAGTTCCAACACCAATTGGGTGTCCTCGACATAGTTTGCAAAAAGGACTCCCAAATCTTCCAAAATGATACAGAGGGGCCTGATGTACAGATTAAATAATAAAGGGGACATACAGACTCCCTGTGGAACACCACATGTTATGAGTGCTTGAGATGAGGACGCTTCACCCAAGCAAATTCTGGACATCCAATGAGACAAAAAGGATTGTATCCAGTCAATTGAACTCTGATTGCATAACCCCACCTCATTGAGGGTGTGGAGCAGGTGTTGGTGATCCAGCAAGTCAAAGGTCGCTGATAAGTCTAAAAGTAGCAAGATACCAGAGTATCCCCTATCCATAATACCTAACGTAAGGGTTTGAAGATCTAATAGGGCAGGTTCGGTACTATGTAGGGTCCTAAAGCCTGATTGCGTAGAATGAAGAACGTCTGACGTCTCTACAAATTCCTGAAATTGTCTTGTAGCAACCTTGCCCAAGACCTTCTGTCGAAAGTTGCAATTGGTAATAGGTCTCAGATTACCAGTATCCAAAGGGTCTAAACCTGGTTTCTTTAGGAGGGGAGTAACTGTAACCACTTTGAAGGCCTCCGGTACAATCTTATGATGAAAAGACAAATTAACTAACCTGACAAGGAAGGGAGCGGAGACCTCCTTATTGTCAATAATAGGTTTCGGGGGAATGATATTTTCAGGAAAAGACGATGGATGCATCGTGGATAGAAGTTTAATCATATCAGGAATGGAGCTAGTGAGGAAGTTAAAGAGCTGCTGCTCCCCCTTACTACTCTCACTCACTCACTATCTCTGGTGGGGTCACCCTGCACCTATTTATGGGTCATGGTCTCAGTACCATAAAACCATTGCAGTGTTGATTGCAGTGACATAAAATACACTTAACACAACATATTGTTTTGCTATTGGAGTGATGTGTAAAGATGTGTTGTCGGTTGGGGGGGGGGAGAATGATTTAGAGGTTATTATTTTTTCTATACTTTCTCCAGCAGTCCACCCAATAACTACTGAAAAAAACAGGTTTGATTTTGGAAAAATTAAAGGAGTTTGCCTTTAGTGGTTTATGTGCAAATAAATATTTGCTTTTATGCCTTGATATGGTGTATTATGCAAAGTTATGTGAAGGCATGTTATGCCAGGTTATGCTATGCCAGGGCGCAGATTTAGAGCCCCTAAATGTAGTCAGTTTCCCAGGACCATCTCCTCAAGGACACCCCAACCATACCGCCAGGTACAACATATCTTGCATTGCACAGTGAACTAGCAACAGGAAGGCATTGTCAACCTTCATGGGAGGTGTGTTTTTTTCTTCTTAAAAGGGATAACACATGGCCTGCTGGAGGAACAGTCATGAAGAAATGGGGATTATGGGCAGCAGTTGCCTGTAAGTCCCCACCATGTGCCACACTGCATCCCCTCACTGCTTGCTTAGCCCCTGACTTGCATTAGTATTGCAATTACAATCAGGAAAGTACAACATGTTTTACAACTACAGCACATGCAACCCAAGCATGGAAACAAGGCCAGTGGAGCCTTTCCCAATCCCCAGGCCCTGTACTTTTATTTGGGCTGAAGCTAGGAGGAGAGCAATGACTGGCTGTGGCATGCCGACTCAATAGTGCTTTATCCATTTATGCTTTATAAATGGCAGATAGAATTTCTCCCCTGAACCAACCTGCCCAATTGGTTAGGACATCTCTAACGTGTGCCTTCATTTGTTTAAAAGGCCTCCCTGGGCTGTATATCACAGTCTCCACAACCTGCATTACTGATGTGGACTGACTGTAGCCTTGGACCGGAGGATGGGAGGAGTCTGGCAACACCACAGTGAAGAGTTATGCTTTTTTAGAAAGCATGTGTGTGTTTATGCATGCAATAGCTTGAACGACTGTGTGTGACTTAACGTTAGGATGTGTAGCACTGGCACCATGAACTGTGGGATCCTGGTCCTTGAATGGGATTTACAGAAGCATCTAACATATGTTCTAGAAATCATTGTGTTTTACAGTGCTAATATTAGAATATGAACTGTAAAGTGTTTTACAGGCCAATGCTGGAATATGACATAGAAACAGTTGACATGAACATGTGCTTTATATTTGCAGTGCTAGCACATATTCTGAACAGGACACTAGCATGAAAGTATTTTAGAATGGCAATGCTGGCATGTGTTTCATCACAGGCAACATGAAAATATGTTTCAAAGGCAATGCTCGCATAGTTCATAGACATTGGTGCCATGTCATGAACATGTGCTTCACAGTAGCAGTGTTGGCATATATGTGGATACCACAATAAAAGTGTATTATAGTGGCAATACTGGCATATATCTAGTTACAGGGAGTATGGAAAAGTATTTCATAGGGCAATACTAGCCTAGAACATGGATATAGCCATCAGGAATGGATACTTTAGAGTGGCAATGCTGCCATAGTTGCACAAGGCCCTGTGTACACTTTGTTACTGGGCATCTGTCAATAGGATATTTTCAAAGAACCAATTATAAACTGTTTGGCTTTTTAACAAGTTATTTATCCAAAATTGCAACCATTATTTAATAAATTCATCAGGGGGAGGAACCCACCTTGTACCCTCCGACACTGGTTCTGGCTCTGGTTCAAGGCTAACATTGATGCACCATCATTGAAAACATCTACAGCTGCCACTTACCTGATATTATTCGTAATAGAGGTGCCCTCCTATTAACTTCATTCCACCTGGCACCAAAAGATGCCTCAACTACCTCCACCACTGCATAATAGCAGCATCTGTCGTCAGGTTACGATTGGGCTAGAAGGATGAATGAACTTAGAGGGGGAAGTCTGTACACTTATTTTCTAATACTAGACATAGGGAGTGGTTGAAGAACACCTAATAAGCAAATTATGATGTGCTCCATCCCTGAAAAAACATCCATATATTAAAACGAAGAGTCACAGCATAACATTGGAAGGCACACTTTCTCCATTTCCAATTTAATTTTGTTAAATTCTCCTTTCTGTTGTTTTTGCAATACAGTTTAGTTCACCAAATGATTTACTGAGTAAAAAGGAGAGTCCTTTGTGTTCAAATGCAACCCTAATACTGATGTTACCAATCTATGTGTTGTAAGGAAAGCATGGTATCAACAGTAAGACAGACACAAGTGACCACAGTTCAAGGGTGTTCATTTAACTTCATAAAGGGTATTATAAATGCCTTTCTAAACCTAAATATACAGATATGAGCAAGCTGCAGCCATCAAATAATAATAATGCAGTCCTAGTGGTGTCTTGTCAAAATAAAAGGGTCTATACTTAAACAAACCTAATGCCAATCCTTACCTCTAAATACAAATAATGTGGGGAATAATGTTATGAAAAAGAAAGAAGTGTTCAAAAATGATATGTCAGGTGTTCAGGCCTTTGGCCTTGCTTCCCCGCATTTTCAGCACGGGATAAGGTGGTTCACTCGAGCGTAGCAAAGTTTCTGGCTTCTATAACATGAGGTTACAGTTTAATCATTAGCATCAGGGCCTTCGGAGCATGAGCCTCCATGCTTCTCAAAGTCTGATCACTCGAAAGGGCCTGATGCAAACAAATAAACAACACGTTCTTTTCCTCTTCAGATTTTCACAAGTATTCACATCGGGTGAGTCACTCTCCACCCAGGATCCCCCTCAGCTGTGTTAAAATCCTTTTTGCATAACGTTTTGCACAGACTTTCCTCTGCAGTGCTTGAGCCTGTCTTTCACCTTTCACTTTATCAAACAATGTTCGTAGGTTATTCTTTTTTTGTTGACTCACAGTTTTTCCCGATCCCTCTCAGCCAGGCTCAGATCCCTTCAACACAATTAATCTCCCTCAGCCGGGCTCAGACCAATGTCAATTTTGCATCAAGTATCAAAGACTTTCGAATGTGCACATGGTTTGGCTCAACCCATTGCAGGACCACTTTGATTTCACAATTCCCTTTCTTTCAACGTTTGCAACCTTTTGGTTGGCTGTCTAACAGAGGTTTTTGAACGAGCACCCACGTGATGCCGGACCACTCTGTCTACGGTATCGTATCTTAGCTTCAAAGTTCATTCACTCATCTGCTGTTGTAATAATCTTCTTTATACAATGTTGCCGCTTACAACCTTGGTTTCCACATAGACAGGTCTGGTATCAGTCTCCCCAACTCACCAGCTTTGCTGACTTCACTGATGCTGCTTTGTTGTGGGAGCCAAGGACAGTATCACAGCGGAAAAGGCTTCTCCTTGATTATCAACGTTGGAGAGCCCTGGGTATCTCCAACACACAATGCAGGATTCTTCAGCTTTAATTCCAGGTCTTACGTTTCCTATTCTCGAAGGCTTATGAAATATGCAGTCTTTCGGAGAAGAAATCAAAGGTACTTCCCTCCTTGAAATCCCCTTCGGTCTTGCCGTCTTCCGCCTTGTATTAAACTGCCATCTTGGAACTGATGCTTCCTAATATGCTTTGCCTCGCTCAGAGTGTGCTTTCCTGCTCCGCCTTTTATTTGTGTGGGGAAGTGTGATGGAAGTCAGGTTTGTGTAATGATCAGTAATTGCCTGACCCTGCCTGACCATTGTATTGGGACATGTCAGGTATACGGATCGTGTGTTTGTCTGTCTTCGCTCACAGTGAGTTTTCCGTGGGACATTGTTTGTGTCGGAAAACAGGGGGAATTAAATCCCTAAGTATCCTACCTGGTAGGATGGGGTAAAGGTTTACAGAGAAGGGGTTACTGTGTCTCGCCATCCGGTGTCCCACTTCCACTCCCTGAAGACGCCTCATCCAGGTGATCCTCCCGGACTGGTCCACCCCCAGGAACTGGATCCAAAAGCGATGTCCGTGTTCTGGCCACCTGGATGACAGATCCCCGGGGATGGCCGGTGAAACTCCTTCAGGATTCTCACAGTGTTTTCTTTTTCTTTATGAGGTTTCTAAAAAAGGATGGTACATATCACACACACTAGCTCTGGCCATATGTGGCTAACCACAGAGGAATCACTGATAACCATGGTTTGTTAACTATCATAAAACAGAGACATTTCGCAGCTTCCTTTGTTTAGGTAGCAGTCCTTTAATAATACAAGTCCCTTCATGCAATGTGCAAAGCTGGGACTGTTTGAAATGGCATGCATACTATGGGGCACTTGACAGCCATGCCCATCTTTTAATGCATGTATATCTTCGTAAGGAACCTCAACATAGGAAAAGAATTTCTGAAGGAATGCAGGCATAAGGGATTGTGCTTTACAAACATTAAGTGAGATCTCTGTTAAAGAAGCATTGGCAGTGATCCAGCTGTAACAGATGTAACATGTATAATCACTCCACTGCTCACTCACTGTCCATCTCTTTTACCACACTTCCTTCTCTGTGACTAACCATCAGCAATATGAATTAGTTTAACAGTGGCATACAATGGTCAGGCAGCATACAAATGATTTACAATGGTGTATATTGTTGAGGCAAGACTCATGACAGTCTTTGGGTACAAGTAACATGACAATGGGCCTCCTTACGAGGTCAGCGCTAACCTCGTAACACCGTTCCCACCACCTGATATCCCGGTGCCACCGGGACATTACAAGTCGCGGCGGCCCGGGATGTCAGGTGGCGGGAACTGTAAGTCGCCATTCCCGTGCTCCACAGGAATTGGGACACGGAAGCACCAGCACTGTTGCTAATGGTGCCTGTGCTTCTGTGAGAAACATGCCTGCAGGGGCCGGTACTCCCGGAAGGTCAATCATACCAAGAGATCCAGCCTCTGCAGGCATTCTCGTAGTCTGGCGGTCGGGAAAGGGTGCCATTACAATGCTACTGGCACCCTTATTTCTGGACCGCCAGACTTAGAATGAGGCCCAATGTTTTACAATGGCATATGTTGCTGAGGCAAAACCCATGATGGTCTTGGGCACAAGCTGCATGAAAATGTTTTACAATGGCAGTGCTGGCATATATTATTTGGACGGGACTCAGAATTGTCTTTGAGCGCACCTAACTGAAAAGAGGGCCTGCACTAGCATAAAACCTCAGCATCATCTTTTTTCCAGAGGCAGCATGAACATGTTTTACTGTTGCAGTGTCTGCATGGATAATTTGGACAGGACTTAGAATTTTGTTTGGGTACGCCTTACTTACAAGGGGCCAGAGCTGGTGTATATTGGTAAGAAAACTTCCACACTTGACAGCGTTCTAGAGCATTGAGACTACTATTAAGACTACTAAAGGAGAAAGGTTGTTCTAACAACCAGAAGTAAACACACTGTAAATAGATTTAGAAACTGCTATAATGTCAATTCTCTTGCATTATTGACTACATTTATTTTGTGAATGTTATAAAATGTAAGTGGTTAAAATCGGTGTCTGTAGCCCTGCCCCTAAGGTTTGGAGGCCATGCCCCCAATGTCATGACTCTACCCTCAAAACCCCTCCCTTTGGTGTTGCCTTTCCAAACTGCTGAGAGTCTCCAGTGTGCATAGTATTATTGGTATGAATGAAGCCTCTCTGCACAGGCTCAGGAAGGGTACCTTGTGTCCAGCTGTTCCGCCTCGCCCCCGCTTCCTATCCCAGTTTTTCTTCCTTGCACCCAGGAGCAACATCATTCGGCACGTGGCGCCAATAATTACAATTGAAAATAACATAACTAGTCAAGGAGATGCATTCTGCGTGTTTTAAAAAAAAAAGTCTGATTTCACACGAACACTTCTAGTCGATTTGAAAATAAGTTCTACTTGAAACTCCATTTTACAACAAAGAACTTCGATCGTGCATTATCCTATGCAGGTGTGTGCATGCAGGCATCCGAGGCGAGAAGGCATCTTTTCACGAGAACAAGGCGGATGGAATCCACGTAAAGGTCTGCTCGAGGTTCATCGATTTAAATGGACTGGCGGAACACGTGACGCGCTGGCCTTCCATTTTCCCCTCAAGAGCCTTGACCACCGCTCCAACTAACACTCGGTGTGTGAGACGGGCATCGCTTTAGCCAGTGTCAATGCGCCAGTACACAAAGGCGCATTCAGGACCAACACACGTACAGGGAAGTCACAGACAATGGCATCATTTACTGCTCATGAGACATCGCCCAGGACCACTACAGCACAGTGTACTTTGCTTTCCATTACAATTGCCTCTGATACACATATACAATTACAGACCACTTAGAGGTATAACAGAACGCTTTCCGAGCAGGTGCTATACATATACAACTGTCTGAAAGGACAGAGGCACGCAGAGAGAAGAAGAAAGGATATATTTGCTTTCGAAAAGGGCGCGAGAGACAAAAGGACCAGAATGATCTCTTACATTCCCAGCTGCAGCCTGTCCTCTAATGCACAGGATATCAACCGGTGGGGTCACACCCAACAAATGGGCCTCCCGACAATGCGCTGGGTGGCATCTGAGATAGCGCCATAAAGAGGGGTCAACGGCAGGAAAAAAGAAAACATGTACAAAGGAAAGAAAGAATACTAAGTGGAGAGCCAGACCAAGCTGCCACTGCAAAAATAGATACTGCCATCATGAATGCAAAAAAGTTTAGAAATTGAATACAAAATGTGTTGCCCTATGCATTTAAATTTATGTCGGGTCCTCCAGAGTCTCGGCCCATTTTTTATGTGAAGGTTGTATCTAAAAAATCTCAGAAATCACAGCTGTTATAAAACTAGTGACTTGGGAAGAACCAATGCAACCTACTTGACAACATTACACGAAGAAAGGCCTGGCATTATCAGACAGCATATGTCTACATATCAGTGTGCTACATCACTCTTACACCAAGCCACATCCTCTAGGAGCCCAGGTCATCCGCACTTTCCTCGGATCGTTGAGTTTTATCGCTTTGTCATTTGTAATTGGTTATTTATAACGCGCTTAATATCGAAGAGGTTTCTAAGCACGGACCTCGGATTCGAGCCTGTGTTGCTCTGCGACGCACATCCTCTAGGTGCCCAGGTCATCCGTCCTTTCCTCGCATTGTGAGTTTTATTGCTTTGTCATTTGTAATTGGTTATTTATAACGCGCGTAATACCGAAGAGGTTTCTAAGCGCGGACCTCGAATTCGAACATGTGTTGCTCTGCGTTGCACATCCTCTGGGTGCCTAGGTCATCCGCACTTTCCTCAAGTGGTAGAAGTGTACTGAAAAAAGTGGTGGAACTGTGGTCTCGGCAGGCGGAGGCATGGTGCAACATATAACAAGATGGTGCGGCTGGAGCATTTGAATAGTCTAAGGGCCTCATTACATGGTAGGCGGTAACCATGGCGCTATTAGCGCCATGGTTGCTGCCGGTATTTTACTGTGTCCGCCTTGGTGGATGGCGGAATTACCGCCCTACTCCAAGGTGAGCGGGGGCGGTAATTCCCTATTGTTGAGTTTCATCTATTTTATTTATATAGCGCACCAAGCCCTGAGGCATCTGGCCGCGTTTCTTACAGATACATATGATACGCAATTACATACAATTAAGGCAGTACAACAGGTTCATTAAAAGTGCAGCAAAGAAGTACAGGCAAACAGGCATAAAGATATAAAGCATTCCTAAGTCTCTTGCGAGAAGAGCCACATTTTAACATTTTTTCTGAATATATGGTAAGACGGTTCTGATCTTAAGGTTGGTGGTAAAGTGTTACAAAATGTTGCTGCTAACACTACTGCCCCCTGCCTTCTGGAGCTTAAACCTAGGGATCTTAAGTCAATGTGATTGTGAGGACCTTGTTGGACGGTCTGAGATGTTTCGTGAGAAATTGTTGCTCAAGTATCTGGGCGCTAGATTCGCGAGGCACTCATGTGTAAGTGACAGAGTTTTAAACGCAATCCTCTGGTTGACTGAGAGCCAGTGCATATTGCATCTCCGCTCAGGAATGTGGAGAGATCCAAGGACATTCACCGCGGATCTGAGGGCATTATTTTGGATTACTTGCATCTTTTTTATGTTACACTGGTTAGTTCCTAGATACAGAGCATTACAGTAGTCTAGTTTTGATAGAACTAGTGCTCTGGCTATAGATATGCAGTCAGTTGTGGATAAGAAAGGTCTTACAGGCATTAATTAACTTGCAGGTGTAAGCAGTAGAGGAAGCTGTTGCATTGATTTGTCTTGTCAGAGTTAGCGAGGAGTCAATATAGATGCCTAGTGTTTTCACATCCGTAGAAACATTTACGTTGTTGCTGTCGATGTAGAAGCAATACATCAGTAGAGAGGATACATGCCTGCCTATTGCTTGATTCCAAGAGCCTGGAAGTAGGCAGAAGCCTAGGGCCAAATTGGAATGGAAGGTGTTCTGTGTGTCAAACCTGAAAATCATATTGACGGTGCACCTCTTGGTTAGGTGTACAAAGAGTGCTAAATAACATTATTTTTATTGCCTGAGTTTAAATCCACTACCTTTAGCTCCTATCATGGATTTTTTAGGTACTTATAAATTAAGTGCTACTTCAATATTTTAAACTCATTTACTTTTGACAGTAATTGAGTTTTTAGTGGAGTAAGTAAATGGGAATCACTCTATTTTTCCAGCCAATCACAGGGTCCGAGGGTATGGATCAAGGATGGCGAGGTAGCATGAGAAGCTGGGGTAAATACTGATTATGAATGATGATAGAAATCTTCATTACTCTTCATCCTATACCTCTTCATGGTGGTGCTTACTCAGAAAGATTCTCCTACACTCCAAAACAGGCACTTGTAATTTATTTGTTTTTTTCGTTTCTATTTATTTTTTTTTTAAAGGGCACCCCTTTGCAATGGCCCGCGTACATACCCCCTTCCCAACCCTGTCTTCTGTAAATATTATCTGGTCTGACACCTCTAATGAGCCACTAAACTGCTGGAGAGGGAGGATGCACAAAGCAATGGAGATTGCCATCCATAACTCGTCATCAATTCCATCATCCTGCATCCTCATCCCCCTCCTCAGAAGCAGTAATCTTTATGAAAGAAACCACTTTGCAATCTAGATTGTCTGCACTGGCATGGTTTAAAACAAACATTAATGATGTCCAGTACCCTTAGGGTGATGCAACATGCAGGACACTTTCCCCAAAGTTTTGTGGTGCTCTACCCAACACGTGAAGCCTGTAGTGTTGGGCACAGATCAGAGGAAATGCCCAGGGGGACATTGAATAAATTCCACTAAAGAACCTCCTTGCAAATACATTCCCGGAGGCAGACACTCCTCTTTGGTGGGATCTTGGATTGATGCGGTGAGCGACACTTCGGTTGGCTGATATATACCGTGTAATTTGCAGTATTAACCATTCTTGTTAATGTCGAAGGAAATGGATATGGACACTGCTGACCTGGACTGAACAATGCAAGCTAGTGATATGTTTTATATGTTTTATGAAAAGATGCTTTCTTTTCAGTCTAGGGCAAGACTATTCTACCCACATCCATCCAAATGCAGATCTCATTCGCCATTGAAGAAAGAGCCTAAGTTAAATGTTCAGGATCTCTTACTATTCCCCAAAGATAAAGACACATTTTTGGAAAATATGTAGGATCAGGATGTAGACAAACACTTTCTGGACGAAAGGAGTGACCCACATTGAGGCTTCTGAGCCCTCAATCCTCCTGCCAGAGGTGAAAACCAATACAAAGACTACTTCAATGGCTAGGTTTGTCAGCACACGGAATTCCAGGGCTGAATGGGATGCGCCTGTAGAGCTCTCACGGCCAACTCAAAACCGAGGTAGGACACAGTCCTCCCACTGGAGGAGGCAGGTTGGGGAAACTATGCAGCAGGCTACCTACAATATTTTGGATTAGGTCTGCCAAATCCCAGGATAGCAAGCCATTGTAATTTTGAAGGAGTGACTTGTAATAATTCCCAAAGACTTTCCTGTCTGAAGAAAAGCCACCACCTGCACCGCACCGCGTAGTAGGACATCTTCCCCTTGTGTCGTACACCACTGTAAAAAGGCAACACAGTGATGCTCCTAAGAAGCTGAAGACAAGCAGAAAAAAGTACTTCTGAATTTCTTATGCCAATTTTAGTACGATCCCCCGTCTAAGCAATCAGATCGAATCAAGTTCCAAGTCGTCAGAGGCAATGGAAGATTATGCCCCTGGAACAGACATGGTCTTGCAGGAATCAGGAGCTCCCTGGTGATCATCCATGCCTGGCTGTCAGCTCAAAAGTCCATAACTGTACCCATGGTGAGAGGGCCATGTGTTTTCTTCATTTTTAGTGACTCCGTAATCCCATTTTTCACTTGATAGCTCCATATCAAAGCCCTTTTTATGGATGATAATCCCAAACGTGATCCTAAGAGACCCTAATCATTGCAGTGTTAGTGTGCCCCAAGCGCGTTTCTTTTCCAAGTCTCCTCTCACCGCTGATTTTTTGGGTTCCACTGGTTGTCGGGGCGTTTGCGAATTAAAGTCGAGTGTGGCCTTCTGTTCACCAAAGGAGTCCCAATAGGGAACCCCGGTGTAAATACCATATCAAATCATGTGGCTTAATATTGCTCCTGTGAGAAAGTGACTGTAACATGGATATTGCATGCATGGTCATGGCCTCTGCCTGACTCCAAGAGCAAGTGCTGCAGTTACTCGATATGAAAGGATGTGTGAAAGGTGTCTGAATTCCACTATCAAAATACACCTGTGAAGATGCCAAAGAAGATGCGCGGGCCTGATTGATGCCTCCTTCCCTTGGCCTTGTCTGACAAGCCAAGCCACAAGGCCTTGAGAAGCCCGATTGCTGTCACTGTCTGGATAGAAACCTACTAAAAGTAACATCATGGGACAAGGTGAACACTGGCAGTCAGCAGCACCTATGACGCGTGGCAGTGAGGAAACGTGCAAGTGGCTGTCCCAGATCGTTTGCATCCTGGTGGGTGCATCTTCTAGCCACAACACAGTGGCTTCCTTTATTGTCTCCATGCAACCATATACTTTGTATAGCACTAAAGCAGCCACAAGAAATGCCAGCAATACTTCAAAGCCTTTTCTGGTAGCTCCTTCTTACTGTAGTGACACAAGATATGTTGTTGGTTTAATGCCACTGGAAACAAAAAAGAAAGCCTGGTCACAAGGTTCTGAAGGAAGTGCAATGCTGGGTTTACCATTCGAATTGTAGCACCAGCCATTCATCAGAACAACTTGGCTCCTACCTTTGAACTTGCAATAAAGATGCAGTCACACCTCCAGCTGGCTGTCAGATCTTGAATTGTGCCACTGGGCCTTTCTAAAAGGCCCACATTTTGAATTGCAGCAAGATAAAAAGACAGCTGATCCCTCTGAACACTTGAGCTAAACAGAGATTGCACAAACAAACTAAACCTGATCACGAGATCCTGAATCGTAGCAACCCGGGGAAGCTTCCATGAACGATTCCCTACAATGCAACACTGTTGAACACCGGGACTTTGGGGAGCTACAAAGGTAAGCTGAAGTTACCGTTGTTCCAATGACTCCATCGCTTTGATTTCAAGTTTGAGCCCGTTAGCAAACAGGACAATTTAAACTGGGGCCAGAAGTGGGTTGTCAGGATCACTTGCAGCGTGTCTGTCCAGATTTTGACTAGGGAGCCCAATGGAAATAGAGTGAAGACAAACAGAATTCTGTCTGGTCATGATCATGTCCGGCCATGGGACACCAGACCCTTTGAAGGTCTCCTGAAAATGACTGTACTTTATCACGGGTTCTGGGAGAAAGGGGCACACATCCAAGTGTTTTGATCTTCCAATTTAGAAAACCTGTAAGGTGTATACTGGAGAGAGATAGACAGGATTAGTAAGAGTTTCCCTAGCTCATCAATTTGGTTGGGTAGGAGAGAAAGAGTGTGAAAAAGAATGCCACCCTGTGGGTTGACATATAACACTGTGCTAGTGTTCTCTAACAGAACCTGGACAGGACTCACACAACAGAGGGAGAGACATCCCTGCAGCGCCTACAGTATTTCCTTGAATTCCCTCTAAGCGAGAGATTGTCTGGTTCCCTCTTGAACATCTCCCTTGCAGAGAAGATGTTTTTCTAAGTTTCCCCAATTTGTCAGACTGGCTGTGGTTGTAGCCACTAAGGGAGAAGGCCTTCCTCAGACAGGTGTTTTGAAATAAGTCACCATGAGAGCTTCTGATTCCCCCCTTAGGGAATAGAATCGGGACATTGTGCCTGCCTCAACATCGGTATCAGAGATGCAGAAGACTGAATTAAAGAGGTCTCATTTGGGGCCTTGTCTATAAGGACTATGGCCAGCATGTCAACCAGAACCCTTACATATATTCTTGGCAAAAGCATTGGTTTATTGTGTAGCCAGGTTACGTGTGATTTCAGCATATATTTCTACCCTTCTAGACTGGGGTAGAAAGGCTCTGATCAGATGTATCCCAAACTGGGCTTCTAGATTGAGTAAGTGCTGTCTTGCAATTGGGGAAGTCTTGTCTAGGTTCAGCAAGAAGCCCTGGTACCAGAGGAGACAGCAGGCAATTGGGGCCTGTTAAAAAAAGATGCAGCGTTGATCGACCATTAGTCTAGACAAGAGTGGTAAAATGTAAAATACCCCATGTAGATGATGCAAAGACTTCAAGTCAGGCTAGCACCTTAGTGAACAGCATAGGTTAGAAAATAAAACGAAAGGGGAGGAGTGCAAAATAGAAATGGAATTCCCCACTGCAAAAAAATAAAAACGTAACTATTAAAGGACAGTACAGGTATATGCAAATATGGTTATATGTGATCTTACCGACCACAAAAACAGAGTGGTACCTAACAGAGTGGACAAAACATCGAAAAAAACAGATTTTTTTATTTTATTTTATTTGGGGGGGTGCTCCCCCCAAATCCCCCTCTTTTCCACCCTTTTCAAGCCACACCAACCCCATCCCAACCCATTTTAACCCCTTTCCCCACTACCCTTTTATATATTTATGTAATCTTTTCAGTGTTTTTCTGAGTTATTGTCCGCTTTGTTATGTACCACTCTGTCTTGTTCGCAATAAAATGACTGGATACCACAAATATGCATACTGACAGTCCAGTATGTTAACAAAAGAAATACTTGAGGTATGAAGAGGGTGATCTCCTGTAGGGTATACACTCTGGAATGAACGTTTTTCAAACTTTTGTTTTTCCGAGCACTAACAGATCTGCTCAAAAGCTTTCCCGTAATCTTCCCCAAAACTCTAGTGCACAGAATGGAGGAGGTTCCACCAAGGATCATCACTACAAACCAGGCTGGTTATGTTAAAAGAAGACACAAAGCAGATAACATGGAGAGATTAATCTTGCGCTTGTTGGGCAGGAAGAACAGGAAGAACACTGGTCAGCCTAGTAGTGGCAGACGGTCTCTATGCAAAAAAGGTGTCTGCCTGCATTGGATTGGACTTTCCATTTAAAATAATGGAAGAAATTGAGTTTGAATATGGATACATGAGATGGGAGATAATAGTCCACAGTTCACCCTCAGCATCAGTACTCACCAACAGCCAGCACCAAAGACCTTTTGGGTTGAAGTGTGGCATTATACAGTGGGGCCCATGTCGCTGATGGAATTTGTACTGGCTGGTGACTCAGCTCAGAAGTGAGGTCTGGTGGAGGGGATCAGAAATACTGTGTTCAAGGCGGATGATCTACCACTTGTGGTTTGAGACGTGCAATGCTCAATGCCAACTCTACTGTGTATATGTGAAAAATTCTAAGAGATGTCTGGTTGTCAAATAAATTGGACCAAATTGGAGGTGATGCTGCCCTTGGCTTCTGACACACAAACAGAGTTATTATAATTATAATTTATTATAATTGGTTATTTATAATGCGCTTAATGCCCAGAAGGTTCTGAGTGTGGACCCGGGGATCGAACAGTGTTGCTCCGTGTTGCCTGGCTTCCAAGGCGAGCGCATTGCCCTTGAGCTATCCTCCCGAGCCAGCTGGTGATCTTGGCCTCCCTTTGGTGCCCAAAAAAGATGAGTTAGCTTTGTATCTGGATAACAGCAAAGACAAGCTAATCAGTGATGCACAACCTGAAGGGCCTTGAGAAGCCGAAAACTGACTTAGATTGATGGTCCAGGTTCAACCTGCTTCTTTAGGGGAAAGTCAGTTCCATAAAGATGACCGATGCAACGTGATTCAGTTACATTTTGTCTATTGTGAAGATAAATGATTTGACTGAAACAGACAGGAAAATCCCACTACCACCTGACGTACCATTCCCATATTATCTACACTCTGCTTGATCACAAGGGGGACAACTGGGTGAGAGCTCAGATGAATGCACTTGTGTCCTACTGGGCACAATGGCCCTGCCGACAATGACTGAGAGGAAGAGCGAGAGCAGTCCAGATGGGGTGCTATTTGTAAGCGAGTGTTGGCTTGGAATTATAAAAACTGTTCGACAGGATTCATATATGTATACCGGTAATACCCCTGCCGGGGTGGTTGTTGGAAAACTGGTATTCTGACAAAATTGGCACCTGAGTGGGGTCAGATCTGTTTAAAAAGGGAAGATGGGTCAGATCTTTATGTGAGAGGTGTAGATGAGAAGAGTGCATGTACAGAGGAGTGTGCACTCTACAAGCCAGAGTCAATGGCACATTGGAGTTGAGGGAAAAGAGGAGCATTCTGCTGTCTGTAGTCCTGGAGCATCTACAGTCAGCATACGCCATGCATACGCTGTTACAGATCCTGAATATCCCTGAGACCAAACTTCTGACAGGATGGACACCTGCAGGATGGGAAAACTGAGAGTTAGCATGGGCACATAAACTGACGGTACGACCTACATTCATCGACAGTGTTTTATTCTCGAAAAAACTCATCGAAAATATAGGGGGCGTTGTGTGAAAGTGTATATAAGAGGTGGGGGTGGCCGGGAATAGTGTAAAATTCATAGGAGAAGGGGGCTGGGGTAAGCCCCCAAAAATAAAAAATAAAAATGTGTATGAGTTTTTTTGAAGAAGCCATAAAAAAAAACACTGTTGATGAATGAACATAGAACCCCAATGACACGCCCAGTATGCGTTTGACTTGCTGCCTGCCATTTGGTCGATGGTGTTGGTTATCTACACCAGGAAAAAAACATCTTGCAAATGGTAATGCGTGTTGATATGCTCAGTGTGGTTGCAGTCTGGTGCCACTGGGTGCCGAGTGTTGCCGTTGGTGCACCGTGTAGGTGTATCGATGATAGGAAGAACGTTGAAGTAAATGGGATGAGTGGGTCACCAAATGACATCAGCAAAACAAACCAGGAACAGATAAACGTTATGTATGACATTAGCGAGTACTGTAAATATGTGTTGGAATACCTGGAATCCTAAATCTATCCTCCTGGTTTTGCAGTTCAGAAGTTCACTAATGGTTTCTGAAGCCATTGAATTTCCTCACACCATTATTTAGAGTTCACGAGTAATAGTGTGATGAACTGCGAACATTACACGCAGCCCTAGACTGACCATGAGGAGTGCAAAAGTCACATCATTTAAACCTTACTCTCCAGTCTGTGAAAAAAAGACCTTAATCGGCACAGTATAACATGTGGCACGCATTAAAACGCACGTGTGTCCGCTGAACTTGCACACAAATCACAGATAGTGACAGGATGCCAAGAGACGCGGGATCCAGCACCCAAAAAAGCCTGAAATACCAAGCATTCAAAGCAGCTCTACCGCTCAGAGCTGCGCACCTGGTTCTGTGCCCAAGGTCATTTGCGAAAGAGCGAAGTTGAGGAAGGCCGCCCGCTAAAGACCCCCCCTCCCCTAGCTCGCTCTTTCACTTTAATCTTTTCCCTAGTCCATTTGGGGGACTCGACCCTACCTACCGCTTTGTGGCCCTGCAGTGCCCTCCCTGACCTCCCGACCTCGCTTTTCGCCCACGCCCTCTCCTCACCTTTTCGTTTCCCGCTCCATCTTCTTCCCGTTCTCCAGGCCACTTCCCGGAAGTGCGACATACTGCGCGTGGCCAACATCCCCTAGTAACTGCGAGGTGGGCCCAGTCAGGCACACACACACAACACTTCAACTTCTCGATCCTGCGTACCTCCCGTCCCCCCTGCGTCATCTTTATATAGCCTTTTGAATACACTGCAATAAACGAGCCCAGAAAAGAATTTTTGACTTAATTCATGAGATTTTCACACCTGCCAATTAGCACAGGACTTTCCTTATGCGAAAGCGATCGAGCCACGGACTCTGCTGGAATACTCCCCACATCTCCTCTTCTCCGCATTCTGTCTGAAGTTGGGTCAGCTTGCTCTGAGTTGAAAATTAGCTGTGTGTGCAAAGTTACATAAACAAAAGCTGGTCCTGCAGATAGCAAGCATGTGGACAGGTCTTGCTTTTGTGTGTCAAAGCAAAACGCCATCTTGTCAGCAATCATATCTACTTCAAAATCGAGTTTTTCTAACTACACAAGGCTGGTGCAAAGGTTATAGGGTCAAGCCTTATTAAGTCATTACATTTCTTTCCATTAGTCAGAATTAACCTGCCCATAAATTGTGACCTATAAACCTTTGACTTCTCATTTCATTCAATTGCATTATTCTTCCATGCTGTCAAGGCGTTTTGAGTAGGCTTTTGGTCTTGAAGGACCTGATGTGGGCATTTTGATCAGACTCCTGCAGGGTCCCTAGTAGGACTGGGTAAACTTTCTCAGTAGTGATCCATGGGCACTCAAGAACTTCCAAGTGAGATCTGGATATGTTTGTGGGTTCCGAGGGATATTTATTCCAGTCAAAACCCACCCAAACCTGCTTTAAGAGTCATGAATCTTCAGGGAAGTTTGGCAGGAACTTGGCAGGGTCGAGTTGATTCTTGGCAAAAAGATGTACATTAAATGACTTTAAGGGCTGCAGGAAGGGAGGCAAAGGTCAGGGCAATGGAAGGGTAAGTGTTAGATTAGCCTTACTACTGGTGTTAGCAAGAGGACATGCCTTACTCTGCATCAGTGAATGTTAACCAGATGATTAACCTACCAAGATATCTTGCTGCAGAGTTTAATATTCACATATTAAACTCTGCAGTCAGATATCTCGTTAGGTCAATGCACCTGCTGCAAAACTCTATGCATTACCTGTAGGTCCCAGGCTTGAATCTGGGTAAGAACATCTCATCCTTTTATCCTTCTGAAGTTTATATAATTAACAAAGTTGAAGTGGGCAATTGTAAGATTTCATGTCAAGCCAGCAGAGCATGTCACGTGCCAGGCATGCTTGGGTCTGCTTTTCATCATTTGTGGTTTGATACATTGAGCACGGATGAGGCTTATAATATAGCAATGTAGGGAATTCATAGCAGACCTGGACCTCTGGAAAGGATACACAGCTGGAGAACAGTCAATTATGCATTGCTGAGTTTGCTTCCGTGGCGACCACTGAGTCCTTGAGTGTCTAGCAACCCCGCCACCCTTGTTGGTGCACCTCCTATTCTCTTGGAGGCTGCTCTGGGTTTTTGGATCAATGGGACTTTCCCTTGCTCGTTCGCGCCCCTGTCATAATGGTTGATGGAGATCATTATTGGGATCTCCCTTCAGCTTTGAACTTGGTTCCCAACAAGTCTGCATCTGTTTTCTTCCTGGGTATTTATCTTGAACCTATATTGTAAGTTCGATATCTTGCTGTCTCTGTTTTTAACCAATTCTTTATTGTTCATGACCCATTTAACTCAGATGCTTAACACGGTGAAACTGCACTAATAACAAATACATTCCATTTAATTTCATTCAATGACATCAACACGAGCTTGCATGCCCTTCATGGGCGGGTGCACGGCAGGGTACCTAAACGTGCTATGTTATTGGAGCAGGACGGCCACCACACTTTATAATTTCCCTATGGGAGCAGTGCCGGCCTTAGCGGTGGCAGCGCCCTGGACGCTTTAAGAAAAAGTTGGCACCCCCATCCCTCTCCCCCTGTGTGCCCCTGGTCAATACGGGGGGGTGGGGGGTGGAGGAGGCTCCAATTTTTTTAACTCCCCGCTCTGGCACCTGAGCAGGGAGTTCATCACTGGAATAGGGCTATCATGCTTATACATGAGCGCCCTATTCTAATGAAAACTGCTTTGCTTCCGTGTCAGAGCGGGGAGATAATCATCTCAATATGGCGCTGATGCTTTTGCTATTTTCATTTAATGCGCCCCGGCAGGGGCAATAGGCCACCTGCCGCACCTTCTGCCACGATGCCAGCTCAGGGGGGCCACTTGAAAGACTCCCCATAGCTTGTGTGGTGGGTGGCTAATAGTGCCTGGGGGGGGGGGGGCTAATGGTGCCCAGGGGGTTCGCTTAGCCCACCCTGCCCTAAGGCCACATTTAATAACAATAGCGCGCCTGCCGCACCTTCTGTCACAATGCCAGCTTGGGGGAGCTCTTGAAAGACTCCCCTGAGCTTGTGTGGTGGGTGGCTAATGGTGCCCGGGGGGCTAATGGTGCCCCGGGGCGGGGGGTCGCCTGGCTCCCCCTACCCTAAGGCCGACCCTGCATGAGAGGAATGTATCAAACATGGGAACACTGGAGGATGAATATCAGAGGTCTGGAGACGGGCATAAGTGAATCAGGACAGAGTGCACGTCTGAATGTCTGATACCATATGCTCTTCCTCATAAGAACACGAGAGCATGCAAGACGACACACACACACTGCCTTCCTGCACCCCATTACAGCTGACACAAACTCGGCAGAAGAGCAGATGGCCTGAGACGCATTCTCCAGTGAGGCAACTGCGCCACCACAGCCCCTTCCGAGCGGCAATCAACCATCTGACCTTGTGGTGCAATCCACCAGTTTCACCGAAGGCACACCTGCAAGGCCCACCAGCCACATTCCTGCACCAGAGGGGGCTCCTGCATGAATTGTCTTCTCAGAGTACTGCAGCACCCCCCTCCACCCCCCAGCCTGAGCCCATGCACATAGGAGAAGAGCAAGGACCAGGAAGAATGTGTGTGTCACAATAGATCTTTCAAGGCACATGGGAACACGTGATTTTACCGACCATTTTCTCACTACAGATATTTTTAGCATCAATGTTTACATTTTTTCACCAAAATGCAGGGGGACACCCCCCCTGCAACCCCTTGCCCCCCATGCCCCCAGTGTGGGGGAAGAGGGATGGCCTGTCTGGAATAGGCGTGGGGAAAGAGGTATGTTTTGGAGAAAAATGCCTTCACTCTGAACATGTTTTCTCCTGTACAAAAATTCAGCTGGGTACAGCTATTGGGCGCCTATACTGAGGAGCTTTCATGAACATGCATCTTGTGAACACGCATCTGAGGTCTGCGCCATGTATTCAAAAGTGTACTGACTTGGGGTTTGGGGGGGTCTATGGCATGGGCATGTAGTGGTAATGACTGAGGAATGTTTTCAGCATGATAGGGGTACAGCTGTGTTTGTGGGTATGATAAGGCTTGTGAGTGGGCCTGCATACCTCAGGGTCATGTCATAGGTGCATGTTGTGTGAGGTGTTTATAACAACTGTTTAAGAGTCTGGAATTGTTTGTGGGTCCTGGGGAACAAGCACACAATGCATGACGGACAGGCACACATCCCATGTCATGCAGATATTTATGATTGTGGAATGTTGGGACTGTGAAACACATGCTACGTGGGGATGTGGAAAAGATTGGATGAATACAGTTTATCACGCCCACAACGATTTGGACCCAGCAATGTCATACAACGCAGCTTGCTCTGCATTCATTGTCTGCAGGTTTCTGGGAAAAGGGATGTACAGCACCACCTAACGTAACAGAAATGGTTTAGAAATGCAGTTTATTGGAAGCCGTGGCCCTTTGCCACTGTGCGTTGGAATGAACTTATGGCGTAAAATGTGCAGGCTCTGTCAGTAACATCAGCAGGAGATGTAGGGGTGGACATATCCTTGTGTTAGGTACGGCCTCATTACGAGTCCGGCGGTAACCGAGGCGGTGAAACCGCCTGGTTACCGCCGGACTCGTATTACCATTCCGCCTCCGTGATTCCCAGAATTACCGGGGCATTACAACCCCGGTTTTCCGGGAATCACGGAGGCGGAATGGTGTTAATCCCCATTCCTATTGAGTCCCATGGGACTCGATGGGAATGGGGATCATGGAAACACCGGCAGCATCTCGTAATGCTGCCAGTGTTTCCTCGTCCGCCTGCAGGCGGGCGGTGTTAAACCCGCCAGGTCCAACCTGGCGGGAACATCACCTCCCGCCTGCAGGAGTCGGGATCAGGCGGTCCGGAAACAACGGTGGCGGCGGGTTTACCGCCACCGTTATTTCCGGACCGCCTGATTTGTAATGAGGCCCTATGTCTTCTTAGATGACGCATGACATATATTACTGCTATGCTTCCGCATAGTAATATTGTTACTACTCGTTTTAGCCTATAAAGCCACACTCATTAGGGGAAATAAATGTGCACTTGACATTGAAAGTAAAGATGGAATGAAAGTTGCACATACTAAATGTCAGGGCCATCACGCAGCAAAACAAAAGAGGTGATGGCTCGAAGGTTTTGAATTAATCTTAACCTCTTGCATTGCTCTGGACAACCCCCCAGACCATCGTTTTTCGCCTGCCAAGCCATTACGAAAGTAGAAAGAACATATGCAAATCAGGCTTGGTCCCACCACTAAAAGGGGCAGTCCAGCCCGAACTGCTTGGTCACATACCCTTTGCATGAGACCACAAACATCCCCAGACATGTTTCAGCCTTGTTGGGCCTCATCAGTGAGGAGTAACTTGGGTCTCTAGGCCCAGCAGGCATGGGAGCCACGTCTGGGCATACCCGCACCACTCGGGGTGACTAAGCAAAACTAAAGAGGTGATGGCTGGAATGTTTAAAATGAATCTTAACCTCTGGCGTTGCTCTGGGCAACCCTCCAGACCATCGTTCTTGTCCTGCAAAGCCATCACACATACCGCACATACTTCCAGTTCGGATCCAGATCTGACAATACCCACTCTCCGGTCTCCTTGCTGCAGCCAACATCACCCAATACAACACACCCCTCAACATGGGACTTCCCAAAATGGACTTTCTAGGGGTCATACACCACCAGAGAGATCATGCCCCTTTGACCAAGTTCAGCTTCATCAGCCCCCATTTCCCGTTCTTGCACTTCCTGTTCCTATGTCTTTTTGTCAGGATTCTTGCAAAATGAGGACTAGTTCTAATTTGCCTGGTAATCCCATGCACAAAAATGGTCCCAATATTCCCTATGCCCAGATCCTCAGATCTTTCTTTGGGATTTTGTTTATCATGTCCCCTCACTGTTGAGGTTACCACTGCCTAGTTACCATTTCCACACTTAGGCTTTCCTTTACCTTCCTCCAGAATATCTGATCAGGTAGGCTTTCTCATCAGTGAAGGGGGAAGTCTTCTGTAGGTGGTTGGCGTGATTAATGAACAGCATTTTATGTTACCTTTTTTCATCCCTTACAGTTCTCACCACCATTACCAGAGCACCCTGTAAAGAACAAAGATGACTGATCCTCTCCTGCCTATCTTATGGTGATGTTGTTTCCCCACCCATAGGGGATGGCACCAACCTTGTTATTCACTACAGGTGATGCTACACACCTAGTGGTTGAGCACAGCACATCACAGCTCCTGTACATACTCTGAAGCCTGACACCCATTTTATGATTTAACGAAACGATGGAAAGGAATGATTGTGACTCAGAATGGGAATCAATGTAGACACATACCTGGGAAATTGAACTCGTTATTGCAAAAAGCTTAAGGAAATTAAATGTGTATAATCACATAATACACATTTTACATGTAGAACTTTTCCAGTGTAAAGAATGGAACACCTGGCTGTGGCAGGTTTGGAAATGCAAAGATTAAATTGCAGCACACAAAGTGCTGAACTGCAAACTGACACCATCACTACCATTATGACACATGCACACACACCCTGGTGCATGCACACACCAATAGGTAGAATCATGTGCACCAAATGTCAGGTCCAGTCCAGAAAAGGTCCAAATGAGATGTTTCTCCAATGTACCCCATTCAGCCCAACAGCTAAAAAGGTTTGGCTAACTGGTATGATTGTTGGGTGAAAGGAGATAAAATACCAAACCTCCAGACATTTCTTGCAGGGTTCAGATATCGGCAGAGGAAATGTAAAGACATAAGCCTCTTTTTGATGGTCTTTGTCACCTATCGTTTCCCACCGACCTCTAACTTACTCCAAGTTCCATTAACTGGTCACCTCTTCCAACAGGCTGAAAGTAGGATTTAAGGAAATGAGCTTCTAAAAGCTAGAGATTCTCAGGGTACCCTAAGAATAGGTTTCCAGTTGTATTAGCAAACATCTTTTGGTTAAACTTTCAACTGATTCTATTTGCTCTGTTCTCAGTGTCAAATACCAATTCCTAGAGATACACAGATTTGGCAAATCCAGATTCCGTGCGCTACATCCTCGACTTATTGAACTGAATTGGGTATTGGCAGCCATAAGGATTAACTAAGGCCTTGCCCACCTCCTTGAGCAGAATAATAAACAACAAGTAATTTGTTTGTCCTAATGATTGTTCTCACCCATAGAATATGTAAATAGAACGTTTTTAATCACTACTACACAAATGAGTGGTTCCATAAATTAACATATGCCTCCTCTAGCCCACACGTGTTCAGACCTAATTGCTTATCAAGGCAGAATATTGGCCAAAAACTATTTCTCAATTCACATCAAGTTGCCCAAAGCTTAGATAATTTTCAAATTATCAAGATCATATACAGTACCCAAATTATATATAAAGTTTCGAATATTGTCAAAGAACCTTAACATTGACAGCATAGGGATTTGGGGACAAGGAACAAGAAAAGACAAAACAAAGAAAATATGTCATTATTAAAGATAGGCTTCGTCCACTTTTCTCGTCAAAGTCCATGTTAACCAAATATCTCTTGAGTTAGTTCTTATTGCTGCTAGAAAACATCTAGAATATTTACTCCCAGACAAAGATGAACCAACCACACTCCATTAGTCTGTGCTGCCCTCTCATATTCTGCAATAGTACTCAAGGAACTTAAAACCCCCACACATCTAAATTCTCTGTTTTTTCACCCAATAATGTGAAGTATTGGTATAGTTTAATACATTAGTATAGTTTAATAGATCGTTAATACCCATCACCATAGGATTATAAAATTCACACTCACCGAAAACTATTCCTTTTAACCAATAAGAGTTAATACTGACCAGGTAAGAACCTAGTTATAGCTGATACACCAAATTATTGGGCAATTGAGTAATGCATTGGGTCATCTTTTAACGTCACATAAGTTATTTTGATTGATTGGATTTCTCTACTAAACTGACCAAGATATCATCCTCCTGATTCACAGGATTACTCCTAAATTGTATATCTTGATAGTTAGCGTTGGTCAGATTGTTACCACTTAGTATCTATAATACATTTATACATATAGTTAGTGATCCATCACCTTAATATTATAGTGATGAATTAATTTACACCCAATTACTCACCCTGATTGTCACCCCTTAAAGTATAGGGTGTCATATGCTAACCTGTTTATTGGCCTTGCTATGTCCTTGCTCTCTTAAATAAATAAAATGGTGATTGATAAACTATATTGCAGTAATGTGTTATAACTGCCTCCAAATTAAAAAAATATATACCCCACTTAGAAGCATACAATTAAGAATAATAAAGTGTTGCTCACCAAAATAGTTATGGAAGCCCTTTCTAGGGGCCATCCCGCCGCATTCGGCTCCCCGCATGTTAGCTACTGCAGTCGCCATTTTGAACGCCTTATATTTCGCGTTGATGTGACACGTATGTGATGTCACACGCATGGAACGTGTCACATCATTGGCACTGTAAACAAAGTGTTTGCAATCTCGCAATTGTAGTAAATTTAATTTTAGCACTATCAAAAAGATTCTATTTGAAGCTTGGTAATAGTAACACCTCCAAAGGTAGACCAATAATATATAAGGTTCCTGAAAAATAAAAGATAATATAACAAAATTAACAAAAAAGCTCTCCATTTGGTTCAAGCTGCTCCAGTTATGCTCTAAATCCACCTTGTAAGGATATATCATAAAATATACAGTTGGTTAGATTATGCATTATTGAGATAGTCTGGCAGCTTATTCCTACTTACTCAACTGTACTCGTGTTGATATTGTATACCCAATTATTATAAATATGTATAGAAATATTCTTCACCAAAAATGCTGATACATCCTAATTAATCCATTAACACCAGTGCTGTTCTAAATTCATTCATGAAATTCCTCAATTATCTCTTAGTTATCCTTTACACAACTCTGATCATATGTATTAGATTGTCAATATCCTCTTATATTAAAACCCACGGTTCTTAAGCTGTATAGCTCCAATTCAATGAATAGACAGATATCAAAGAATTTTACAACATTGAGCCTGAAAAGACAGTAGCAACCAATAAGAAATCACATATGTTGTTTGCGAGATGTATACTTAGACACACTAATTAGAGGACCACATTCAGTTCATGTTCTTTATTCAGACCCAAAATGGTGCTTCACATTTGGCAAATAAAGCTAGACTCCAATCGTCACAACAACAATTTTTTATCTCCTCCTCTTTGACCACATTTGGCTTTTTGGAGTGCAGTAAATCTCAACTGACTTTTGCCATCCATCTGATGATGTTCGTGCCAGTGACTGGACATTGGTAACCTTGGGTCCTGGATCCCCAGGCTTGAAAGATGTTCGTGGATACGTATCCTTAGTTCCCGAATGGTACTTCCTATATACATTTCCTGGCAAGTACATACAATCGCATAGAACACAAACTTGGTCTTACAATTGATTCATTCCTTTATGTCTAGTACCATGCCATCATTACAAATTGCACCATAAATAGGTTGGCAAGGAAAGGGGCAGATTTGGCCCCCAACGCCACCTCCTTTGTTTGCAGATCGGCCTCACCATTAAATAAAAAATAACTATTATCCAATGTGAAGCTTAAGAAATCTTTTATCATTTCAATATGTGTGAGATTTGAGACAGCAAATTCTTTAAAATTATACTCAACACATTTGATACTTTTTGGGTCTGAATAAAGAACACAAAGTTAATGTATTCCTCTAATTAGTGAGTCTAAGTATACATCTAAAAAATAATGTATGTGATTTCATATTGGTTGCTACTGTCTTTTCGGGCTCTGTGTTGTGAAATTGTCTAATATTTGTGTATTCATTAAATTAGAGCTATGCAGCTTAAGAACCGTGAGTTTTAATATAAGAGGATTTTGATAACCTAATACATATGATCAATGCTTTGTAAAGGATAACTAAGAGCTAATTGTCGAATTCCATGTATGAAGTTAGAACAGTACTTGTGTTAAGGGATCAATTAGGATGTATCTGCTTATTTGGTGAAGAATAATCCAATACATTTGGATAATAATTAGGTATACAATACTTACAGTTGAGTAAGTAGGAGTAAGCTGCCAGGCTATCTCAATAATACATAATATAACCAATTGTATATTTAATGGTATATATCCTTTCACGGTGGATTTAGAGTATAACTGGAGCAGTTTTAACCAACCTGACAGGGTTTTTGCTAATTATGTGTATCTAGTATGTTTCACTAACCTTATATATTTTTGTTCTACCATTGGAGATGTTACTATTACCAAGCTTCAAATATAATCTTTTTGCTATTTAAAAATAAATGTACCAACTGCAAGCACTTTGTTTACAGGGCCAATGATGTCACGCGTTGCGTGCATGTGATGTCACATAGGCGTGACATCAACATGAAATGAAAGGCCTTCAAAATGGAGACTGCAGTAGCTAACACGCTGGAAGCCAAAGGCAGTGGGAGGGACCTTAGAAAGGGCTTCCATAACTATTTTGGTGAGCAACACTTTGTTATTCATAATTTTATGCTTCTACCCGTGGGGTATATATTTTTAAGTTTTGGAGGCAGTAATAACGAAGTACTGCACTGTAGTTAATCACCATTGTATTGATTTTAGAGTTCAAGGACATAACAAGGACAATACACAGGATATCATATGACACGCTATGCTTGAAGTGTTGACATTCTGGATGAGTAATTGGGTGTAACTTCATTGGTGAGTTTAGCAGAATCACAATGATTCATGTCATCTTAAAAGATGACCCTATGCATTACTCAATCATCAAATAATTTGGTGTTTCATATATAACTAGGTTCTTACCTGGTCATATTTAAGTCTTATTGGTTACAAGGAATAGTTTTCGGTGAGTGTGAATTTCATAATACCACAGTGATGGGTATTAATGATATATTAAACTATACTAATACTTCACATTATTGGGTGAAAATCCAGAGAATTTAAAATCATGGCGGTTTTTAGGTTCATTGGGTACTATTGCAGAATATGAGAGGGCAGCACAGACTAATGGAGTGTGGTCGGTTGATCTGTGCCTGGGAGGAAAAGATCTAGATGGTTTCTAGCAGCAATAAGAACTGACTCAAGAGATATTTGGTTAACATGGACTTTGATGAGAAAAGTGTATGAAGCCTATCTTTAATAATGACATATTTTCTTTGTTTTGTCCTTTCTTTTTCCTTGTCCCCAATTCCCTATGCTGTCAATGTTAATTTTATTTTAGTTTTGAAAATGTTCATATAATTTGGGTACTGTATATGATATTGCTAATTAGAAATGTATCTAAGTTTTATGCAACTTGAAGTGAATTGAGAAATCGTTTTTTGCCAAATTTCTGCCTTGATAAGGACTTAGGTCGAAACACGTGTCCACTAGACGAGGCATATGTTAATGTGTGGAACCACTAATTTGCATTGTAGTGATTAAAACGTTCTAGTTACATACTCGATGGGTGAGCACAATTATTAGGACTAACACATTATTTTTTGACAATCCTAGAGCTTTTGGTTTCACCTCTTGACGTTTACATATTTACTGGCTTTACACAGCCTGTGCTGGCTTCAATGTTTGGGCTTTGGTAAAAAAAAAAAAAAAAAAAAACGTATAGACCTGGTCACCTCAATATCTATGCACAGCTCAACATATGAGGCTGTGTATTTATCAAGCCAATGAGTGGGACCAGCAACCTTGACATAGTAAACCCACGCTCTAACCGTTGCGCTACTGGGCTTATATCTAGTAGGCCTAGTTGACTTGATTGTAAGGTTGTCTCTAAGGATGCAGGGCTTTTGCTAACATTACATAATGAGACAAGAAATTACTAAACCCAGTGTAACTAACTAATCTTGCAATGACTGGCCCTAAAACGTTCCTATCTAGAACTTAACCAAAATGTTCTCACCAAATAACAAACATAATCGTAGAGAGGTGTATTTTCCATCAACTTTTTAGCCCCAAGCAGCTGGCCAAAGAGGATAGTGACTTGTCATGAAAACGGTGTTATGGATGTCAAAACACTTTGTTTCCACTTGAAAAGGTAACTCCTCTCGTGGAACATGGCAAATCTTAAAACCTCTGAGCACTGAGGATTCTGATAAAATGTGGTACTTGCAGGTTAGGCTCTATGGGTAAGGGGATTGGTATGTATCTTAAATGTGGAGCCACTCAGTGATTAATGTCTCTGGTATGTGTGTGTCCAGAGTGGAGTGGGGCTTGAGCTGAACTACGTTCCAATGTAGATGCAGAGACATGCAGTGATTAGAGTCTCCTGGATCGTGTTCTGTTCAGCATGGACTTTAAACAGGATTGTATGTCTGCTCCGGGCAAGAAGGAAAGCTTCAGGACCTCTGCTGCGGGAGATACCGATGTGCCCTCGGGGTTTCATTTCCCATAGGAACGGGTAAAAAATGCCTCTGTTGAAACGAGACTGCTCCCACCGCCGTACACTCAGTCCTTCAGAGAAAATATCCATAATGTCTTTGTGCTGTTATTGAGGTTCTATTAATTATATTCGTTTTTATCTGTCATGTTTCAGCGGAGAACATGAATTGCACTTTTCTCCTAATTTTCATTTGATGTGAGTGTACAAGGTAATTTGTTCCTTGTTTTGTTAAACAACAAGAATGATTCACGTACTTTAAAATAAAAACAAATGTGTTTGTATTTCTGAATTTTGGTTGAAGATTCCACGCTGATGAAGACACAGTTGCTAAGTAAGAGGCCTCGGTGTCAAAACTAGTTGGCTTTGTGTCAGCTTTTGTATTGAGTTGTAATCCTCCTTTGCATAATATATTTTGTTCTTTGCATGATACTGTATATTTATAATGTTGATTTGAGGCAAAGCATTTTATTTTTTGTTTTTTTACTAATATTGAAGATTGAAAGCTATAAAACCTTTTTTTCTTGTTTGTGATTCGTCATTTAGATTTAGATGTGATCTCAGTTCAGTTGTGTAATTGTTTGATATTTTTAAATCTGGTTATTGATCACATTTCTGGTATTTTATCAATAATTCTATCATAATGTTTTTTTGAGACACAAGGACTTGTCTTGGTTACTTGACAGAGTCAATATAATTAATGTCTTATAAATATCCACAGGACGCTTTTTGTTGTTATACATAGGTACATGGTGGCCCCCGTGACATGGTGCCGTACGCTTGGTCAACAGAACTGAAACCAGGAATCCATACAGGCATACTCAAATATTGATTACCTGTCCTCATCCATCTGCTCCCACTGGCTTCACTGTCAACGAGCCCTCCACTGGCCTGACTACTTCGACCATTGATGCATCTAAAGAGCATGGCTTAACATTTGTACCCCTGCCTTCATCAATCCTGCTGCCTGAAATGGACGTATCTAAAAGTGTTGATAAAATAATGGTAGAGGGAGCAATGCACCCTAAAGTGAAAAGGACTACGAATTTGATTGACTTAGAAACTTCTGTAACAATCACTCAAGTGAAAACCTTAATGTCTGCATCATTCACCAACCCCTTGTCTGCTCTTGACACTACTCCTGCTGGCCACAACCCCTTTAATGGCTTGAAATCAGATAATGATGTTGAATCCACCGAGGCTCCACATGGAGGTCCCGTGGTAGAAAGGACAGCATAGAACGAACCTTAAAGGGTGGTGTTGAGGGTTGACTCAAGTCTTTGTTGTTGGCTATGCATAAATCCATGAAGGCCAATCATCAATGACTAAAAGCAAGTTTAATTGATCTACATGTGGCAATTGTCACTATAAGTCACTCCAGGACGTTAGTCAAATGCATGATCAAAGATTGGATTTGGTGGCAGGCAGGATAGATAACGTGAGCTTGACAATGACCATGGTAGCCCATGAAACAACTATCTCTACAGCGTATTCCATCCTTTTGCCAACAGGAATTCTTTCAAATTATTTTACTTCGAAAGAATACTGCCAAAAACTAAAAGACATTTTTAGGGGCAGGGTAAGAGGGTAAAAGGGGTGGGGGGAAGGGTGATCAGTGTCGGAAAAGGGGAGTTTCAGGGTAGAACACACTAAATAAAATAAAAAATTGTTGAAAAGTAAAGTAAATTACTTCGAAGGAATTCCTGTCAGCAAAACGACATAGAACCCCCTTCAAATGGAGCACTTTGAAACAAAGGCCAGGAGGATCAATCTACTTACCTTTAAGGGAACTGAGGGGTTTATTAATTATCTGAAGGCCTTTGTTTCCATCCTTCTGATGGATACTAAGGAGTATTCATACTATATTATATCTGATTGAAGTCTCTTCAAAGAACTTGGAGTGGAGGTATATATGTAGCAATCTTCTTGTCTTTAGGTGAAGCATGGTCAGGAGACCACATTTGTTCTAACTAAGTCTAACTAAGACTGTCATAGATACTTTGGGAGATAGAAATAGAAGGAAATTAGTGAAATTGAAGAGATTGCAGGCCAATGTTTGAGAGTGATATTTTGATTATTTGACCAGGCCTTCCCTAGAGAGCTGATACTTGAGCAAATAATGTATGTTTTTTGCAGCAGCTAGGTTTTCATCAGGTTAGTCCACTACTAGTTCTTTTTAGATACAGACATTGCCATTGGTCAGGCTTTTTTGGTATTTAGATATATATTATTATATATATACATTCTTGTTGCCGATCCACCATGGTCTTGAAGGTTCCCTTTCATCTTGCACGGTTCTCTTTTGGGAGTCACTTACCCTCTTGTTCTGGTTTACACAGCTGTTGTAGCGGGGGCCGTATATGCTTATTTTCACTATGGTATACACGGTTCTTAATTGTTTTTAATAACTTAGGCTGCTAGCAGCAGTCCTTTTTCTCCTTCTTTAATTGTATGTTACAGGCAGTCGGCAAAGACTTTTTCATGTAGTAGCTTATAGTCGCTTTTGCGTACTTGTTTTTCAGAATGGTAACACCCACCTCCTGAGGAAGACGTTCAGTTAACCACCACTACACGTCGAAACCGGTCGAGAGAAAAATTCTACAGGGATGTGATCTTTGCATTTGTTCTTCCTATCCACCCTGACAATAGATTGTTTGTGAATTATTTCTATTGTTTGTAAACACCGCAATAATGAGTGTTATTATGGGGACTAGTTATGAATTCCTCTTCCCCATTGGTTCTTAGCATGTTTTCTGTGTTTTTAGTACTTTGTATGTATGCCACGGTATGATGAGTTGTGTGTGTATGTATGTACTATGTATGTTGAGTATGAGTGATGAAGTTTTAGCCGATTTTCGGCATATTGTTGCCGCTGTTCTGTTATGTTAAAATGATCAGTGTATAATAATTTTGAGTGATTTATTCACTAGTTTTCAATTTTTGTATCACCTTTAATAAATTTGGATACATTTTTTCTAAACATATTTTGCTCTGGACATATCTTTTCTGTTTCTTGATGTTATTATAATACTCTGGTCCAGAGGCTAGAGTTACCCTGCTCTTTTCAGTGTTTGCTGTTTTTTTTAAATGGTCATTAGTTTTCCCCTTCATTCAGCTTCTTCCATTGATACTTTCTTTCTACTGTTGGCTAGAATGAGGTTCTCTGTATGGTTGGGTTGAGGGATTGTGTCCACTTCGAAGGTAGGCACCTGGTTGTGGGAAGGGGTTTGGATAAGAGTTTGAAGTGAACAATAAAGAAATAAGATATGTCACTAACATTGGTAAGACTGATTTTTCTATGTTGAAATGTATCTCTGAGGAAGTGTCAATGAAAACTGAGGGAGCACAGTCTGCGGCACGCAGGGCAGGAAGGGGTAATCAGGGTGTGCGCGGTGGTTATGAGAGTGAAGGACTGCCAGGTCTGATCTGAGGTGTGGGTGCGGAGAGAGGTGAAGCTGTGTTAACGAATTGGCTCTGTTTTTTTCTTTAAAATGAGGAAGAGGTCCACCAGGAGAAGGTTGTCGTCCTAAAAGGGACAGAGGAGATGGCAGGTCACGGGCCAGAAGAGGCATTTATCTGTGCGTATTAGCCGGCCCAGGAATACGGTACCGGGAGGCTGACGGGAACTAACACAGAGACGACAGAGGAAGATCCATACCACACAGAACGCCACCCACAAAGGAGCATGTGAGCCTGCCGAAGATTTCAGATTGCAGTGAACGTGTTGGAGAATCCAGGCTTAGGGCCACGCTTACCACCGCCCACAAGGGAGCAGGTGAGCCTGCCGAAGAGTGCAGTGGACGTTGGGGAATCCAGCCCCAGGGCCCTGCGGAACACTGGGCACAACGGAGCAGGTGGGCCTGCCGCAGAGACACAGGGTTGGGGCGTAGAGAAGGGTGGACTGTTAAGCGGAATGCCACCAGCGCAGGATTTGTTCATAACGTGGACAGTCTGTGCCAGTACTTTACAAGCATCAGATCCCCATAGGAGAACTGGGACACCGGGCAGGGGTGAGGTAACCACTGTCCTTCTACCATAATGTTGGACTATGATTACATAACCGTTGATTAAAATAAGGAACTGTGTACAACTTACCTTGAGTCTCAGCGTTCTGTGTAACAAAACCCCAGTTGTGACAGTATCATTTTTATGGAATTATTATTTGCATCTAATGGCAAGTGGTGTTGTTGGGAAACAGAACATGCAACACGATGGAATTATATTTTTCCCCACCTGGTGACAATCTCCTAATATCATTAACATTGCTTAAACTTTGGATTTCGAATGTTGATGTTTTGTATACTGGTAACGATGAAATGTAATATTATAGCAAATGAGGAAACACATCTGTCATCTGACCAGAGGCAAAAGCTTAACTATATTCAGGTCAAATAAATATTTGCTACTTCATAAATTAGTTCTTTTTAGGGGTGGGTATACTGATTTATACAAAACAAATCACTTGTATTAATTCTAACATCGATCACAATGGCCAGTGGGTTATTATGTTATAGTGACAAGAAGCCATTTGTCAGTATCGGAAAGCTTTTGCTTTTCTTTATTTTTTAATGTAAATGATGCAGGTAATTCTGTCACTGGCAGGGAGGGCTGATAATCAGACCCCCCTTTCATAATGCTCCTTGCCAAAATTATATTGTGCACATGTTCCTTTCTATAAACTTTTTCCTGAAATCTACAGCACCAGCTCTGCAGTGGCACAAGCGGATTCAAATGTCTCCTGTGCATCTCTGACAGCTGCTGGGGCACCAAGTCCCTGCAAGGAAAGGCCGCCTTTAACTGACTGCATCTGTGATTTAAATTCAAATGATTGTGAAATCTAAGCAGCATGGTGGCAAGTTAATCTGTATCTATAAGCCATGCTTGGTTAAGCATGGTGACTGCTTGAAGTACACAAGTATACAGCAACAGCAATTCAATATCACATCAGTGTAGGCTCTAGGAGCAGGGCCCAACTATGGCAGGACTGATATATATTGGTGTCTGGGATGACTGTCTGTATATTGGTGTCTGCCTGTGTGAAACAATAACCAGGCTGCTGGCCTGCTGATTCTCTGGCAGGAAGAGTAACACTTCCTCCAGTGCATAGGAACTTCCCATTGGAGGTCTCCTGGTAATTGTCCTTCAAAAGGAGACACTAACATAAAAAATGCTTTTCTCACACCCAGCTGCTGCTCACTGGTGTCCCTTTCAAGCCAGCAAGCATGGGAAGGCAGAGGAATTAGAGCAGTCAGAGATGGAACTTAAACCAAACTGTACATCGCCTGTATGTCAAAAGCTTCTTTGTGCCATGTGCAATTGCTGGTTGGACAGCGGCACATGTTGGACCCACTCTAGCAGCTCACTAACCCGAAACTGAATCCCCAACACATGAAGTAGTGTTCTTAACAGCTGATACAAGAGTAGGAGCAGTGATGGTGGTGATGGCTGCAGTAGTGGCAGCTGCCACATGAAGGGCAGCAGTGGTTGTGGTCAAAGTAATGGTTTGTGCAACAATGACCCTAATACCTGAGGTGCGGATCGTGCTGGTGGTCAGTGTGTCTGTGGGCTGTCTGGACCTGGATGTGGAAGCAGCCTGCAAAGATGTGGATTTAGCAGTTTTGCTTAGTGATTTCCGGTGACTGCCAGACCTGCGCCCTGCATCCTTGGATGTGTGGCCAACAGATGCACTAAGGTAGAGGTAAAAGATGCTGCAGTGGAGCATGTGCTTGGCCTTTATTTCCTGCGTGGCTACCTTAGGTGCTTGTTAGGAGGGATGTGACATGATGTCACTTGACATGTAGTTACAGGAATGAATGTGCATTACAGTTAGGCTCATTGTTAGTGGCTGGATGTCACTGATGTTGGGAAAGGCCATGGAAATTACATATAGAGTATCTGTGACTAGGATCCGGACCTACATGCATCCAATTATTTTGATGTTGCTGCTATGAGATACCATTTCAAAGGGAGTTTGCATTTAATGGACAACAGGGCCTGGGAATTTTGTGTCTGTGTCATGGGGATTCAGGGAACATTGGGCTAGTGAGGTTTGCTGAAACTTGCATGTTTCATCGGTTTCAGTTTCGTATTCTGCTCGTAGTCCTGTGGCCATGCTCACAGTGGGAAAAAAAAAACCTGAGGGGAAATCAGAGAGCCGAGGAAAGCCATGAGAAGAGAGCAGAAGCAACAGGGGACCATCCTGTGTTCAGCATTACCCGAGCTGCCATTTTGGATTGGTGACATCACTTCCTGTGGCCATCTTGAATTAATTGCCGCCATCTTGGATCAGTGACATCACTTTCGGTAGCCATCTTGGCTCAGCACAATCTCCAGCTGAATGCCGCAGGATACTCCTCTGAGAACACCAATCAGGAAGAAATTGCCTCATTCCAGCAACACCAGGGACAAAATCAGAAGGACCAACCTCTGCTGGAATAGGTGATCAGCTGAGGAGAGCATGTGCCATCCCTTTGAACTTACAAGTGGTGTCCAGCCAGGGGCATCCCAGTTAAGGGCATCACAGTGAAGGGAGAAAACCATCCGTTGACCAGCCTTTTTGCCTCTAAGCCTGTGAGACTTTGCTTGCTGTGTACTGCTTCTTGTCTTTAAGTACCCATTATTGCTTCTTCTCATCTTCACCCTTGCCATTCACTTCTCATGATATCTCTTCCTTTCCCTCCTACCTATCTCTTCACTCTCCTCAGTTCAGAGCCTTCTCTACTCTCTTCCCATCCCTATCATCTCTTCTCCTTGATGCCACCTCTCTTCTCGCTCCACCACTCTCTCTATTCCCAAAACCTACTTCAATCCTAACTTCCATTACACTTCTTCTTCTCACATCTACCCCCACCACTTCTCTATTTCTTTGACTCAACTTCCATATGCTTCTACACCTCACTTTCTTTCTATTGCTCTTTGGAATGCACAGTCTTTCTGCAATAAAACCTCCTTTACCTCTGACTTCTTCCTTTATCATTTTCCTTCTCTTGACCTCATTACCCTTACTGAAACCTCAATCTCTCCTTCTGATTCTGCAACCCTTGCTGCCCTTCATGACCCTGCCTACACATTCACTCACTCTCCCCTCCCCACTGGCAGGGGAGGTGGTGTAGGACTATTTTCATCCTCCAAACATCCTAACTCTCCTACACCCCTCTATCTCCTGCTAATTGTCATGATCTCTGCTTCCAAAAGGTCAGGGTTTTCCCAACTCCCTTGGAAGCAGATCCATAACCCAGGTTCCGAGTGCCAACCAGTCCCAATTGGGACCTTTTGGACCCAGTCCTGGCGCCAGTGGCACCAGGCTCATAAATATGCCCAGTCCCAGCACTGGAAGCGCTGGGCTCATAATGCTTGGGTGGACTTACCTGCAGCAGACCATGCTGCTTACTTGCCTGCCAGTTGAGCCTCTGATCCTCTTCTGTTTGGAACTACTTTTCCTGTTGGGTGGGGCAGGAGCCACTCCCTAGATTCAGAACACTGGAACTCTTCTGGAAAGCAGGAACTCTTTTCTTACCTAGGCGTGGCTGTGGAAGGAGACACCTAAGCACTACAGGAGGCTATTTAAACCACACCCGATGGATGAATCTTGCTTGCGTTATTCTGCATCCTCTGCAGCAGAACGCTCATCGTGTCTTCTGCATCTGATCCTGGGCCTAAGGAAAAAGGCTTACCATCCTGAATCCAGTCTTCAGCAACACCTATAAAGACAAGAAAGAACAGGTTAGCATTACGGTCTTCAGTGACAGCTCTTCACTTACCTGGTCCATCGGCTGTCACCAACGCCTCGCGCTGCATTCCGGCATCTGAAAGACAAAGGCTTACCTACTCTTCGTGCGCTCCGGAGGTCTTCACACTGCATTCCGGCATCTGAAAGACAAAAGCTTACCAACTCTTCGCACGCTCCGGAGGCCTTCGGCGCTGCATCCCGCATCTGAAAGACAAAACAAGGTGCGTTTAAAGACATTGGGGAACTTTAATACTCACGTGCCATTACTCCTTTCCACATCTAACCCAGTGGGTATTCCGGCACCCTGCAGCCGCTCCAAACTTGTACCTGCAAAATAAAAAGACAGTTAGAGCGCATCGTGAAGCAGGCAACAAGCGCTTACTTACGTGCTTCCAGTCGCTTCTATTCATCACACGGGCTCCATCTTCAACTCACTTCAGCCCGTCATCCGCCATCGCCGGAACCCTGCAAAACAAGAAACATCATTACTAAAGACTTTAAAGACATTAGAATTACTCGAAACTTACCGTTCGTGCAGTAAACGATGGACAGCAGTCCTCTGAAGTCAAGAGGCCTGCTCCCCTTATCCAGTGAAGGAACTGGTTACAGCACCCTGCCCCGAGGCAGATGGAGAGCACGGCGTTCACTTACCTAAGGTGAGAGCGTTAACCTTTGGGGTTCTACAGGAGAAGAGAAAGGGAAGAAGAGAGAGACATTCAATAACCCAGTTCCTTAATCCCATATTTTCTATCTGCAGACATCTTACCCTTCGAGTCAGACATACAGTGCACAGAGGTCCAGCCCAAAGAGCCAGCCGTGTGTTACACATCACCTTTGAAGATACGGTATACGCCCAGTCAAGACCGGCGCCTCTACGGGAATCAGGTGAGCGTTACAGAACGCAAAGCCTACCACAAAACTCCCGTCCAGGCGCTATGGAAACCTCGGATACCGACCAGCTAGCCCAGTTACTTGGGGAACTAAGGGCAGAAGTGCATGCAGCCCGTCAGGAAACGAACGCTCTAAGAAGGGAACTGATTATTTCCAAGGAGCGAACAGATGATCTCGCTAGACAATTGCTACAGTCACAAGCCGGACAGACCCCGTTACCTGCATCTGGAGGAAATCTTCCTTCTACATCCTCTATGAATCCAGTGCAGATCAACCTACCTGGGAATGTACCTCTGGCTCCGCCCGAACGATTTTCTGGTGACCCAAAGAGGTTTGCAGTATTTATCAATCAGTGCCGGTTGCATTTCTTATGCCGGCCAGCAGCCTTTCCAACTGATCAAGCTAAAGTAGCTTTCGTGCTTTCGTACCTTAGTGGCAATGCGGCAGACTGGTCGATCCCTCTAGTAAATCAAGATGATCCGGTCCTCCATGATTTTCAAGCTTTTCAGCTCAGTATGGAAAAACTGTTGGCAAGACATTCACAGGGGCAGGCCTTGGACAATGAGCTTCTTTCGTTGCGACAAGGTAATCAAGACCTTTTGGCTTATATTGCGTCTTACAACAGACTGATAGTGGAAACTCAATGGCCTGAGGACAAAAGGATTACACTGTTTTATAGAGGTCTACGTGGAGAGCTCAAAGATGTGTTAGCCCAAGTAGTGAATCCCCCACAAGATTGTTCGGACTATATAGACTTAGTCGTTCAAATAGATCACAGACTGCAGAACAGGAAGGCCGATCGTTCCAAGTTTGATGCTCGAGTATTTTCCAAACCGCCAACTCCTTCCAAAGGAGTAGACTCCGGGGAACCCATGCAAATAGGGGGTCTGAAAGGTCCTCTAAAACAAAAGGAGCGGGAAAGGAGAAAACAGTTGCAATTATGCCTCTATTGCGGAAACTCAGGGCACTTTCTTCAAGACTGTCCGGTGAAACCTGCCAAGAAGGCAGTAGGAGCTGCAGTTACCAAAGTTACAAACTCTGAGCAGGGAAACGACCTCGCCCGACAAGAATAGAGGTCCTCTTGCCGAGCGTGAAAACCAGTTCCGTGACCTCGCATTTCGTGATACCTATGGTCCTCATTAGCCCTGATAATCCGGATCGATTACATGCAATTGAAGCTTACGTCGACAGCGGTGCCATCGGCAATTATGTGGATCATGAAATCGTTTTGAGGATGAATCTAACTCTTTGTTCCAAGGCTGTAAAGGACGTCATTACTACGGTGGATGGTACGGAGATAGCCTCCGGGCCAGCAACGCATACCACTCAAGAGGTGACGCTAGTAAGTCAAGATGGACACCATGAGAAGATTGTGTTCGATGTGATCAAGGCCCCTCAGTTTCAGATTATTCTAGGAATACCTTGGTTAGAGAAACACAATCCTCTGATCGATTGGCGAGCAAGAACGGTCCAGTTTCCAGAATGTGTCTCTACTTGTCACCCTCCACCTGGTGTTGCACTGGCAGCAATTTCTTCAGAGACTCCCCAGTTACCTCCCGAATACCTAGAATACCAAGATGTTTTCCGGAAGGATCAGGCTAACTCTCTACCTCCTCATAGGTCTTATGACTGCCAGATAGACCTGATACCTGGATCTACTCCTCCTTGTAGTAGAATTTATGCCCTCACCGAGCCTGAGAACCTTCACCTTCGACAATACCTGGATCAATACCTGGCAAATGGGTTTATTCGTCCTTCCAAGTCCCCTGCTTCTTCAGCTTTGTTCTTCGTTCCAAAAAAGGAAGGAGACCATAGAACTTGTATAGATTATCGCTCCCTGAACCAGATCACCGTTAAGAATAGATATCCGTTACCTTTGATCCCTGAACTCCTGGACCAAGTCAGAAAAGCATGCATATATACAAAGCTGGATCTTAGAGGAGCTTACCACTTGGTACGAGTAAAAGAGGGCGATGAATGGAAGACGGCCTTCCGCACCAAGTATGGGCTATTTGAATATCAGTTCATGCCCTTCGGACTTTGCAATGCCCCGGCCGCCTTTCAATATTTTATGAACGATGTCCTCAGAGAGTTCATAGATGTGTGTGTTGTTGTTTACATTGACGACATCCTCGTTTATTCTTCATCGGAATCTGAACATCGGAAACACGTGAAAATGGTCCTCGAAAGATTGCGTCAACACAAACTTTTCGCTAAGTTGGAAAAATGTGTTTTCAATGTGACTGAAGTTGAATTCTTGGGATTCATATTATCACCTGGCGGAGTGCGTATGGATTCAAAGAAGGTCGATGCAGTTCTCAAATGGCCATCACCATCCTCCGTAAAAGGTGGGCAAAGCATGTTAGGCTTCGCTAACTTTTACCGCAGGTTTATCCCCGAATTCTCTCGAATAGTCCAGCCCATCACTGCCTTGTTAAAGAAAAACAAACGTTTTGAATGGTCTACCGAGGCGGAACAAGCTTTCCAGGATTTGAAGACTAAATTTATCTCTGCACCAATCTTAAAACACCCTCGCCCGAACTCCCCTACATCGTGGAAACTGATGCTTCAAGCCTTGCCATGGGGGCAGTTCTATCACAAAAGGACCCGGTAACCAATCAGTTGTATCCCGTGGCATTTTGGTCCCGCAAATTCTCGCCTCCTGAAATCAATTACACGATTACTGACAAGGAACTTCTGGCTATCAAGTCTGCCTTTAAGGCTTGGCGGCATTATCTGCTGGGGGCCCGACACACCGTTACTGTGATTACGGATCACCGAAACCTGCAATATTTGAAAACCGCAAAAGCCCAATCCTCTAGACAACTCCGTTGGGCATTATTCTTTGCCGAGTTTGACTTCATAATTACCTATCGACCTGGTACAAAGAACGGTAAAGCTGATGCCCTTTCTCGGATGGGAGTGGAAGAACACTTGATCAACCCTAAACCTGTACCAATCATTCCCGAACAAAGAATTCTGGGTGTAATCGCCACAGAATCCATAGAGGAAGTTAAGGATAAAGCCAGGCAACTTGTAACTCCAGCAGACATACAGAATTGGCTTCTGCAGGGAAAGGACTTTGCAGTAAAGGACAACTTATTGTATTTCCAAGAACGATTATACCTACCCAGCACAGATTTACAGAAAAAAGTAATCTCTTGTTATCATGATTCTTTAATGGAAGGACATCCCGGTATGGCCAAGACCTCAGAAAAGATCAAGCGCTACTTCTGGTGGCCGTCTTGGAAAAAAGATATCAGAGACTTTATAATGTCCTGTGGAGTATGCGCCCAAAACAAGAGTCAAAAGGAAAGACCAGCAGGCCTCTTACGCCCTATTGACATCCCACCTCGCCCTTGGCATACGCTTTCTATGGACTTCATCACCGATCTACCTCCATGCTCCGGATACAATACGATTCTAGTAATCGTGGACTTATTCTCAAAGATGGCGCATTTCATTCCGCTCAAAGGCTTGCCAACAGCAGCAACTCTGGCCCGAGAATTTCTCGAAAACATCGTCCGACTGCACGGTTTTCCTTCGGTTCTAATTTCGGATCGAGGTAGTCAATTTATTTCTCATTTTTGGCGAAGTTGCTGTCGGTCGGCTCAAATTGATGTGAGACTATCGACCAGTCACCACCCTCAGACCGACGGACAAACCGAGAGGACCAATCAAACTCTGGAACAGTATTTACGCTGCATGCTGCAACAAACTGAAAAAACTTGGAAAGACATCCTTTCGATAGCCGAATATGCCTACAATAACTCTGTCCATTCGGGAACTGGGAAAACCCCGTTTTTTCTTTTGTACGGCAGTCACCCTCGAACCTCGGAGTTGGATCCCCTCCAAGATCTTGAAACACCAGCAGTAGACTACCTGCATTCTACAATCACCCAAGCCTTTAAGGAAGCTGTTTCTCACCTTCAAAGGGCTAAAGAACAATACAAGAAAGGAGCAGATCAACATCGGAAGGAAGCCCCTCAATATCAAGTAGGGGATCAAGTCTGGTTATCCACCAAATATCTACCTCTAAAAGGGCCACGCACATTCAACCCAAGATACCTTGGTCCCTATTCCATCACTACCATAGTAAACCCAGTAGCTGTCAAGTTGGACTTGCCCCCGCACATGAAGATACATCCGGTCTTCCACGTCTCTCTATTAAAACCTGTGCAACCTCAAACCCGACTAACTAAATCTCCAAAACCTATCCTAGTTGATGGAGAACTCGAGTTTGAAGTCAAAAGCATTCTTGACTCCAAGATCTCCAAATCTAAACTATTTTACCTAATTGACTGGAAAGGCTACGGCCCCCAAGAGAGATCCTGGGAACCTGCTGAATATGTCCACGCTCCTCGCCTAATCAAAAGATTTCACCGAACATTTCCTGACAAGCCAAAACCCCCGGAGAAGCCCAGTTTGGGAGGGGCCTTGAGGGGGGGTACTGTCATGATCTCTGCTTCCAAAAGGTCAGGGTTTTCCCAACTCCCTTGGAAGCAGATCCATAACCCAGGTTCCGAGTGCCAACCAGTCCCAATTGGGACCTTTTGGACCCAGTCCTGGCGCCAGTGGCACCAGGCTCATAAATATGCCCAGTCCCAGCGCTGGAAGCGCCGGGCTCATAATGCTTGGGTGGACTTACCTGCAGCAGACCATGCTGCTTACTTGCCTGCCAGTTGAGCCTCTGATCCTCTTCTGTTTGGAACTACTTTTCCTGTTGGGTGGGGCAGGAGCCACTCCCTAGATTCAGAACACTGGAACTCTTCTGGAAAGCAGGAACTCTTTTCTTACCTAGGCGTGGCTGTGGAAGGAGACACCTAAGCACTACAGGAGGCTATTTAAACCACACCCGATGGATGAATCTTGCTTTGCGTTATTCTGCATCCTCTGCAGCAGAACGCTCATCGTGTCTTCTGCATCTGATCCTGGGCCTAAGGAAAAAGGCTTACCATCCTGAATCCAGTCTTCAGCAACACCTATAAAGACAAGAAAGAACAGGTTAGCATTACGGTCTTCAGTGACAGCTCTTCACTTACCTGGTCCATCGGCTGTCACCAACGCCTCGCGCTGCATTCCGGCATCTGAAAGACAAAGGCTTACCTACTCTTCGTGCGCTCCGGAGGTCTTCACACTGCATTCCGGCATCTGAAAGACAAAAGCTTACCAACTCTTCGCACTCTCCGGAGGCCTTCGGCGCTGCATCCCGCATCTGAAAGACAAAACAAGGTGCGTTTAAAGACATTGGGGAACTTTAATACTCACGTGCCATTACTCCTTTCCACATCTAACCCAGTGGGTATTCCGGCACCCTGCAGCCGCTCCAAACTTGTACCTGCAAAATAAAAAGACAGTTAGAGCGCATCGTGAAGCAGGCAACAAGCGCTTACTTACGTGCTTCCAGGCGCTTCTATTCATCACACGGGCTCCATCTTCAACTCACTTCAGCCCGTCATCCGCCATCGCCGGAACCCTGCAAAACAAGAAACATCATTACTAAAGACTTTAAAGACATTAGAATTACTCGAAACTTACCGTTCGTGCAGTAAACGACGGACAGCAGTCCTCTGAAGTCAAGGCCAGTGAAGAAACTGGTTACAGCACCCTGCCCCGAGGCGGATGGAGAGCACAGCGTTCACTTACCTAAGGTGAGAGCGTTAACCTTTGGGGTTCTACAGGAGAAGAGAAAGGGAAGAAGAGAGAGACATTCAATAACCCAGTTCCTTAATCCCATATTTTCTATCTGCAGACATCTTACCCTTCGAGTCAGACATACAGTGCACAGAGGTCCAGCCCAAAGAGCCAGCCGTGTGTTACACATCACCTTTGAAGATACGGTATACGCCCAGTCAAGACCGGCGCCTCTACGGGAATCAGGTGAGCGTTACACTAATTCTCCCTCATTCGATTACTCACCACAATCACTGCTCCCTATGACATACGTATTATCTCACTCTCTACCTGCCACCTGGTCTGGTAGGTCAATTCTTCGACCACATCTCCCAACTAATTGACTTTCTCCCTCCTGATCACCACTTCATTGTCATTGGTGACTTCAACCTTACCTTTCTCTGTTCAGCTCTATCCACTGACTGTAACTCTCCTCTACTTAACCATTTACTCTCTTCTGTCCACTCTCTAGCCACCCATTCAAATGGAAACTCCTTGACCTTATTCACATCTCCTTTTAACTCTTCACCTCTAATATCTCCACCACTCCTTCTCCCTCCAATCACTCTATCTTCTTTACCTCAATCTCCCGTCCTGCTACTTCCTTACTCTCTCCATCTACTGCAACTATTACTAAGTGCATGTTCCCTCCTCCAAACTCCCTGACTACCTCTCTGACCTACACCACTTTCCTCCTATGCTGAACTCACCTTTACATCCACTGAAGAAGGCTTCACAAACGTTAACACTACTCTATATGCCCCCTTCTCCTCTCAATACCCGCGTACTACACTGACTACTAAATCCTCCCCTCCACAGCCCTGGATTACACGTTTCATCTGCACCTTGAAAACCACAATGCAGAAAAAGCTTTGCACTTGGCAAAGGTCAGGACACTCTTGTGATTTCCAACTCTATTTCACTGCTCTTCAAAACTAAAACTATTCCTCTACACTTGACCCTACCAAATGTGAGTTATAGCTCTCTCTCATCTCGTCTCAATCATTCCAACCTAGGCAACTCCAAAAGTCTCTCAACTCAATTCCATAACCTCCTAACCCCACCTCCATCTCCTTTACTCTTTCTGCAAAGGATCTTGCTCTCTACTTTGTTTCTAAAGTGTTCACCATTCACAATACCCTCACTACTTACCTTCTATCCCCTCCTCCTTCTCACTTTTCTCCACCACTCCTACCATCCTCTCCCAATGCTATGCCTTCCTTTGCCCCCACCAACCCTGATGAGATTCTTTCTCTACTCCTCAAGACTAACCACTCCTGTGCCCCCACTGAGCCACTGTCTCCACACATCATGAAGCACATAGCTCCCAGTGTTGCTCCACATCTTGCCTCCCTCTTCAACTCCTCTCTTGACAATGCCACTTTTTCCTTAGCCCATAAGACAGCTACTGTCAGCCCTCTCCTTAAGAAACCTGGTCTAGATCCTAACTGTCCTGCTCACTTTCACCCTGTCTCTCTTCTACCACACTATTCCAAAATCCTACAGCGAGTAGTATTCAATCGATTCACTGAGTTACTTGTTACTCACAACCACTGGGACCCGCTTCAATTTAGATTCTGACCTCCACATCTTCCGAGACAGCCCTCCTCAATATCAACAATTTCACCTTACACTCGTCAAATAAATCTTTAATCTATTCTTCGTCTTCCTGACCTCCCTGCTGCCTTTGATACTGTTGACAATTCTGACCGTTTTTCTACATTATCTCTCCTTGGCATCAGAGACAAGGCCCTTACTTGGTTTGCTTCATATCCTGCCCCAGACACTTTCAGATGTCCTGTAACAGTTTTACCTGCCCACTCACCCCCCTTATTGTTGGAGTTCCCCAAAGGTCTGTCCTTGGGCCACTTCTCGACACTCTCTTTACTTCAGCTCTTGAAGCCCTGATCTCCTCTTACAGCTTCTTCCATCAACTATTTGCTGATCTCTACACTCAGATCTTCTTCCCCTTTCACTCTTTCTCTGACAAGCTGTTGTCAAAAATAACAACCTGTCTCTCTGCCATCAAATATAGGCTGGTGTCTCACTCACTCATGCTCAACTCTACTAAGACTGAAGTACTCTACTTCCCAGACAAACAGGCTATCTCTTCCTTTCCTCTCTTCTCTCCTAACTACCTCGCTTACACTCATAACCTTGAGTCATCTTTTACCTTTCACAGAACTCTTGGCTTTTCATTTCCAAACATGACACTGCAGCCAGACTCAATCACGTCAATATCAGAAAAATCTGTTCTCTCCTTCCTTTCAATAGTGCTAAACAGCTAATCCCCCTTAGTCCTTTCTAGCTCTGACTACTGTGCCAGTCTCATCTATGTCATTGCCGACTATGCTTTTTCACCTCTGGACAAAGTCCTCAACTGTGCGGTCTGCACACTGTTCAATCTTTCTCGCTTTACCTATGCCTCTTATGCCCGTCGACAAACATGCACAAACAGCTCCCTTACCTTGAAGATACATTTATCGGCATCACCTCTGCTCCTTCCTTCCCAAATCATGGTACAGCCATAGCTTGACTCCCCCCTTATCTCTCTGGGAACCGAGGTGCCCATGAATGACATGACCGGTGCACCACTCTTATGGCTGATTTTCGCTCATTTATTCATCCCTAGAGTGTGGTGCTGGCAGTTCAAATAGGATGACTGCTCATCGGGAAGGGGGACTTGTCTCAGGCTAACCGGACAGAGCCGGAGCTCCATGTTGAGCCATTTTCTTATACTTTCAAACATGCATCCTGTAACATGCCCTAAAATCCAACATTGCTTTACTATTGTTACCTTAGTCCCTGGGCCTTGCCTTTACCGCAACACTTCCCTGACTCCATCTCAAATGTCTGCCTATCTCAGCTACCTACTTGCACATCCCTTTAAAACACCTGCATACCAGCACAGCCTCCCTGATGATTGTTTGTGACAGGAAACCGCTAGGAGGAGAACAAAAACAGAGCAACTGAATAGCAGATGGGATCCAACCCTGTTAACACTTTTTCAATGTTTTGGGATTCAACCCTGTTAATACTTATTAAATTGTTTTTGGGATCTAACCCAGTTACTTTTTGTATCAGGTCTAATTTGACTGGAAACTGGAGTGCGTGCCTCGCCATCCACATTTTGTTTCTTACAATGTTGGAGTCCCGGGCTCCAGAGGCAGCAGCACTGGGGTTACTGTGCCCCACTTTAGAGAACCACACTGATGGTTTTCTCCCCTCCCCCAAATTTGGGAAAGACTTGTGCACTAGGAGGGGTGTCAGTTCCTAGTCACCTGATTGGTAGCATGTGAAAACTACAGCTACCAGAATCCCCAGAGACTATAAGAGCTGCTAATTGGAATCACCTGCATACCAGCACAGACTCCCTAATGATTGTTTATGACAAGAAAGTGCTAGGAGGAGAACAAAAACAGAGCAACTGAACAGCAGATGGGATCCAACACTTAATACTTTTTCAATGTTTTGGGATTCAACCCTGTTAATACTTATTAAATTGTTTTTGGGATCTAACCCAGTTACTTTTTGTATCAGGTCTAATTTGACTGGGAATTGGAGTGCGTGCCTCGCCATCCCCCTTTTGTCCCTTTAAAACAGAACAATGTACACTACTGCTAAATACACAATACATCACCCTATCTCTAACCACTGCATCCGCAGCGTGAATACATTGTTGCTCTTTCTGTGTGGCTATATGGTGTTTCTAATATGTGTCAAAGCTAACTACGAATGGATACATGCACATTCTGCCGTGCCCAACGAGAACTGCTTGCACTAGACCACCTGCTAATATATTTTGTGCAGTCTAAATCTGTTCACCGGACTTGAACATTGCACTTGCATCCCAACAAACATGTTTCCTAGCAGTTCACGCTACTGCATCACCCGGTACCCTCTGTCTTCACCTTTCATGGACAACCCTACAGAGCCTTTCCGTAACCCCTCCATCCTTAATTCAGCACTTCATCCACCATCCCATTTCTATGTCATTCTGCTCTATTTTCTCGTCCCTGGTTTATGTTTTCACCTTCCCTTGCAACATCTGGTCTTCAAGTCAATTCTCTCAACCCATTGTATAGGACCAATGTCCCCCGGTTTTGTTATAATGTTACATTTTGTACGTGTTTTTGTGCCAGAAATTGATTGCTTTGCCAGTGATTGTATAAATAAATAAATAAAATACTCTCCCCCTCGCTCGCTACGATCATCCTCGGCTCACCTTCTTGCCACTGCTTGAGCACCCTGTGCTCTCTCTCCTTTCTGCACTATCCCTATCCTCGCTCACCTATTCTGGAATGCTCTTCCTCTCCCATACTACTACTCCAACTGTACTACTATTTAAATCCAACCTCAAAGCCCTCATCCTTTCTGAAGAACCTGTTTCCTAGCACTCTACGTTCATCCATCATCCTGCTTCTCTCTCTCTCTACCCTCAGAGGCACCCCTACTTCACTTATCCACCACACCGCCATCCTTAGTGTATCACTTTCTCAATATCCCATGCCTGTGTTATTCTGTCCTGCCCTTGTCCCTGGTTTGTGTTTCCACCTTCCACTGCAACATCTGGCCTTCAAGTCACATCCTCTCACCCATACATTGTCAAAGATCTATGTCCTCTGCTCTGCTATCAATGTTACATTTTGTTAGTGTTATTGGGCCAGAAATGCATTGCTTTGCTGTGATTTCTAAAACAAAGAAATAAAATAAAAGCAAACAAAATAAATGCTGTGCAACATTGATGTGTGCTTTGCCCTTGTAGCAGCTGGTTCTTGGTAGAATCATTCAGTGTGTTTTACAGACATCTGGTGGTCATCTGTGATGATGTATGTTGCCCAGCATATGGCTCTCTGGCCTAGCCAGGGTTTATCATGTTTTGCATCAATGTGTGAGTGAGGAAAATGATCTCTGATTGATGGGGGTACTGGGGTTCTCAAAAACACTATAGGTCAAATGGCATGCCACGTGAAAAGCTGGTTTTGCTCACTACATGTCGCGGCCTATAGGTCTGACCCCCCTTGGCCCCACCTTGCTGTATTGAGTGTCACCAGTGTGCAATGATTATGACAGAGGGCTCTATCAGAAGTCTGCCGGTATCCCAGTGGTAATTCCTCCCACTTTCCACCCAAATGCGGGATTAGGTGGAGTGGTAATGCAGCAGTAATAGCATTAGCGCCACATTTTTACTGCTCCACCTGACTCCTGATGACCCCCAGAATCTGGTGGATGGGTGTATGGTGTATATAGTTTAATTAATTTGCAAAATTGTTACTCATCTACTCAGCGGAATCTTCTTGGCTGAGAACTCCGACCTCAGTCACCACCAATGCCCACCTGGCCAGCCATGTGGAGGATGGAGTTGACTGTCTCCTCAGATGAGCCTTCTCCTACGACCTCTGAGTCCTTATGGTGGAGTTAAGCAAAGGAAGGAAAAAACTCTCACAAAAAGTCAACCTTGAGTGCCGGGAGTAGGACCCTCCTTCACTCTTGTATGGCAGCAGGAAATGGGTGGTTTTCAATGGATTCAGATTTTAAAGACACTGAGCCTCATTACACGGATGGCGGAGAACCATGGTGCTATTAGCGCCATGGTTCATGCCGGTAAAATATCGGCACCGCCTTGGCGGAAAGGGGAATTACCGCCCCATTCCAAGGTTGGCGGGGCGGTAATTCCCCCTTCCACCATTGCCCTTCTCCATTCCCATTTTTGCCCCATAGGGCTCAATGGGAAAGGGGAAGGCGCTAATTACGGTACCGCAAATTGCGGTACCGTAATTAGCTCCCTGGGTCCCTTTGCGGGTTGGTTTTTAACGCCTGCAAAAAGCAGGCGTTAAATCCCCCAACCCGCAAAGGGACCTCGTAGTAAGGCAGTAAGAATTTGGCCCTATGGGCCAAAAATGGGAATGGGGAAGGGGCCATGGTGAATGAGGATTTACCGCTCCGCCAACCTTGGAATGGGGCGGTAAATCCGCCATTCACCATGGCAGAATCCGGCATGGACCATGGTGCTAGTAGCACCATGGTCCAACGCCAGGGTTGTAATGAGGCCCATTGGCAGTAACGGTAAATCTGTGTGGAGGAGAAACTGCTCTATTTACCACCAAAATCATAACGTGTCCCATAATATCTTCTGTTGTTTATAACAGGATGACCAAGAGTTGAATCTTTCGTTTTGAACAGGCGACAAGGGGCATGACTGAGAAAATGGGGCGTTGCAGCATATCTGAAACTTGCCACAAGAGAGCAGGAAGCACACGCTTCATTGAGAGTCTCTTCAACATATCGAAGCATGTATACATGTGACTTTCTTTTGTAATGTGGTGCAGTCCAGAAGCATAGTCAAGCTGATGCACCAGGAGCAGGGGCCTGGATTCAAGCGTGTAGGATGAGGCATCACAGCCCAGTGATCAATGCTGTACACTAGTACCAGCAAGTGGTGCCCTTTACAGGGCTAGCAGCATGCTCCTTCTGTGGGTATGAGACTGCCAGTGTTGGGGTTCCTAAGGTGAGTGACTCGGCATTGCTTTGAGTACTCCTCTCAGAGGCTACGTTAAACCTGCTTTTCCTGCAAGGCGGTGATTCTGCCAAGGACTCAATACTTTGCAAATGAAACCCCCTAAACCTGCAATAACACCTGGCCGCAGCCCTTTACTCGGAATCCACAGAAACGGTTCTCATCCTATGGGAGCAACAGATCCCAAAATGCTCATACTTTTAAATCTCCACAAATGAGTCACTCGAAAACCTGCACGATTGCACCTGAATATCAATCGTAGATCTTAATAGTGTGTGCAATCCTCCTGGCCCCTCCAGCCACACGCAAGCAAGATGCTTAGCAAAGCAGCAAAGCAGCAGAGCGGCTTGCCCTCAGGAAAGTCCAAGTCCAGTCTAGGTGGAGGCTCCCTGCTTACCATTAGCCACAGTTGGGATTTGTTCCAGATGAATATGCAGATTACTTTGCTTGCTTCCAGTCTCTCGGCACTGCCTGGTCTCCCTCCTTACTGGAAGAGCTAGTCTCCGTTTTTGCAAAGCTAGTGTGGTGAACCCCGGAACCGGAATTCCCTGCCATCCTTATGTGTGACTCATAGCTGTAACAGCTGAAGATTGCCCTATGCATGGTGTCATGGACCACCATGGTTAGACCTGCATTCGGTTTCAAGGACCACCAAGTCGAGTCTGTGTTCTGGCATTTTCCCCCCAGTATCTTCTGAAGCCTTTTTTGTTCCCTCTTCCAATCCCCGTCCCTGTCCCCACCTTTCAAAGCAGATAGATTCAAGGTAATTTCTGCTGTGCGCTCCCCCCAACCCCCCTAAAACCCCATCTCCTTAAGTGAATATTTATGATGCAGGCAGAGCTAATAAGGCCAGGGCAGACGTAAAGGTCTTGTTGAATACTTTTTGCTGATTTCAGTAAATGTTAGGAAAGCTTTTCTTTTTGTATCTTTCAACCTTTGATCCTAATGTAGTCCGCCAGCAGATTCGCATTTTGTCTGGTTCCTTTTTGATTTTTGGCGCAAGTGAGACCCTTTGCCTCTCTCACTTGCTTCTTCCATGTTCTTGCTTGTTGTTTGGGTTCACTGGTCCGTCTCTATGGTTACTGGCACATGATGTGTTTCCCCTTGTTTTTCCTCATAGTTTTTGGTGTGCACAAAAAACACCTGCAGTGGAGAAATGTGTGTACCTTTAATGTTTCTTTAAGTAACATCCCATTAACTTTGTGATGGGTACTGAAAAGGCTGGTGTCAGTGAACTGTTTATCTTTTTTCTGGTGCACAGATGTGGACCTTTATTTTTAAATGTGCTAATGCCCTTTTGAGTACCATATAGGAAGAATGGCTGCTCCTTGTGGTACAGGTGGTGTTCCTAGTGCTATTTTCTTTGTTGGCCTGCCTCCTCGGCTCAGAAATTGCCACATAAGGGCATGCATTTTCGTTGCAGCCCAGCTTTGGATCCAGGTCAGTGCTTTGGGTTTGTGAACCGGCTGAAGCTTGTTTTTGGGACTGTCCTGTCCAAATCCACACTTCAGCCAGAATACACACTGGGCCTCATTCCGAGTATGGAGGTAATCATGGCGCTATTTGCGCCATGACTACCTCCAATACCGGTACCGAGTCCGCCCTGGTTCAATGGGTACTTACCGGTCTATTTCAACCTTAGCGGGTCCAGTAAGTCCCCATTGAAAAAGGCAATACCCATTCCCATTGAGCCCTCATAGGGCTCAATGGGAATGGGGAGGGAGCTAATAACGGTACCACAATTTGCGGTACCGTTATTTGCTCCCTGGTCCCTTTGTGGCTCCCGCTAAGGCCGCCTGGTAAAACCAGACGCCCATAGCGGGACCCGCTAAGGGACCTCGGAATAGGGCGCAAAGGGATTACCGGCACCGATGTCCTAAACGGTGCCCATTATCCCTTTGTGCCCAACTCGTAATGAGGCCCACTGTTTCAAGCTATCCCTAATTAGACAGACTTTACCAGTTTGAATGTTGCAAGTCCATGGCATAGGTGGGCTGGTACAGCCCAAATTCAGCATAAAAGGAGAACATGGAGCCGTTCATCATCAGTGACCACGTGATCCAAGGGCCTGAAGCCTAAGGAGCAGTAGTGATCAGCCAGCTCGAGGACTGCTGATATCACAAGCATTGGCTAAGTCAACCACCAAGTTTTGCACCGCTTTCTCCAAATCGACTGGAAAAACCTGAGCCCAGTGCCTTCCTCCTCTGGACTGGTGGGACAAACCATTCTGAAGCCCTGCTCTGTAAATATCGTTTTTCCACGGTTGGAGTCACTGCCGGGTCTGCATTTAGACAGTAGGCTGCACCTTTGCAGGGCACCTTCCTGCCCCATCACTGGAAACGTTGCTGGCATCCACAAAGCTCTCCAGGGGCCTGGCCAAGCTGCTTCTGCCATCTCACACCACGATTAAGAGCCTGCTGGAACCCAAAGTCGGACAGCACAGCTCTGGAAAGCCTGCTGACCATTTCCTAGGTCACACCAATGTCTGCACCCATCTGCTGCCCTTTAGGTGTCCCCATGTACTGCTGGTACTGAAATCAAGCCCTCTGTATCATGTCCAGGGATCACTGAAAAGACGCGACCTAATCGTCAGTGGGTGCATTGAAGTCTTCAGCAACTTAATCCACAGCGAGCCCCATTGTCCCCACTCATTACCTGTCCCATGATGTCTGCAGTGTTGCAAGCCACAGTCAGGCGATTGAGCTACTTTGCAAATCCTCATACACCTCTATCCAAATTGACTTTCACTTCCTACTTGGAAAATAGCAACTTTGCCTGCCAAAGGAGTCTTCTCTTCGGCCACCTATGGACTGAGGACTAGTAGTCTACCCCCTCCATTGCTGGAGTACTTCGTGGGACCTTTCTACAGTGACGTTTTACAGAAACCTGCTTAATAAGATTACTTGCCTGTAACAGATAGAACTCTGACAGGCTACCTAAGCATTGTTCTTATGCTTACACCTCTTTTAGGTAAGCTAGCCCTTTTAGCTCAGGGTAAAATATTCTTAACCTCCCCTCTTTAGCCATTTACAGTGTATATTCGTATGACTAAGTACGTTGAATTCTAAAGTGGCTATTTGTATCACAGTGGTTTTGCTTACCATTAGTGTGTTGAGCTTGCCGCTTTCTTGTGTTTAGTAAATAATATACTTTTGTGCTTACCTGTGTGGACCTCTAATGATTAACACACTTTGCTCTTGTTAACCGTAACTCACAAAATGTCTACTGTGGAAATTATGTGTTTTTTGGCTTCCGTATTCTCCCTTTGCTGTTTTTTCTTTTTTTAGTTCTTCCCCTATCTGATGGGTTTTTATATCTTCTACAGTCTGTGTTGAAATTTCTTGGTTATCAAAGATAATAATTTGGGAATCTGAATGTACTTAAATTTGATTTTTATTGTTGTAATTTTTATCTTGCTGTATGTTTGTTTGTAAAAATGTGTTTAAAGTCAATTGTTGGCTATGGCACGATAAATTAAAAAAAAATGTCTACCTCCTCCTGAGTCTAAGCCTAATCGCTCAGCTACTTTACCATTGAGAGATTGGTCAAAGACTTAAGTGCAAAACCGGTCGCACCCTTAAGTTGGCTTCTCAGAACCCCTCACCAGAGTAGGTTCTTAAAACCTTCTTCACGGTAAGGGTGTTTTCTCTCCTCCTTCCAGGTGTGGGAGGGGATCAGTTGTCATGGAGGAGTTTTTTTTCACTCTACTCCTGAGGTTGCACAGTTGCCTTGTCCAGGACTTTTGCTTCAAAGTTTGGATTTGAAATGGGGAGGAACTTAGGCTGCATGCAGGGGTCAATGTTTGCTGTTTTAGTAGGAGGACAACCAGAGGATTCTCGACCCGGGGTCTTTGTTGGTGAAAGTAGTGAGGTGATACACAGAGTCCTGGGTGGTGTCGATATCCTTCGGCAAATGGGTCATTCTTAGGGGCTCGGGAACATCTTTCAATGTGGTGCTCTGGCAAAGGTGGCATGCTAGCAGAGTAGCCTCAACCATTTTATCAAGAATGGGAAGCCGTACCTTCAAGCACACAAGTCTTTTTCGGACTACTTTGCAGTAATGACCCTCGCAATCAAGGCAAACTAGCCATTGTTCCAGAGAATTCACTGTGCCGGGATTTATTATTTTTGGGGGGGCTCACTGGCATGCTTCTACCATCGCAAATGCACTAGTTCAGCCATCAAATATTTCAAAAGGATGGCTGGCGGCTTTGATCGACATACTGAATATTTGAGTCTATTCATCAGCAATGGGTATCTGTGACCCCAGTGATGTAAGGGAAGCCTGGACAAATAGTCAGCAGTTCTGCTCTTTCTCTAGCCAATGGACGATTTATAATATTTAGTCCTATGGGCTTAAACCGTACATTTCTATTCGTGGAGGCATCTGCGCTCTTGGATTGCCATAGTTTGACTCAAGAGTTTGATGATCATTCACAAGAGTTTACTCTGCCTTACAGAAGCCAATAGTGATGTTCACAGATGTGGACAACTGCACAGCTTCCTTTCATAGCTTGAGAGTAAGCCTTCTCTGTATCCGACTGGCTCCTCTTGACATATGACACAATCTTACATGGCGGGTCTCAACGTTGCATGCGATGAGCAAGAATGCCACCGAAAGCCACTGGAATGGAGTTTGGTGCCTGAATATGGGTCAAAATAGTGCCCTCAGTCTGCACTTGGGAAGGCATCCCTAATGGCTTGGAACGCGCTGCCTCATGCAGAGGTGCACGTGGATTTGGACCTGCAGCATGTCAGTGGAGCAATGATCAAAGCCAAATCAGGCATGTAATGGCCATAATAGCTGCTCTGCCAAGGAAAGAATGCATGACGTGTGAAGGTCAGAGCACTTAGTGGCAGCTGCACCCCATCTTTACGAAAGATGAGTCCATAGAATGTTAACGTTTCTTTGCTAAACTCCTGTTTCTCTTTGTTCAGCATCAAGCCAGCTTCTTCCAGGGCAATGCCCGCCCCCTGCAAGGCGTTGTCCTGTACTTCCTGATTGTCCCGAACACCAGGATGTCATCACATTGTTGGTCATACAGTGGACAATGTGTTTTATACCATTTCAGAAGCACACCTGAAAGACCCAAAGTGCAGATGAAAAGCTATGGTTTAAGTATGTGCAGCGCATACACCCATAAGAGCAGGAATTGACTGGAGACTTCCCTGTAGGCCTCTGCACCCTGGGCCTCTTTTGTGTGGCATTTCCAAATGTTCCCATAGGAAAAGGGTTATGATTGCTGAATATGTGTAATATGGGGCCACTTTTGCAAATTATTTTCAGGGCCGATTTTGGTTCCCTGTCCACCCCTGCATAAGTGTACGAAAGTTAGTGTATTGTGCTACGGTCTCATCTGCTATTAGCCTGGGTTGAGGTATATTTTGGAAAAAAGGTGATAACTGTGGAGCAGGTTAATCATGCCATCTATTCTAGGGACAAGATGTCTTTCCAGTTGACTTGCAATATTTGCTTTGCACATGTTATGCTGACTGGTTTCTCTGCACTGGACCAATGAGCAAGACCCAAGCTATAGAATCACCGACTGCTTCGATTGTGCCCTAATACAGGAGTAATACTAAGGAAAGCAGGTTGTGGAGGTGCACTCAATTTCCTCCTGGTAATGAAAGTAATAGAAAGGCTAGGTGGATTATGTTAATAACTTTCAGGTGCTCCCTGTTAGATCGGTGCTACCAGATCATGTAAATAGTGTGAAGAACGGTCCCTCGAAAGGCAGCAGGGGACAAACAAGGGCACACTTTAAACAATACAATTGTTAGATGTTCACATATTTATAACATACCAACAGATTTTTTTGTAAAATATTGCAAATTTTCAAAAATAAATGTACAAAGAAATGCAGTTTCAATTTCCCATGAAAAGATAATCACATAGAGTAATTAGTTGCATTAAAAAGTTTCCAGTTTTGTAATCTAAACAATTATTTCCAGTTGTAGGTTGTGTAACCACTCTCAATTGTTCAACAATGATCCATTCTTCATTTTTCAAAATGGTCCTCCAGTTAAGGCAATATTCTCAACATTGCATTGAGGTTTACATCATAGTACAGGCTATGAGTATATTGTGACTCCTGTAACTTGATAGGGGTTGTTGTGGACGCTTGAATTGTGCGGAGAACTCTCAGAGTGGCATCTCCTATCCTTTACTACGCATTTTGGGCTTTCGCGCCATTCTTCAGGTAAAGATATCTGGAATTTATGCTCTATTCTGGACATCAGCTTTCACCTGTTCTGCAAATTCTACGACAACCATCAACACAGCTGGGCACCAGTTTGGCTAACTCATTGATCTGCAGTATAATGAGGGGACCTTTCAACTTCACCAAGTCTCGGAACAGTGATGGACAAATCTTTTCAAGAAATGCAGAACTGTTACCCTAGTTCCCATCTGCAACCTGTAAATGATTTTAAGAAGACTCATGCATGTCACAGACTTGAAACCGAAGAAGCATCCACTGTGGGCTTCCGCTTCACCAAATGCATGTCCAGCAGTTCAATAAGTTACTTGCATCAAATCAATGCCTGGAAGACTCCTATGCAGGGGAGCAGCTTGTCTGACCCATGTGACGAAATGCTCATTGCGGGAGTGGGAACCATTAGCTGGTCTGATAGACCCTTATATTCCTCCTCCTCCAGCACACTAGCTCCAGAGCCAATGAGAAATTCAAAGAGATGGCCATTTACTAAGGATTTCATGATTGATGGGAGCATCTATGGCTGCCTTGTCAATTCCTAGGGTTAATACATAATTGAATGATTCGAGATGTGGGATCGATCTGATTTGTGTGCGCTAATGACCACTCTCACATTAGTGATTGTCAGATAGCTCAAAGAAATTGGTGGCAGCGAGCAGATTATTCCCTCAAACCTCCCACAAGGTTTGCAAAATATAAACAATGAATTATGTATTGCGGAAAGTAACTCACGCTCAAATACCAATGATTATAGAATTAAACACTGGTGTCAAAATATATCACTGTAACAAATCAGATTGTATAGAGTTCAAAATAAAATGTTCAAGGGTTAGTACATAATTGGACAAACTCCCATCACTGGAGGCGCACCTGGAAGCACCCTTCTTAGGCCTCCTAGTCTCTGTCTGACACACACAGTGCCTGGGCTTTGAATCTTAGGTCACCAGTCACGAAGGACTCCTTCGATTGCAACAGCCAGATCCATTCCACACCTCCCTGATCATGGTTGCATTCCCCATGGCTTGACAGACTACTTGAAAGTGATTTTTGATCCCACAATGCCTTCCTAACTGCCTATAACCCATAACCTATAACCCATAGCTGGGCAATCCCCGTGACAAGGGCACTCTTTATCACATTGCTAGAAGTTCCTGCCCCAGGTATTTCTGAGCATAGGGGGGCTGTAGTCATTCATTGGGGTCCTGATGCACCCTTCCAGGTCTCGATTAGTCCATTATGCCCGCTTCACAAAGATATCATCAAAGCTCCATTCTTTGTGTAGATTTTTCCTTCGAAAAGACGGTGATTCACAACCATACAATCACTTGAAAACCTTTGACGCCTTATGCCTTGGATATATGAGAAATTTGCAGTGTTTTACATTTGCGTTCAAATGTATGATATGCTGAAATTGTCCTTAGTCTTGTATTTATGTTACACAGTGTAGTTGAACACGTACCTTTCATATTCCACAATCTCTTAAAGTATGAAATATGAGTGCAGGACATCATGGAAGTGGCCAAAGGAGCCTGTGTCTGAGTCAAACATTTGAAATATGATGTCACAGACATCATATTTAAAGCCCATGGCAGCCACAAGGCCATCAAAGTCCCTTATCCTCTTGGTCATTGTTTTCTGGACTCAGCAATATAAAAGTGAAGCCGTAACTTTAGTGACATGACATCAACAGCTATTCCAGATTAGGTGGGGCTGACATCTGCTTGGGTTTTCTGGGGCGAGAAGGGGTACCTTCCTCCGAAGACATAAAAGGGAATTGTTGATCAAATATGACAAGAGAAGCTGACAGTAGGTGCATTTCAAACTTCATCAGACCAGGACAAGAACCCACCACAGAGATTGGGCGATGAAGAAATATAGAGCACCAGCAAGAGTACCCGTTCTCCGAACGGGTTCTGTAGACAGACATGAGAACACTCTCATCAATTGTTGAAAATCAATGATCATGTAGGTTGCTGTTCCGATTCCCTTATAGCTTGATGTGCTTTGTACCCTGAATTAAACTGCACTGAGAATGGGCGTGTGTGACTGGCTCCTGGAGCAGACGTTGAGGTGAGAGTTGGCGTGCTGCTGCATACTGGGAGCTTCTGTGCTCTCCCCCTATCTGTCGCCTCACCCTGGCGTGGTGTCGTCTGTTGCGGTGCATTGCGGTGCAAATGTCTCAGAAACTTTGCATCCTAGGGCCTTACAATGTGCCTTTTAAGGTTCCATAGGGACCTCAAGTTTTATTCCTTGTGTCAAGCCCGGTCCTTCTACGATCACATTGTTGTTTTGCTGATTTTCAGGTAAACGTGTGAAGGTTCTGAACTGCAGGGAATTGGGTGGGTTGTTCACATGTTATGTTGCCAGCAATGTCCAGAGGGTCCTAACAGGTAACGATCCAAAATTTGCTGCAGATTGGTGAAACGGTGTGGAATTGAATGAGGAACAATGCTTCGCCAGGCCACAAATTCACAAATATATTTTGACTTGTGCTGCAATCTGGGCATAGGGGTGGGGTTTCCACGTGTCATGTATCCAGTAATGTCTGGAGGGTCCTAACAGGCAACTATGAAAAATGTGGTGCAGATTGGTGAAACAGTGTGGAGTTGAATGAGGAACAATGCTTCGCCAGGCCACAAACCCACAAACAAATTTTGACTTGTGCTGCAGTCTAGGGATAGGGGAGGGTGTCCACATGTCATGTAGTCAGTAAGGCTGGAGGCTCCTAGCAGGTAGCTATTCAAAATTTGGTGCAGATTGGTGAAACTGTGTGGAATTGTATAAGGAACAATGCTTCACCAAGCCACCAAAAAACCCACACATTTTCACTTTTATAAATTTAGATTGGCAGGTGGCAGTCAGACAGATTTGAGTTATACATTAGATGTATCAACAGTCAAGGGTCATGTGCAGACCCCCATTGGTTATTAATTATACAGAAGATTAAAAACGCGAGGTATACAATGGGTACGTGCTGTGCAATAGGAGGTGGACAGATTAAGTGTGTGTGAACAGACAATTACATCCAGGGGGCATAAAGAGGAGGGTACAACATAGAAGATGGAAAGATAAGGGGAAAAAGCTAAAGAAAATTAAGAAAGAAAGGCAGATGAAGAAGATAAAAGGGAAAAGAAGAAAGGAAAAAAACATGCAACAACACTGGTTAGGAGGCAAGTGACAAGACAATCAGGGAGGTTGTCAGTGGGTGCAAAAATCAACAGAGGGGGATCAAAGGGATATGAAGGAGAGGAAAGAGACATTACCAGAGGATGAGAAGGAAGATGTCTAGAATGCAAAAGAAGATTGGATGTGGACGCCACTACAGGGTTGCAATCAGCTGTGGGCAAACAAGGGTCTGCTGTAATTATTTAATGCGCAGATGGTGTGGACTGGTGTAAAGACCGGAGGGGGGGTCTGTACTTCCGCTCTCTATATGGTAGAGGGGAGACACAGAGACCCCTGCCAAGATTCTCTAATATTGGTAGACGTAGTCGAGCAATCAAGGCCTAGCTTTTCAAGAGGTGATGTGAGCTGGTTCTTAAGTACAGTGTAGTCCCCAAGCACCCACGAAGGAATGTCCACCCACTGTATTGGTTTAAAACACAGTCTTTATATAATTAATATTCAAAGTCATATACACGATCACGATAACTCGTACTTTGGAAATCAACATTGGTAAATATGTTCAAGACTAAAGTGGTACCACTAATGTTATTAGATCTCATTAACGTGCACATGGACCGAATGACACATAGATCAAAATAAAGAGGAAACCAGCAGTAGAGAGAGGAAGGAAAGCAAGATGGTTGAGCAATAGGCAGATTACTGGTAACTACCGTTAAACACAGCTCTGTGTGGAGATCCCCCCACCTGGGCAACCTGTAGAAGAAAGATACAAGCCCAGTCCATATATTGTTCTCAGTAGACTTTCCAATAGTTCTGCGACCCCAAAGTACCTGGCGTTGTAGCGTTTCTCGTCGGGGAAACCGACAACCCTTATTGAGTGCCCTCCCTTTAAGGCAGGAGTCACGGGTCGTCGAACGTCCGACGGAGAACAGATCGAGCTACGACGGTGAAGTGGCCGCGTCGTTCCTAGCGGTGCTCGTTGACAGGGAAGCGTAAACATCCTGCAAGGAAGAGGCGTGCAGGGCACCTCGATGTCAATATTTCTGGACCGCAAAGAGCTGAAGAACTGTGGCCCAGCAAGGGCGTCGAGTCGTCGGCGTCTCTGTGGTCTGTGGGTGGTGGCAAACCCACCGGTGGATGCTCCTTGGCACGTAGATGGTCAGGCCTTCTCCGGCAGGATAGTGAGAGAACAGAAGTCCACAATAAGCTACCTATTGATATCGCACCAGGGTTTTGATTGATATTTTATTTCTATCGCGCTCGTACACAGGTGTTTCTGGGTGGAAATTCAAAATTGCACCGGGTAACTGCAAACAATCATCTTATGTGAAACATATACCACAAGATGGACATAGGTTTGGCTTACAAAAAAATCTATTTCATTTTATTTTTCATGCATAAAAAGGACACAAGAGGTCCGTCTTCTAAAAAGACACATGTGACACCATAAAAACACAATATGTTAAAGAACAGGAATTTGGTTCTTATAACATGAACAAATTGATTGACAAGTTTATATCTCAATCAAAGACATCAATGACTCAAGTGATGTTAGTAATTATAGTGGGTGACTTTATCTCATATTTAGTACAGTTCATTTTCGAGAAGCCCCCACATTTGTGCCGACAGAAATGAGTCTGTTTCCAGCCTTAGGTTTAGAGACACAGATTTAGAGAGTGACATCTGATGTAACCGGACTCTGATTGGTCCGACTAAGGCTTTCATCAGGGCACATATACCCCTGGTGTACGGGTTTGTTGGATGTCGTATTTTCAGAAGGCAATTTGTCTTTCTTTACCAGCGTATCTACAAAAATAATACAAATCTATTACCAACCTATACAAATGCTTTGCATACGTTTATTGCATCACCCCGTGCATAGTGATCTTGCCAACCCATGAACAGTTTTCAAATGCGTATCATATGTATTTTCATACAAACATGAATGAATTACGCTATTCCACTAAGATATCTTCTTTATCCATGTGATGCTATATCTACTATAGATCATACTTGATAGTTTTTTATCATATTAATTAGGTCCTTTGTAAATGCGGACATTTTGTCTACACTCCACATTAATCCAGTGCAGGGTAAGGGGAGGAGCCAGGGAAAGGGGGGTAGGAGGGAAAAGGGAGGGGAGGGAGGGAAATGAAAAAGGGGAAGGGAGAGTGACATATAATTGTATCACTTAGTATTTTAAACAAATACCTCAGTGGTTTCTTTAGAAGAAAATAGGGCTATAGCTGCCTTTCACCGAATTTCAGGTTTTGCAACCATCCGCTTTGTTTGTTTTAAAGAAACGGTATTCTTACTTGGTGAGTACTGAATGCACGTGTAATTTATGCAAAAAGTGGCTGCAAGACAATGTGAAGAGGACGGGGGTTATTTCTCTGCACATACCAGATGGAAAAGTATTCCACGCACGCAAGGGGCGTAATATTACCTGAACAAATATATGTGTTTGTCTCAATGCGAGTCTTTCGAATTTTGACTCGGTGTGCAGAAGAAAGGCAAAACGCAATCCGTTCCATATTCGGACGGCTGGGCGGGAAACTCGTAAATAGCTCCTGGTTATCACTGATGCTACAACGTGGGAAGAGCACAAGGAGAACTATTTGTCACCTGGTTATTAGCGGGAGGGATGCTAGATTAGAAGCGATGTATTGGACTAGCCCAGTGCTGTGAACTTACTTTTGCTGCTTGCGGTGTTCCTGGTTCTTCAATCCATACGCAAATGGAAGCGAGCCCTCCTGGATCACGTGATCATGTATATGCCACTCAGGTTACGCGTCAACGTGTGTCCGTGGCTGTCTGATGCCAGATGATTAGAAGCATATCATGCTGTGATGGCGGCCATCTTGGACCGGCTTGCAGTGCAATTTAAGTGCATAGTAAAAAATGTAATAGAGTCTGTCTATAACTAATGTTGGTCAGTGGTGATCAAAACTTTTTACACCATGTGTTACTGCTGCCAAGTGGACGGCCCAGTGTTGGAAAAATGTTGCTTGGGGTAGGTGTGGACAAGCTCATCTCCTAAGTTCTGCAGCCGTTTAAAAGCAAAACGTGGAGGAAGGATATTACATGACTTTGTGTTGATCATCTTCCAGTTCTTATGTATAGTCTTTCTCAAATCATTGCTTATAGGAGTGAAAGATGATACACAAGTTATCTTGTCCAGTTCGGTTCTTTTTTGTTTGACCAGGCAGTCTTTCCTTTGAACATTCGCTGCCCTTTTATAGGACCTTCTAATGATATATGGCGGATATCCTCTCGCCTTTAGGTTCCTTTTTAGTGCCTTGCTATGAAATATGAAGTCTTGTTTATCAGTACAGTTGCGTCCCAAGCAACATCAAAATGTATCCAAACAGTCTACCCTGTGGAACCTGCCTCCGGTCACAGGACATTTTAATGTATGGACAATGCCTAATGTGTAATTTTACAGAAAATCTGAAATCAATTGATTTGAGAGGTAACATTTGGCAACTTAGATCATTCACCAACTGCGCCACGAAGTGGGCCATATACTGCATCAGATGCCCGTGTGGGCTCCTTTATATTGGAAAAACCAAAAGAACGGTTCGTACTAGGATAGGTGAACACCATTCCTGCATTAAAAATGGCACGACAGACAAACCATTAGTGGAACACTATCGTAAAATGAAACACTCCCATGATGATGTATTCTGGTGTGTCCTACAAACACTAGATCGCCACCCCTGGGGGGGAGACAGGGACCTGAAACTGCGGAGGTTGGAACAAAAATGGATCCACAAATTAGACTCTGTAAAAGAGGGACTCAATCTCTATATAGAGTGGAACTTGTTCATTCATAAATAATTTGTCCAGCCATTATGCCCTCTGTTAACATCCTGTGTGCAGCACATCACGGCCACACTTGGCGAACCATTTTCCCTACACTGAGCTGCCTACGTGGCATCAGTAATATATGGTGCATAAAGTCTTCATCACCGCTGATCAATATTGGAGGTGTAGATATTTGTTGCAGATAGCCTCTGTTACATCTTTTGCTATGCACTCCAGTTGCACTGCAAGCCAGCCTAATATCGCCGCCACAATAGCACGATATGCCTCTAAACATCCGGCATCAGATAGCCGCGTATATACTCGGCAAACCATTTTTCCAACACTGGGCCATCCACTTGGCAGCAGTAACACATGGTGTAAAAGGTTTTCATCACCATTGACCAACATTAGTTATAGACAGCCTCTATTACATTTTTTGCTATGCACTTTAGTTGCACTGCAAGCCGGTCCAATATGGCCGCCACCACCGCATGATATGCTTCTAATCATCCGGCATCAGACAGCCGTGGACACACGTTGACGCGTAACCTGCGTGGCATATATATGATCACGTGATCCAAGAGGGCTCGCTTCCATTCGCGTACGGATTCGAGAACCAGAAACACCGCAAGCAGCAAAAGTAAGTTCACAGCACTGAGCTAGTCCAATACATCGCTTCTAATCTAGCATCCCTCCCGCTAATAACCAGGTGACCAATAGTTCTCCTTGTGCTCTTCCCACATTGTAGCACCGGTGATAACCAGGAACTATTTATGAGTTTCCCGCCCAGCCGTCTGAATTCCGGAACGGATTGCGTTTTGCCTTTCTTCTGCACAACAAGTCAATATTAGAAAGACTTGCATTGAGACGAAAAGACGAAAATATATATTTGTTCATGTAATATTATGCCCCTTGCATGCGTGGAATACTTTTCCATCTGGTATGTGCAGAGAAATAACCCCCGTCCTCTTCACGTTGTCTTGCAACCACTGTTTGCATAAATTACATGTGCATTCAGTGCTCACCAAGTAAGAATACCGTTTCTTTAAAACAAACAAAGCGGATGGTTGCAAAACCTGAAATTCGGTGAAAGGCAGCTATAGCCCTATTTTCTTGTAAAGAAACCACCAAGGTATTTGTTTAAAATACTAAGTGATACAATTATATATCACTCTCCTTTCCCCTTTTTCTTTTCCCTAGAAGATATCTTAGTGAAATAGCGTGATTCATTCATGTTTGTATGAAAATACATATGATACGCATTTGAAAACTGTTCATGGGTTGGCAAGATCACTATGCACAGGGTGATGCAATAAATGTATGCACAGCATTTGTATAGGTTGGTAATAGATTTGTATTATTTCTGTAGATACGCTGATAAAGAAAGACAAATTGTCTTCTGAAAATACGACATCCAACAAACCCGTGCACCAGGGCTATATGTGCCCTGATGAAAGCCTTAGTCGGACCAATCAGAGTCCGGTTACATCAGATGTCACTCTCTAAATCTGTGTCTCTAAACCTAAGGCTGGAAACAGACTCATTTCTGTCGGCACAAATGTGGGGGCTTCTCGAAAATGAACTGTGCACGATGGTCCCTCGTAGCTCGGGAAGAGGACACCTTACAGGTCCTCTCTGGGGCGGTTCTTGAGGCACAGCAGCTTTCAGATTGTGAAGGAGAGCAACAGCAATTCGTCTCGTCCAGCAGGGCTCAAGGTTAAGCTTCAATTACTCCAGTTAATGAGATAAATGAGATAAAGTCACCCACTATAATTACTAACATCACTTGAGTCATTGATGTCTTTGATTGAGATATAAACTTGTCAATCAATTTGTTCATGTTATAAGAACCAAATTCCTGTTCTTTACCATATTGTGTTTTTATGGTGTCACATGTGTCTTTTTAGAAGCCGGACCTCCTGTGTCCTTTTTATGTATGAAAAATAAAATGAAATAGATTTTTTTGTAAGCCAAACCTATGTCCATCTTGTGGTATATGTTTCACATAAGATGATTGTTTGCAGTTACCCGGTGCAATTTTGAATTTCCACCCCTGTGTGATATCAATAGGTAGCTTATTGTGGACTTCTGTTCTCTCACTATTTTGCAGTCCTCTCCCAACGAGCCCCTAACAAAAAAGAGGAAATACCTTGCTGTAATAGGATTCTCCTCCTTCGACGGCAGGATACAGCGGCGATGATGCGGACGAGAGCGTCCTTGGATCAATGAAGTTCTTAGGCAACGGGAGCGCGGTGGCTCCAGTCGGCGATGGCTGTTGGCGACAGTGATGGACAACAGTCCGGGCGCTTCTCCTTGGAGTTCTGCAGCAATCCCCGTATCGGGTCGGCAGCCTGTCGAAGGTCTGTCTACCAGGGAGCCTAGGCAAAGATCAGCTGTGCACGATGGTCCCTCGTAGCTCGGGAAGCTTAGCTTAGCTTAGTCCCTCGTAGCTTACAGGTCCTCTCTGGGGCGGTTCTTGAGGCACAGCAGCTTTCAGATTGTGAAGGAGAGCAACAGCAATTCTTCTCGTCCAGCAGGGCTCAAGGTTAAGCTTCAATTACTCCAGTTACTCGTCGTAGTGGACTTCAGCTTCCGAACATGATTCCTAGCAGTGAGAGGTCCCCAGATATACTGTTGATCTCCCATGCATTCCGCTGGGTCATACTCAAGCATCCAATCACGACTACGGGCATTCATGTAGGTAGGCGGCCAAGCAGGCAACAATTTAAGGCTTTGCTGCAAAAAAGGCAGCATACGCAAGTTATATGTGGGTGATATAATGGGGAGCCAGAGAAATGATGTGGTCTGAAACTATCCCAAAGCAGAACTGGAGAGGGGTGATAGGTTTAAAAGGGGTTGAGGAGTGCATTTCTGAACATGGAAATGGGACTATTTCTGTAAAATATGGGATGCCATAGACATACATTAATTACTCTCAAGGCACCAGGGCATTATGCGGTAAATGTGGTTCATTTATCAGAAGTAGGAATGGTGTTTATGAGAATTGGCATCAGGGATGACTTGGGAGAATCAGGAAGCAGATATATAGAACTGACGGAATAATCGAAGTGGTGGACTCCAAGCAGGGACAGCGACAACTGGGGGGAAAGAGAAAGGACGCAGCAACAAAGGCAGCCGGCAACAGTGGATAGAGGTTAGAGTGGAGTGGGGGGAAAATGGGAATGCAATGTGAATGTATCCTTAAGCTGTATGGCAAAGGGTTTGAAGTGTATCATTTGGAAAAGAGTACTCTATATCATTGGGGAGGTAGGGCACTTTTTGGGCGTTTGGGGGAGCATAACATTAAGACACTAGCATGGATTTATACAGGAGGTGGGAAAAGGAGGGTGGTGGATCTCTCCAGTGGCAGTAGCTGCTGGAGACTCATGGTGGTGTGGTGTTGGGGGGAAGTGCAGTGAGGGTGAGCAAACAACAACTTGGTTTGGAACTAGGAGAACAGGTTAACTTGTTGAAACACATTGCAACAAGTAAATTGGATAAGAGGCCAGGAAACCTAGGAATCAAGTGAATTTGGTATCGAAAAGGGAGCAATAAGTGTAGGAGGCCAGGTGGCCTAGGGAAAGAAGGAATTGTGCATGAAGTTAATGAAGGGGGGGGGGAGTAAGTCTGTAAACATCCATGAGACCTGGAAAACCAAGGAATTGTGTGAGAGGTCAGGAGACCTGGGAAGTCAAGGCATTGTATATGAGGCAAGGACACATGGTAAACCAATGTGTAATAGGATACAAGACTGGGGGGGATACGTACAAGTGTCAGAAGCCATGAGGCCTGGTAGGGGTGAGGTTAAGAAATGGGTAAGAGGGAAACTAATGGACATGGAAGGTCTTGTGACTGGGGCAGGGGTTAAAGGAAATGGTAGGGAGAGGTCCAGAGACTGTAACATATGCTGGGACCTATTGCCAGGCTCCAGTAAGGTGTTAACAAGTCAGTGGTGCAGATCCTTAGAACAGGGACCAGCTCAGTGTACGAGGACATATGGGCTGAGAAGCCAAAACATTTGAAGGATCTTGAGGACTGTGGAAGTTAGTGCCCCACATGGACGGATTAAGCTATTCTAGATGCTGGGGCACAGTAAGGATTGCTCAGTGTAGGACGCTGAGACTATTTGGTCAAAACGGAACACCTGTAAACTGTCAGCTGCTGATTTTTATGCTCACAAAATGTGTTCTATTGATTGGTCAAAGAACTGGGTCACAGGAAGGGGGCTGGGTAGTTATTGGGGTGGGGGACCATAGCTTGTAGTCAATGGGGTGCATGGAGAATGGATGGGGCTGGAGGGGTCAAGTGTGAATTGTTGTGGCTAAGCATCTTCTGAGCTGGGACACTTTATGAAGGACATCTGTTGCCAAAATGGTCTTAGAGCAACACCTGCAGGACAGAGAAACACTAGAGTTTTCATCCACTTTTTCCCATGTGAGGTCTCCGTGGACAAAAAGGACATGGCAGACAGAATACATTTGAGGTTTTTTTTCTCTGCTTTCCATGACTCGACTGACAAGAGCACACATAACCTGGCACCGCAATGCAGCCTTCTGCGGCCCGCTCCTCCTGCCTATCACGTCATGTCCCTTAAAAGAACAAGGTCCTTTTATTGCTGTACTTTCATGTGTTGAAGAGGTTCCTTTACAAAACTGTAGATCCGTAATCAACCAGTAAACATGGGAACAGAGAAAGGAACAGTTGGTTCCCACAATCAACAAAAGAGATGTGCATAATCGCTTGTACAGTTTTATAGATTGTCCCTACATGTGGATTCCATGACAGGTGTGAGTCATTTTTTTAATTGACAATTTATTTTTGATGTGTACAGTGCAAGCTACAGAACAGAGTTACTTTGTGGCGCTCAAGATAAACACTAAGATACCACAGGATACACACTTCAAGATTTTGTTTAGTTAGTTCTAAAGATGCCACACTCTACAGTCCGACTGCCTTTACTCAAAATGCTTCATCTTAATTTATGGGGGGCAGTAAAAGAATTTCCATACATTGTACACAATGTATAACACTAATCTGGAATCCCGCCATGCAATGTTTGTGGGTGAGTTGTTGCTCAAAGGGGAAAGTTGCTAACCATGATAAAACAGAGGAAGGTAGTGAAAGCACAGCTTTAAGGAGGCTGCTGATCACGTGACCAGGCCCTGCCACTCATTTGCTCTGCCCACCACCTGTTTTCATGCCTTGCAGGCAGCTATGTAGGGACAACAGGCCAGCTCCAGGCAGACAGCTTTGATGAGGCTGCTGGTCAATTGACCAGACTCTTCCAGTCAGTTGCTCTGCCCCCCCCCCCACCTGTTTTCCCACCTTCCAGGCAGCTAATTAAGTATTCCAGGCCAGCTCCAGGCAGACAGCTTTGAGGAGGCTGCTTTTCACGTGACCTATGGACATACCCACCTGCTTTGCCCTGCCGCTTCCTTCCCTTAGCTCTTAGACCAAGGGCATCTCTCACCCAGGTGTCCGAAGTGAAGGGCAGATGAAGAAAAGGCAATTCCTATTTGGAACTGGTCAGACCGGGAGGACCCCGGACCAGTACCCCTACTTCTCTAACATCAATTAAGCTCCCTTGAATATGTGTTTCACCCCTCTCTCCAAGAGCCCATCCATACCATCACCACTCATCGCCAACCATGCCACTCATCACCAAACACGCCACTTCCGAGCAACATCACGGACACCACATCTCAGCAATCTCACTCGCATCACCATAGACCCAATCAGCACTCTATCATCCACAACTAAAAGAAAACTGATGCTCGCCAATGTCCACTCAGCATCCAACCATGAAACAGACATCACCGACCTAATCACCACACATCTTCATTTCTGAGACCTGGATGATATCCAGCTCCTCCTACTGTGAAAACAAAATCAAAATATCGAGGCTGAGTACCCCAAAAGGAACTACACCGAACATGGGTTACAAAGGAACATACAAAGTACTTTATTTTATACTGAATCCAGTTACAAAAACAGAGCAAGATCAGATAGCTATCAGCCCTCAGTACAACAAAACAAACTCCAGCGTGGTTCAGTGTGTTCAGTGAGAGACGTTGTGTTGTACATTAGAATGCATTCGCTTTTTATACACTTGGTGTGCATGATGTCCAGCCCCACTTTGGGTTAATATTCCATTTAATACATCACCGATCTAGGGTTCGTGCCAAGTCTCGAACAACCGCATATAACTGGTTTGCCTTTAATACATGTATCAACAAGCCTATGCAATAACTGTGTATTCTAAGATTTTCCATGCAGGCCTTCTCAAACATTAATACAATGTAGTTAAATAGATGTTCTACGTTCAGTATTTGAATACATTGTTTCAACATATGCTCGTGGATTAGTTACATTGCATGAGTAATCCTTTTACACACAGGTCAAGGTCTCAGTTCACGACCTCAACAAGTGGCCTGCAGGCCAAGTTACATATTAGCTATGTACAGAGGTGAAGACGGCCATGTTGTACTCTGGAATGACATCGTCCACCATTTTAACTCACAGGGTGACTTTTACAAAGCGAATCCTAAAATGGCGGATTGACCTAAAATGGCGGATTGACCTAAAATGGCAGCTTACATTGATTTAAGGTCAGGACCTTGCAACACGGATTCTTTCGCAAGCGACTTTCGAACAGCTTGGCGAAGGCCAATATTCATATATTTATTGCAATAGGAGGCACGATATGATTTCTATTTTGACACTACATCCTAGATGTCCTCACCCCGACTACAGAATTCTACAACAAGACTGTCCATGCAAGATCGGCGGAGGCCTCGCCATCATTCACATAGCATCATGGCCATGCACCCAACTGGACGCTGCCACTATTGGCTCTTTCCAAACCTTTGCTGCCATAGCCCACTCTCCCCAACGGACACAATCACTTTTCACTTCATCTACAGACTACCCAAGACCAATACCACCTTCATCGAAGACTTCGCGGGTTTGGTCACCACCATATCTCTCGTGTATGCCAACATCTTCCTCTGCCACTTCAACATCCCTGGCAATCTAGCAACCAAATCAATTAAAGAAGATCTCCACTGCCTTCCGAACACTCTGGACCTCATGGCCCAGCTCACAGGAAAGGTAATATCCTCGACCTCATCATCACTGCCCTGTCGACCCTCCATCACTGCTCTCCAATCCCGCTCGATTGGTCATAACATCTGGTAATCCCCTCTGGCATTTGTCACACCAGTCAAGCAACTCCATCGGAACCATGCAAACAAGCCTTCAGATCATTCAAGAACTTCCCAGTGGAGGCTCTTACAGAAGACCTCTCCATAATCCACTTAACATGGGCTGATTTTCCTCAGATGACCCAGGACTGAGATTCGTTCCTCCAAGAACTCAGCACCACACTCACAACCAACATCAACCGCCATGCCCCAGTGAAACAACGCACCCTCAAGTCTAAACCTTCCACACCTTGGTACACTCAAGAACTCAACTTCAACTAAAGAACCATCAGCAACCAGAGAAGATTTTGCAAAATTCCTGCAGTGCATCCAACCTCGCCCTGCCCAAGGAACTCCGTGCTACACATAGACAACTGATCGGCAAGGCCAACTACTGCCAAAACACCATATCCAAGGCCAACAATGAAAGCATAGCCCTCTTCAAAGCAAGCCATCAAGCACTGCATCAACTCTCTGCCCGACCCACCATTAATGCACTTCATTGAGATATCCACATATCAACTCTTTCTTCATCAATAAGATCAGCATGATCCGCCAACACACATACACCAGCACTACAACTGACAGCACACTATACTTCTCATCTCACAAAACCGCAACTAACTGAATACCTTTCAATACACTCACTATGAATACCTCAGTGGCATTATAGAATCCCTCAAGGCCAAATTGTATGCAGATGATATCCTCCCTGCCTATGTACTCAAAACACTTCCTAATTTATTTTTTCACTCTTGTATTTATTTTAAATTGGCATGGCAGAAAGTGGGCATGGACACCAAACAACTCTGGGCGGGGGGGGGGGGGCACCATCACCAAGCAGCAGCTGAAAATGAAAGCAAGAAAACTAGAATTCGACCAAGCTACGAGCATGATAAATGTATGCTCACTGAGACATTTAATTGTGGCACGCGGCACCCACTACGAGAATGTCTTGCTGAGCTCTATTCGTCACCTGCTCAAAGATGTATTTTGGCTATGGTAAGATTACATGTTTTATCACTAAGCTGTCGCATGTCGTGGCAATTTAAGACTACGGTGCTCTTCGCGAGTCTGGCGGAATCTCAGCACAATTTCTGTCAAGTTAACGTTACCGCCGGATTGTGCTGCGATATTAGCACTGAATCACAACCTGGTGTGAATGTGCACCCCACTCTGGCGATAACACTAATACTGCCTGGTGGAAACTGCATCCTAACAAGGCGCACCCCCAAAACATTGGTGCTAAAAGCGCTACCGACAGTCTCTCTTGGGCCATAAGCAGTGGTGCAATTAGCGGCAATGGAAATTGCATCATCACAAGAACGGGAGGCATTGCAGCAGTCATCTTCACCTCTCTCAATCCGCTCTATACCTACCTTTTCCTCCTTGCGCACTTCCCTGAAATCTCTCCTTCTCCATTCCCCGCCATGAAACCTTCCCCACCTCTTATTCTCTCCCTTTCCCTTGAATCTTCCCTATGATCCTCTCTTCCCTCCCCCTTCCCCTTATCCTCCCTCATTTTCACCCTTATAACCTTCCTGTTTTTTCCCTCCTCCTTCCTTCCTCACCCCTTCCCCCTTCCCCCACAGATTAATTGCTCTACTTACTGTTTTTATTGTGTCGATTCATGATTGTAAAGTGCTTCTACTGTTTTAATGTTCTATGTATTCTGTTGTTATAATGTAAAGCACTTTGGATGAAAGCGCTATATAAACACAATAAAAACAAATACAATACAATCTTTTAAAACTCAATCAACCAGAATCACCCACTTCCTACAGCCATCCGGACCCGAAAGACAGCAGACATGTCTTGGAGAGGACCCGGGCAAGGTGCCTGAGAATCGTCTGCGCAATTCGAAATTCAGTGAGGGAGAACTGGTGGTCCTCATTGATGAGGGTTCTGGCCCACTGCAACAAACTCTATGGCAGCAGGCAGAGAAAGACATTGGACCAGCGCAAGACTGCCATCTGGCATGCATTCAGCCAGAAGGTGATTGCGGTGTCCAGCGTCCCCCAGGATGCCGAGCACTGCAAAAAGTCCCAACACCACAAGGAGTCCTTGGCAACTGGAGGTGGAACCATGAATCCACTGGTCCTGATGACCTGGGAAGAAAAATTCAGCACCGTTCTCGATATGGAGGACATTCAGGAAGTCAAAGGTTTAGAGGTGGATGCCAGCAGCCGGGGTGGCAGCAGGTGAGTCAACCCCCCCACCACACAGCAAAAGACCACGAACAAATGTGAGCCTAGCACAAGACGCCGTAGTGGACAGGAACACATGGCAGCAGACCCAGCAGTTTGGCTGGCCAATCAGTGGGAAGTGACGGGGTGCCACATCAGCCACCCTCCACAACTGCCAGGGGGCAGGGCACCAAGTGCACCTCTCAGCTATACAGCAGTGTGAAGGGGTGGCAACTGACCAATCCAAGTGCCATGCACACCACACCCCTGCTGGTGCACCCTTTGCCAGCGGAAGTGTGCTGCGTGAGTAACCATGACACTGTACAGTAGTCACACCTACATGTTGCAGGCTCAATTGGCCTGCCCCATGTTGGTATGGCAGACAAGCCCCATGGAAGTACATGTCCCCCTACACCGACATGGGTCCAGCTAGCCAATCACTGAACAGCACAACACTGCTGGCTGCACAGCAGCACCCCATAGAGCCATGCTATTCACACAAGGTGTGCACCACCAGTGGAGGGGATATGGGGGCATGAAGGACCGGAACCATGCATGCAATACATCAGCTGTCCCAGCATGGACACCCTGCCCTCCCCACACACAGTTCAAAGGTCACCCAAATGTATGGGGTGCACACTCTGTACCATAGCAAATGTATCTTGCATGCCAATACACATGAAAGAACCATACCTGATAACATTTCCTATGTTCCCAACAGGAACTCACGCATCACCTGAAGCATTGCAGGAGGACGAGGGGGCAGGCCCATCAGGAAGTGGCACCTCCAGGGCCTCAAGGTCAGCCACCACCACCACCCCACAAAAGTGCACACAAGCCACACCTAGGCGCATGGACCACTGTGAAACACCTGGACTCAACAAGGCCAAGCCTGCAGGTGGCATTGCAGGCCCTACGCCAACATCACAAGCCACCAGGAGCACCTCCATGACCACTGCACCCACTCCCGCAGATGCAGTGTCAGACACAGAGGTCACACCTCCTGGCATGGCCACTGTCGGGACACTGGGGGACATACGCCCAGTGACCCAGTCTGATGAAGGGCCACAAACCCCAGAGAGCCCTCACCGCCACCAGCATGCCCAGACGCCTGAGTCGGATGTGGACACGCCTTCCTATGGCTCACCCGCCTACAGTCCTAGGCCTCAGCACAGCCTCCCTCCTAGTTGCCACACACCATCAAGCCACACCATTCTACAGTGGCTAGATGAATAATGTGAGGCGGCAAAGGGAGATGGAGGCCATTGGCCACACCCATCGATTGCCTTCAAGGGGTCACCCACAAGATTGCACGGGTGATGGACAGCGACTGGGCAGAGGCAGCTGCCAGTACTGCCACCCTGACTGTGTATGGGCAGCGGTTCAGGGAGATGACTGAAGGGATCTCTGCCTTTGCAGAGGAAATTCGTTAGGCAACCAAACTCACCATGCAGCACATCCAGGGGCCTGTGTCAATACCCTCCAGTTCAGCCACCCCCACTGAAGGGTCCAGCCCAGCACACAGAGGTGCCAGTCAGAGCACCATATGGGGCCAAAATCACTGGGGGAGGCCCCGAGGGAGAAAAGCCCATGCAAGTGACATTGACACTCATTTAGCCCACAGTGCCCGTGCTGGGGTGTTGGTGGTGGGAAGGGGGATGCGGAATAGTGTGCTGTGGAGTTGGTAGTGGAGGGATAGTGTGCTGGGGGAGTTGGTGGTGGGAGGGGGGATAGTCAGTACACATAGGGCTCATTCTAAGTCTGGCGGTCAGGAAATAAGGGTGCGGGTAGCAATGTACCGGCACCCTTTCCGGACCGACAGACTGCGAGAATGCCTGGAGGGCCCGTATTTCTCAGCATGTCTGACCTGCCGGGAGTACCTGTTAGGCAGAAACCTGTGCAGTTCCCTCTGGGACCACTGCAAAAGATTTAAGACTACAGGTGGTTGGCAGTAAACCCAATTGGTAGCAGTCTGTACCACCCAGATTTACCTGGTAGCTGTGGCTGAGCAGTCAGACTTCTCTCAAGAAGTGTTAGGCAGTATACAGAGTATTCACAATAGGTCAAAAGAACACAGTAGAACAAGCAAACACTGACCAGAGCTTGGTGTAAAAGAGATATAATTATTTATTTTAAAACACATCTAGTAAAACACACTGGCACTAATATCAAGCAGTTCAAAAACACGGTCACTAAAAGATATACACTCCCTTCAACGATTAGTTAGACAAGTCTTAAGAAAAGCAACACTTATTTTCAGACAGCGGTGAGCGCTTAACGAAGATGGCACTCTAATCAATCGGTTTAAAAGGGAGAGAAAGGCATAGCAAAGATAGAAACTGATCCCAACACTTTTGGAAGAACACAGTTGGAGAAGAAGGCAGGTTAAAACCGTAAAGTCAAAGTTAACAAGGCCAGACCCACTTTAAGAGGCTCTGGTCGAAATGGGTCCAAGGTCACATGGTTCAAAGTGCCCAAATGTCTCACAATAAGTTCAGAAAGAGTTGGACCAAACAGAAAGGGACCAGTTAGATGGTCAAGGCGGCCAGCCCAGTCCAGAAGGTTAAGGGATTATTGTTACCTTGTAGCAATCTTTAGAAAGGGAGGCCTGGCGGACACAGTACCTTAAAATGGTAAGAACGCTCCAGCGGGGGCACTTGTTCTTGGCAGCGGGTGCAAGTCGGTGCTTCGTCCGGAGGAAGAGAGAATCTCGTCGGGGAGGAAAGCAGGAGTCCATTGCACTGCCAGGAAAGAAACCAGCCGCGGAGTTCTCAATTAAAAGGAGCAGTCCTTTTATTCGCGGTCCAGTGGTAAGTGGCTATCCGGTTGCCGGGGTGCTTGGCACGGGCAATTCGACCACAAGACGTCCGGGGATGCGAGAAAGGAAGTTAAACTGGTTGTGCCCACCAGTCAGGGGAAGAAGACTCTCCAGCAGGGAGATCTCCTCTGTCGTTGGGAAGTGGTGAGTCGGTTCAGCAGGGCTCCACCGGTGGTGTCGTCGTAGCAGGCCGGCTCAGCTTCTCCCTCGTCGGATTTTCAGGTCCTGTGGCGACTTCTGAAGTTCCAGTCCCAAAAGCCCTGCTTTTATGCAGCACACCCCCATTCACTCAGCCTAGCTGTCAATCAAACATGCTAAGTGGTGAGCTGGCCGGCTCACCACTTGAGCCAATCACACAAGAGTGCGACTTGAGTTACCAAGGTAACTCAGTCCAGGGTGCCTAAACCCCCTCCCACACCTCCTGTGGTACCCAGACAGAGTGGCACCACTTTTGGAGGCTTCTGTGGAGAAGCCCGCCAAAAGTGGAACAAAGGGCTCGACCTTTGGTTTGGAGTTACAGAGGCGAACACAAACGCCATTTTAAAACCGAGTTCTGGCATAAAATACCAACCGGTGAATTAATATTAAATAAATAAACCGGCGGTATGTTAGAGGTTATGTTAAAAAGTATTAGCCTCGAACAATGGGAAAATCCCATAGAGATATATTCGCGGTTGAATATAAAAAGTAGCATCCACTGCCACCAGCCAAAACTCGACGAGGGGGGACGGGACAGTGCCCCCTCGAATAACAGACCCAGGGGCAATCGAATTGCCCCTAACAGTACATCCACAATATGATGGTTTGTACTGGTTCTGTTAGTAATTTGGGACTAGTAAAGCCAATGATGACTTTACATGCCCTGGGGGACACTAGTCAATCCCAGGGTATGGAGTCTATGGTGGGGGGTCACTATGACACCCCAGTGTTACTGCACAGTGCTGTGTAACACACATACAAAAACATATGAGACCCTATGGAGTAAAAGACCCCATAGCCCATGAAACACCTTAACATTTAAAGGAACACCATAAATCATGTCCAAGAGTGGGAAAAAAAGAGTCTCACTCTTGGCAGGAGAAAAAAACAAACTCCAGAAATCCAGCAAAGCTGCTGGGGGACTCACTAGGTTAGGAAATTCAGCCCAAACAGAGAATTATCCCTAACAGTACTGGCCCTCGAAGGCAGGTTTCTCATGGAAGCACCGGCACCGTTGCTGCATCCATGTCCGGATTCCCGTGGAGTCCTATGGGACTCCACAGGAATGGGGACTTACAGTTCCTGCCTCCTGACATCCTGGGCTGTTGCGACTTGTAATATCCCAGTAGAAATGGGATATCAGGTGGCGTAATGAGGCCCATAATCACAATTAAATAGTTGAAATTCATCAATGCAAGGACATTACTCATTGTGTCATGGTTGTGTTTAAGGATTGACGTGAGTGGCAATCAGTGGCTCCTGGCATGTGCCATGTGTATGTCTCGGAAGAAATTGTCTATCAGTCCCTGGCGAGCCAGTTGGCCTTGCTGACATCGTCTCTGGCAATGCGTGCATTCGCCTCTGCCACAGGCATCGCATCCTCTGGGAGTGGCAAGTCCACATTAGGGGATAGGCAGACATTCTGCTAGAGGCAGATATGGTGCTGCATGGCACACACAAGCACAATATTGCCCACTTTTTCAGGTGAGTACATCAGGACGCCTCCTGTATGGTCCAGGCAGTGGAAATGGGCCTTCAGGAGGCCAAAGGTATGCTCTATGCACACATGGGTCCTGCTGTGAACATGGTTGTAGGCAATATCCTATGGCGTTTGTGGGTCCTGCACGGGAGTCATGAGCCAGGGCAGCTGCGGGTATCCGGAGTCACCTGCATGGGGGAGAGGTACTTCCATGGGTCACAGTGCATGGTGGGGGGGTCATTTCATGGCATATGGGCATTGGACATCATGTGCATGCATATGGGCCTTCATTGCGTGGCATGTCTCTTTGAGTATGTTGTGTCACTGGTATCATACATTGTTTTCACTTCACATGCAACCTGTTCCCTTGCAGAAGATGTAACGCAACGTGTCTGTCGGTGCCATGTCAAACTGACATGGTGGCTGTCTTGTGGCAGTGAATTGCTCTCGTGCATGTGGCCAAATGCATTACCTATTGGTCCCCACTAGGCTTTGGGGGGCAGCTGGTCGGCATTGCGGGCTGTGTTTACATGGTACTTGGCTGAGGCACTGGCAGGGTTAAAGTTGTGTGATGCGATGTGGCACTTTGTTTGCCATTGGGACGCATTATGCAAGTTGCATTGTGGTACCTGTCGTCACGTGCGTGTTTTGAGTTGCTACTGTATGTGTTCATCATATTCTCCATCTAGGTATGTAAGACATGTGCATGTCCCCTGGTATGTACTGTGAATTTGGTGTGGGAGGTGGGCATGTCCGAATTTGCATTCAATTTTCATGCCATTATTTGTGGTGTTTCTCGCAGTCACCCTTACCCCCATTTGGTCAGGTTAATTATAACGCCTGTGAACTGACAGTTTTACTCACCCACTATCCTTGTCCATTGTCCTGTGTCTCTCCATGTATCCAGGCAGTGTACTGTTCTATAAAACCATGGCATTGTGGGTGGACCCATGGTAGCGGGCACAGCAGTGGCTGATATACAGGTTATGGTTGCATGTCATCTACACATTCAAGGAGTGGTCGTGCTAATGGTTGCGGTACATTGCTTCATAACGCCACATGGGTACTGTCCAAGGCTGTGATCACATTTGGAATTTGGACAATGGCATAGATCTGTGCCTTCATGGCGTGCACCTGTGCTGGGGTGGTAGGCAGTGAGATGTGGCATGACACATTCCACAGGAGAGCATGCAGAACCTGGGTCAGGACTGCACAGAGTGTTGTCTGTGCCATGCCGTGCATCATGGCCACGGATCGCTGGAAGGTGCCTGTTCCTTGGAATTGTAGGATGGCACTAGATTCAGCAGTGGGCGCACAGCTGTTCGGATATTGATCCTGCTCTCTATGTCAGCCTGGATCGTGTTGAGCAGCTCAGTTATGGTCTCCCTGTTGAGGGAGTACAGGGTGACCAACTGCCCATCAGTGAGGGTCCAGGGTGAGGGCCTGACCCTGGGGATTGGTGCTCGCCTTGCTTGGCCTTTCCTCCTCCTCCACTGTACAGCCTCTGCAAGTTGTCCTGCCTCTGTCGTTCCATGCGCCGCTTGATCAGATGCATGTCCCATCTCGCAATGGCTAGTGACAGCATTGTGTTTGGAACTGTGTTTGGGTAGGGCATATGCCTTATGTAGCCCTCTGGGGTGGATTGGGTTCACCCGTGGCTTCAGTTCTGGCACCTTTGTTCATTTACCTCCACCTGGAGTGTGGGGCTAATTGCGCTGTGTTTTTTGTGTTATTAGCACTGCTTTCCAGTGCTAATACCGCCATTCTGGGACTTGTGATGCAGCAGTGATTGCGCTCCATGGTTTTGGTGCATATTCCACCAGCTGTGATAGCGCCAGCGGTAATTGCATCTGCTGTTTTGTAGTTGTCGGAATTTGTGCCGGCTCGTGATCCGGCGGAGCAGTATTTGTGGTACAAATTCCGTTACCACCGCTTTTGGGCTTACCGCCTAACTTGTGATGAGGCCCTAAGTATTATACCTGCGATAGTGGTGCTATTGAGGATTTACCTTATTTTCTGGTGATTTGCACATAACTATTCGGTGTAAGAAGGCGGTGGTTGAAAAGGAATGTTAAATGTAATAATATCAGACCTGCTTCAGAGGCAATGGTTTTTGTGCTGTCATGCATTGATGCACATTTTGAAACTGATGTATGTGAGTACATTATTGCCTCCTTCAAAAGTACATTAAGGAATTTTTTATTTAGTTTTATTAGTAAAGTTGTATCAAGGAGCACTTAACATATTTAAGTAACATAATTGTAATATTGTTTTTAATATGTTGTAATTGTATTCAAGTTTGAATTGTAAGTTTTACTTGTAAATGGTGCAAGCCGAAATAAAGTAGTACCTACCAAGACACTTGCAACTGAAGCACTCCTCCCTTACCTGACAATCATCAACAGCTCCCTAACTCAAGGCACCTTCCCCTCGACCCTCAAGATAAGACAAATCTTCCCGTTACTCTAGAAACCAACACTGAACTCTGATGATCTCAGCAACTACTGTCACATCACCCACCTTCCCTTCCTATGTAAAATCCTTGAGAAAGCAGTAGCTATTCAACTTCATCCAACACATCAAACCCAACAAGCTCCTTCAGTCCTACGAATCTGTCTTTAGACCCAGATGGAGCACAGAAACCGCTATCATCAAGGTGATCGAGCATGCCGTTAAAATCCCTGATGATGGCCATCCTTGACTCCTCGTTCTCCTTGACTTCCCAGTAGCATTTAAAACAGCACCAGACACTCACTGACAATCTACATCAATGCATGGGGATCGTCGAGATCGTCCTCAGCTGGTTGAAATTGTACCTTGCTAATCCACACCACTTTATACAAATGGATTCCTCCAGATCACCAAGTCTACCCAATTCCTGTGGATTCCTGCAAGGATCCATCCTCTCCACTGTGATCTTCAATTTTTACATGCAACCACTTGGAACCCTGCTTGCTCCACACAACATCCACATCCACCAATACGCAAATGACATGCAGCTCTACCTCAAGATGTCCTCCATCGAAGCCATCCACACACTCAAAGCCTACGCATTATTGATCCAGTTGTGGATTTGCAGTGCTTACCTGAAACTAAACCCCATCAAGACTGAATTCCTACTATTGACCAACAACACCGAACAGCCGAACATCCAGACCTGGCTCTCTGCTGTGCACCCGAGTTGCTATGCACCCCAGTTGGTCACCTGCGCCAAGTCCCTTGGATTTAACATCGACGGACACCTGTCCTCCAAACAGCACGTAGCAAGGAAGCCCTGAACGGCTTGGTACCAACTTTCTCTCCTGTGGAAAATCAAGCCCTTCATCCCAGAAAACAACTTTAGATCTGTTGTCCAAGCCTTGGTCCTCTCCCACTCGGATGGTGGCAATGCCCTCTTGGAAGGTCTTCCGAAGACTACCCATGCTTCCCTGACTCATCAAAGGACTCTGCAAATTCAACATCACCAGACACTCTTCAAACTGCACTGGCTCCTGCTGCAAGCATGTATCATCTTCAAATCCTGCTGCATCATCTACAGGGACGTCACACTGAAGTCCCCAAGCTACCTGACAGAGAAACTCAGCATCTCCAGAGGCGTAAGATCCACCAGAAGTAAGGACATGTGCAGACTTGAACTCTGCCAGTGCAGGAAGGAAAAATGAAGAAGACAGGCTTTCTCTGGAACCTCTTCCTCATCAACATCTGACTCGCCCCCTCACTTCTACATTTTTGGAAGGAGCTCACAACCCTCCTCTTCAAGGAAGGGCTCCTCCCTAACACCTAGGTCCATACACCATATACTCCCCACCATCCCTGAGACTGGGTGATCAGATCCCCACTGTTTCCTACCTGGTTACTTGTGGACACCATTTCTGACAATTGCTCTCCCTCCCCCATTTTTCGATCCACACTCCCTTGTTTCTCTACTCCCTAACCTTGTTCTTCACCCTAGATTGTTGCTTCTCCAACCCAGGTCCGGTCCTCAATAAATACTCTAAGAATAATAAAAGCAAATGCAGTTTAACCTCATAAAAACGCAGTCACAATGTCAATAGGCAGATCCATAAACACTCCTCTGGTGAAACTGTCTTCCAAAGCAGGTTTCTAAAAAAATGGACGCATTAAGGGCAAGCCACGAGAAAAGAGGGTCTTGCAGACTTTCCTGAATAGGCCTCGGTCTGGGGACACAAAGGCGCTTTATCTTTGACTGAGCCCGGCCACTTAGAGCAGGCAATAGCGAGAGCGGCGGCGGCAGCGGCGGAAGGGCCTCGTGAGAATGTCGTCTGACAGCGAGACATCCCCGCTGATTTTGGCGGGGATGGATGGGGGGGGGTGGATTGGCCCACAGGGTCTCTCCGATAAGCAGGCCCTTAGTCAAGCAGGCTTCTTCTTGAACTTTAGCCAAAGCGGCAAAGCAAGCTTGACCAGATAAAATAAATGCCCTGCTCAATAATACACACGCAAACATGACCCTCCCTTTAACTATTTCAATGAATTCGCCTTTTTCCATTAATTAATTCTTGCTCTAATTGTGATTGGTTGAATTCAATGAAAAGAGACATATCATTAAAAAAAAAAAAGAATCTCGTTTTCACACGCGTATTTGGCGCAAAGGGGGGAAATGCTGAGCACAGGTCGGAGGTCCGCTCTTTCAGGAGCTGTCAGCACAAGGCAACTGGCCACCATGGCGAGACAATGGCACTCTGAAGTCTGCTGGCCTCGGCTCGCCGGAGAATTGTCCAGAGCAGCCCATTGTGCGCAGTGACCAGAGTTCTGCCTCCAGCTGAAAGGATGCTCGCACATATTAAACTCGGAACATGCAATTTTCCTATCGTTTTAAACAATGAACATATGAAAAGTCACGTCCCTTCTGGCTCTTCTAGGAAAGGACACATTTCACAGCGCCAATTGCTTTATATTCAAAGGAAGTCGGCACGTCTTTTTCTTTGGATGGAAAAAAAATCGAGTTATGTTCATGTGAGCACGGTCGAAGGTTCCTCGGATTTCAACGCCTATGATACGCTGCTTGCTTTATTTCAGTAGGTGGGTGACATTAAACCCCACGACCCCAGCCAGTCCCATTATTCAGTTGTAAAAGATAAAAACAAATGAATGAACTTAATTATCGGACAAATATTTGCCTTATAAAATACCTGTTTACTTAATGAGAACATATTAAAATACGTTTATGTGAATTGTTTTCAGTTATAGCCGACATGGAGTAACAACGCAGTGATGAGATTTCAACAAAAGCGTCTTCAGTGACAAAACCGAGAGTTCACGGCACTGCAAGCATCCAATACCAATCACTCTTCCAACTGCCACTTACAAGCTGGAGCGGGACGCTGAAAGTTCATGGGAAGAGCGGCGAGGGGTCTGGCTTGATTCTCCGAGGCAAAGACAAGGACTCCGACATCAGACGCACACCTGGCACCATGTCTACCTACCCACACCAACACAAGACGTATGTGTGGCGTCCTTCTTTCTCACTGCCATCTCAAAACATACCTCGTGTCCTTTCTCCACGGGTCCTACAACACAAAACGTATAACTGGCCTCCTGCCCCGAACAGAGAACTCATATTTGGCGCCCTAAAAGCCAAACTCCTAAAATATCAAAGCCATAACAGTCCTTCTGCCTCCCTATGGCCCACAACACAAATCCTGGCATCCCAATGTTGGCCAGATACAACACAGTGTGATAACATTATGGCCCTAATTCATGCAATGATTGGCGCGGAAAATAGGGGCATGCGCGCTAAATCGCGCGCAAGCGCCAGTTTGTGTATTCATGGAACACAATGTGCTGGGTTTACCAGGGACTTGCGAGGAATCCGTGCCGGTCCAACACCTCACTGCGACACCACAAACGCCTTGCTCATACCCAAGTGGTGTTGGGTTCTCCGCAGTCACCTAAAAAGGGGGCGGAACAAGTGGAATGGGAACAACAAGCAAAAAATATGGGAGTAACGAGGGATGTAGTAAAAGTAAAATCCTTGCAATGCCCATACGCGCACTAAAAGCCGTATTCATGGAATTGAACAGGGCTATCTGTCGCGCAGAAAAAGACACACATATCCGGAAATACATACGCCACTCGAAAGCTGGCATAAGCATCACCCGCACTAAAACAAATGCATAAAACGGGCGCGCGAACAACAAACACGTGTATACAGCTACGATGAATGTACCTTTTTTCGCAGCAGTGATCGTGGGAGACCGCAGGAGGAAGAGGATGGCCAGGGCACAGATTTTTCTACCTAGGACCAGCCTATTTCGGATGCCTGAAGACCAGGTCTATGGCAGGTATAGGTTTCCACCTCATATCATATTAGACCTGGTCATGGAGTGGACGGATGACCTTACATCACCCACTCTGTGCTCCCAAGTACTGAGCCCCTTGGAAAAGGTGCTCAATGTTCTGCATTTTTTGGCCACTGGCGAATTTCAGCAGCCAACTGCCATAGTTGGGGGCATTTCACAGCCCACGCAGTCACATTCCTACTCCAGGTGTTGGCAATCATGACTGCATGCCCCTCAGTCCGCAGGCACATCTACATGCTCAGAACACCTCCAGAAAGGCAGGCCATGGTCCAGGATTTTTATGGGATGGCGCACTTCCCTAAAGTGCTTGGTGCAATTGATTGCACCCATGTGGCTCTATGTCCACCAAGGGCGACAGAGCACATCTATCGCAATCGCAAGCACTGGCATTCCATCAACAGGCAGGTTGTATATGATGCCAAGGGTCCTATTACTTCTGTATATGCAAACTATCCAGAGTCCACCCATGATTGCCTCATATTCAGAATGTCACCCCAACACCGGGCCCTGGAAGCTGGGAGGCATGACAACACATGGCTCATTAGTGAGTGTAAATGCCTGTGCACATGCATGCATGTCACACACAGACAAATACACAGCAATGACAAACATTTTAACCTCTACAGCAGACAGTGCCTACACTCTGAGCACCTACATGATGACGTCAATACGGAACCCTGCCACACCACCCCAGGTAAGATACAACACAGCCTATATTGCAACTCAGGGCATAGTAGAGTGCACATTTGGCGTGCTCAAGTCACGTGTCTGCTCTCTTGACCACTCTGATGGTGAGTTGCTATAATCACCACCACAAGTGTGTAGGATCATTGTGGCAGCATGTGTCCTGCAGGGGTGCCCCCACATCCCTAACCACATGCATGTCGCTTGCGCATGATAGAGCAAAGGGCACGTGGCGAGGCTGCCCGTACCCAGCTTGTGGCACAATTCTTCACCTAAAATCCAACCCCTGTGGAGTGCACACAGCCCTGGCATATTCCAGGTGCCATTCAATGATGACAATGGGCCAATCATCTGTGCCCACCAAACCACCCTGAGAATGTGTCCTTGGAAGTGTTACATTGTGTGCATCCCTTAGAGCTAAAACTAATTTGTTTTGGCTTTCCAAAAGAAACATATAGATGATAACCTATGCCACTGCCACCATGCCAAACTAGACATCAAATGTCCTCTGTGTCACATAAACTGCCCCATATTTATTTCCTATATCATTTGCATATATAAAGTGCACAATAGGCCTTTTTGTCATCGCAGCACTGTCAATAAAGGCTTAGGGCCTCATCACGATTTGGGCGGTAACGCCGGCACTATTACCCCTACCGCCAAACCCCCTGGCGCTATTAGCGCCGGATCACGGGTTTGGCAGAACGGTTAGTGCCCATTCCCCATTGGGCACATTCGGGAATTCTTCATTCCCCATTGGGCCCAATGGGGAAAATTCGCGCTATTAGCGCCGGCGGATTTCCCGCCGGCGGTAATGGTGCTGGAAATCGGCAAATATGCTGCGGATTTACCCCCAGCTCAGAAATCTGCCACGGCCATGATCTGGCAGACCCTTAAATGCAGCGGTAATAGCGCTACCACTGCATTTAATCGTTACTGCCAGACTCGTGATGAGGCCCTTACTCAGTTACATAAGTGCTTGTCAAAACATACATGTTGCAGGGTGGCAACATCATGCAAATGCAGAAAGTCAATTTAGGTGGCCGTGGCTAGGTGGAGAGGGAAGAGGGGAGGGGGAGGACAACGAGAGGGGGGGCATACACATCACAGGCGACCATGGGGGGGCATACAGAATATCACAGCTGACTAGGGGAGGAACACAATTTCACAGGGAACCAGGTGGGGTTTGTAGAGGGGCATTCACAACATCACAGGTGATCAGGGGTGGGGGGCATACACAACATCACAGGTGACCAGGTGTGGGTTGCATACACATCGCAGGCGACCATGGGGTGGCATACACAATATCACAGATGACCAGGGGGGTGGGGGTCATACACAACATCACAGGGAACCAGGTATGGGTGGCGGGGGGCATACACAACATCACAGGTGACATAGGGAGGTGGGGGGCATATACAACATCACAGGTGACCAGGGGTGGGGGTGCATACACAACATCACAGGCGACCAAGTGGGGGCATAAACAACATCACAGGGGACCATGGGAGGTGGGCATATACAACATCACAGGCGACCGGGGTGGGAGGTATACACAACATCACAGGTGACCGGAGGTTACCCACCATCACAGGCAACCACGCAGGGTGAGGCATGCACAGCATCACAGGTTACCAGGGGTGGGGTGGGGGCATACCCAACATCACAGGTGACCAGGGGGGGCATATACAACATCACAGGTGACCGGGGGGGCATACACAACATCACAGGCAACCAGTGGGGGGTGGGGGCATACACAACATCACAGGCGACCAGGGATGGGGTGGGGGCATACACAACATCACAGGTGAAACGGGAGGGGGTGGGGGCATACACACAGTGCCCCATTCCCATGATATGGCATTTGTGATATGTGAAATTGTCGATATGTGATGTGAAACACCACCGAAGTGTCAGCAAATGCCATGCACTCACCTGTCCGTGGAACTCACCTGCCTTGCATACGATGCACCCCATTGGGACACGCTCTACATACATGGAATGAAATTCAAAGTAACAGCACAAAATACATGCACATACATGTACACAGTTGACACCAGAAAGAAAATAAGCATACAACACAGAGTGCAGGATCAACACAGGGTGACTGGCCATTGATATGTATGGGAGTACAGCGTACCACACCAGAGAGAGAGGGAGGGAGAGTGGCACAGAGAGTGAATAACAAGGAAATGACAATCAAGGAGTCCATGGCCTGGTTTACTGATGTACAATGACATGCTGCACAGCACAGTTGGTGCGCCCATTGAGGCATCCACATAGGTAGCTTACACAGTGACATGAACTCCTATCAAATTACCACAAAGCCATATGAGCATGCAAAGGACATATAAGAGAACCGACACATGCAGCCAAGATGACCAACAATGAAGCTTACCAAATAACTGTGTGTGAATGTTGGATATCGCACATGACCTTCCTGTGTTTCCTAATTTGTTAAAGGAACAACATTGTCTGGTGGAGGGCATGAGGAGTGTGGACTTTGAGTGGTGCAGGATGTCTCAGCTTGGACAGCAGTCAGCGCCACATCACAGATCACTGGAACAACACGGGCGAACATATTAAAACACATATTGTGCAGTATAATTGACACAACACACACGTGCCATGGCAAAACAAAGCCTTGATTATCTGCACATGCCACCCGGTGCACCCCCATGCAAACATGCTAGATGAGTTCACTACGCATGCCTGCATGTACACCACTGCACATGAATAGCCCCTGAGGAGTTAATGGCACACCTCAATGGCAATCAATGCATATAATAACAAAGTCCACAACCGGGAAAGGGCAAAACAAAATATGACATGCCAACATCTGGTCAGGGGGGGTGGAAAAAAGAAAAGAAATGTCCATCTTGGACCGAGGGGGTCCACCTAAGAGAGGGGAGGGGCAGGGTGCACGTCAACACCCACATGTGTGGAAGTTGAAAAACCAATTTCCTCCATGGGTACATGGACTGCACAGCTATGATGGATTGGGAGGGTTGTCGCTGCTGTCGCCACCTTCCTGTGTAGAATGAGAAGGTGGTGGTGGTAAGGGAGGTTGATCTCAGAAGGCCCTGGCCTGGTCTTCCATGGCAGTGGCCAGGCAGGACCCAGATGAATGTATCTGGAACATGAAGCCTCGGAGGTCTGCATGCACCGCCTCACGGGATGCACAGAGTTCCTCCGAGATGGTATGATTCAACTGTTCCATCTGCCGTTGGCACTGTGTACTGTGGGCTGCCTCTCACACTTCCATTGAAGCTCTGAGGGCCAGCAACGCTTGCCTCAGGGCTGTCCTGTGGGCCCGACCCTCTGCAAGCAGGGATGCCTGCAGAGCCCTCAGTTCGGCCTGTTGGCTCCTGTTGCTGGCCTCCATGTGCAGCCTGTGTGTGCGGCATGTGGACCACAATGCCTGCAGCTGGCACGCTACCTGTGTTTCTCATGAGAACGTGGCATTGGCCACCCTATCCATGCCCTGTCCAACATCTCATAGGAAGCACCCTGTTGCTGTGCAACACACAACATTGACTGCTCTCACACATTCTCCCCAGCCACGACATGTCCACCACGTGTACATGCCCCACAGCTGCTGGACCCAAGGGAGCATGGCCCTTGATATGAAGCAGCTGTCTCCAGGTGCAGGACTGCATCCCTCCCTTGGTCATCCATCCCAGGACCGAAGCCAATAGAGTGGAGTGTGGCCTTGCAGCCGTAACCACCATAGACTGATGTGGCAACACTGACTGGCCCTGTGAGGGGACGTTACCCCCCGCAGACGCACGGCTACATCAGCACAATCACTTGATGCACTCACCTCCGATAACGTAGGGGAATAGGCGCCCGTCTCACCACCAGAGCCATTGGAGGTGGACTCCTACTGAGTCGAGCCCCAGATGGACTGTAGCACCAGAGAATTCTCATGGGCAGCCACAACACGTCCTCCACTGGTGCTCGTTCGGGGCTCAGGCTCCCGTTCCTCCTCTACCTCTTCCCCTGAATCTGGTGGCTCATCACCTGCACATGGACACATAAAGACATGAAGAATCATGTTAATTGCTTCTACTACATGCATTGTCATCCCAATGCTGCCCTGCAACACATTTACATGCATGTTAACATGCCATAATTTGCATTCATACACTATGTACAAAAAGCCCCGAATCATGGTGTCTGCACACTTGCCACCACATCCCATGTCCCTGACCATCTAAGCACTTTAGACATTTCCAACAGACATATGTGGTGTCCCAGGTGTGTGAGGTGAAGAGAGTGAGGACATGTGCTTGGAGCTAGGAAGAGAGGACAGTGACACACAAGAGGGACAGGGCCATGCACCCATGGGGGGGTATCCAGTGTGGCAGGTCAACATAGATGACTCCAGAATGATTTCTTACAAGGGGCTCAGTGCCATAGCTGTGGCAGGGATTTGCATGGTCTAGTAAAATGCTAGGACACTCATGGCACAATGTCCTGCACGCTGACAGTGTGCATGAAAGGTATGTGTAGCATGAAGCCACCTATGGACATGTGTGGCTGGAACCTCTACTACATGCAGTGCATGATGAATATGACGTGCTTAAGACACAAGCACTTGACTGGCATAGCTGAGCCACTAACATCACTGATGTACATAGCCAGATGCCACGTTGTGTTGGCATGCTGGAAATGTGTATTAGTATCTGACGGTTGTGGATGACTACTGTCACAACCGATGTGCAGCACATGCGTTGTATGCACTCTGCAGTACACTAAGCAAGAGTCAGTAGACCATGACATGATTCACCCATGGCAGTCATACAAATGCAGGCAGAAGTGCCCCACAATCACACCAATTCATTCAATCTACATACACATATTCTGAATGCATGCGCTTCTTCACTCACTGGATGTTTGGACCTGATCCACATGAATGAACTCGCTCATGGCCTCTTCATGTGGAGTGAGCCCCTATGGTGACTTGAGGTGAGTCCTGCAGTGACTCACCTCCAGTCACCATAGCAGAAACAAGGTTGGCACCCAGCTTTTTTTTGGTTCGATAGTGGAGGTCATTCCACTGCTTCATGACCTCACGAGCGGTGTGCCACTCATTCACCAAGGCGTTGATGCCATCCGTGACTCGCTGCCAGTGGACCATATGCTGAGCAGGCGTATGGGTGCTCCCTGGCCCTGTGCACTTGTCACGGTGGTGGTCGCGGACATAGTCCGCGGGGATCTTGAGTTCATGATCATTGAAGCTCCTCTTCCTCGACGTGGCAGTCCCCTTTGCCATGCTTTGGGATTGAGCCTTTCCCTTTCCTGCATGTTTCTGCCTCTTGGAAGGTAGTGCAGACCCTGTGTGGCTGGGACCACTCAGGGCATTAGGCGCTGGACCACTAGTGGCTTGGCCATGGCATCACCCACTGATGTTGGGTCAGTTACTGGCCCTGCAGGTCCCTCAACCTGGGAGCTGGGTCCAGGTGTTTTGCGTTGCCGTCTCTTCCCCTTGGACACACAGGCATCAGCTTCCCCTGCGTGTCTGTGTCTCTGGGGGGGGTCGACAACAGATACTGCTGTTGCTCCTTGACCCTGGTTGTTGGGGAAAGGAGCTGCCCCTGCAGATAATTCAAACTGGGAGCAGGGGAGAGCAGATGACCCTGCAGCTCCCTGACCCTGGGTGCTGGGGTCAGGTGTTTTGCATTGCCGTCCCTTCCCCTTGGACACACAGGCATCAGCTGCCCCTGCGTGTCCGTGTCCCTGGGGGGGCGACAACAGATACTGCTGTTGCTCCCTGACCCTGGCTGTTGGGGACAGGAGCTGCCCCTGGAGGTGCCTCAACCTGGAAGCAGGGGAGACCAGATGACCCTGCAGCTCCCTGATCAGGGTGCTGGGGACAGCAGCAGCACCTGCAGCTCCCTGACCCTGTTGGGGGTGGTACACAGCTCTCCCTGCACCTCCCTGACCCAGGTAACCTCGGCTACCTCTGCCACCTTTCCCTCTTTGGGCCTTCCCAACCATGGTACAGATGGATTAGTACAATGGGAGGCAAAACAAGCAATTGTCCTGGGCAATTTCAGTGAGGGGGCAGGGTACGTGATGTAAAACGTACTAGTATGGTCCAGCAAGGCTCAATATTACCCCGGGTGAAAAAATAAACAGTATGCGTAATGCACAGGCACCCCAAATATCAAAAAAGCGTGCAGGCAACCCCTTGGTAGCTCACGTGAAAATAAAAAGTATTGCGCGGTATGCTGTGGCACCCAGCAACACATAAAATGCATACACAAAGCCCCCGAAAGCCACAGTGATGTTAACAATGGGGGTAGGTGATACACAGGGGAAGCCAGAGTATAAATAATGTGTACGCGACTCACCGTTGGTCTAAAAAAAAGAAAAATATACACGCGTGTGCGCTGAGGCAAATCCTCCACCAAAATAAGAATTTTGCACTGTCACAGTAGGGAACAAAATGCGTGCACCCCAAAAATCTCTGAAGTCCACACGTCTGTCCGCTCTAACCCACACAAGCCCATTGATGTTCTCCTACCCACTCCTATATCCTGAATCTAAACGTCAACACCCAACGGCCATAGTGTGTCACGTAACTTATGCAATTAGGACTTTTTCTCTGATTTCACATGTACGCACTAATTTTCCACGCATGAAGTAACCGTCACTCTGTTTCCGACTGCCCACGCGAGTAACATGGAAGACCCATGCGTGCCTGCCTATGAGCCATTTTACCTGCCTTTTACTGCCCTGAGCTGCCTCCTACGAGCCATCTGCTGCTGCCTGCCACTGTGTGTGCCTGCTGCCCACCTGCCCTGCATTTTGAGTGCCTGCTGTCAAGCCATTGCCAGTGCTCCTGTCCTCGGCCCTGTGACCACATCAGCTGATTCAGAAGACTACCAATGTGCCAGAACATCATCACCGCTCCACATCCCAGCCCCAGGACCACTTTGCCCACCCACACCTGCCTCAGGGGTTGCCATGACTGAGCAAACATCTCCAGAGGCAACTGGCAACACCATGGCAGCGAGGCAGAGGGCTGTCGACTTCACAGCCAGGGAAGTTGACATCCTGGTGGAGCATGTCCTGGGGCATTATGATGCCCTCTTTGACCCCACAACGCAAATCGGCAAGGAAGGACGGAAACTGATTTGGGTCCAGATTGTGGGTGCCATCAACGCAGAGAGTGTGGCACCCTGTGACTACCAGCATGTGCAAAAGCGCTGGGAGGACATGAAGTCCAGGACCCACAACAAGGCCCGGTGCTTCCTCCAGGCTGGTGCTAACCAGGGGGGGGGCGCCGGGTTAGGTTGAACACCACGGACATGCAGGTCCTGGAGAGGTTTTACCTGGCACTGCACACCCAGGTCAGCGATTTGCAGCACCGCCTGGAGTCATCAGGTGAGAGTCCATGTGTTGCTGTCCTCCACTGTGCATGTGCATGTTTATGTATCGTGGGAGTATGCACCTTGGCCTTACGGCAAGTATGCCTCTTGTACGGATGTCTGTGTGTGTGTCCCAGACAGTGATGCACGTGTGTTCAATGAAGCATGCGTGATTCAAACAGTGTTACTTTTGCAATGTGTGTTGTACTGCAGCATATTACGACGTGCACATGGTTTCTTACATGTGTCTGAGATGTGCCCGTGTGAGAGGTGTGACACATGGGTGTTGTTGTCAACATCATGTACAGGAATGGTGTACATGTGTATGTGTCTAAGATGTGACTGTGGGACTGGCCATAACTCTTGGATGGTTGTAACTGGTGTATTTCAATGTGTACCCTACTCTTGCTGGATGATTGACGTTGAGGGTACCCTGATGTGATAGCTCAGTGTTCTGCTTCAGGACTGTCAAGTGATGTGTGTTCATGACATGTGTATGTCCCATGACACATGTGTGTGTAGCATGCACAATTTGTAGGTGGTGACCGTGCCATGTCCAAGGATGTGATTGTCTGTTGTGAAAGACAGACATGTATGTGCATGTATGTACATTGCATGTACCTGTGTGTTGTGGAGGGTTATGGTGGTTGTGACCTTTGGCAGTGTACTTCATGTGCATATGTTGTGTGCCAAACACACATAGGTACAGTACCCTGATGTTTGTGTTCTATGTCTCCTTATCCACAGCCGCGTTGGAAGAAGAGGATGGAGAAAGTGCCGTGGAACAAGGCAACAGGTATGCCTCCACCGGGCAGAGATGCAAGGCCCAGTCATGCCCCCGGGCATCAACATCATCAGGGAGCGAGGATACTGGTGCTGCGTCTCAAACATCGGCCACAGCTGCTATGGTGAGGTCCAAGAGGGCGAAGGTGGTCGTGGACTCCTTGGCAGTGGGGGGGACAAGTGAGTTCACACAGAGGTAATCCACTGCGGAAGACGCTGGGGAAGCATCCGGGTTAACGGGGGAGGAGGAGGAGGAGGCCGTATCAGCCCAGTCCATGGGGCCCGGCGGGGGTGATGAGGTGGGTGTGACTGGTGAAGTCCAGACTCAGGGGCTGGAGGCAGTGCAGGTCGCCATGGAGGTGCCTGTGCCAAATCCTGTTGCTGTGCCAGCGCCTGCACCAGTATGCACCTGCCGGCATGCCCCAGGCTGGACCCATCCGCAGGTGTTGGATGTTTCCACACAAACCGGCAGCCCAATGCCTGCGGATCTGGCCATTGGAGACAGAGTGGAACCCCTGCTAGCTGGTATCGCGAGGCATACATGCGCCATTTGTGATGATGTGCAGGCGTACAATCGTGGGCTTGCACATCATCACAATGAGGTCTGGCGTCTCCTGAAATGGCTATCAACGTTCCTGATCTCGAATTGGTGGCGTGGGCTGGCCACTTATGCGACCCCCTCCTCGTCTTACTCCTCTGTGCGCCAGTCGTCCTTCTGGGCGCCTTCCGGCCCACATACTACCAGGGGCCGCTGTGTACCTGTCCCAACCACATCAGCCCGTCTGGTGGAGATCACATCCCCGCCTGAGTTGGGAGTCAACATTGGATCAGCCGAGGTGGTCACCATGCCAATCCAGGCTACGACAGGAGCTATGACAATAGAGGGAGAGCAGGCACCCAGAAGCAGGGCACATGCCAGACGCCCCCGGGTAATTTCATCAACTTGGAGGGTGGCCATGCGACACAGGCAGCAGGCAGTAAGGCAGCAGAAGGCAAATGTGGACTTTCGCACAAAGATGTCTTCCGTGTGGTGCGGTACGGGCAGCGAATCAAGGCAGAGAGGCAGCGGGCTCGGGAGGCGAGACTCACCATAGCCAGGGCAGAGATTGCACTGCATCGGGCAGAGAGGCGGGCTGAGGTCCTTGAGGATACTTGCAGGGAATGGGAGGGGATGGAGAGGACCATGCTGGAGTCCATGCAAGCCCTCAAGGAGAGACTGGAGGCCCGCCTAGAGGAATTGGACACAGTGTTCGATGATTTCCTGGCTGAGACGTTGAGTGAGATTGGTGAGGAGAAGGACTAGCCTGCTGCCTTTGTTAAAAGCTTTTTAGGTATATGTTTGTGTTGATTTTATTCATTATTTGGAGCTTTGGGACATTACTCTGATTTTGTGTACATAGTTCTTCACGTGTGGGTTTCCTTTTAATTATTTTATAATTTGGAGTGGACTTTGGACATTACTCCATGTTTAATGTGTAAATAGTTTTATTGGTCTTTTTTTGTGTTCACCATACAATAATGGTTATTTTTTATTTTTGATGATATTGTAAATAATTTTATGCACATGGAAATTTTTGCATTCTTTTATTTTTTCATGTACATATTTTGGTCTTTAATTTACAGTGTGTGTGAGCACAATACAACTGTTCAATATAATTTATTTTCTTAACTCACAGTCATTGTTTTGCAATTCTTTTGGCAGTGTGCTGCTTTGTGTCTCTGGTTCTGACCATCGTTGGTCATGTGTGTGGTTTCTTGCATGCATGAGTCATGTTTGGTATCTATTTGCGTGGTGAATATACTGATGTGACTGACCAGTGGAAGAGTGCGGAGGGGGAGTTTGGGGGTGCATAGTAAAATGGCATTTGCTTTCACATGTGCAGCATCACTGTGTATTGGCCCTCACTGTGTTTGTGAGGGAGATGGGTGGGGTGACTGGGAGTGTTACATGTTCAGGATATTGGCACATGCTTTGCTTGATGCTGTGTAACACACATGTCGTGCTTTCACCTTCACCAGCATGTGTTTGTGCAGCTATCATTGTCTCTGGTGTTGGTCTTCCTCTTGCACTGCCATGCAATATTGGCATTACTTTGGATTTACACATCGGCAGGCCATTGCAGCTGTCTCAGTACGTGGCGCACTGTCTGATTGCCATGTCCTCAGTCAGAACGCAAGTCATTCCTCTTTGCTTGTGCTTTCGGTCCTCCTCTCCCCTGCTGAACTCCTGTCTGTATCTGCACTGGTCACCTGGCTACCCTCTGACCTCGTGCCAAGGTCCCCTCGCCAGCCACTAGCACACCCGCACTGCCTCCCTGGTCTCTCCCGCACTTGCACTGTTTTTCTGTATTCCTACAGCACCCTACCTGCACTTGACACCTGATGTCTGCACTTAGCCTTGCACTTGCCACCAGCTGGCCGCAGTTTGATGATTTTCATTGTTATTGTATTTGTTATGTCCTTCCCATGTACTGCACTGCCCCCTCCCCATTGCCTTGCACTTTTCACCTTCCCCACTGCCCATGCGCTTGCGCCATCTCAATGTCACCTGGCCTAGCAAGATCGTTGTCTCTGTCTTTACTCTGTTCCACCTCCCCTTACTCATTGTGCCTCCGAACACTTGTGTATAGGCGCATTATGAATGCCAAAGCATTTTATATGATTTCATATCATATCCTTCACACATGGGAGGAACAGTGATGTGTTTATTGGGAAATCTGTTCTGGTAATAGCAGCTCATTGAATCCCAGGCTGTGACACGCCTGGGCAGTGTTTGTTCATGTGGCACATATTGAGGCTGCTTTTTATTCTGTCAATGTCTGACTATTTCTCCATGGGGATTTGTGACATGACATTGTCACATGGACAGCAGGGCCTCACTTTACCATTAACTTGTTACATGTGTATGTTGGGAGATGGTTGCGGGCAGCAATTGTGTTTCAGCAGCTGCCACACTCATGGATGTGGGCCAGGTGTATGCATCTATTTGTGTTAGCAGGATACATTTTCCAGTGGATATTCTGGGTGGTGTCACAACACGGCAGTCAAGGTGCACAACACACCATCGATGGAGTGATGATGTGTCACTATGTCAGCGTCCAGCATGCAGCTGATGTCCTGTCTGGAGCAGGCTCCCTGCAGGGTGGAGTCACATGTGATGGGGGCTGGGGTGTCCCATGTGGAGGGGGCTGCCTTCAGGGTGGTGTCATAGGTGATGGGGGCTGGGGTATCTCATGTGGTGAGGGCTGCCTGCAGGTTGGGGTCCCGTGTGATGGGGGCTGAGGTGGGGGTGTCCCGTCAGGAGGGGTCTGCTGCTGCGGTTTGCGAGGTGCAGATGCACAATTTGGCTGTGGTACGGCCGGCAATTGCAAGGGGTTTTCATGCGATTACGCTGGGGTGCGGCTGGAGGTCGCATGGAGCTTTCACGTGATTTGGCTGGGGTGCGGCCAGGGATTGCGAGGTGTTTACGCAAATTGCAAAAATAGGGCTGCCCCCTACACCTACGAGAAGCATTGGAACTACTCCACAAGTCAACTACGATCAGAGTAAGACTTGACAAGAGGGGAACCCTCTCTAAGGAAATATCCACTACGAAGGGTCTAAAGCAAGGGTGTCCACTGGCCCCTTCAATTTTCAACCTCTTCACGTCTGAGAGTGAAGAAGAGTTCGTAAATGTGAGATGTTTTCCACCACATATCTCTGGACTATTAGTGGGAACACTGCTCTATGCAGACGATCTCTTATTATTAGATCAAACAGAGATCAGTCTGAAAAGGCAGTTGGATGCACTGGCAACCTACGTCGATGGCAATGCGTTAACAATGAATCCCAAAAAATCTAAAATCTTAACGCTAAACAACACTAGTCGCTGACAACATTCCAAAAAAGCTTGCTTCCTTAAAGGGGAGAGAGTTCCCGAAGTAGCTGAAATTACATATTTTGGCCTATCCTTAAATAATAGCACAACCGACTCTTTTGGCCTGGAAATACTAAGAACTAAAGCCTGGAATCTGGCCACCCAGGCCAGAATAATCAAACAGAGGTATGGTAAATTCTCCTTGTCTCCGGTCATCGAGTTTTACAAACTCAAGGTTGTGCCAATACTCTCATATAGTGCAGAAACTCAATTAAAGCTGGCAGGTAAAGCTTGGCGACAGGCTGAGGGAATCTTTTGGAGACAAACCCTTGTTTTGCCTAACTCATTGCCAGTCGAAATAATTCGGAGAGTGCTAGTTTTATCATCTTTGAATGCTGCTTTGGAGTGGAAAACTGTATCCCTTCTTCGGCAAATGCCTGGATCCTCCAGGAGTGAGAGGTTTTGAACTACTGCACCATGCCCTAAAGAAAAATCAGGAAAGATCCCTGATTGAGTGGAAGAGTATATGGTCAGAGATACTCCAAAAGCTGGCCTTCTCAGAATATACCCTGCTGGAAAACCCAGGCCTCGTAAAAAGAGAATTACTTGACTTTGACTGGATAACTACAAATGACAGGATTACTTCTTCTAAAATAGGAGGCGAACTGGGAAGCCTCACTGGGAAAAGAGGGGACACATTGGGCCTAATTACGAGTTTGGAGGCCTCAAACTGGGCTCCATTACCGGGTTCCTGCAATGAGGAATAACCAGGTCATTCTGACATAGGAGGACCCGGTAATTCCTCCTTGCAGGAACCATTCCCCATTCCCATTTGAGCCCCTATAGAGCTCAATGGGAATGGGGAGGGAGGTAATAACAGGCAGATTTCAACTGGCCCGTTATTACCTCCCTCTTCCCCTCGCGGGACCCAGAAAGGACGCCTGGTTTCACCAGGCGTCTGATCCGGATCCCGCAAAGGGAAGCTTGTAATCGGCGCTCCCGTAATGAAGTGGGCCGGTCCCGTACCGGCCCCCTTCATTCCGGGAGTGCCAGGGTCGTAATGAGGCCCATTGACTTACATTAAGAAATTCCCTTCGCCTACACTAAGACAAGAGTTCCTGAGACTCCGCCTGAATCTTTTCCCTACCAAGGAAGTAACTGAGAGATGGCGGCAGGAAAGTGAGCACAACTATTCATGCAGACTATGTACAGATCCCTTTGAAACACAGATGCCCTTAATGACTGAGTGCTTGTCCTTGAAGGATTCAAGGGAAAAACACTTGGGGGAATTTCTAAAAAACTGCTCTACAAGGTCTTCAAGAGAAATATGGGTTTTCTTGATGTAAGGGAGAAGAACCACCGTAACATTGGGATTACTGGATTTTCTTAAAGACCTCTCAAACAGGTTTTTGTAATTGCAATACAGTCTCAGCGCACCACAGGTGAATTAAAAAAAAGGACAATAATAACTGGACTGTGTCGGGGCTTCCTTGGTTGTGATAACGCATTTGTATGTGGTAGTGGGATTTATACCCTTCTCCTTATGTTTGTTTTAATTCACCATCACTATTTTTATACCTTTTCTTTGTTTCGCTTTTTCAGGAATTAATTACTTGTTTGTTTTGGACAACTAATATGTTGTACAATTTCTCTCTTTTTTTACGGTTGTTAAATGTAGCATAAAAAGTTTAAAATTGTAAACTAAGAAATGCTAATAATAAAAAAAAAGTGCATATATTTGTATAATACCTTGATTAGACATTCCTTTATTTTGGACCTTTATACTTGTCTGCTAGTGTTGCTACTGAACCACATTCACACTCCTCCTAAGAGTATGGCCTGCATCTGGCCCACGTTACCACAAAAGGCAAAGGAGGTATATCTCTTGACTGTGTCTGTTTTACCTTTATGATTGTGTTGGCTCTTGGTTTGTAGAAGTGTGAGGGCTCAGTGGACATTTTAGCCTCTACTCATCCTTGTACTCTTGCAGAGCAGAAGACAATTTGTCACACCATCATTCTAGGTAAGAAAAGACCACTAGTTTGAAAATAAACTGAAAAGAAGTGTTGAAGACTCAAAAGAAAGACAGTGACAACTTCCAGGACTCTTGATTTGCAGATCTACAACCTTTCCTCAGGAATTTCTGCATTGTAAAGAGAATCGCAGTGCTTCCCATTATATATGTTCACTTTGGATTTTGGTATGGAAGTAAGAGTCTAATGAGCCAAAGGAGTGATGCAGAAATCAGTATTGTTCTCTCACCAAACGGAAAACCATCACTGAATCTGCATTACTGCGAGGTATTGCAAGGACAGCTCTTGCAACCTTGCTCAGAAGTAGGAAATGAAGATCCCCGGGCACAGGAGATATATATTCAGATGTGCAGTCCTAAACACTGTCTTTTCGATCTTTCAGTGACTATTGTTCTGGGAGTTGTATAAATTGCTATTGTTTAAATTCTGTGGTTAGTATGTCTTCCCCACTTGTCGTCAAAGTATTAGAGCAACGTCTTGCCATCTTCACCACTGAGTGTTCTTCACAGCACTGCTGTTGAATGGGATCAGGAATACTACAAGACACACGTCAATGATGTTGCCATCCCACTGGAATTTACCCTGTAACACAATCTCCATAGTTTGCTCGGTATACACGCATTTCGCCGACCTTTCTTTGGTCGTGGTACTTTTCATCGTCGGATTTTACATCGCCAGAAACCCCTTTTTTAAAATGTTTTATTTTGGGGGGTGTTTTGTTGGGGTTGGGGTATTAGTCCAATAGTAAGGGGTGCTGTGGGGGGGGGTTTCTGGCGATGTAAAATCCGGCGATGAAAAGTACTGCGATCAAAAATAGGTCGGCGAAATCACGTAGAACCGTTTGCTCTTCCCTATGAGTAGAACATTTGATTACAAGATAGTGACAACTCATCGTCATATTGATGGATGAATTTTCTAGTGGCAAAACGAATGACAGATTTGTGGTCATATAAATGATGGTCTTTACATGGTTACTCTACCTAACAAAGAGGAAGACGAAGCAAAACCATGTACTTTTAGAAAACCACAAAGCTGCTCTCCCAACAACTTCTCCATGGCAGAGTGAAGTCTGTGTAGCACAGGATGGTCAAATTGTAAGATGATGTTGACATGCCCAAAAAAGGGGACACTATGAGGCCACAAAGGCTAAGTATATCTCAGTTTTAGGACTGAAATGTCTATCCCGCTAAGCATGTGCCTTACTATGTATCTCTCAATGTTTGTCAATTCTTGAAGAATTCAAGATAAGAACCATCTTGTCGGAACCTGTTTTATGATTTTACCATACTCCTCTTGGCTTGATTTATCATTTCTTTTTGTTCTGAACTATAATCAAAATATATATACATTGAAGTGATGACATTGCCAAATCACCAATAAGAGCTACACAACCCTTTTTTGCTCCGAAGTGTAGAAGATAGGAAGTGCATCGAAACACAAATACATGAGAAGTTTGTCCACCAATAAGCGTCTTTAGAGATTGCTGCTTCCCCATGGAGGTCTTGTCCATGGACAAATCCCAGTTCGTTTTTTTTTATTTGATCAAAGTAATTGCTGACGTTTATGGGCAGTGTGAACTGCTGTCCTAGCAGAGAGTGCCACATAGAGGTCATGGTATCATGGATCAATTTATTTAAGCAGTAAACCCTGAGATGGGTGGGAATTACCTGGCCGGGTAATGCCATGGGCACATCCATTCTGTATAAAACGATATTTTACAGCAGCTAAAAAAGAAAGTATCTGTGGGTCCACTACATCAATTTCCCTTCCATGATCTATGAAATTGGCAATACAGTATGCACATGTCCACAAGTGGCTAATTGAGTGCTGTCCAAAAATATATCCCACAATTGCTTATGTATGCTCCTTATCTAGAAGTTTTGGAGACACATCGATCCCAAAGGAGCGAAGCGTTCCGCTTTCTGACACTGCAATTCCATGCTGTGTTGACGAGCTCCCACCTAAAAGACAAAAGTCAAACTTAATCTTTGGAGCACAAGCTTGTTGATGTATGAGCACTGTTCAGATATTCTTGTCCAGATAATCCTTCCCCTCCAGGACGAAGTCAAGCTGCTACGTTCAGCTGAACATAAGGAAATAAAACGACCCACATCCAATACTTCTCTTCCACCACTTTAACTGTGTCACATTACTATCTATTGTGGTTCTGCATTTTCTCCCAGGAGCACTACATTTACCAACATAGAGGCACGGTAAGTGAATGAGCAAGTATGTGCATCATGCACCATACCCTCTGCATTATCCACAAGGCGTTCTAGGGCTTGGGACTGATCTACCTCCAACTTTCTTTTCCAAAATATCTTCCTTCTCGAGCTCTCCATTCATCCACCTCCAACTCTCTGAGGATCAGACGCTTCTCCAAGCAGAGAGTTTGGGGCAGATCTATCTCCTCAGCTCGGGCCTCTCTCTGGAACATCCTCCCTGCCTCTCAAACTTGAGCAGAACCACCTGCGGTTCCGGAAGCAACTCAAGACCTTCCTTTTCGCTTTCCCTTTCCCTCTTCCTCTCCCCTGCTGATGCACCTGACTGCTCCGCACACTGGTCAACTGCTCAACCTCTGAACTCGGGCCCAGGCTCTTGCATGTCCAGTCCCTTGCACTGCCTCAGGGCTCCCAAGCACTTAAGGGTCTGTATCTGCAACCCTACTGTCACTTCTCTATGCACTTATTAGCCACCGCTGGCTGCACTTGTGAGTTAACTGCACTTCCCCCTTCACCTCCCCCCTGCATTTTGCCCCTTCCCTCTTCCACGCACTTGTGCGATCTGAATGGCACAAGCCCTAATAAGATCGTTATTTTGTCCTCCTCTGTTTCCCCATCTTTGTCTTGTTTCACCTAGAAACACGTGTGTACAGGTGCATTATAAATGCCACATCATATCATATCATATCATGTGCTTGCTTACAAGGAACTTTTGTAACTATGCAGCAAAGGTAAAAACATGAAAGCAGTGATTGCATTTTAGTGTTTGTGTATTTTTTCCGATATTAGCATCTGAGGAAATGGTGCCTATCTAGATGCTAGGAAGACCAGCATGTCCCAAAGGTATAAGCCTGCGTTCTTTACCAGCACCTGGAACCACGTCCCCAATTATACTATTTCTTATTACCACGGCCAGTCCTGCTTCTGCCCATTTCGAATTCATCCCACCTCCAATACCTCCCCTCTCCTCCCTCCCCGTGCTCCCTTGTCTACATATCGCTGTTCTGCTGCCTCTGTCCCTCGCTGACTGCTCCAGCATCCTGTGATGGCTGCCAGCAACACCGAAAAGAGACTTACACCAGGGACGTCATTTAGGGGTCACCAGAGGTCGCTACTGTGACCTTGTGATCTCTGAGGTCTCCTTGCGACCTCTAAAAAAAAAAGAAAAAAACGTTTGTTTTTTTTTTGTAATGCAAGCTCCTGGGCTGTGGCCAGCATCATGTGGTTCTTTACTTCTGGAGTGGCTGGCTTTCTTGTTCAGGCCCCTTAAAATAAACATAGAAAAATAAGAACAGGAGTGCCACAAGTCTAACACTTTCAGCACTGACCCTAAATAAGAAAGAATAGGGATACCAAATAATGTGCCTTTCTGGAATTCTATACAATAATTGCTAGACTTATTAAAGGTTTATTTCAGGCACACTTCTGTCTCGGGGTGAGTCACTGATTTAGTCTTAAACGCCTCAACTCAGCCTTTCATCCTTCTGAGGACGATAAATGAGTACCAACACAGGTTGGGTGATATTGGGTGTATTTGTTTTCTATATTAAGCGCTTATATAATAACACATCATTACCATTTGGTCATGGACGTCTGCCATGGGCCTATACACACTGATCTCAACGATACATATGGCAATCCATTTTTGTATGAAATGTGCATCACATTATAGTGATATCGTAACCATATTTTTCGTAGTATACAATGCTATGTGATGCCACTTCCTGTTTTGTCAACAGGTGAAAGGTCGTGTTCCATCGCTTCCCGCGATATCACTTCGGGGTGGGGTCAAATGACATCACTTCCTGTGATGTCATCGGGGGTCAAGGGTCTTGTGATGTCACTTCTGCTACCCCTGGCATTTTGGTGAAATGACGTCCCTAACTTAGACCTTATTCTACTTTGTGTGGTAGCCATCTTGTTTTTGTCTCCTTAATGGGAATTGGGCTTGCGCGTGGTGCAGGACCAGATTCCCTTCCAATAGAAATGTGTTAGCACCCCGGAGGGAGCTCCGAGGTGCTACTAGCCTTAATCAATGCTATGCGGGATGAGCTTGAACATTAACGGTCCTAACCATGGCTTGGTTTAGTGGACCATTACTACATAGTGTTGATTAATGCAATTTGCACCACAGCCCGGTGCAAGGGGTGGTGATAGTGTTTCATGAAGGGAAGTGTGTTGTTGTGCGCCCCGTCAGAGAAGGTTTGCCCAAAGGAAGATGGATGCGATGGATGCAGCAGGGACTCAGGAGTGAGTACTTAGTCGCTTTCTATGGCGGCTGGCATGGAAGAGGAGGGGAATGGCAGCGGGCAGTGTCCTAAAACGTCAAGGGATGAATAGTCAAGTGCAGGGAGGCTGGGGAAAAATTGGGGAGGATAAGCGGTGGCTTCAAGGGAGGCAGGCAGAGAAAGGAGGAGATGCCAATTGTTGACAATGCGTCTTGAGCACAGGAGACCCAACATCTCCCTCACTCCCAGTGCTAGAAGTAGATGACTAGCAGGGTCCCTATACAGGATGTGAATAGAAATTGCCTTCCAAATCAAAGTCACAGAGCAATGGACTATGAGTATGCAAATTAGAAGAAAAAGTTTTCTTTTTGCCAAAGATGAGGAAGTTGTTATTGTTTTATAGGGCAGTGCTATTTTATGAAGAACTTCATCAACCCAAGACTGACAACTCTCAAGATGGGGTTGCCTGTCTTGGCTCGTTTTGAAATCATTGAAATTCATTAAAAATAAGCATGGACCCTAATCCAAAAGGGCCACCGATGTCAGCCAACCGAAATATAGGAAGCTGACTATTCAGTTCCTCTCCAACCCGCTTCAAATCAACAGTTTCATATTCCCTCCTCTGCGATAAGTACATGAATTGTACATGATATATCCATGCGATGGGATGTGCCTGTCTAATGCACCCCTTTGTCTACCTATTAAACCAACATATTTTCTACTGTCTCCAATTGTGCCTTTACTCTTATCTCCACTGAATGAAGTGTAACGTTTCCATCAGTTACAAACAAGGAGCCAGATTACAGAAACTTTTCACCGGTGCTAGTGAAAGCTACACTGTATTATAAAGTTTATCCGATTTCTTAAAAACACCTGGACATATTCAAAAACCTTTGCGACAAGTGCAGTTTACCATGGTATAAGCAGCAGGGCAAAAATTGCCCTAGTGCCAAAAAAAAAGTTCAATGCATTTTTGCACCAGGGCAATCCGTATTAGCACTAGGGCAAAGTTTGCCCTGTTGCAATCATTCATTGAAAATATTTCTTTTGTGCACAAGGGCAATTTTTGCCCTTGTGCCTTTAACATACCAAACAGCACGTTTCACAGTGCAAAGGCTTTCTAATATGTCCCAGTGTTTAAAAAAAAAAATAGGACAAGCTTTGCCCTAGTTCTAATACTGTGTGGTTTGAATGGCCCATTCTCTGTTTATCCTGTAGTGGGTGGTCATGCTTCTATCTATTTTCTGGGTTCCCGGGGAATGGAAGGGGCCCCCTTCCTTCCTTTCTTTCCTCTTGCCCCTTCCTTTGCCGATTTCCATCACCCTATCTCGACTCTTATTCTCCCAATTCCCAGGCTGGAAGAAATGTATATCAATGGTTCTAAAGAGAGTGTCACAACCACAGCCCCTGCTCCTGGCATTCAGGCCCTCAGGACCACATTGCAGTATTCCTGCGGGGCCCCAAGGGCCCAATCATGCTCCCAAAGACTCTCTTGGAGTCAGGCCTGGCGCTTTTGGTGCCAGGCTCATGTTATTGATAGAGAGGCCATAACCTCCAATGGCAATAGCACACATGGATGCCTCCACATGGTTCAGTTCTAGAACTGAACCATGCGGTCTAGCTCTTTGGGTGTGGTCAGGCCTGAAGACACCTGGGATATTTACAGACTATAAAAGCCACGCTGAGCTGCAGAACACACTTCGCGTTGCTCTGCACTCGCAGCGTGACGTTCACCGAGGTCTGATCTCTGCATTCCAGGCCTGCATCTGTGGAAAGAAAAAGCAGAACAGCATTATTCATCGTTACCTCCGAGAATCCAGCGTCTGTTGTTCACTCCAGTGTCCTGCACCTCCGGCATCACGGCAGACGCTCCCTCTGGAATCAACCTGGAGGAAGGAAAGGAAACGAAAGACGACATTAGTAAGCGTTCGCATTGCATCTAAACCATCTTTCAGAAAAAACGCTTACCTGAGTGGAAGTCGCAGTTGGCTTATTTTCATCACACCCTTCCATCAATCTGCCGCAGACTTACTCGACGGTGAATCCGGACATCTTCCTCTCACTGCTCTGCATCCTTTTGCCAGTCTTCATCCTGAACATCACGGCAACCTGTGAAGAAGAAGAACAGGTTAGCACATCATAAAAGAGCACATAGCGCCGCGCTCTACGCAGTCACCTACCATCTCAGGCACAGCTCCAGCCTATTCGGTGCCTCCGCCATTCCTCCCGCACCTAGGGAGATAAAAGACATTAACAGGGGCAATAACAATTAAGGACGAATAAACAAAGCAAAAGACTTACCTGAAGAACTGAGTCGTAGCAGGACTGGACTCATGGGCCCGCGCCAGTGAAGCAACTCGGCGGCGAAGCGCCCCAACCACAACGTACCGCTGCACAGAATTGCAGGATGGAGAGCGCACCATATCCGAATCCAAGGTGGGGAAGGCTCTACGGGGAATCTGAGGGTTCACGAGGGAGGTGGGCCCAGAGAGGAGGAGACTGTGGGCTAATCCAAACTCCTGTATTCCAGATCAGATCCTTGGCAGAGTGGGAACCCAGGGAAGAAGGATCTGGGTCAAAGGCAGTCCAACCAGATCAGGTGGTGTCCCTGTGGATTCTAGGTGAGCGTTACAGAACGCAAAGCCTCAATAATCATAATCCACCCGGACGTCCAGTATGGAAACCTCGGACACTGACCTGTTAGCCCAGATGCTGGGGCCATTACGCGCCGAAGTGCATTCAGCCAGACAAGAGATCAATGCATTGCGGAGAGAACTAATAATGGCCAAGGAATGCATGGATGATCTAAGTAGACAACTCCTTCAGTCGCAGGCCGGACAAGCTCCATTGTCTGGGGCCATTCCATCTATGCCGGCACCACCAGTTAATCCGGTACAGATCACCCTTCCTGGAGCAGTTCCTTTAGCCCCTCCGGAGCGTTACTGTGGGACCCAAGGAAGTACGCAACTTTTATGAATCAGTGTTGCCTACATTTCCTTTGCAGACCTGGGGCATTTCCTAATGACCAGTCATGAGTGGCCTTTGTACTCTCTTATCAGACTGGTAGTGCTGCAGATTGGTCTGTTCCTTTTGTTAGTCGGGATGGGTCCCTGCTACGCGATTTTGGGGGTTTCCAGCAGGAGATGGAAAAATTCTTCGCCTGCCGTTCGCATGGGCAAGCTTTAGACAATGAACTCTTGTCCCTATGTCAGGTAAACCAAGACCTATTGACTTATATAGCGACCTTCAATAGGGTAGTAGTCGAAGCAGAGTGGCCAGAGGACAAAAGGACCACGTTATTCCATCGGGGCTTAAGGGAGGAGCTAAAAGACATTCTTGCCCAGGTAGTGGATCCACCCAAAGACTGTGCTGAGTTTATCAACCTGGTAGCACAACCTGATCATAGGTTACAAGATTGAAGAGTAGATCGAAGCAGACCATATGTGTGTCCTATGTTCATGCACTCCAAGGACCATGTTCAGCGAGGAATGGATAGCTCCATGGAACCGATGCAATTAGGGGGGGGTCCAAAGCTGAAAGGGACAAGAGGAGAGAACAGCAGTTATGCTTATACTGCAGAAAAGCAGGTCATTTTCTCAAAGAATGTCCAGTAAAACCAGCATGAAGGTCTGTAGGAGCCACGGATAAGGAGAAAACAAGTGTTGAGTCAGAAAACTACCAGGCCCGTCAAATGTAGGGGTCCATTTGTCAAGCAAAGAAACTCAACTCATGACCTGACGTGTTTCAAAAGGAACAGGCTAATACCTTTCCTCCCCACAGACCCTACGATTGCCATATCGACCTGATACCCGTTGCAAAAATCCCTTGTGGTCAAATCTATGCGCTTACAGAACCGGAGAATCAACATCTGACGTCCTACCTCGAACAATATCTGGCCAATGGTTTCATCCGCCCCTCGAAGTCACCTGCAGCGTCTCCCCTGTTCTTCGAACCCAAGAAGGAAGGTGATTTGAGGACCTGTATTGACTATCGCGCGCTGAATCAAGTCACTATTAGAACCGCTACTCCTTACCACTTATCCCGGAATTGTTAGACCAAGTCAAAGAAGCCCAAATCTACACGAAACTGGACCTTAGAGGGGCATATCATCTTGTTCGAATTAAAGAAGGGGACGAGTGGAAGACTGCGTTTCGTACCAAATCCGGTTTATATGAATACCAAGTGATGCCCTTTGGCCTTTGCCTTTTTTTGTGTTCTCCGAATCATAGAATGATCTAATCCCTTCAGCCGTCTTCTCCAAGTTGCGCTGGGCATAAGCAAATGTGTGCTGGAGAGGTTTCCTTAGGTTCTCAATGTACTCATGAGTGGTGGACGCATTTATCCACATCTGCTCCAGAGTTCTATAGAGCAGATGCTGAGGTAGCAGCATTTTTCATCAGGTTATAGTTCAAATGGAGACACTTTGGTTGCAGAAGATGGTGTAGACCTAATAGCCCGCAGGATAAGTGGTAATCGAATATCCTAACTTTTCTATCTTGGTCAAATTTAGCCACAAACTTCTTCAGTATGCTTACAATGGTCTTATTATATCTGATCCCCTCCGTCTGATGCTGGGCTTAGGCGATGTGGAGTTCTCTTTTTACCCCTAGAATCTCCCACATCTTGGTCATCACCTCACTGGTAAAATGACTTCCTCTGTCTGACTCAATCCTTTGCCAGATGCCAAAACGAGAGAATATTTGGTTCATCATTAATTGCGGCAGCTGTCTCCTCCTTACAATTCATGGCAGTAAGACATTCTACCCATTTTATAAGCAAGCACATTACAGTCAACATGAACTTGTATCCTCTAGCGGACCAAATAACTGACCCGATGAAACTGACTTACAAATCTGACTGAGGTAGTTTCATTCCCCTTTTTTGTAGGGGAGCACTTTGTCTGGGGGAATTTGGCCGAAATGGTGCACACACGAGACACCCCTTTAGATACATGTTGAGGTCCTGGCCTATGTGCAGCCAGTAAGCAACCTCATGCAAGATTTCTAATGTCTTTTGAAAAACCCTGATGACCGACAGTAGTTGTGTCATTGGTGTGATTTGACACCAGGCTCCGGAATGAGGTAGGGACCATCCATTGGTCACACCTAGATGATGATCTCTTTACCAACAAACCGTCTTGGATTCAAAACATCTTGGACAATTTCATCAACACCCAGATATGGTCTCTTCTGGTATAATCCGGTTATGTTAGCCGAATACTTACCAGGTTTTCAATGTGTTCATAGACATTTCCAATAATCAGGTCCTCTTTTTGTGCAGTTCTCAAATCTGCATCTAGGGTGTCCTTACTCCACTGTGCAGTGAGAGTTCACTGTTGGCAAGAGTTTGTGACCTGGTAACAGCTGCAACTTGAATTTCATCCAGCAAGGATTCCACATCCATGAAATTCTCAGCAAGGTTCCAGTTTTAGCCAGCTGGTAAGCCAGGTCGTTCACAGTTGTATCCAGACCCTCTATTTTAGAATGACCCCTAATCTTTTTACAATATATGGTCATCTCATTAGAGGTCACCAGATTATCAATGGACTGGATCAGTTTTCCATGTTTTAAGGGTTTATTTTTAGCACAAAGCATGCCTCTATTCTTCCAGTTGATCAGGTGTTCCACAAACCCATTCCTGACATAATCAGATTCACCACCTGACTACTTTGGGGTCCCATTTGGTAACCAGAATAGGTTCTAGCGCATCATTCACCCAGGCATTCCCAATGCCAGCCATTAGTTATTTTCCCCTGTTATTGGCAACATGGCAGGAGCACCCGTCACATAAACTCTGGATATCCCATGACAAGTGTCTTCTTCATAGACCTTTTGTTGGGAAGGTAGGCATGCCACCATATTGTCATGGGTTATTAGACTTTCATGCTCGAGACAGTTTTCTTAAGCACAATCATGCAAGTCTGACAATCCTTGCTTGTGAGGACACTACTTGTATTGGCCATACCTGACCTCTACTGGAAAGCCTTGCATGGACAGAATCCAGGAAGTAATTCTGGAATTACTTACATTCCCGCCTAGATTCTGTCACTTTGTAAATACGGCAATGGTTGGTGAGGAGTCTCCACAATTATGTGCTCCCCCTAGATAAACGGGTGGTAGTTTTGTAGTTTTTCAATGCCCATACCGTTGCCAGGAGTGCCTTTTCACAATCGTTGAATTTTTCCACCACAGAGGCCACAGTTTTGCTTTCGTAAGAAATAAGTTTGTTGACATCGTCATGCTTGTGATACAATACTGCCATCAGGCAGGTATCTCATACCCTGTCTCTAACAAGATCTTCTTATTTTCAATTGGGTAAGCCAATGAAGAAGCTTGAGAAAGGCTTCTTTTCGGTTGTTTAACTGCTGCGGATTGTTTCGGACTTCACTACAACCTAAATCCAGCCTTTAATAAATGGACCAAGGGCGAGTGACCTCTGCGTAGTCTTCAATGAACTTTCGACTGTAATTAGTGAGTCCAAGTCTTCATCACGGGTCCAGCGGTAACCCTGCCGGTGCTACCGGCGGGTTGCCACCGGACTCGTAACATTTTACCGGCGCTTGACTTCCTGGGGCCATCCGGAGATTACAAGTCCAGTGGCCCGGGAAGTCAGGCACTGGCGAAATGTAAGTCCCATTCCCATAGAGTCCAATAGGACTCTATGGGAGTGGGGACCCAGAAGCACCGTCAGTGTTGTTAATGGTGCCGGCGCTTCCGATCTACTGAAAAGATATCCTGGAAGTCCAGGAATACCTGTTTCAGCTGGTGTCTTTGCTCCTCAGTTTCAAAGTCATCAGCTAGATTGATCCATTCGTTGACCATCTGCCTGAAACCTGGAAAGACCTCAGGCTTCGAAATATCAGCAATATCTTCCAGTTGGGTGGAGAGATCTCTTTTAATGGTGTTTACCTTGACATGAGGTTCCGTGGATTTGAAGTAGTTGTGGTTGACTCTAAATACCAACTCGTCCTTTCTGATGTCACAGGTTATCTCTTCCACCCCATAATTGCATGAAGAGTACACCAAGACATTCCAGTGTGGAATACCACTTGAAACTGGGGGAAAGGTTGATTTTCAATAGTTGATAAGGGTTCCCATCACCAATTTTCTCTCCGACATAGAGGATGGTAATTTCTGGCACTTTGGTTGTTCTCAAAGTGAAATTCCATTAGCTCTGTACGTCCCTCAATCAAATGACATGTGCCATTCAGGATCACACAATTTGTGCCCTTCTTGAGTTTTATGGGCTAGTGAGACTGGGTCCACAGGACCTGGTTCATGTAGTCGATCAGAGGTGATAATCTCTAAAGGAAATCATTCCCCAGTAAACAAGGAGTAGCCGCTGAAGTCACAACTATCACCGGGTGTTTCAAACAATGCCCTCCAATTTTTATTTCTAGTTCTGCAGTCCCTTGGTCGGGAATTTCATTCCCATCAAAGTTTTTGTTACGCTGACATGGTCTCTGCGGAGGCGTTGGGGCACGGTCGCAGCCCTCCCAGGGATGAAACTTCTCCTCTGCGCCTAAATGGGAACTGCGGTGGTGAGCAGTGCAGTTCCAGTGCGAATATAAAGTGGTATCGTGAGGATATGCAGGCTGTGGTTCTAATCCCTTCTCCCGACCTCTTTTCCCTTCATGTGGCTCCCCTGGGTTGGGCTATTCTGGAAGGCTCACCTGCTGAATGTTAATGATGAGCTCTCCATCCTGCTGCTTCTGGCAGGGGCGCTTGCCGAAGGGGGCCGAGTTTCTTCACTAGTCCCGTGCCGTGAAAGTCCAGGCCAGCTGCGACTCATCCACTTCTCTAGCTGGTGTGTCCCTTGTTTCCACTTGCCTACTTGTCTTCCGACTTTTACAATTGAATTGGTAAAGTTTGTGTTTAGCTTAAAGTCTGTTTTACATGTAATGTCTCTTTCTCTGCTCTCTCTTGCTTTGCAGGTGTTGTAGCGGTTCAGGCGGTAGCTGCGGTGATCGAAATACAGCCAGCGGTATGAAGGAGCGGAGCAGCGAAGGTCCAACAGCTGGTAAGCAATCTTTATGGGTGCGCGTATGATTTTTAGTGAGGCGCAACCCTGGGTCTGGTGTTCTTAATTATTCTAACCTTGGCCCTCATTACGACCCTGGCGGAAAGGGGTTTACGCCAGCGTAATGCATGGCGTACCTTTCCGCCTGACTACGAGTTCCCGTAGCGCCATGGTGCTTTTTTCGCCTGCTTTTTCCGGGCGGAAAAATCCATGGCGCTACGGGACTTGTTGTTAATTACGCCACCGTAATTTACGGTGGCGTAATTAACGCCTTCCCCACTCCCATTATGCCCTATGGGGCAAAAATGGGAATGGGGAAGGGTAAATGGGGATTGGGGACTTACCGCCCCGCCAAGGTCGGAATGGGGTGGTAAGTCCTCCAACCACCATGGCGGACTTGGCAGCTTAGCGCCATGGACCATGGTGCAAATTGCACCATGGTTCTCCGCCAGGGTCGTAATGAGGGCCCTTGTCTTATCTTCTTTCTCGTTTCAGGTCTTTGGTTTTCGGGAGCAGGAGTGCAGATGCTGCGGTGTTGGATTCAGAATTCGCAATGAAGATGGGATACTGCCAGTCTGATAAAAACCAGAGTCCAGGTAAGGTTGCAGCTGCTGCAGGTTCCAGTGATGTAAGTGAGCTGGGTCAGGCGGCGGTGAGCGTTGCATTGCACAGAGGTGCAAAGTAACGCAAAGTGCTTGTCTGAGGAATGGGTTGGTTTATATAGTCTAGTTCTTGGCCACGCCCATTGGTTCTGGCCTTCCTGCCACACCCTGCCTCACTTAGATGCTACACATGCTTTTCAGTCTCCACCCCCTGCCTCTCTTCTGGATTGACACGCCCAAACAGTGTGCAAGTGGAGAATTCTAGTGAATATGAATAAAGCACTGCATTAAATAAACATTTCAGCTTGTATTCATTCATGAGCCTGGCGCCAGGATATAGTCCAGCTGAGCCCCCTGTGCCTATGTGTCCCAAAGGGATAAGAAGGAGATATGTTACCCCTTGCCCCCATCACCAGATGGCGTGGTTTCTGAGTTGTTGGGCCTGTGGCCATGACAGCACTCCCCCTCAAGGCCCCTCTTATGGGTGGTTTCCCTCCTGGTCCTGGTTTGTTGGGATTATTATGGTGGAATTGTTTGATTAGTCGTGGTGCGTGAACAAATTCACTGGGTTCCCAGGTACGGTCTTGGGGTCCATAACCTTTCCAGTCTATGAGATAGTACTACTTGGATCGGATTATTTTAGAGTCTAGAATAGTTTTGACCTCATACTCAGACTCCCCTTCTATGATTTCGGGCTCTGGCAGAGTATTGATTTGTGTACCTGGTTTCATCGTTTTCAAAAGGGAGACATGAAATACTGGGTGGATTAGCATATGGGATGGTAGTTCCAATTTCATGGCAGCATGGTTAATCACTGCTTTGATGGGATCGGGTCCTAGGTATCTGGGACAGAAGGTCCGTGGTCCCTTCAGAGAAACCTTTTTGGATGCTAACCAAACCTTGTCTCCAATCTGGTAATTTGGAGCCTCTTTTTGGTGTCGATCTGCAAACTGCTTCTGCTTTTCTTTGGCTTTAGTCAGATGTTTGGCTGCCTCCTTAAGAAATCGAGTGATGGTTTCATGCAAGGTCTTTACCGCTGGCATTTTCAGTGCTTCAAGTGAATCAAAGTCAGAGGTTTGTGGGTGTCGTCCGTGCATAGTCTAGAATGTAGTTTGTCCTGTGCTAGTGTGGATGGAGTTATTGTATGCATATTCGGCTAACCAAAGTATGTTCTTCCAGGTATCTTCGGTTTGTTGTAACATGCACCTTAAGTACTGCTCTAGAGTCTGGTTAGTCCGTTCGGTCTGACCATGCGTTTGGGGGTGATGACTTGTGGACAACCGAAGGTCGATTTTGGCAATTTTGCAGCATCTTCTCCACAGTGCTGAGACAAACTGAGTTCTGCGGTCAGATATTATTATCAATGGGAACCCATGTAGCTGAAAAATCTGCTCCAGAAATACGGTAGCCAGGGTAGATAGAGGCTGTTGAGATCCCTTTTAGAGGGATGAAATGAGCCATTTTTGAAAACAGATCCACAATAACGAGGATGGTGTTGTGAACGTAGGAGACCTGCGGGGCTTTGTTTTAGAGACTTTTCCTGTGCGCAAATACCACAGGTTGCGATAAACTGGGCAATATCTTTTCTCCAAGTCGGCCACCAATAATTCCTTTTTATCTTGGCTTGAGTTTTAGCGATTCCGGGATGCCCTTCAATTAAAGAGTCATAATAGTTTGCTATGATTTGGTTTTGAAAGTCTCTGTTCAGAACATATAATCTCCTTTGAAATATGGTAGATTGTTTATGATAGTGTATTGATTTCCTCTTGACAGCCAATCCTGTTCTTCTGATTTGTTCATCAGGTGTTGCAGGTCAGTTTTTAAGTCTTCTAAAGAGGCAGTGACTGCAATTGCGTTTAGGATTCGTTCTTTGGGGATGATTGCCACAGGGTATGGTGAGGTGAATTCCCTTTCTCTTCACTCATTCTTGATAGTGCGTCCGCTTTCCCATTGCGTACTCCTGTTAGGTAGGTAATGACGAAATTATATTCTGCAAAAAAGAGAGCCCAGCGGAGTTGACGTGATGATTGTGCTTTCTCGGTTTTTAGGTATTGTAGGTTACGATGATCCGTGATGATGGTAACTGTGTGCCTTACTCCAAGAAGATAATGTCTCCATGCCTTGAATGCTGCTTTTATTGCCAACACTTCTTTATCTGTGATCGCATAGTTCAATTCGGGAGCAGAGAATTTGCGAGACCAGAATGCCACGGGATGTAATTGACCTGTTTCGGGATCTCGTTGAGATAAAACTGCTCCCATTGCTACATTGGAAGCATCGGTTTCGACTATGTATGGCAAGTTGGGTCGGGGATGCCGTAGAATGGGTGCTGATGTGAAGGCTCCTTTTAGAGTTTGGAAGGCTTCCCCCGCTTCTGTGGTCCCTTGTAATCGTTTGTTCTTCCGTAGCAGACAGATAATTGGATGAACGATCTGGCAAAACCCAGGGATGAACCAACAATAGAAGTTGGCGAACCCGAGCACACTTTGTACACCTTTCGTGGAAGTAGGTGAAGGCCATTGGAGGATGCTATCTACTTTATGTGTGTCCATGTGTACTCCTCACATTGAGAGTATAAACCCGAAGAATTCAACCTCTGTTACATGAAAGAAGCATTTCTCCAACTTGGCATGTAGCCTATGTTGCCGAAGCCTTTCCAGAACGGCCCGTATATGTCTGATATGATCTTCCTTGGTGGTTAAGTAAATGAGGATGTTGTCGATATAGACGAGCACGCACACATCCAATAGTTCATGGAGCAAGTCGTTCATAAAGTATTGGAACACCGCAGGGGCATTGCATATACCGAAGGGCATAACCTGACATTCAAAAAGGCCATATTTAGTGCGAAATGCTGTCTTCCACTCGTCCCCCTTTTTTACTCTTACCAAATGGTAGGCCCCTCGTAAATCTGATTTGGTATAGATTTGTGCATGTTTTAGCTGATCCAGAAGTTCGGGAATAAGTGGCAACGAGTACCGATTTTTTACTGTGATCGGATTGAGGGCTCTATAGTCAATGCAAGTTCTCAAGTTGCCCTCCTTTTTAGGTACAAAGAAGAGGGACGAGGAAGCCGGGGACTTGGACGGCGAATGAAGCCGTTGGCTAAATACGGGTCCAACAAGGTCTTCAAATGCTGGTTCTCTTGCTCCGTTAAAGCATACATCCGATTGCACAGAATCTGGGCTCTGGGTACAAGATCAATTTGGCAGTCGTATTTTCTGTGCGGAGGTAAGGTGTTCGCTTGCTCCTTCTGAAACACATTTTGGTAATCCATGTATTCAGAAGGTAACAAACTGGTAAGGCCTAGCACGATTTCCTTCTCTAAACTTGACTTAGTGGGATCCTTTCTTAAGTATTTCTTGTTGTAACAGGTGTCCTTGCAAACTTGGGGAAAAGTCAGAACTCTTCTATGCCAGTCGATCCTTGGGTTATTGGTTTCCAGCCAGGGCATCCCTAATATCATCTGGAACTGGGGAGCACCGATGAGATCGAAGGTGATGTCCTTTTGATGACCGTCCTGGCACAGGAGCTTGACCTTTTCGGAATAATGCGTCACCGGGCCAGTTGATAACTGAGATTCAACAACCGTTGTGACGTTTTACGATTTTTGCTTCTGTCAAAGAGGAAGGCCTATCCGGATAGCCAAATCTTGTACTATGTAATTCCCCACAGCTCCACTGTTGATATAGGCATCCAAAGTATGCATTTTTGATGGATATTTGTGGTTTACCAAGATCACCATGATGATTAGGTGTGAGGTCTGTATTGGTTCCTTTTCCCCGCTCAACAAGTGGACCCCTACGCTTGCCGGGCGTTGGAGTTTTCAGAGGCCGGTTCCTCATCTTCACTCTTGTCAGTTGTTCCGACTCTTTTTCTGGGTGGTTTCACTGGAATTCTCAGAGAAAGTATCAGCTTTGCCACAATATAAGCAGAGTTGCTGCTGTCTCCTTTTTTCTCTTTCAGCCTTGGTGAGTGGGCTTCGCAAACCCCCAATCTGCATTGGTTCTGACCGGTCATGTGGTTTGGTCTGACTCTCACAGGGGTGCATGTAAACTCACTGCCCCTCTGCTCTAGCTCGATCCATCTTCCGATTCTGCAGCCGATAATCAAGTTGCACTGTTAGGTCAATGTATTCGGCACACCCCTCTGGGGGATTAACTACTTGAGCTAGCACACCTTTCAGATCTCCTCACAATCCACGGTAAAAGAGCGTATTTCTTTTTTCATCGGGCCAATTAGTTTGGGCTCCAAGACAGTTGAAATAAGTGATGTAGGTTAACAAATCTTGGTTACCCTGTCAGAGTGACAATAGTTCGTTGTCCAAAGCCTGACCTTGGGCATGTCGTGCAAATAATTTCTCCATTTCGCACTGAAAACCCCCAAAGTCCTGAAGCAAGGGATTGTCTTGGTTTACCAAGGGTATAGACCAGTCCACTGCACTTCCTCCCAGATATGAAAGTACAAAGGCCACTTTGGATTGATCATTGGGGAAGGCCCCTGGTCTGCACAGGAAATGAAGGTGGCATTGGTTCATGAATACTGCGCATTTGTTTGGATCACCAGTGAAGCGTAAGGGAACCGCCCCTGGAAGAACCACCTGTTCTGGTGTTGAAGTTGATGGTGTTGGTTGGGACAACCCCGGTAACGGGGTCTGGCCAGCCTGAGCTTGGAGCATTTGTCTTGCTAACTCGTCCGTGCGTTCTTGGTTCACAATGAGGTCCCTCCTTAAAGCGTTGGTTTCCTGTCTTGAGGCATGAACTTCAGCCCGTAACTTTCCCAGTAACTGGGCCAACTGGTCCATTTCTGAAGTGTCCATAAAGCCCAGGCAGAGATTCCTAGGAGGCTTTGCGTTCTGTTACGCTCAACTGCTCTCTGCGGAGGCGTTGGGGCACGGTCGCAGCCCTCCCAGGGATGAAACTTCTCCTCTGCGCCTAAATGGGAACTGCAGTGGTGAGCAGCGCGGTTCCTGCATGACTACAACGTGGGATCATGAGGATATGCAGGCTGTGGTTCTAATCCCTTCTCCCGACCTCTTTTCCCTCCATGTGGCTCCCCTGGGTTGGGCTATTCTGGAAGGGTCACCTGCTGAATGTTAATGATGAGCTCTCCGTCTTGCTGCTTCTGGCAGGGGCGCTTGCCGAAGTGGACCGAGTTTCTTCACTGGTCCCGTGCCATGGAAGCCCAGGCCAGCTGCGACTCATCCACTTCTCTAGCTGGGAAGTGTTTCCCTTGTTTCCACTTGCCTGCTTGTTTTCTGACTTTTACAATTGAATTGGTAAAGTTTGTTCTTAGCTTGAAGTCAGTTTTACATGTAATGTCTCTTTCCTTGCTCTCTCTTCCTTCGCAGGTGTTGTAGCGGTTCAGGCGGTAGCTGCGGTGATCGAAATACAGCCAGTGGTATGAAGGAGTTGAACAGCGAAGGTCCGACAGCTGGTAAGCAATCTTTATGGGTGCGCATATGATTTTGAGCGAGGCGCGACTCTGAGTGTTGTGTTCTTAATTATTCTAACCTTGTCTTATCTTCTTTCTCATTTCAGGTCTTCGGTTTCGGGAGCAGGAGTGTGGATGCTGCGGTGTTGGATTCAGAATTCACAAGAATATGGGATGCTGCCAGGCTGATGAAAACCAGAGTCCAGGTAAGGTTGCAGCCGCTGCAGGTTCCTGCAAGGTAAGTGAGCTGGGTCAGGCGGCGGTGAGCATCACGTTGCACGGAGCTGTAAAGTAACGCGAAGCACTTGCCTGAGGAACGGGTGGGTTTATATAGTCTAATTCTTGGCCACTCCCATTGGTTCTGGGCTTCCTGCCACACTCTGCCTCACCTAGATGCTACACATGCTTTTCAGTCTCTACCCCCTGCCTCTCTTCTGGATTCTGCACGTGCCTTCCAATTTGTAAAGTGACACGCCTGAACAGTGTGCAAGTGGAGAATTCTAGTGAATATGAATAAAGCACTCCTGCATTAAATAAACATTTCAGCTTGTATTCATTCATGAGCCTGACGCCAAGGGCGCCAGGACATAGTCAAGCCGGGCCCCCTGTGCCTAAATGTCCCAAAGGGACAAGAAGGAGAAATGTTACCCCTTGCCACCATCACCAGATGGCGTGGTTTCTGCGTTGTTGGAACTGTGGCCATGACAGTTTTGGAGTTGTCCGGCAAGATGTATGAGAGTAATCTGGTGACTCTCCCCCTTCCGAGATTCCATTGAGAGAAAGCATATTTGGACATGAGGGTAGCTTGGTATCCAGCATCCACCATAGCCGATAATTCACACTTACCCTGTACCTTGACCAGTGCATAACATATGTTGTCTTTTTCCTGAAGGGTACAAAGAAAGTGTGAGTTAGTTGCCAGTACGGTGGTCATTTTGTAGTCGGGGATCCTGTTTCGCCCAGATTCTTTTCAGTGCCCCTTTTTCTGAAGACACTGTTTAAGATGAGGATACCACTATGCGATCTGTGTATGATCTGGCTCACAGTGTTGTGGTCTAGGAATTTCTATATCTGGGTCGGTCTCTATCTCTATACTATCAGACTCAGGTTCTCTTTTGGCCCATTTTTCTTCAGGAGGGATTCTCCCATTCCTGAAACAGAAGAATTCTTACCTGAATCCTCCTGGGATTCTTCTTTCTGAAAGTGGATAATTTGGTTTTCCTTCCCCTCAAAGTAAGTTTTTCTTTGACTTCTTCTACTTACCCTCTATTCTTTGGGTTATTGCTCCCCGGGGGTACAAGAGTCAGTATCAGGTTGAAAGGTTTCCAGGGGTTCTTTTCTGGTAAGAAAGGGAACTTCCTCCAGGGCTTGGCATCTCTCTTCAACCATGTCCCCATCCCCAGTCACCTGTTGATTTTCTGGACTTTCCTTCAGTCATTTGCCCCCTGGAGCATCGAATCCGAGTGTTGGGGCGTTCTGATGAACAGTGTTGGTCTGAGGGTTTGGTTGAACCCTCAACATGAACCCTCAGTCTTCATTGAATTGTTGGAGCTATCTCTCCAGTAGTGTAACTTTTTCCCTACCATCTGGTTTGTAGGGAGTTCTTTGGTCATACCTCTGGTGCTCCCTAAAAGGGAAATTATCCCTTCTAGTGAAATAGCTCAGGTATGAAAAAATTGTCCCATCATTTTCAGTCTTGATTCTCCCTTCTCCTTGGTTCAGGAATCTTTTGTCCTGGAACCGGGGAGAAGGAGGATTGTTTGGAAAATTAGGGTTTGGAGGGTACCTTTTGTGAAATTCAGTCTCGTACCTTTATACCGAGGACTTGCATAAGTGGTGGATTCAGAACAGTCTTTGTTCTGATACCATGGTTTACTACCATTCGATTGGGCCTGGGCTAAGGGTCTCCTTTGCCTCTCGCTCTGCTTGTCAGCTGTAGGAGTACTTTTAGGCTTCCTTGTCTCCAGGTCCAAAGAAGGTGTAGTTATCACCTCCGCCACTTTCGCAGCACCAGGATGGGTATTCGGTTTTGAGGGTTTGGGGGTTACTTTTATTGTCTGTGGGTTTCTGTACCTCGTAAATCTAGAAGGATTGTTCTATTACCCAATCTAGTGTCCTGTGCTCGTGGAAATCTCAAACTAACTGGGTAATAATATATTTGGGTAGTGCATGAACGTAGGTGGTCACAAATTCCCTGCAATTGGTGTTCACCTGCCTTGAAGTCTATGCAAAGTAAAATTGTAATTCTTGTGCAAACTCCCTAGGTGTCTGATCTTCCCCACATTGTAAATTATAGACAGCCTTGCATGCCTGTTGTGGGTTCCTGTGAGTTAAAAAGTGTTTTAAAATGGCCGCCTTACAGGTGGACCTGGGCTTCCAATCCTGCAAAGAAACTGGAGTACACATTTTTGCAAACCCCATGCAAATGACTCATTTTTTATTTCAAATGATGACATCATTTGTTTGTACAATTCCAAGTGCTCCCACGCCGAATACTTAGCATTCTTGTGGTGTTGGGTCATAGTGCTTTTTATGGCTTTGTATTTGTATTTGTATTTGTTTATTTGTATTGCGCACCCTGCCCGCGGGCATCAGGGCGCATGTTTAGAAAAGGTGGTTACAGAGAAGTGTTACAAACATAGGTACAAATTACATTGTATAGACATATTTACAACAAAGATAGGAGCATGAGTAAATCACGGAATGGCGAAAAGATCAAGTATACAGCGAGTAACCAGTTTGTGAGAGAATGCAGCGTGCTTACAAAGTGGAGGCCAGTGCATCCTGTTCAAATAGCCAACGTTTAGATCTATTTTTGAAGGATTGGCAGGCCTGCAAATTCCTAAGATCGTTAGGTAGGGAGTTCCAAAGCTTAGCAGCCAGGACAGGGAAGCTCGAGCCTCTCGCTGTCTGAAGCTTGAAGCTAGAAATGGTTAGAGTGTGAGACTGTGCAGATCTCAGGGGTCTGCATGCTGTGTGTTGTGTGAAAGGCATGGACAAGGAAGCAGGTGCAGCATTGTTTTGTGCCTTGTGGGTTAGCACAAGTGCTTTGAGGGAGATGCGACGTGTGATGGGAAGCCAGTGTAAGTTGCGCCTAGTGGATGAGATGTGGGAATGCCTGGGGATGTTGAGAGCAGCGCTAATGGCATCATTCTGGGTAACCTGGAGTTTTTCCAGATTTCTGTGACTAGTCCCTAGGTAGAGGGCGTTGCAATAATCAATTTTGGACAGGATGAGGGTTCTGGCTAAAATCAGGCAATTAGCCGTTGTCAGGAAGGGGCGACAGGCTGTGATGAGTTTACACGTGTATGATGACGCTGAGACAACTGAGTTGATTTGTCTATTGAGAGACAGAGTGGAGTCTAGGTAAATTCCCAGTGTTTTCGTGACGTTGGTGACTTTAATAACATTTCCATCAATAGTGAAGGAGTTGTATTTGGGGTCCAGGTTTGAGAGTTTGGGCTGTGAACCTAGGATGAGTAACTCAGTTTTCTCATCATTGAGGCAAAGCCCATGGTGTGCCATCCAGGCCTGGATGACTGAGCAAACTGAGTTGAGTGCGTTGACATCGGTTACATAGTCGCCAGTGATAGGGATGAGTATCTGGGTGTCGTCATTTGCGTAATTTGTGTAGGAGACACCCAGATAGTCGAGAATATCAAAGAGCTGTTTAGTAAACACGTTGTACAATGTGGATGATACACAAGAGCCTTGTGGAACTCCGCAGGGAACATGTGCTGGGTCAGCTGTAGCTAAAGGTGAGAAGACCCTTATGGATCTATTTGCCAGGAAGGAGCTGATCCAGGAGGTAGCTGCATCACAGAAGTGAGCGGCTATCTTAAGATGATGACAGAGGATTTGGTGATCGACCAAGTCAAAAGCCGCAGGGAGGTCCAGGAGGAGCCGGAGACCTTGTTTGCCCTTATCTTTTAGGTCCTCAATTTGGGGTTTCAAGTCGATCAGGGCTGTCTCCGTACCGTGTCTAGGACGGAAGCCCAATTGTCTAAGCCCTAGTAGGTTGTTAGTGTCAAGGTAATCCTGAATTTGGAGGTAGGCTGCACGATCCAGGATTTTGAGTAGGTAAGGCACCGTGGTGATGGGCCTGTAGTTAGAGGGATTGCTAGGGTCAAGGTTAGGTTTTTGAATTAGGGGGATGACCCATGCATCCTTGAGGTTATCGGGCACTATATGGGATTTGAAAGAGGAATTGATAAATGAAGTAATGAATGGGGCAAGGTCATGAGCCGCTTCCTTTACGGCCGCGCCGGGCAGGCATCACCTTGGCAATTAGAAGGCTTAAGCTTCAAGATGATATTCTCGACTTCCTTGATGGTGAGGGGTGAGAAGCTGAAAGGTTTGAATGAGTGCTTCGGGACCGGGGTATTGTAGGACTGGGGGTTGCCTGCTGAGTCCAAGAGATGTTTTATTTTTTATATTGATTTTGTCTTGGAGCATGGCAATTTTGTTTAGTAGTGCTTTTTGTATATTGACGCACCATTCAGCGTCCGGGCTGCACGTATCCAATGGAGCGACGGGGGATTCTAGTTCCTTAAGGATCTTAGAGAGTTCCTTTGTGTTGGATTGAGCTTTTGTAATCCTGACGTTGTACACTTCTTTTTTGGCAGCAAGGATAGCTTCCTTGTACATGAGGGAGGCGGTAGTAAGATTGTTTCTATTGACTAGAGTGGGAGAGCTTTTCCAATGTGACTCGGCTTTTCTTTTAGCTAGGCGCAGTTCACGTAAGTGAGGGGTGAACCAGGAGTTAAGATGTTTGCAAGGTTTCTGTTTGCGCAGTTTGAGTGGGGCGATAGTGTTGAGAGCTTTTAGCATGGCACGGTTATAAGTATCAACTAGGACAGTCGGGTCAGAACAGGTGGAGAAGTTTAGTAACGGGAGGATAAGGGGGAGTAGTTTCTCAACCATGATATCCTTCTTGTTTCGTGTATAAGTGGGCAAGACCAGGTTGGGTTTGTCAACGGGTGGGCTAGAGTTAATGGAGAATATTATTTTATGATGATCAGACCACGCACAAGGTGTAACAGACGTGACCTTTAGTGCACAGTTCATGTCAGAGACCCAGTCTAGGGTGCGACCCTTAATATGGGTGGGCTCATTAACATGTTGGGTGAGGCCGAAATCAGCCAGAACCTTAGCTGATTTGTCGAATTGGGTCCTTAAAAAACCTTTTCTCTGTTTGGTATTTCTTTTTCACCTCTGAACCAGCGTCCATTCACCTTCAGAATCAATGCTGCTGATGGAACTCCAGTCCCTGTCTTCTAGGCGCTTTCTATTTCTCTGAGATTGGGAATGTCTTCCAGAATCACTGTATATGGACTCTTCCTTTCGCCTGTACTGTCACGAGTTCTAAGGTTCATTTTCCCAGTTGTCATTTTTTGGAGAAGGATAGAACACAGTCTCTTCTTCAAACGGTTGCCAATGGGTACTATCGCTCCTTCCAGGTAGTCTGGGCAAATCCACCCATTGACCTGAATGTGTGGAGGTTTTTGAAATGCCCTTCTTATGCTGAAGCTTTTGCCTTTCTTTTTCAGCTAAGTGGGCTAGGTGGTCTCTTTGCAAGATCATTTTCTGTAAATCCAATTCTCTGATATTTTTATCAAATGTATTTTAATGTTCAGAAGTATTCACAGGACTATCTTTGACCTCCCATGAAACACTGGTCCGGCCACCTTCTGTGCCTTTTGGTAATGGCAGATCGCCATTGATATCAGGTAAGGATTGGCCCTCCCAATCAGAGTGGCTATGGATAAGCAAACCCACCTGCCTCATGTCTTCCTGTTCCCTATAAGTGGCATGCATGAGGTCATTTCCAATCTGTACATGGGAGGTGGTAGGTAAAGGACATAAGGGCCTTGATGGGAAGGGTTGCTCTTGCTCATCATATCCCTCTATCCCATACTCTGGTTGATCAGACTGTCTCATTGCCAGTATATATTTTGTATTTCATTATTTCATTTCTCACACTTGTTTCTATCAGGATTTCCTGCTTACATTCAGAGAGTAGAGCTTTTAAATCTGGCACTGCTGTTTGGCTGGCTTCAAGCACACTGCTCTGAGCCACCAGTCCCTTATTTTTGGCACTTCATGTTGGAGGATTTAGTTATCCCTCTGAGAGCCTTGCATTATGCATACATTTTCACAGCATTTTCCATCTCTACTAGGCGCCACCTGTAACAGGGCAGCCTCTGCTTGTCTCAGAAGCTCCATCAGATCTATATTTTCTTTCCTGATTCTGGTCAGTTGCTTGTCAGGGTGACCCTTTTCTACATCAGTTTCAAGTTTAGGACATCTTTTTCTTTGATCAGCTAATTTCTGTTGCTCCAGAATATTTAAATCCTGATGCATTTGATCATACTGCTTTGTGAGTCAATCTCTTTAATGATGATTTGGTCATTCAACTTGTGTTGCAGTCAACTTAAGGTTTCTACACTCTCGGTAAGTGTCCTGCAGCACAGAGAACTCAATTTCTTGCTCTGCACTGGCCAGTTTGTGGGCGTTTACCTCATTTTTAGGTTGCTCAATGAGGGCGTCATGTTTAAGCTCAAGAATTTGGCTCTGTTGTAATTTATCTTCTAATTTCATTAGTGATTGTGGGGCTTGTAGCAGACTAGCGCCTTTATATTGCAATCCCTCTTTGATTAATTGTAAATGGAAATATTTTATTTATTTATTTATTTATTTTACATTTATAAAGCGCTCACACAGCCCGCAGGCATCGAGGCGCTGTTACAGGAATTGTTAGTTTTTCTTAGTTGTGTAATTGTGTTTTTTTTTTTTTCTTTGTCACGTATTTATAACGCGCTTAAACACTCAGAGGTTTCTAAGCGCGGACCCGGGGATCGAACCTGTAGTTGCTTTGTGTCGTCTTGCTTCCAAGACGCGCACGCTGCCGCTGTGCTATCCTCCCGGGACAACTGATAATCAGTGTTCCGACCGAAGCACAGCAATGAAACAGCTCTGCTGGGCCTTGAAATGCAACTGACAGCACCTGGGACACAGGTAACCTGGCTATACTACTCCTCCTTGACCTATGTGCCGCATTTGACTTGGTTGACCACGGCACCCTCTGCCAACATCGCACGCCAAGAATCTGAGTTGGGAGTTCTGCAGCAGACACCATCCCAGCGCCTCTGGGTGTACCGCAAGGATCATAGACTTTCGCTGGTAACACCCCGTGGACACGACAATCATCAACAAGGTTTACTCCACCATCCAAAACTGGATGCTACTCACAATCAGTGTTTAAATGACGATAAAACTGAACTACTGAATGTGGGTTCCACTTTTCGCCTCTGCAAGCTTGCCTCTGTCTACTCTTCCTTTTCCATAGATGGCACCTCCATCCCTGTCCTCAGGCAAGTCAAAGTCCTGGGAGTCTATTTGGACGCTGAACTAAAAATGACTAAGCACATCAGCGTCCTGGCAACCTCTGCAACCTGTACCGCGAAACTCATCTCTGTGAGTAGGCAATTGCTGCATCCATCCAATTCCCTCATGCTTGCAAGAGCGATCATCATCAGTAAACTTGACTATTGCAACATTCGTCTGATGGGCACCTAGGCAGCTAACCTAGCCAAGTTGCAACTTCTCCAAAACAAAGCTCTTCGTGCAGCCCTGGGACTGCGCTGATCCAACCACATCTCTGCCACCAGGTGTGAAGCCCACTGGCTACCTATTAAAGCAGGCATTGAGTTAAAAACGGTGACACTGGCACACCAGTGCATTTATAATGTTGCCCCCAAGTACATAATCAATAGCATCCCTCAGAAATACCACTTGCGTGCGCTTCGCTCAGCTAACAGCATTGCTCTTGTCATTCCACAATTCAAAAAGGCTACAGCTGGAGGGGTGAGCTTCGCTGTCACTGCACCCTCACTCTGGAACTCTCTTCCCTCAAACATCAGAGACAAAACCATCTATATTACTTTCGAGAAGCTGGTGAAAACATGTCTCTTCAATAAATATGAATGATACTCTGCATCTGTTATCTGCAACCACTTTCTCCTACCTTGCCTGTTCCACCTGCCTTTTCATTTTGTTCTTAGCTTGCCTATTCTGTACAAACGCCTTGATACCCTTGGGTTTGGGTATTACAGAAATGTTATAAATAAATAAACTGAGCCGTGAGTTGGGCCATTTTAATTTGTTCCTCATAGCTATTTTGGGTCATGTAAAATTCAGCTAGAGCTTTATGTAAAATCCCACCTTCATGCCAAATGCCAGCGCCTACTAATGTAACTTCCTGTACAATTCTGGCTTACCAGCACCCAGCCTCCTGCTCTGACCACTCGCCATGAATATAAAGCTTGGCTCGGAGGTGTTTTCTGGCATCCTCAAGCTGAATGTCACTCATTTTGAGTACAGTTTTTACAGCAACTCCCTAGAATACCCGCGACACAGGACCAAAAACCTCACACTTTTTTCCTGCTAGATCTTACAGCAACCAATGATAAATCAAATTATCTTTGCATTAACTCTGCACACTCATAGTCCTCTGGACACCTCCCAGATTCTCAGGGGTCAAGCCAACATTGGTGCTCTTCACAACCGCATCAAAAATATGCCATGCAAATCACTGATGTTGCACTGAAATGACTCCCCTGATACCAATGCAAATTGTCAAAAATCAAAGCAGAAAGCTAGATATTTATGGGGCAACAATTAATGCAGAGTTCATCCCCACCAATTAAAAGCACCACACTAATATCTAAATATTGTGGGTCCTTCACTAAGACTGTTTTTGACTCATTACACCAATCATATCCCTCACCCTTTGCAACAGGCATGCTAAGAATCAGGACGGTGTGCAGAAGAATATATATTTAAATTTTAGTAGGGAAATCAATATCGCACAAGAATGATCACAAGACACGCCACCTCAGTCCGTGGCCCAGATGCTTTTCTTTCCTGACAATTCACTTTTCATACAAATTGAAAACACGAGTTGGTTTAGGATAACAAAGATCACAGACTCTTTAACCCAACAACATGCACATTTTTCCTTCTTACTTCATATACTCGGGTCACTCCCAAAATACTCTTAATATCATGTTCATTTAGGCAGTACTCGAGAACATAACATGATAGGTTTGCTTTACCAAACAGATTGTGAATGGTCTGACATTAAATTAAATGTAATTCCTTTCTATTTGGCTGCAGAATTGACATTCACAATGCTGTTCATTTGTAGCCATGTACTCACACAAACATAATTTTACAAAATACTTTTCTCATGATATTGAATCCTTTTCCTCCCTATTCCATGACAAATTTCTCCATCTCTCAGTAGAGAGTCTGCTTTTAAATCAGTTATTTCACTTTGTTTAACGTGGAAGACACTTTTCTGCACAGCAGAAACCCAGCTTTTCAGTTTTGATCTAGAAACCCCTCTGCTTTGGTACAAGGTTCAGGGATTGTTAACTCATACAGAAATTAATTTTTCTTCACTTCACCCCTTGCCAGAAGGGATTTTGGGGTTGGTAAAAGGGATAAAGGTGGTCCAAAATGACTTTATAGGACTATATCGCTTTCATCACTGGGATAGAGGTTGGATGTTTCTAACTCCACCAAGATTATCCTGTGTCATTTGGCTATGTGGGAATTAATTACATTATTAATAAATCACAATTGCTAGGGATTTACTGCTGGATGCCCTCCCCATGAATATCTATATGGGAAAATATACTAATTTGAATAGAACCCCACCAATTGCTTGTCTTAGGTATTTACTTTAAATCACTCTGGGTTTTTGTGCCCAGGGTACATCATCAGATTGATCATTTATTGTTTATGTATATAGCATTGATTTATAATTGTTTGGTTAAATTGCTGCTTTCATTGTTCCTTTTAGTTTTTTTGTTGCTTGTACTCTGTTGTTTGATAGGTGTAAAAAGCTTTTTGCTTAAACTTGCCAAATTAAAAAAAAGAAACTCACCAGGGCTCCTGGATCATCTCAGGGGACGCATAGGGATAGGGGTGTGGTTAAATGGGCTCTCTAGGTTCAGTCATGGCTAGCCTCCATCATCAATCCCTCTGTCCTGGTTCCCTTCAGATTGGAGTCTTTCTCCTGGTCTCATCCTCTTCCTTCTCTCTTCCTTCTAATAATGTTATAGAGCTCCAGTCAGCTTATAGAGCTCAGATCATTTCAGACAGCTCACTGTTATTTAGGCAGCTCATCATTCTGGGCAGACAGTCCTCATTTTGGCAAGAGTGTCCCCTTTTCCCATTGTGCATCTACCATAATTACACCTCAAAATATCAAAATTATGAGGTGCCACCTTATTGGATCGTGATTCGGATTGGATATCTATTTGTCCTCTCCTGTAAACAAGGCTTCACCCTCTTCCACGTGAATGGTCCTTAAGTTTCTAGGCACCATCTCTGAGAGTTATAGCCCCACCCATTTACATTAGCCTTTCTGAACACTCCAGTTATGAACTTAAAACATCTACAACATGACACCTTTTTCCAATTTACATTTGCAGGTGAGAATGGCAGATTTGTGTGATTTTTTCAAAAAGGATAAAACTTAAACTCCTCAGATTGTATTGACAAGAATCTAGTTCCATTAGCTACAAGGTACCTGGCTCTTAATCTGTAATTTATTCTGGGGAGCTGCAATTACATTTTAGGTTATAATTCTTGTTCCCAAGGTCACATTTCTAGGGGAGTTGTATTATCAGATGGGGCTTTTCATAAGATGTTTGACCATTTTTTAACCATTTTTGTAGGTGTCACGGTTCTCAAGTTAATGGACAAAATATATGATCCGCCATATAAACCTATGGCATTTTTATTAATTACATACATATTATTAGTTCAATCAAACAGCACATTTCTCTTCCCATGACCTTTATGTAGGCCAGGCCTCTGGCCTTTTTTGACAAAAACCTGCAATAAAACATTTAACATTTCAGCTCCTAGGGTTGATACCTATCTATGTCCTTATCTTCCTTGTGAAGAGGGGATAACTCGTCTCCCTCACTCATGTGACATTCTCCTGGACCATGCCAATTGTCATTGTGCTCAGGGAGAGACCACAAATTGAATTTTAATTCTGACTATTATTCAGAGTTCACATCCATTAGCTGCGTCTTTGTTGACTGAGTGGATATCGGTTCATCACAATAAAACTTTGGACAGGCACAATCTTTCTTCCCTTTCTAGCTCTTCGGAGCTTCAAAGGAATTTACAGATGTCCTGTAAGCGTAGGGGGAAGGTCACTGCTTGGCCCTTGAATCTGATGTGGGGCAAGGCCTCTTTGGGTGTCACCACAGGTTTTAAACTCAGCTCTGAGTTTCTTTCTGCAATATACATTTTGCTTCAATGTCTTGCATCACACTAGATGCATTTTGCTTCCATCTTCATTCTCGCAGCTTATTTTAAAACAGTTTTTCTGTAGCCAACAGTTTCCTTAAGTATGCCTTTGAATTTACTTCTGCAGTGAAGATTCATCTGTGCATGCTAATTTCCATGCTGCATAATGCACACATTTCCAAGGTAGCTCTCTGTGTTAGAAAATATGCATTGGGCCTCGGTCACGTGTATTGGACAATCGGCCTCCAGTTTTGGGCTTTGACATTAGAACACAGGGCCCATTTAATTTAATTTTACCTTTTTCTGAAACCAACATACAAGTACTTGAATCACATTTCAAGAATCAAGTTCAGAATCACATGCTGGTCTTGTCTCTGCCAACAGTGTGTTTTCATATTTCTGCACCATTTAGGCTTAACTCAGCCAGAGGCAGTTCATTTGTTTCTTGGGTCCACATTTACCCCACACCCCACACCCCTGGGAATACTGATTCACCCTCGAGTGCGAGTCAAGAAGGAAATTGTCTACTGGCAAATAACATAATTGGGCCAGCACATGGTCATACCCCTTGGGTTTTTCATATTGTACCTGTCCCAAAAAAAAAGCGCAATTCACGGAATACCCATCTGCATGGACACCAGGCGACCAAACAAGGCCATAGGGAGTGAAAGACATCATGGGATGCATTCATCTGGACGACATGCTAAGTCTGCTTACTGGGATGCGAGTTTTCTGGACACTAGACCTCAACAAGGGCTATCACCAGATAGAGCTGGATGAACAATTCAAATATATCACGACTATCTCCACACACATGTGTTTGTTCAGATACAAATGCTGAAGCTTTGGTATTTCCTCAGCTGCAGAAATATTTCAGGAAAGCATTCGTCAGGTCATCAGATATCTCAAAAGTTGTTTCCAATGCATCAATGATATTATAATATTTGGGGCCACACTTGAGCAGCATGACCAGACACTCTTGCAAGTCTGCCCTGGTTGAGGAAGGATTGACCCTCAATGCAGATAAGTGTGCATTTCACAAGGCCAACCTGAAGTTCTTTGGGCATGTATTTTCGAGTAAAGGCATGAGACCTGATCCAGGAAAAGTAAAAGCCATCATGGAAATCTCTGCTTCTAGAGACCTCAGTGATATCCGATCATTTGTGGGGATGGCCAACTACTGTAGTCCCTACATAAGGAGTTTCGCTGTTATGAACACACCGCTGAAGGAGCTCACCAAGCAAGGTCTGACATTCCAATGGTCTTCTCTGTGTGAAGAGGCGTTCCACCAAATCAGACGTGACATTGCCTCAGCCGACCATATTACATACTTTGGCCCCTTCCCTATGCTCCAAGCTGACTGTGAAAGCTAGTCCAGTTGGCCTAGGAGTCATACTGGCCCAGCACACTCTTGGGAGGGAATCCCCATGAGCAGTGATTACCTATGCCATCAGGAGTCTTTCAGGCGTTGAGAGACACTATCCCCAACCGGAAAAGGACGGACTTGCTGTAGTTTGGGCATGTGAACATTTCCAAATGTTTCTACTGGGGAAACCATTCACGATCATAACCGACCACCAGGTGTTCATAACCAATTATGGAAATCCATGATGTAAGATGTCACCCTGCATAGAGAGATGGTGCCTTTGCCTGCAGGATTACGACTTCTATATAATTCACAAGCCAGAGAAAGAACACAACCATGCAGATTTCATATTCCGGCATCCACTACCTGATGCAGCCGGGAATGTGTCCATGGCGGAAGAGCACATCAACTTAATTACTGAAACATGGTCATCAGGACCGCTGTCTATCGCTCTCACAAAGAAACATATTTGTCAGGAGGAAACATTACACAAAGTACGAGAACTGATCACGATGAGATGGTGGTACTATGTGACAGCCATCAGCGAGGTACAATATCAGCAGCTGACCTGTGTGCTTTTTAAGCAGGTACAAGATGAGCTGTCTGTTTTTGCAGAAGGACTCATTATGAGGGGCATTCAACTGGTTGTCCCACTCAGCCGTTGACAACAAATTGTTGACCTTGCACATGAGGGACACAGAGGAGTAGCTGCTACCAAGCACCAGGTTAGAGACACCATGTGGTTCCCCGGGCTTGATGCATTTGTAGAAAGCACCATACTCTCATTGTCACCTATGTCAATGCACCATGAGAGCTGAAAAACCGAACCATTAAAGATGTCGGAACTGCCTGAGAGCATGTGGAGCAAGGTAGTGGTTGACTTCTTTGAACCTCTCAAGGATGGAAAGTATCTGCTGGAATTAATAGACAAATAATCTCGATTACCCACTGTAGGAGCTGTGTTATCCACGTTGGCAATGGTGGTGGTTCCGGAACTGGATATCATCTTCTCAGTATGGGGTATCCTGGAATTGATCAAATCGGACAATGAGCCCCCTTTCAGTGGGAGAGAATTTGCCTGCTTTATACAGTACATTGGTGTTCGCGACCAGAAAATTACTCCCTTATGGTCTTAAGCCAATGGGATGCTTGAAAGGTTCATGAGAAGCTTAAATAGGATGGTGCAACAAAATGAGCAGAATGCTATGTCTTGCAATCAAGCGGTTTGCAATCTGCTGAGTGACTACAGGAACTCACAGCACCACAGGGAAGTGCCCTGCTGAGCTAATATATGGAAGGCAAGTAAGGACGAGGCTATCTCACATCGGTAGCCGAGACAAACATCTTGATCAAGAAGTATTAATTTCTGATCATGAAAAGAAGGAAGTCCTGAAGGAGTATGCTGACCATAGGAGGCATGCTACATGGTCGTCCATACACATGACCTAGTTCATGGTCGGCAAGTGAGGAAGACGGAATCTCCATTTTATCCTGCTCCCATAACAGTATTGCACATCAAGAGATCCATGGTGACTGTGAGAACTCCAGATCGAGTGGTCACTCGCAACAAGGAGGAACCTGGGGCAGAAAGGCAGGGGGAGGAAGTGCCAACCGAATCGAGGGAGCAGACTATTGTTTCCTCTCACCCAGTCAGATGCATTGGAAGCCAATGCTACTCATCAAAGAGATATAAAGTAAAATGAAGAAATGACCCAGTGTCACAAGGTAATTTGTTTTGCCCGGGGGAGATGTCATATCCCTGCATCATCAGGGGGAAGAAAGCGAGGCGCATGCGCGAAGCGCAACAGTTCTGCGCTGATGTGAAATAAAGATTTCATGGCTTCACTCCCGGCTCTGTGTATTTGTGTACGTTTGGTGGGCCTACGAATTCAGCGATTTCACCCGGCAACCCCACAGCATGTAGAAGGGATGTGACCAAAAAGCTCAGGCTGGACTGGCACTTTGGGGTGGGAACATGCCTGATTGGATTATGTTGTTTCCCTGTAACTAAAGACTTGGCAGACTGAAGAATAATGGTGTGGACGGTCGCTCAGAGCAATGCCACAGGTGAAGATTAACTCACAACCTGCCAGCCATCACCTCTTTTGTTTTACTTACGGCCCCTAGTGGCATACATTACGATTTGCACATTTCATTGCTATATTGGACGTTGGATATGCACGACACCTTGTGGAAACCCACATTTATGCTCACAGATCAAGATGGTGCAACTTTTGTGTTTTGTTTTTTATCTTCCATAACCAAAACTAACTGTTGTAGGGGCACTGCAATACAGTTTTCCCCCTGTCTTGACAAAGTATCTTTACAAACCTTTTAATAACAATCACTATTCCTGTAATGAAGGGCATAGGGTCCTTAAACAGAAACAGTCAAAGAATAATCTGTAAAATGTGATTTTAAAAGTTCATAGAAGTGTCACAATACTACTTACACACACACACACTCACACACACACTCTTTTTAATATGTTCTAATGGAAGGCGATTAGCTGCATCAAAATGGGTGCCAGTTTGAATTGCAATAAAACAGTGTTGACGTGGACGGTGTTGCTAGAGTAGGGCTGCCCTCACCTCCCCGCTTGCTTCTTGTTGTTGCAGAGTTAGGCGATCCCCGTGTAACAGAAGGAGGATTCCTTTTGACAATCACAGACAATGCATCTATGGACAAACTCTGAAAGGAGGGTGTGTGAAGAGATGGGGTACTCCAGCATGACTGACTCTCTGCACACAGGTGTCAAGGGCCATTGTTTGCAGGACAGGCCACGCAAATGTAGGTCAAACCTTTTCTCTTATTGCATTCCCGGTTGCCATGTTTTACAAACAGTAACTGAAGACTGTGAAACCTGTGACTTCACAAAGAAGGAGAGCTAGCAATGTGGACATGTGGAAATCGTCTTTCTTTCGATTTACCTAAAGTGGAAAGATGGTCTCTTGTAGGGAGATTTCCATTGGTAACATGTGGTCCATGAAATCACCCATACCTCCCTTAATACTCCCTTTATCGCACAAAGCTATCAAGTACTTTCTATGGACATTCTTTGGGGTACAGAATCCTTTGCTAAAGGGGCTTTTGCATATTGATTGAAGAGGAACTTCTGCGTCATGACTGCAGGCTCTAGGGCCGAGGTGATCCGTTTGGCTCATCTTCGTGGTAGTGAGACTGTACTGCCTGCTGAAAGCCATTGGCTTTAAGAGTTGGGAAACTCTGCTTGGCAGCTTTTGTATGGCACGTCAGACCACCTGTCATAAGGAACAGAAAATATACCATCTCTACCCAAACGGTCTCAGATCGATCAGCAGAAGAACTCAAAGAAGCCCAGAGTTATTAGCTCAAGGTGCTTTCCCAGAAACTCAGAGGAAGGAACAAGTTGCTAACAGCCTCGTACACAAAAAAAGGAAATGTACTCTACAAGAATTTGTCATTTTTAAGCAAACAATTCATGCAAGAACGTGAGCATTCACAAGAGCGACTTGTCAAGCTTTGGGGAGTGCATTCTTGATGGCTACCCCTGCCCTAACATCAGCTTTGAGTCACTCTGAGGTGTCGCCCAAAAAATCAGACTGGTGCAGCACAATATTGTGTCTCCTGCGGCAGAACCTTCTGCTGCTCTCTGCATTGTCATCGTCCTTCAAGTCTTGACTGTGATCATCAATAAAACAGATACACATCTTTTGATGCCTTTCTGGAATTAGATCACCAACAAATTGAATCAAACCAAGCGAAACCAATACAACAACCTGAGGGGTGTGTATGAATCTTCACACTTCCGCGCTTCAAAGACATACAGCGCTTCAAGGCCATACCAATGGCAACAGGCACTATACAAATACCACCTAACATAACATAACACTTCAGCAGCACCCTCTCATGGCTGGATATTTTGCTTCGCTAATTTATTATTATTATTATTATTATTATTATTATTATTATTATTATTATTATTACTACTATTATTATTATTATGATATGGGCATTTATTGAGTGTGGAACAAAGTCCAAGAAGCAACAGAGCACTTTACAAGTCATGAGGGAAGAATGTGTGAGGGAAGCAGATCGTGAAGGATCAATGCAAGGCGGCAGGGGCTAACAACAGGGGAGCGGAAGGGTGGACAGTTTGCAGAATGGGATCTACAAGCAACCAGAGGAGGAAATGGGGGTGGGGGGTGGGTGGATTAGCCTGTTTCGGGCTAGGTGAGGAGTGGAGGAGTCATGGACCCGGGTGTTAAGGAGAATAAAATCCTTAAAGATGAGGACCTGGAGCTCATTCCTGAAATGTAGAATCGATGGGGTGAGTCTGATGTTGACAGGGATGAGGTTCCAGAATCTGGGACCGTAGACAGAGGAGACCTGCCCTGTGGTTGTTTCTTCCCTGCAATGACGGAGTTCATGTATGCACATGTCCTGGCTTCATTAAAGGGATTTATTGAAATATTCTGCAATGTAATGGTAGAAGACCTGCAAGGTAGCTTAAGTGAACAGGGTGTGTAGATGATGCAGAAGGATTTGAAGGTGACATGCTGCTGCAGTGGAATGCAGTGCCGTCAGATGAGTGTCGGAGCGATGTGGTCACATTTGTGGAGTCCTTTGATAAGTCATTCTGCAGCATGTAGGGTACATCTCAGGGGTGCAAGGGTGGTTGCTGGATGGCCTTCCAGGCGAGCATTGATACCATCAATTTGGGAAAGGACTAAGGCTTGGACAGGAGATCTGAAGTTTTTAGCTGGGATGAAGGGCATCATTTTCTAAAGGAGGGTAAATTGGTACCAATCCATTTGCGTCTTCCTTGCTATGTGCTCCTTGAAGGACAACTGTCAAGCTATTCCAACGCTGTGGCATCCTGTTCTGGTATCACTTGTGACTAGCTCTCACTTGAGTGAACACAGCTCCAGAAATTGTCTTTATCCGAAGGTCAGATTTGTCAGTGGGCCATCCCTTCAAGTCACAGTTGTATGACATTACATGGAGTTTGTAAAGCACATGGCCAGCCGAAATGAGTGAATCTACAAAGTTACAGCCAACTTGTCAAATGTTTGATGATGAATGAGGAGATGAAAATACTTAAGCTTGTCTTGAAACTAAAGATGATCCTCTAGGCTACGAGTGGACGATGGATCAGAATTCCAAACCACTGATGCCTTGACGGAAAAGCATCTCCCTCCCAATTTCTGAAGCCTGACCTTAGGAATAGCAAGGAGGCCTTGTCTGTAGATTTAGGGTTTCTAGACAGTTAATGAAATATAAATCTCTCTTTCAATAATCCAGGGCCCAAGTTATAAAGGTCGATGTGTGCCGGATAGAGCGCAGTAAATATTATTCTTTTTGGTAGCAAGTGCAACTAGCAGCAAGTGAAGTGATCTCAACGCAGGAGATATATGCTCAATGTAACCAAGTCTCAGAATTATTCTTGCTGCCTAATTCTCTATACTTTACAGCAGAAAAAGAGACCATTTAAGGAGTCCAATGTAATCTGTGTTCCAGTAGTCAAGCCTACTCAAGATAATCGAGTAAAAATGTGAAGATGGAAAACAATAGGCTCTATTAACTGCACTAATCTAGGTTTCTGGGACAAAGATGTATCTAATAAGATCCTCACATTTCTAAATTGATCAGTCAGTGGTCACACATCAAGGGACCAGTCTTTACTGATGGAACCAAATGAGAAGCTTTCACCACAAAGCAGCACCACAGTTTTAGCAAGAATCAATTTTAATTCAATTTGTGTCATTCAGTGGCCTCTGTATTCAAACCCAAAATGTGCAAGTACCAGACCCAATAGTTTCTCACAAACTAAGAACTACCTGAGTGTCGCCTGCATGCAAATAAAACCTTGGGCCATATAAGTTCACATGGACCACAACTGCCTTCTGTACTGTATTGATTAAACAGTAATGGATTTAGTGTGGATGGTTGGGTGACCCCCACACGTTACTCGAATTGGTGTTGCTTGGTAGGAAGGTAAAGAAACTTCCTGCATTCGATCCTCCAAGAAAATGTGAATCTAATTCCAGGCTTAATCTTGTTTTCCCAGATGGAAAAGGCACTTGAGGAGATTGGGGTGGTCAATAAAGTTGCAAGCAGCCAACAGGTTCAGGAGGATCAAAGTCCCCACACTGCCAAAATCCAACACCCTCTGCAGCACATCCGTGGTGGCTGCTATGAAAGTCCCTACATTGCTTGATGGGCCAAAACCTGACTGACTATAGTCAAAATTTTAGATATTTATGACGCAATTGGTTCTCTAAGCTTATTATGATATGGGATATGGGGCTGAAGATGCACAGGAACTCTTATTGAGCATGGGAGTGACCACTGCTAATTTAAGGTGACTTGCCCGACTCATGATACAGCTTGGCTCATGACTTTGGTCTGCTAAAATACCTGCAGAGACTATTAAAAATATTTTTTTACATTTTTTTACATACATTATTCTAGCACCATAGACATTAATGGTCCCTTACAATATACCTTTAATAAATACCCTGCCTTTATTCGATAGCTGAATTTCTATCCCCCTTGCACCTATTTTCATCTAGTTTTAGTGTTATTTATGCTATATACATTTACTATTTTTGTAACCACTTTTGTATAGAACTTACGTTCTTTTGTCTCTTATAAGTTTTACATTATGATTGCTGGTTCCTCCATTCCACAGGAACTCGTGCAGCGTTATATAAGCCTTGACATTGTTTAAGCTACCTAAAGGGAAAATATAACGGTACCTGAGGGAGTCTTGAGTACACTTTTACTTCTGAATATATGTGCTTGGGGATTGTGGAAACTCGAGGAGTATCAAACCAATTATTTCTCGTGTTCTCCCATATTGCCTGTGACACCCCTCTATGTCTATCTATCACCCATGCGGCTTTGAGATGCCAATCTCTGTCTCTCACCCTACATCCCTTACAAACTGTGTGCTCATCACATCTGTGACTTTACCTGCCCTTCGCAGCCACCTCTTTGTCTCTGATCTATCACTGCTGGGGCACGGATGTTCATGCCTGTTTTTTCGATCTCTCCTAATCCACCCGCATCGGATGAGCACTTTTTGAGTGGCTTATAACTTTAGTCCCCTTAGAGGAATCCTCACCAAACTTTGCAAATAAATTCAGAGTGGCCCATATGCCTTTTTTTGCAACGTTTGGTGAGGTTTGGTCAAGGGGGGGCAAAGTTGTAGGGGGGTCCCAACATTTCTTTTTTCCCCATAGACATAATGGGAAAAAATGTTTGTCGCGCCTACAGCCCAAACCGCTGGACGGATTTTCACCAAATTGGCAGCAGGAGCGATGGCTTGGTTCCGAAAGTGTGCTTTTGTTAATTTGGTGTAAATCCGTCCGGTAGTTTTTATTTAAGCGACCTATGTCCGCTCCGCAGGCACACTTCCCTGTTCGCTCCACGGACAGGACACTGATTGGATTATCGGCTTGCGTCGTGTCCGCGGACATGCAACATGTTCTCTGATTGGTTGGGAGGAGGCGTGAGGTGCGTCAAATTGTTTTGATGCTCCCGCCATATTGGATGTGCGGTCAGGCGCTGGAAGTGAGCATAAATCCAATTTTGGGGAGTGTGTGGTGTGTATGAGTGCTTGGAGCGGGTGGGTGAGTAAGAGATGGGTCAAATGCTGTATTTGTTTAGGTGGGAGAAGGCCATGATGTGTTCACGGTGTCTGTGGACATAATGAACACTGGGCGTACTACTGACTATTTTAGTTTACTATGATGTTGGTTTTGGGTCGTTAGAAGAGCATTGGGTGAAGAGGGTATGTATTGAAGAGTTTCTATGATGCTTGTAATTATTTTTTAGAAAGTTAATTGAAGTGGGTAGGTTTTGAGGTGGATGTATTATGTTTTAGGGTTGTGGTCATTTGGTAGGTGTTTGTTTCTATGGGTGTGTTATGCTGTGGTGGTTGTGGCCAGGGCCTACAGTCTTGGGTGCATGGCCAAAGTGCTGTAGGCCTTTGGCTATGCACCCAAGACTCTAGGCCCTGGCTACAACCACCGCAGTATAACACATCCATGTTACCAAAGACTTTGACTGTGGTATGTGGGCTGTTTAGGAGATACGTTTTTAAAAATGTGTGTACTGATTGGTAGTAGTGTAATACTGTTTATAGGACAGTGAGATGATGTGTCTTAGTTTGTTTGTTGCATTGTGTTCAGAATGTTGGTATTGAAGACCCTAGGCATTTTGGGTTGCGTTTATTGGTGAGGTGTTCGTTTGCATGGCTGTGTTATGTTGTGGTGGTGGTGAGTTTAATTATTATATACTTAGTGTTTCTTTTGGTGAGGCTGTATGAAGGGTTTTGGCCAGGCCATGCAGTCAAGATTGTAGTGTTTGGCAACAAGCGCTGCAGTATAAGATACCCATGGAAGCAATCATTTTGGATTGCAGTGTATGGTCAGGTATTTACTTGAATGGGTATGTTATGCTGTGGTGTTTGTGAGTCCGATTTTCCTCTGAAGAAGAGTACCAATAGCAATCCCAGGACATATCTTGTTTTTTGCATATTTCAGTAACTTTGGGTCTCATCGTAAGTTACTTGGGCAATCCAGATGTTGACCCCTTGTTCACTATTATTAGAGAGGCACAGCTCCACCCTACTGATGAGGTGGAACCAGACCGAAACACGTGTCTAGGGTTGCACTTGGTACTCTTGTTTAGATTACAATTGCCTAGCTATTCGGTGCTGGACTGCCCCTTGGCAGGACAAAGAGTTATATGATTGGGATATTTCTCCTCTGTGAAAGATAGTGAGCTAAAGAATCTGGGTAAGGCTCTCGCACCAAGGATTACTGTCTGGCAGAGAGACTCCCAGGATCCCCCTTGTTTTTTGCATATTTACGTAACTTTGGGTCCTACCCTGAGTTACTAGGGGAATGCAGACATGTCTATTACATATTCACTATGTGTATGTATTTGTACGGTGGCAAGACCCCTCCACCGTTCACCTCGCTAGTGACACAAAGTGGGATAGTACAAACACGTGTGCACATTATAGGACATTGTCATATGAGCACATTTTGTCAGGGCTACAGATTTGCTGCTTACAAAAAATTTTCATGTGATTTGGAGTATGAAAGCAGATGGGCTGAGGTGCCAGGTGGTCTGGCCTGCCTGTGGGAGTTTCTGGGAGAGTGCAAAGTTCTCCATAGGAACAAAGTAAATCCGTAGAAATGTCGACTGCATTAGTGAATGGTAGGAAAAAAAATATCTTGTTAAATAATATTTCTAATGCACTATGTTGTAAAGGGCCATTTGTTGCCATTGTAAGTGAAGATCAGCAGCATTGAATTTTATTCTTCCGAGCTGAGGAAACCCACGTATCGTACACAGTATATGGTTCCATTGTTTTTTCACCTTGAACCAAAGCTAACATTCGAAAAGGAATGTATGAAAAGAGGGATGTAACACTGTCAAGTATGATAAGGTTCACCATTACAAAACTAGACAAAGGAATATGTAATTTCACTTTATAAAAATGTGTTGCCGTGAATGGAGTGTCAGCTTTACATGGAGAGAATGGAAATGCCAAATATTATGTACGTTTTACTTTCGACGATTTTATAGACCAACTAATCAACTTATCATTCACAGACCCTTATTGCTGCCTTACATTGTACTCGGTTGTTGTTTGTGTCTTATTGCAAAGACATGCAAATACAGCGTGTGTGTGTAGTGGCCTTTGTCTCGCCCACATAGGTAGTTTATTATCGAGCCGCGTGTAGTCCACTAGTGGGTTCCCCCACGTTCCACAAACGCGTAATTCAACGCTACTATTTAATTAAACTTCCGTCTATGTGTTCTTCTTGCACTTACCTTGCTCCCTGATTGTAGCGTTAGCCTTCGCATCCTATTTCGCAATACACATATTTCATAGCACTAACCTCTGAAGCTAATTGTTTGACATGTGTGTTCATCCTTGGTTTTAACATGGGCCGAATTAATGGGTAAAATGATAAATTGTAATAAAGATCGGCTACTGAGACACATTTCTGTTATGTTTTTCAAATAGCTACATCCTGCCTTTCTGCGATTGTCATCCATTCCAGATACCAACTGACGGGTTCTTTAATCGGCAGCTGCAGATACACATGAATGGCATCATCACAATGACGATCTTTTGGGAAGATCGTCATCGACCGATATGCCCTTACGTGGTACCAGCGATAAGGAGCAACCTGACATCGTTTACAGTGGCCTCGCGCTAAGCTGATACCCAAGCCTTGCGATTCACGGTGCGCCCAATGCGCTTCTTATACTCAAAAGGAACACCTTGTGACTCACTATAAACATTTGTGGATCGCGAACAAAGAAATAAATTACCCATTTGCTTGAATATGGCAATCGCCGGATGTTCTTGGAGCGTTTATTGTGAAATAAAAGTAGTTTACAAATTGTACAGTTTTGCTATTTGTTTTGAAAGTATAGTTTTATATTCAAAACTGGGACACGCTGCATTGTGAGATGATGTGTGTTGATATTCCGGGTTCTGCGTCAACTAACGGTAACAGGTAGGTGATGACTGGGCGCGTTTTGGCTACTCTGCACAGTAACCTCCTGGAGACAGGCAGAGAATATCACTAGGTTTGGAGATGTCAGCCTCAGGGACGTGGCATATGAAGTAGTGCTGCCAGGGCAGTCCTCGTGGGGATGCGGCAGCGGATACGATTATCACAAGATGGCCACGCCCTGCTGCCTGATTTTGCATATGTAAAAAAGAGGAAAAGTACGGTAAGGTGCATAGGACATGTTTGTACGATCGATCAACGTATGCTTAAAAACACGTGCCCAAACCCTTGGGACAATCATATTTCTGAGCGTACTATTCTTTTAATAGATCTATTTTTTGCTCCATTCGCTGCAGATGATTTTCTAAGGTCTCTGTTGCTGTATTATTTTTAATGTCTGGGTGGTCTGTTAAAAAAATATGTTAAGTACACATAAAGTAATGGTTATTAATTGGTTTATATAGAGAAGTGTAGTGTCTACCATTAGTATCACTGTTTTCACTCATTTCATACCAAGGAAAATGTTCTTCCACTTATTTGAAAGTACTAGAATTTCTGTGTAAATAAATATATATATATTAATTTTAGTGTACCTAATACAGAAAGTGCATAAATGTATAAAATAAATGTCGTGTACTCAGTAGTTTCTTGCTATGTTTTGCTGTTACTGCTGCGTAGGTGTGCTGTTATGGTTAAGTTGCACTACTAAAAACCTATGAAATTCAGTGAAACAAACTTTGTTAAAGGGACGTTATGGTTAAGTTGCGCTACTAAAATCCTATGAAATTCAGTGAAAAAAATTTTGTTACAGGGACGTTATGGTTCCAGGTAAAACCGAAAAACCCCTGAAATTCGCCAGTTATGGTAAGCAAAGCAACCATAACTCACGCCACCACCGTGCACTGCTAAGACTAACACCCAGGACATCAAAGATGACATCACAAATGACTCTGTCATTTTGGACTACTTATCTGTACATATTTATAATGTTCACACTACAAATCTGCATGAAGTAATGCTTTTGTTTTGTTGGGAACTCCCTTTCACATGTGAAAATAATTAACACTGTTGTGACTACATTGGTATCTGTACGATTCTCAAATCATGAGATAATTTGCACTGGCATGAAGTAATGCTTTTTGGTTGTTATTTGCACTGGCATGAAGTAATGCTTTTTGGTTGTTATTTGCACTGGCATGAAGAAATGCATATGTTTGTTTGTTTTACCCTGTTGGGACTACACTGCTATCTGTACCTGTCTCTAACCATGAGATAACCGGTATTGTGCTATGTGAACCCTAGTTGCGTCTTTGCTTACGTTGTTTACAGTGTATTTTTTATTTTTTAACTTATGTATATATTTTCAAAAAAAGTGTGCCAGCAATCAGTAAAAAACGGACTTTCACTAACTATATTGAGTGCCTAACTGCATTTTTGTACACAGCTATGCATTACATGACAGTAAATAATATGCGGCCAGTTTGCCATACATGGAAGTAAATTTGCATTTGAACAATTTGCAAAGGAATATTATGTTTACAGGCAGGACCCCTTCTCTTGTATACACCCTTCCGGCCTCTGGTTGGCGACACGAATCATTTGAATACTTTCCACTCTATTCTCGGGGGTATACATGAGAAAAGCACCTTGGCAGTGGGATAAATGCGCTGCACTGCTTTCATCATCTTCTTCAGTTGATGGTACACACTGGAGTCTCGGGAGGATAGCTCAGGGGCAACGTGCTTGCCTTGGAAGCAAGATGACACGGAGCAACACTGGTTCAATCCCCGGGTCGGCGCTTAGAAACCTCTGGGTATTAAGCACGTTATACATAACCTATCATATCATATATCACTGTAACAAGCCATGCAACCCAAAAAGAAGGCTCCAAAGTGCACGACCACGACATGTACAGTTGCCGAAGAGGCCATGCGTCGACATTCTACAAGCACTCCGCCGAAACAGCACGATTTGACACTGCACCACAAAGCGTCCACTCCCTCCAAACCGAAATTGCCACAAAAGTGTTCTTTGAGGGCATACACAAACAGATCTTCCACAAAGGCATCACCCATGATGGAAACTGTGCCTCTTGCCATGTTTGCCAGCCGCACTGCACAAACTAATGCAAGAAATGATTGCCACCCTTTCCTGTGACACCCACCCTGCGCTCCTAATTGGACATTCCCCACAGTCCCATTTCCATTGGCCACCATGGTGAGAAGTGTAGAATGTGGCACATGCCTTTCCCCAAGTACGGCGAGGGCCACACCCCTGTGGTTTAGGAGGAGTCCTTCTCCCTATTGGTGCTCTTGCCTGTGACGCACACCCTGAGCACCTGATTGGCCAAAGGCCATAGTCCTATTTCCATTGGCCAGCATGGTGAGAAACGCAGAATGTGGCACGTACGCTTCCCCAAATACCGGGAGGGCCGCAGCACAGTAAAGCAGGAGGACTACTTTTTTTGCATTCCATTCCAGCCATGCCCGCAAGGTGCTAGGTCCTCCCCACAGAAAACACACCATAGCACAGGCTATTGGTAAATGCTCATGTCATGTGCACTGCACTCCCCATCTGCAATTCAGCCTGGCAGCTATCGCCCCAGGCACATATTTGCACGCATGGCTTCATAACGATGCATTGGGTGTACTGAACGGAATGTAGAAGCCTGTGTACGTTAGCCATAGTTTACATGTGTGCTGCTGAGCACGGGCTTTCATGCTGCAATATCTTACAGGACTCCCAAAAGCAAGGGGATTATAAGGGTCAAACCACAGGAAATGTACATGGTGGTATGAGGCTCCCTATTGCTCAACAGGGGCAATGATGTACACTGTATGCTAATGTACGCCTACCAGCTCACTTCTACTGCTCTAGCAAGTCTGCAATGTCCTCCACAACCATTGTGTAAAAGTCACCAAATTCAAATGCATGCAGACACCATTGTACACGCTATTTTTAAATACTCATTCCATGTGAACTGCACTCCCCATCTTCAATTGAGCTTGCCATAGTACAGGCTGTGGTTAAATGCTCATGTCATCTGCACTGCACTCCCCATCTGCAAATCAGCCTGCCAGCTTTCACACTGGGCACATATTTCCATGCATGGCTGCATAACGGTCCGTTGGGTGTGCTGAGCTTATGTAGGAGAATCATTGGTGCTGCTGAACACGTCCTTTCATGCTGCAGTATCTTAAAGCACTCCGTGAAGCAAGGCGCTTATGAGGGGCAAACCATATGAAATGCACATGGTGGCATGTGGTGGCGTATTGTGCAACATGGGCAATGATGTACGCCATATGCTAATTAACGCATAGCAGCTCTCTTCCACTGGTCGACCAAGTGCACAATGTCCTCCACATCAATTGTGTAAAAGTCACCAACTTCAAATGCATGCCCACACCCACCACAACATAACAAAGCCATGCAGGCGAACATGTAGGCATGTGCCACCAATCAGGCACTAGCACTTCTACCCACCCTCTACACCCTAAAGCAGGAATGCATGCACACATGTTCCACTTACCATAATGCACAAACATACTACAGGGTTTGCCACTAGTACCCACTTACATTCAGAAACCATTGTAATAATGCCAACCAAACAACACAATCGTTGCAACATTGGTGCTGCTCTCCACACGGGACTATATACACACAAGCAGTACTGCATAGTGCACTGCAACACTTGCTAATCCGCGCAAAGCACACTATGCAAGCACATGTAAGAACCACTTGCACCGTAACCTCTTCCATATTTACACTATTCCATTAGTGCACCCTGTGGACACAGTACACGACTGGTCACAGCAGCATCTCCACCCATACACTGATAACTGTATGATGTTCTACCAATCACCACACCCATGTAACCAACAATGTGTGCAATGCAGCCAAACCACACACACAAAGCGACAATGTGGCTCCAACTTTCAACCAGTCCACCTACCTTTTCATCCAGTGGACATCATTTTCTGTGCAAGGGCTGCAGCCATGCATTTAAGGGGCTATGGACTTACCACACACAGCACACCATAGCACACCCTATTGTAAATGGGCATATCTTGTGGAATGCACTCCCCTTTTGCAAATGTGCCTGCCACCAGTCATTAAAGAAAGGCATTGCTGCTGCAGCTGGCAGGCCATAACGAAGGCTGCCTGCAATGACCACACAAGATTGTTGCCTCTTCAGATAACCGCGAATTGGCGTAGTATGCATGGATACCACTGGTACACCACCGTCTTCTTCTAATGAGATGTGTCACTTGCAGCACTTCTCACTCCCCCACCCTTTCCATCTCTTCTTCCCACCACCAGATGCCGTACACTATGTTTTCCAGGCCCGTTCGCCACCGCCCTGCCCTCGGAAACAACATGCCAGCGTAATGAAAACTATTCATGCGCAACACTTCACCGTACACTGCAGAGCAATCACATTTTTCACTGTGTGGCGAACAGGGAAAAGGGACGCCAGAGCGGAGGCAGATATGAATACTTAAAGTGGCCACACATTTACATACAAGAGGCCCAGCCATACACAAAATGCATTACGGGGTTGCCACACACACCACAACACTGTCCTCTGATCCACCATGGCAGCGTTTCCCAAAACCTTTGATGCACAGCACGCTTCCCTCCAGCCAACCACTGGCCGCGTCCACTGTTCACCGCCAGCACGGCGTACCGCATGCCAATGAGACTTCGGTCCGCGAAAATTTTGTGAAAATCCATCCAGCCGTTCGGGCTGTAGCCGTGCGCAAAGTTTTTCTCCATTCAGTCTATGGAAAAAAAAAAGAATTGGGAACCCCCCTATAACTTTTCCCCTGCTGCACGAAACCTCACCCAACTTGGCAAAAGAATTCGGAGCGGGCCATATACTTTTTTTTGCAAAGTTTGGTGAGGATTCGTCCAGGGGGAGCGAAGTTATAAGCCATCAAAAAAGTGCTCTTCTTATGAGTTAGCAACTTAACCTAACTACATGCCCGCTACCGCGGGCCGTGTAATATATATATATATATATTTATATATATATACATATATATTTCAAGAAAGAAGAAACATTTCTGTCTCCACACAGGGGATGGCACACACAGGAAAAGCTCCAAGAAGATTGCCTCGCGTAGAAATTCCAAACAAATGCAGTGGGGGTCATTACAAGGTAGGTGGTAAGGGATTACCGATATGGGCACCAGTGCCGGTAATCCCTTACCACCCTATTCTGAGGTCCCTTAGCGGGTCCCTTCCCTAACGCCTGGTTTTACCAGGCGTTAGGGAAGGGACCCGTCAAAGGACTTCAGAGCTAATAACGGGCCTGCTAAAAGCGGGCCCGTTATTAGCTCCATCCCCATTCACATTGAGCCCTATGGGGGCTCAAATGGGAATGGGGAATGGTTCCCGGAATGGGGACTTACTGGGTCCTCCAGGGTCGGGATGACCCGGTAAATCCCCATTCCGGGAACACGGACCCGGAATGTGGTAAGGGGGTAGCCATGGTGCTAATGGCGCCACTGCTACTTCCAACCTCGTAATGACCCCTAGTTTCTTTAAAAAGTTCCAGTTTTATTTTGACACACAGCCATTAAAAGGAAAGGAAACACGGTAAAATGCGTTTTGTAGGGCACCCGCTACTTGTTCACGTACACTCAATTTAGTAAATTGTGATAGTTTATAGAACTTTTGCACAGTCTCTACGGTTCTTCCTCTTTATTGTCCTTTTGCTATGTTTGTTACCAAATGTTTACCACGTGCACATTTTGTAGCAAAATGTAGCGGCCATTTTATACGAAAGATAATGCTTATTTAATTAAAGTACACAGTGCATCTCAAGATATTACCTTCTGAGTGGGTTCAAGTATGGTGAGCAAAGAATATTTTTATTGCGTATTGAATAAAAGCATATAATGCTTTAGACGATGCATTGACATCAAAAAGCATAATGGGTTGCACAATATTATATATATGTGCAAACAAAAAAGGAAGGGTGACAGGGGGTCTACTCTGGGTCCCAGCTGCAGTAAGCTCAAACCAGGATCCAACTCTCCCCCATTTTTCAATATTAGCTCTCAGTGGAGATGGGGGAGCTACCATCAGTATGGCACTCCAACGTCTGGTATGTGTAGCCCCGGTGCAGCCTCTCTGGAATCCCAGTCTCCATAAGCTCAAACAGTCCAAAGATGTTCTCCTCCTAGCACACTTTCATGCTTCAGCAATCTTCAGGGAGGCTAATTGGATTTAGGTGTTCAGTGTTGACTCCCTCTGGTAGGTACCAGGATGTGGCAGCAGGGAATTCTGGTAACTGTAGTGTAAAGTCAGCCAGGATCCAACTCTCCCCCGTTTTTCTATATTAGCCCTCAGTGGGGAGGGGAGGCCACCATCAGTATGGCACTCCAAAGTCAGGCATGTGTAGCCCCGGTGCAGCTCCTCTGGAGTCCCAGTCTCCTGTTAAATATGCAAACAAAAAGGAAGGGTGACAGGGGCGCTACTCTGGGTCCCAGCTGCAGTAAGATCAAACAGTGCAAAGATGTTCTCCTCCTAGTGCGCTTCCATGCCTCAGCAATCTTCAGGGAGGCTTATTGGATTCAAGTGTTCAGGGTTGACTCCCTCTGGTAAGTACCAGGATGTGGCAGCAGGGAATTATGGGAACTGTAGCGTAGACCCAGCCATGATCCAACTCTCCCCCATTTTTCAATATTAGCCCTCAGTGAAAAAACGTTGTTCAAGGGACGCCGTGGTTAAGTTGCACTAATAAAAGCCTAAGAAATTCAATGAATAACGTTTGTTAAAGGGACGTTATGGCTACAAGTAAAATTGACAACGCCCCCATAATTCCCTAGTTGTGGTAAGCTAAGCAACCATAACTCGCTTCACAACCGTGCACTGCTAACACTAACACCCGGGACATCAGACATGACATCACAAATGTAATTGCACACTTTTGGGGATTGTTCGGTTTTACTTGTAACCATAATGTCACTTTAACAAAGTTTTTCATTGAATTTCATAGGTTTTTATTAGTGCAACTTAACCAAAATGTCCCATTAACAACGTTTTCTGACTTTCATGGGTTTTTACCAGTGCACCCTAATAACTTCATAATATCATATTTAACCCAATATAGCAGCATTTTCGGCCATTGTAGAAAGTTTGAACTTAAAACGGTGCCATTCCCCACTTCCTAGGAACATTTTAACACTTCTATGAACTTTCTGCAACTTTTTACACTGTTTTTTTTGTTTGCCAACATTTGCAATGTCTGACGTCATCACAGAATTTCCAGACAGTGCCACGTGATCGGGCACGAGATGTGATGATGTGTCCGTGAACCAGTCCGTGCTTCGCAAACAGTTAAAAACTGCATTTTCAGCTAATCTAGAAAGTTTTAAGATGAAAATGTATCCTTGCACAGCTCCTAGACCTAGTCTTACTGAGTATTCCTCTGCAATCCAGGACATATCACATGCTTGGAAGAATATTAGCACAACTGCTAGTTATTTTAAAAAATGATATCAGCCATGGCCATCCATCCTCCCCAGGAGCCACCATCACCAACACCATAACCAACACCATCTGGAGGGCCTAGACAACAGAAAAAGCACAATGATAAAGAAAACAATCAAGAGGACCAGGAAAATTAGGTAGAGGAAATGCCTACTTCCAGCAGCCAGAGAGAATCATGGGTGTGGCAGTTCTTTACCACCGTTGGGGGTGTACCGAATGCTAAGGCTACCAAGGTGAAATGCACTGTAGTGTACTCAGTCGTGGACATCCTGGGCAGTACTCCTCCGGGACCATCTCCATGCGCTGACACACCGAAGTAGTACGCTGTCTTCCTCTACTTCATCTTTCTCAACCAATACTGCCACAACAGAGGCTACTCCTGTGGGGCAGAAAATCCCACCAGCTACCTAGCACGCCATAAAAGAGGCTGTTGATCCCTATCTTTCCAAGACAACAGTACTCTGTATATACTGCATCACATCACTCTGCATGGGGGAACAGTTTTGAAGTGCTTTCGAGGCTGTAATTAAAGAGCATGAGAAACAATCCCCCCTACTTTAGATTCAATGCACGCCCAACATCTTCCCCTGCCCACTTGCCCCTCCATATCTGTGGTTGGTGTCCCTTCCCTCATTCCCCCTCCCACACCTTACTTCCTGGACTCTCCTGCAAAAAAAGAAACAAAATACAAAATCAAAAAACACAAAAAAAGGTTCCTTTAGGAGCCACCTTTCACAGTTAAAAAATAGAACTAAACGAAATAAGCTTATACACTCCATCTACTTTAAATTTTTCAGTAAAGTAGTTAGAGTCAATAGGATTCTTGAATATTCCCATTTGCATTTTATACTATGCTAATGGAAATAATGGACAATTATTATACTAGAGAAAAAGAAAAAAAACACAGAAACAATTTTCTGTCCCAAATACATTTCTCTAGCATACAATAAGGACCATAATTCATGAACTTTCATGACTATCCGTGTCTCTGCAGTCCCCTTTCCATGCATTGCATTATCAAAAAACCCAGATTGCACGTGCACACCATCACACAGCACAGCCCTTCTACCCTTTTTACTGTTATATTTGTAACACTCCCTCATTGCCTGCTTTCAGTCACACATCTAGCCACCAATCAATTTCAAAAGCTCTACATATAACCCTATCAACATATTAAACTTCCACACACCAACTGCCACTAAACAATATTCAAGATATCTTTGCATCTGCATTGCCCTTGTTTATCTAAACAATTGCACACACTGCTGCTATAAATGCACATATGTATTGTGCAGTAAGACAAGTGCATGAATAGAACGGGGAGTAGGGATTGCTAAGTTCTGATAGGAGCCCAGAAGGAAACTGCCAAGAGATGCCAAGGTAGGAGACCACTGGCAAACTGGTGGGGCAGAGGAGCCCTAAGCATGGCTAACTGCTGAGGCAGAGGAGCCCTAAGCATGGCTAACTGCTGGGGCAGAGGAGCCCTAAGCATGGGATACACAGCCACCAGACGGTACACATGCAAGGGCAGTGCTAAATGGTGGGTGGGTGTGCACTGTTATTGACTAGATATAGGGCCTGTAACCTGTCAGGTTCATGAGGCACCAAGCCACCAGTCTCAGTAGCAGTGGGAAGGGATTAACTCAAACAGGAAGAGAAAAGCAGAGTTTTCCAAAGTTTCCAGAACTTAATGAAGTACAGCTAAAGTATAAAAAGAGCAGGAAGACTTTTCCAAAGAGAGGCATCTGCCGAAGAGAGAGATTTGTCTCCTACTCTTTGTTTCAAAAATGGTTTCACAAGCAGAGAATGAGAGTTAGAGGAGCAGAGGGCATTAGCAGGGGAGTATTTATGGAAACAAAGTTGGAGATAGTGTAATCCCAGGCCAGATAAAGCCTTCTCAATGATACAGAGGATCTTGGTTTTCATCCTTGCAGCCACCAGGAGCCATTTTACGCATTTTAGGGCTGCAGCAACATGATCCCTGGGCATGAGGCCAAAGATTGCAGCCCTATTCGGGATTAGCTGAAGGGGGAGTATACAGCCAAGGGGGAGTTTGAGGGAGAGGCTGTGGCTGTAGTCCTCCCTAGAGAGGACCAGGGCTCTAGAGACATTCATTTTATGGGATAAGGTGAGGAATGGTAGAATGCCTGTAAGGATGTGAAGCTGAAAGTGGGCCGTCTTTACAAACTCTAAAATTTAAGGAGTAAAGGACAGAGAGGACTTAAAGATGACGCCATGGTTTTGGACTCACAGGATGTTGAGAGTGCAGGGCCCAAAGAGAGTGGCCAGAGGGTAGAAGGAAAACAAGGCACAATTGTGACAATCAGAATGATGTCTGTTTTACTGGCATTAAGACAGAGACTGTTAACCACACAAAATGTCTGGATGGTGGTCAGACAATCAGGGATAAAAACAAGGAAAAGAAATTAGTAGAGGGAAGTTTAAGGAAAGCTGTGTGCCATTAACATAACACTGGAAATGAGAAATGAAAAAGGACATCATGTGAGCTAGAGGGATGAAATAGATACTGGAGAGCTACAATCATAGGATACAACCCTGGGGTATTCTGCAGGTAGAGAGTGAGGTGGTACAGTAGTAACGGCCCACTTGCTAAAAGGTATCATGTAACCATTTAATAGGGATACAATGGTCCACTGCGTGGAAGGCGGAGGAGACATCAAAGTGCACTATCCTAAATTGTCCTACTATCATAAATACCATATACAATTCAATTATAGCATTCCACCATATTACAAATATGGTATACCCCGCTATAGTGCCTAAAATAACTATAAACATATTACTATACTGTCTGTTGCCAGTGGGCAGATTTTTGGGGGCACGGTCTATGGCCATGCCCTCAAGAATCTAGCCACTGGCCACAACCACCAGAATAGAATTAAACCATATAACAGGTGCGTACAATACACCTTCAAATAACAAGACTCACCAAGAACCCCCCCAAACCAAATGATGTCCGTGGACAGCAAAATAAATTGACAGCAGACTCGGCAACACCTGCACACCTTTCTTTCACCCATAAAAACAGCTCCATGTCAACTTTATTCCACTCCTCCACCCTTTCCAGACCCTCTTTCTGCCACCAAATAACCCCAAATGTGTTTTTCCAGACTTTTTTCTCACTGTGCTGTTCGCGGTCGGCAGCGATGCCCGCAGACTCTGCGGCACCGGCAAACCCTTTTTCCACATATGAAAACAATTCCATGTCAACTTTATTCCACTCCCCCACCCTTTCCAGACCCTCTTTTGACCACCAAATAACCCAAAATATGTTTTCAACACTTTTTCTTCACCGTGCTATCCATGGTCATGAGTGGCTATTTGCGGATCCAACATGGAGACAGTTCCTAAACATATGGCGCAGCTCACATTTTTCTCCATCCAATCAGCGGGTGCCTACAATGTCCGAATCAGAAAGTGAGTCTGCAAACCGGAACACAGATATCACAAATTCTTTTTAACAACTTTTTGGCCATTTGTTAAAAAACAACTGTAGAGATTTACATCAAATTTACAAAAGCCCATTTTTTCGGGACAAATTTGATGAAAATCCATCCAGCGATTTGAGTTGTAGACACAAAAAAAAAAATGTTTCCATTGCATCTATGAGGATTTCCACACATTTTGGGACCCCCCCCGGTAACTTTGCCCCCCTTGGACAAAACCGCACCAAACATGATATCATTCTGAGGGGGCAATATACTTTATTTGCAAAGTTTGGCGAGGATTCATCCAGGGGGGTCAAAGTTATAAGCCGCCCCCAAAAAGTGCTCTTTCTCTGAGTTGAGCAACTTATCCATAACTACAGGGCGGATACCGGAGGCCACAGAGCCTGCGGTAGCAACCCTATAATTATGGTTAAGCTGCTCAATCCATAGGTAGAACACTTTTTGGGTGGCTTATAACTTCACCCCCTCTGGCGAATCCTCACCAAACTTTGCAAAAAAAGTATATGCCCCCCTCGGAATGATTCTGCAACGTCTGGTACGGTTCGGTCAAGGGGGAACATTAAAGAGGGGGTTGAACATTTTTAGATGGTTTATAACTGTGTTGCTATTGAACAAATCTGCAGAACAGTTAGCAGAAAGTGTATAGATTATAGACCCAACATTGAATGCTTGTGCAAAGTCTGAATGGATTTTGTCAAGATATGGCTAAGTTATATGACTATTTTTTGTACGTACATTTTCACACTTTCAAAAACTTGAGCATGGACAGACTTGCAGCAAACCTGTGCAAGGAGCATTGGCAAGGACCCGAAAGTATGGTTTTGCAAATGTGTCTGTGTTTTTTTTTAAGTGTCATATTGTAGGTACGATGGATTTTGTGAAGATATGGTAAGTTATATGGCAGTTTTTTGTATGTACATTTTTCTCAAACTAAAACATGGACAGATTTGCAGAAAACCTGTGCAAGGAGCATTGGCAAGGACTCGAAAACATGGTTTTGCCAATGTGTCTGTGGTTTATTTTCTTAAAAGTGTTATAACATAGGTCCAAAGAATTGTTATCTACCTTTGGTGATGGAGGTATAGCCTGTGGCCATGGGCAGTGGCCAGATTGCCTGGGTCATGGTCGAACGCCATGACCCGGACAATCTGGCTAGTGGTCATGACCACGAGGGACTGGCTATGGGGTTAAAGTGGGCATGGCCACCAGGGACCGGCTTTGCTGTAAAGTGTTTCAAAAGCGGGATAGGTTTGAATAGGAAAATGCATTCTGCTTGTGGCTACATCCTGATGTGTTGGATGGAATTGCAGCAAATATGCACGAGGAGCATCAGCAAGAACTTCAAAACATAGTTTTGCAAATTTGTCCTGTGTTTTATTTTTTCGAAAGTGTCAAAATATAAGGACAAACAATTGTGATATAATTTTGGTGCCTGGGCAATGGGCCTGGGCCTCAGCAAGGAGAAATGTGTACTCTGATGCGCTTATTGGGGCATGCAGCATGGCCGAAGCTCTAGGTTTAGATGGGAAAAAATATTCTCAAATGAACTGGTGTGGAGGAATGAATGGACTGTGGTGATAGGCATACCTCTACATGGAGCCACAGAGATCAACATATTAATATGCTGTACCAACTTGTCTAATGTATTTGAATGTTGAAAGTTTGGTATTGCACATGTTTTGTATGTAAAGTGTGAGGTATGAGCGTATTTTGTGCAACATAGTGCCTAATAAGCCAGCATGTCTGGGTCCAGAGCACTGTACATTATGCAATCTCTCTTAGCGTTGGTCTTTCCCTATTCACCAAACTCAAAAATCTCATGTCACATTGTCCCAAGTCTGTGACACCATCCCAGAGTAGTGACAGTATGGTGAATGGCATATATATGTATCTGTTTTAGCAAATAGAACAGCCCTGTGTAGCCACAGTCTCAAAGCTAGTGCTTAAGAACGGTGTCTGGTGCGCCCATCTCTCTTTCAAATTATTTGGATTCTTTCCCTGCCCCCAGCATCTCCCCCCACTCTTTACACTCACCCCCTGGGCCCCTGGGCCCCTTCTAAAACCAAACCCCAGACACACATTGCTATCCCCGGGCTTCATTTGTCTCGGCCCTCTGTGTGAGATGGTAAAATTTTCGACTCATTTCTCTGCACTTTGTAATGTGATTTTGAGTTGGCGTGAAGGAATGAATGGACTGTGGTGATAGGCATACCTCTACATGGTTAAAGTTTGGTATTGGTGAACGTATTTTCTGTGAATTTCATTGGTTTTTATGAATTAAAATGTTTCATGATGTTACATCACTGTATATAAGTTATTAATAATTCCTATTTTATCATATATCAAAGAATTGCAAACCTCCTTTAAGAAACATATTTTTGCAACACATACTGATGTGTGTCGTTATCAGCAGGGGATGCAAGTCATGGTTCCGTTGCTTAGGGCATGAGGCTCGACCATGACCCGAGCCCCACCAAACCACCCCCATTATCCACTGCACCTACCTTGTATCCTAGTTCAGTGCCCACTATACCCTCATAATGTGACCAATGGCCAGTGCTCATGGCCAGTCTCCACAATCCATGGGGCATGGGCTTCGGCCATGCCGCATTCCCCAATAGGCAAATCAGACTAGGCATCTGTCCTTGCTGAGGGCCAGACCCACTGCCCATGCACCAAAATTATATCACTAGTTGTTGAACTTACATGTTGACACTTTGGAAAAATAAAACACAAGACAGATGAGCAAAAGCATGCTTTCAGGTCCTTGCTGATGCTCCTTGCGCAGGTTTGTTGTAATCCACTCCAGCAGTTAAGGCTGTAGCCACAAGAAGATAATTTTTTCCCATTCAAACCTAGGGCTTTGGCCATGGCGCATGCCCCAATAAGCAAATCAGAGTACATATTTCTCCTTGCTCAGGGCCAGGCTAATTGCCAGACACCAAAGTTATATCACAATTGTTTGTCGTTATATTTTGACACTTTCGAAAAAATAAAACACAGGCCATATTTGCAAAACCATGCTTTGAGGTCCTTGCTGATGCTCCTCGCAAATGTTTGCTGCAATCCTGTCCAGCACTTTGGGCTGTAGCAACAAGCAGAATTTTTTTTCTCCTTCATACCTATCCTGATTTTGAAAAACGTTACCACATAGCCGGTCCCTAGTGGCCATGGCCACTTTAACCCCATTGCTGGACCCTCGTGGTCATGGCCATTAGCCAGATTGTCCGGGTCATGACAATCTGCCCACTGCCCATGGACACAGGCTATACCTCAGTCACCAAAGGTATATCACAATTCTTTGTACCTATGTTATAACACTTTAAAAAAAAAAACACAGACACATTTGCAAAAGCATGCTTTCGAGTCCTTGCCAGTAGTCCTTGCACAGGTTTTCTGTGAAACCGTCCATGTTTTAGTTTGAGAAAAGTGCCAAAATGTACGTACAAAAAATAGTCATATAATTTACCATATCTTCACAAAATCCATTAAAAAATAAACCACAGACACATTAGCTAAACCATGCTTTGGAGTCCTTGCCAATATATATATATATATATATATATATATATATATATAAGAAATTCCATTTGAGCCAAGTCACAAATTCCACAACACCACCTAGTAGCCATCGTTGGAAGTTAACCTCCAGTTCTGAGCCACAACAGCAAGGCATTGTGGGTATGCAAATTAGCTCAAATGTAAACCTTTCTCTCCAGGAAATTGTCTTTGTCTCAGAGGGCAGTGCTACTTTATGCATAGCTTAATCAACCCAAGACAGGCATTTGCAAGGCTGCCAGGACAACTAGATACCTGGTTTCTCCCTTATCAGGGATCATCATTGCAGTATAGTCCTGACAGCCTGGTGGTTGGAGCATTTGCCCATGTTTTCACAACACCAAGAAAGTTATGGTGGGTTTAAAAGGGTTTGAAAAAAAAACTTTCACCTGAAATGTGAAAGTAGAAAAGTCCAGTTGAGCCAAGTCCCACATTCCACAACGCCACCTAGTACCCATCGCTGATATATGTATATATATATATATACCCCCTCCTCACTTTCTCCCCATCAGTCCAACACCCTTTTTCCCAGTCATATTTGAGCTTCTGCACAGGGGGGCAAGATCACTCCTCGCAGTTGTACTCTCTTTGAACCCCCAGTTTCGCATCTGCACTTTGTGTTAGGTCAAAGGGGGCGAGATTAAGGATGAAAGAGATCCGCTATTCTCTTCCACAGCACCTACCCCGCACTGTTCCTGCATGTACCCATGTCCAATTTTCAAAAAAACTCTGGAGATGAATGGCAATTTCTGTCAAACACTCCAGAAATCACTGGCATATCTGGCTTGTGTGCACCAAGGGCATGTCCAGGGAGGGGCCTGGGTGGCACGTGGAACCCCTGGAATCTGATTGGTCACCACAGGTGCCACCCCATTATTGTAAACTATGACCCATTATCCTAAACTGTTATCATTATCTGTGTGTGTGCTCGTACTTCATGCCACGGCTGCATAAGTCTGGGCCCCACTTGGGACACCCGAGTCAAAAGAGTCTGGACACGCCACTGTTGTGTGCATGTGTAACACAAGCCCGGGCATGCTTGCCGAGAGGCCGCCATCATGGAAGTCGATGTGTGCCATTGTGTGCATCCAGACGCCACTCTGGCACCCTTGCATTCCCTCCACACACACGCGTTGGTAAATTTAAGCAGAACAGAATTTCTGGCATATCTGTAGTAAGGTTCGCCTGATGACATTCTTTCATGAGCGAGATATGCACTTCCAGAGGAAGGGAGGGGGGAGCTCTGGGGGGGGGGGGGGGGGGGAGAGGTGAGCTTCATAGGGTGTAATTGAGACTCTATAATACTGAAGCTGAGTAGGATACATTGTTCTGGGTGGAGCCTGATTGCCAACGTTTCAATTATTGGTAGTTTATGAGAAGGGGAATTTCGCTTTCATTTTCACTTTGTAAATTAAACATATACCCATTTCCGATTTCACTTCAATTATGGTGGCTAAAAGTACTGAACAGCGCAGTTTGTACTTAATTCCTCACAGCATTCAGCTGCTTGGGAGAAACTGATGCATGCTTCATGGCTGCCATTCCACGAAAAGGCTGTGACTGGCGAGGGGGATAATGGCTGCCGTGATTTCTAAACTCCTGCGAAAATCAAACACATTTTTCTTCATTTCGTTGCTGTGCTTAACACGAGAGTGTTTTGTTTATCGGGATTATGAGAGACTAGTGGGAATCAAATACTGTTTACACTTAAATAATTATTTTCAAACTTTTACTACCCTTGGAACAGCCAATTTTATTTTTTAATTTGTCACATAGAGCTTTCTTACTGTGCTCTGGATGCTTCTGAGCGCTTTGAGACACTGCAGTATGCAGTACTAGCAAAAATTAGGCAAACTTTAGAATCCCGTAGTAAACAGAGTGAGCACCAGTGCGCCACACAATATGGGCTGGTGCTTGGGCACTATGCTGCTGAGAAAGCCTGTATCCCTGCAAATACCATTAAATGCTCTGTTCTAAATCCAGGATATGTTGGGAGGCTTGAGGGTGGGTTCAACTTATAAATTCCTAACTAAGGTCTAGATTCTGAGGTGCATGCAAAAATAGAAAAGTGTTCTTCCATGGTGGAGCAGCACCTTTCTTAAAAAGCACCATATTACGTTAAATAAAGAATGCAGCGCCTGAATTATGGACTGACAACAGCCCTATTGACCATCATTAATTCAGGGCAGACACTGCAAAGGGTTGCAGAATCCTTCTTTTGAACATTATAAAAAAGAAGCTAAAATACAGCACCTATGAGGTGTCGTTACTATTTCTGCACAGGTTTTTCCTTTAAAAGCTAGACTTTTCCCTGAATGACAACAACACTTTTCTAATTTACTGAATGCTCAGAGAGATTTTAGTAAATAAGAACAATGGCAGACTTTTCATAAATCCTTATAGCGACACTGGTGCACACGTTGTTCCCGGCCACAACAAAAGATTGTATAAGCTTTTGCTCCCATCCAATTCCTCCACCCCCCTCAGAATGGTGGTGCTGGAAACTAGAGCGGAGAATGTCAGCCTTCCACTCCAGTTTTTGCCACAGCTCAGAACTGGCTCTGAGGGTACTGCCCGGAGCTTGCCCATTCACACATCACCATGCGCCCAGCCAGTGCTATCCATGGCTTCTGATGATGTTGTCAAGACATGACCCCTCTTCCCCCCAGTTTTAGGCTCTTCTGTGAATCGTCTGCATGCACAGCTTCTTCCCAGACTCCCTTCCTCGGCCGCAGTTGTCCCCAAATCTCACACAGCAGGACAAAGCTAGCATGTGCACAAGCAGGAAGGTGATGCCCCCCCCCCAGTTCAGACAGAATCTGGCAATGTGCAAGTGAGTGCCACATATATGCAAGCGTGTGTCTATTGCTGTGTCTTGTGCTACGTGAAGGATGTGTGGTCTCGTCAATATAAGCAGGTATGCCTGTGGCCATTAAGGCCCCTAGGTTGGATTGAGTGCCATGTAAAGATAGTATTCGCTTTTTTCCTACGTAGTGTGAACCACCTCACAATTGTGCCAGTCCATGCACACAATGTTCTAACTTGTGGATAGTGTGAAAGTGGAAGGGCGGAACTCATGCCAAGTAGCGCCATGATTGCCTGATTGTATGATGTCTTCTGCTATTGATGGCCGGGGAGGGGGCGGGATGATGGGGGGTGAAAGGAAGGGACTGGAAGATAGTTCTCAAATTAAAGGCACCTTATCTGGTCAGATAGAACAGTGAGCTAAGCGCTCACCCCTGATGTCTGAGCACAGCCTGCTGTGGCAGTTTCGATTCCCGGCAGGGTCAACTCAGCCTCTCATCCATCCGAGGGCGATAAATTGAGCACCACTCTGTAGGTTAATAATGTCTTCTGTTATTTCAGCACCCTGAGACCTATGGCTGTGTAGCGCTATATTATCAGTGGAGTCGGGTGCTGACAATATCATCTGGCAGCGCGGGGTGGAGCAGTGGGGGGGCTAAAAACTAAGCTTTAGTTCCCCAGCATCCAAAACTAAGAGTGCCAGCCATACAACGAGTAGGGGGACAGACAATGCAGCGCCTCCCTCATCTTTATCAAAGCAAACAAATCCCACAACTTTGATCAGTGATGTGTTGCTTTATAGGACTATCAGAACAGTTTTAAGTAAGTGTAAGTGGGTGCACATTGATGAATTAGTTGTGCATGTTTGCGAGTAATGTTTATGATAAATAGATGCAAGGGTGTGACCGGACATAATTGGTACCACAGAGCAAGCCAACCTACACTGTTCACCATGGAACAGTGGTGTCGCTAGGGGACTGTCGGGACTGGGGGCTAGCTAGCCTTTTGATTTTAGCCCCTGAGCTTCTATCCCGGGCTTCAACCAAAAGATCTGGGGTTCCACCTACCACCCCCACCTACCAGCCCACCCTTAGCAACGCCTCTCTGCCATGAATGTTTGTATTAAGCTTTCCGGTTACATCTGGTCCTCGATGATTACACAGCATCCTTTCTCCTTGTGTGAAGGGAGGCCCCCCTGGCCCCTCCACCCCCCCCCCCCCACGCATGCCCATGAGTCCTACGCCGGGGCACGTGGGGGGAAAGGAGCTTCGCAGGGCTCTGGCAATGCCCGGTAGAAGAGGAGTACATACTCCCTCTTTTAGCCAAGAAGGGCCAGTTTAAATGGACATGCAATTGGGTGGCACAGAGGGCCTTTTCCAATAAAGTAGCATTGCATAGCTTGGCACAGCATAACAATTCCTAACATAACTAAATACAATTACACAGCACAGCGCATAACACCGCAATTTATCCTCAAACACCATAGCATAGAATTACAAACATAGCACCATAACATAGAACGGCACGCTGAGGCATACCATAAAAAATAAACAATAGCATTACTGCAGAACATATTAACATAACGACATATGGTGTGATATAACATAGCATCACAGAATCCAAAACCCATAGCATAACAATCAGCATAATATATTACAGTTGCATAGCATAGCACAGTTTAACACACTACACTCTTGCATAGACTGATGGAATACAACAGAATCACATAAAACAGCATAACATGCCATAACATGAAACAGATTTTAGCTCTCTAGCTAAACAAAACTTGAATCTTTTCTTCTTCTTCTCTTCTTTTTACGACTTCTTCATCTTTTGTAAAAATCATTAATTTGATTAAATCAAGTAAATAAATAAATAAATAACATGCCATAACAACACTCACTGATACATCACAAAAATAACGAGACAACATGGAATAACATGATTGAGACATGTACATAGGAAATTACAATGGGGACTGGTAAGGGGCACCCAAACTGGAAAGGTGGGACCACATTGTGACTTTGCACGTGTGGACCTAGTCGATAAATAACCTACCACTAAGGACAGAAGTACATTAAAAGATGGGTTATCCGGCCTTCTATTCACCAGAACACTCTATTAACCAGCGCCTCCATTGCTGGTAATAGTAACGGTTCAGGTTAAGAAAATGGCGATAATAATCGGAGCAGGATAACAGAGCAGACAGTAAGGGACCTGGGTGACTACATTACACAGGAAACTCATAACACGACAGGGATCACGCAGTCCCATAACGCAGCGTGTGGACCAGCAGCGTTCAGCCTAGTAGCCAATCAGGTTTGGCACTGCAGGGATAGAGATGCCCCCTCACCATCATTCCCTTCCTTTTTTGTGTTCCCCTCATTCACCTGTACACTGCCAAATATTGGCACTGAAACGTTTTGCCAGATAACTTGACGCCCGAAGATTACTCTCCGGATTCATCAGGAAGAAAAGTTTAACAACCTTCTCTGTTGAAAAAACTCTACAGTTCAAGGGCATACCTGAGCACCTCTCAAGTCCTTCTCACGACCATGCTCTGAATCTAGTACCACACCTGCGTTGTCCTAGAAGCGTCATTCATGAAAATGTGATTGCCTTCAGAGGATGCTCTTTCCCTTTTCTTGTTATCATCTTCCATGTTATCTAATTACCAGAGACTACACACGCATCCCTTCAACCATTAACAAATACCAAGGGTCTGCAACCTTTGTCTGCCGAGATGTTTCGAACTACAGCCCCCATCAGCCTTATCTAGCATAGCCTATGATAAGGGATCATGGAAATCGTAGTCCAAAAAATCTGGAGAGCCACAGATCCCCTTCCTTCTACCCAAATGTTAACTATCCGTTTGTCCGCCTCCTTTCAAAGCTTGCTCTTACTTGCTCTCTACTACAAGCCTTCTTCCTTACCCTGTCAGCCTTCTTCCTTACCCTGTCACCCTTTTTCCTTACCCTGTCAACCTCTTCCTTACCCTGTCATCCTTCTTCCTTACACTGTCAGACCAGGCTCTGGTTCATCCATGGAGAGGGAACAAATATGCCATTATCCAGAATAGACTCAATGCTATAAGACCTCTGTAGTGGTGATGTGTGCAATATAGAAACTCAAAGCATAACATAACACAACACAAGTGAAAGCAGTGTCACAGAGCTGCAGCTCCAATCAGGGTCCAACTCCAATGACTATCAGCAGGTGTACCCACTCCTGAGCAACATGGCCCAGGGAGAGGTGAAAGGTCCTTAAAAAAGAAATGAGCAGACGGAAAGTGGCGCAGTTGTGAGCCCTCAGCAAGTGCTCCTGAAGTGGCTGAAGACCGAGGGATGTGGTGGAAAATATCTGGAGATAGGAAGTTAGGCCGATTAGCGAGGCGGTGGAAAGAAGCACTGGAGAGGAGAATGAGAGTGATTTTGTCAAGGGTGTGGTGTTTTGGGAAGATTGGAGGACGTTCTAGGAAGGGTGGAGAGACCAACACAGGCAAGATGGGAGGAGAGTGAAAAGTGGGTGAGGAGAACATTAGGAAGGAGAAGGTTGGGAAGCGGCCCAGTGAGGACGAAAAAAGGAAACAGAAGAAGGTGCTTGGAGGAGGGAGAGGAGACTGAGTAAAGGTCATATTCCAGAGAAGATGGGGAGCATCAGGAAGGAGGTTGGGAAGAAAGAGAGAGAGAGAGAGATGGTTGGAAAAAATGATTCAGAAGGAGAAGATATGGAACATCAAGAAGGACATTGGAAGGTGAAAGAGGATATGATATGATAGGTTATGTATGATGCGCTTAATACCCAGAGGTTTCTAAGTGCGGACCCGGGGATCGAATCTGTGATGCTGCGTGTCGTCTTCCTACCAAAGCAAGGACGTTGCCGCTGAGCTACCCTCCCACTAGGAGGAGATGAGGAAAATCAAGGAGGAGGTAGGAAGGAGAGAGAAGCAAACACTTTGTAAGAGCAGACATCTTTTTGGCTGGTAACCCTCCCAATGACTAAATCTGATAATACACATCCCAATTGGATTTAAGGGCAGCATGTAGGACAGATGACATTGAAGCAACTCATAATGTGGCCTTGCTGGTTCCTGGCTGGCAGCGCCTCATGATGGTCTTTGCCGTTCATAGAATGTGGTGTTCCTTTTCTAAGTTTGACTGCTAACTAGGCTGCTTCTTTCTCTTCGACTACCACACAAATACTGAGTGTTGCAGCCTTATCCTTTGCACAGCAAGTGTCTCTTCGCGACAAATAAGGATCCTATGGACAGATGTATATGGGTTGCAGGGATGGTTCTTAGTTATTCTACACATAAATGCAGACAGACATGGATTTATATGCAGAATGAATATCCATTCATGAACGCAAACACTAGTACCACCTGCAAAGTCCATGCACTGCAGACAGAACTTACGTGAATCCCAGTGGATTCAGCCTGGGTTTTACGTGTGCGGAAACCAGGCGGTATTCCTTTTGGATCCCAATTTCTCTCTCTGCATTAGAATCAATGAAGGTGGAGATGAATGTGCGTTTTCTGCACAGAAATGTTTGGGGAGGCAGAGGGACACTTTATGCACAGCCTTTGGGCTCAATGCAGAAAAGTCAAAAAGGCACGATTCATAATTTACCCCTCCCCCTTGATCAAAAGTACCCCTAGTGTGTCTGCCACCTATCCACGAGTCACGAATATCATGCTTAGAAAAGAGGACGTCAAACGGCACAGATGACATTTTATAAAGCAAGCCTGATAAGTGCTTTTACATGGCTAGACTTGCATTTTGGTGCAGCCAGTCTAGCTATTTCTTACTGTAGCATTTTTACTGGGCATCTACAATAAAGCAAACAAAGGTATTATTATGTGTCGATTATGTTATCATATTGTGCCTTGGAATTTTTAATGGCAAAGCCACCAGGAGCATATTCTTATGTGCAGGTTCCGGCATATATATTGGCAGAGTTAGCTTGGTCATGTTTTCTTCTGGCATCATTGCTGGCATTATGCACAAAACAAACATAAGTATGTTTTTATGGGAATACTGGCATGAATAGGTGCAGCCAGCATGGAAATGTATGGGCACAGTCAGCATGAAAATGCTTTCTGTACTAGCATATTGTGGAGAAAGACATTATAAAAATGCATTTTGAAATGCTCCTGTGGACTGTTGGTGACTTGTTTCTATTGGGTTTTTTATGAGTTACCCTACAAAACCGAGTGCCCACTCTCAGTCTTTTTACCCATTTCTTCTGAGAAAGTATGCATTTTAATGTCCCATTTTAACCGATTATTCAAAAGATTTTTCTCAGGAAGAACTCCCCCTGACACTGCCATTGATGGGTTTGGGCTCCCGCGCAACGCTCAGTCGCTCGCGCATATTTGTGGATAATATTTAGACCCCTCTAATAAATAAATTCACCAGCCTCCACTGTAGTTCAAAACCAAATTAAAAGCCTACCTCCTCGCCCCCGAGTTACCCAACTAACCTATCTCTCATCTGCTTCCTAGCTAACATTTCCCCCCCGCCTCTTACCTGCCTCTGTCCCTCACGTCCTCGGTCTCCACTCTAGCACTTCACCCATCATGGTCACATCCAGAGCACGGCTGGCCCTACCGCCTACCTGCACTTAAAACTGTCCAATGCTGGTTGTCCTTAATCTATTATATTATGTTATGTTATGTTATTGAGCATTTGTATAGCGCCTTTTACCATTGGTGTGATTCCAAAGCGCTGTGGGTTGAACGCCCTCGAGGACCGCAGTCCAGGTCAGTGGAAAGAGTAATGTAGTAAAAACTGCTTGGGTGCACTCGGTATGTGTTCAGCCAGTGTGGATTAAGTGGTGTGTACCTGCATACTAGTGCAAGGTGTGGTGCAGTGGTTATGTGAGATCAGTAGAATATGTGCAGCAAGTCCAAATGGACTTGGGTATCTGCATTCTGACGACGCTATAGTTTGTGAACGCGATTATGTGTGCCGCCAGGTCAATTTTGAGGGGTATAGCTGCAGTCTAAAGACTGTTGGTGTGATTGTGGAGGTGTATAAGTATGGGTGCAGCTAGGCCGAATTAATCTATGGGTATACCTGCATTCTATTGTTTGTTGGTTCAGAGGAAAGAGTTAGCATAATGGTGTGTTTGAGTGTCGGTGTGCTTTCCGGGGGGGGGTCTATTCCCTGAAGAGCACCCAGTACCTGTCCAAGGGGTAAAATCTTCCTTTGGGTTTGGGCTGCTGTTAGGATAATTTCCTCCCTTGGTTTCGTTGGGTCAGATTACTTTGGCGAAGACTGACGGGTGGAGACAGGCAGATCTGTCCCAACTCATCTCGTTACTCTATAGGTGCTAGAGACGTCCTTGGTTGCTAGTTCTGCTAAATGGATTCCCTGATAAGTAGTTCTGCTAAATACATTGCCAGATAGTTGGGATTAGAAAAGAATAAATGCAAGATAGTCCTTGGTATATAGTTCTGCTCTTAAGATTTCCAGATGAGTAGGATTAGCATGCAAGGGCATTTCCTGGACCGATAGCATAGTGCATATTTGCAGGGCAATGATCAAGTTCATAAGTGCTATTAGTGCTTGTGTTGGTAGTTCTGCTAGAGGGAGTATGTTCACGTATGTATTGTCCCTCAGTGACTGTACCATTTACTCCCCTCCACAACCTGGTCAGAATGTCCCTCAAACTCACCCCATTGTAAGAAGCTCACTGCTGCCAGAAAAATCTGATTTTCTATCTATTGTGGGTTCTTTTGCGATCAAAGAGCATTGTTCTTCCTATATATCAATACAAATAAATACATATAAAGGAGATGAGAGGCTCTGCTCAAGGTGGTTGATCTTGAGTGGTGCTCATTTTTCGGGAATTTCCAGCCTTTTACACTCATTCTCAGGCAAAACGAGTAATTTTCCTACTGTGTCATTCCAAAATAAGTTAAAGCTGAACCTCCTTTTGAAAGGCAGAATACCATCATTACAACTTTGAAAGCTTCAAAGCTGTGTCCTTCTAATCCAAAAGATTCAGATTCTGAACTAGAAAAAAGAGAAATGCCATGGGAAGTTCGAAGGGCGCCACTGCCTATGCTGGCTCCTGCTTTATGGAGGGAAACCACCAATGGTTTACAACCATGCCTTGAACTCACAACCCCCTCTCATTATGTAACCCACTCATGCCCTTTCCCCACTCTGGCTGACACTTTGAGCAATAGGGAAAACCCAGCACAATGCCAAAAAGAGGAAGGGAATTGCCTAAACGTAGCGTGCTCTGCAAAGTAAAAATAAAGAGTGTGGGTCACATTCGATATTGCATAGAGAAAAATTCATGACTGAAATGAATAAGTGAACATTTATTCATCAATTCTACTCCACACCATGTTTCCATTCATTTGTATGGTGAAGTGGGGCACTGATCATAATTTATGATTCTGCCTCCCCCTTCTTCTCCACCACTAATATATTCCGGCATTTATGCCAGCAGGACATTTTGATGCTGGCATAAATGCTGTCCATTCCTATAGAATCTTCCTGCTTTTTTAATCCAGCAAAAAGGAGGTGGCTTCCATAAGAATCCATTGTAAACTCTGCATGCCATGCGTAAATAGCAGACAGCGTTTACTCCACACCATGTTTCCAGTCATTTGTATGGTGAAGGTGGGACACGGATCGTAATGTAAGATTCTGCCTCCCTCCTCTTTTCCACCACAAATATACTCCGGCATTTATGCCAGCAGGACATTTTCATGTTGACATAAATGCTGACCATTCCCATGGAATCTTCCTGCTTTTTTATCTAGCCAAAAGCAGGTGGATTCCATAGGAATCCATTGTAAACTCTGTGTGCTATGCGTAAATAGCAGGCAGCGTTTACTCATTTTTCATGGCGGACAGCAAAAGGGAGAAGTAAACGCGAGTATGCCTCCATTTTACACCTCCCTTTTGCACTTTGACATGCAAATGATAAAAACTGCCCAGGGGGGACCTGTTTGCACATATGCGCAACGTAACAGGTCCCCTCTGTGTAATTTACAGGGAGCTCGAACATGAGCCCCAGTATGTTTCTCTCTATGTGTGCCTGCCACCCCTTAGAGGGGCAGCAGTGAACTGGAGTCAGGTGGTCATAAATATAGAAAAGCTATTGGAAGATGCAGGGACAGGTGGGCTTTTAGCACTGCAACGCTACACGTTCCCTTCCGGTTTGTCCTCTTCACCTCGTGTCTTTCACCTCAATGCAGTTATCCCTTGAGAGAGAGAGAGCACAGGCAGCAAATCACTGTTCAGACTCTTGTGATGTATCTCTATGCACACAAACAATTCAATGATAATGGGACTGGCAGTGATGTGAAATTGGGGCCTTGAAGCAATTCCAACAACAATGTCATTTTATAGTCAGCATGTGTGTAGGTCGTAAAGGGGAAGCATAACTTTCAAAGAATATAAGGACACATTCGTTTTGTTTTAATTTTGTTTTGGCACTGCACGGCAGTAGGCCCCTCTGCCTTTAAATTCCATCCGGTCAGCACTCGTTTCCTGGAGTCTATTTTCCACTCCTGGCCAGTGTAATCTCTGCCCTTGCTGCAGTCCAGGCTGCTTGGCAAACACTGGAGGTCAAAGTCTAAACATAGACGAGGGACTCGGAATGCAAGGTGTGGACAGCTGAGATAAAACCGAGGGCCTAAAAGTGTTTTGTCTGGTCTGCATCCAGCTTTAAAGTTCAAAGGTCAAGGGCTGGCCTCAAAAGCAAAGAAAATGCGTCGCACCCTCCTCCTTCACATACTTCGAGACAAAAGGCCTTCAGGCGTTTGAGAGCAATGGAAGCTGGAGCACTAAATGTCCCTTTCAAAGTCCAGTGTAGATTGCTTTCCAAAGACAGCCATTAATTGACTTCAGCGCAACCGGCTGGGGTCAAACATGTCTGAACAACGTTACTAACCCCACCAGGTGAACTTCTCAGAACCAAGGCTCAGTTTAATGAGATTCGACGAGCAACCTTCCACAACCCACTTTTTATTTTTATTTTTTTAATAAACCACACTTATTATCAATGATGAAGTGGCAATTATTTGTCAGCTAAAGTAGTAAAATGATATATCGCTTTGCAGTACCATCCAGGGACACGCATTTTTTTTGTTCATGTCTGATATGATATATGATATGATATGGCATTTGTAACGCGCCTATACAGAGGTGTTTCAAGGCACGACGAGGCAGGGAGGGGAGGAACAAGGGGAGACAGACAACGATCCTACTAGGCCAGGTGTCATTCAGATCGCGCAAGTGCAGGGGTGGGGGAGGGGGAAAAGTGCAAGGGGAAGGGGAGGGGGGGAAGTGCAGTACAAGGTAAGTGGCGTAGAGTAATAAATAAATAGGGCCAGCTGGTGGCAAGCGCAAGGTAAGTGCAGAACAAGTGCTGGAAAAGGGGGGGGGGCTGTAGGGATACAGAGACAGTCCCGCAGTGCAGAGGGGTTCCAGGGCATCAGTGCAAGTGGAGAGTGGCTGGGCCCAGGACCGAGGCCGTTTAGAGTGGTCCAGTTGCAGAATCAGTGCAGTTTCAGTGAAGAATATTAGCTGTTCAGCAGGGGAGAGGGAGAGAGAAAGCAGAAGCAAAGAGGAAGGTTTTGAGGTGCTTCCGGAACCGGAGATGGTTCTCCTCAAGTTTCAGGGAGGCAGGAAGGCTGTTCCAGAGGGAGGCCCCTGCCGCGGAGAGAGATCTACCCCCAGCTCGTTGCTTCGAGAAGCGGCTGACCCTGAGGGAGTTGGAGGCGGATGAGCGAAGGGCTCGGGAAGGAAGATATTTGGGAAGAGAGAGTTGAAGGTATTTAGGACCAAGGCCCCAGAAGGCCTTGTGGACAATGCAGAGGGTTTTGAACTTTATCCTCGCAGCCACTGGGAGCCAGTGTAGAGATTTCAGTCCTGGAGAGATACGGTCCCTGGGCTTGAGGCCAAGGACAAGTCTCGCAGTTCTGTTCTGGATGAGTTGCAGAGGGCAGAGAGTGGAGGCAGGCAGATTAAGATAGAGGCTGTTACAGTAATCCAGCTTCGAGAGAACCAGGGCTCGGGAGACAGTGAGCTTCTGGGGGAAGGAGAGGAAGGGAAGAATACCTCTGAGGAGGTGCAGCTGGTAGTGTGACTTCTTAGCGACGTCAGAAATATGAGGAGAGAAGGAGAGTGTGGAGTCGAAGATGACCCCAAGGTTTTTTGCATTGCAGGTAGGAGCAGGGAGGGGGCCAAGGGAGGCAGGCCAGAGAGCTGCAGGGAAGGAGGGAGTGGGTGTACCGATGAGTAGAATCTCAGTCTTACTAGCATTAAGGCAGAGGTCATTGGCGGCACACCATTCCTGGATAGCAGACAGACAGTCAGAGATGAGGGAAGGAGAGGGGGAGGCTGAGGGTAGCCTGAAAATGAGCTGGGTATCGTCCGCATAGCACTGGAAATTAGGGCAGAGAGCGGCGATGCGGTGGGCAAGGAGTGCCAGATACTGGTTGAACAGCCAGGGAGAGAGATTAGATCCCTGGGGGACACCACAGGTGGAGAAAAAGATGTCGGAGAGGAAGGACCCCAGTTGGACCTGGGAGGGTCGATTTGAAAGGAAAGAGGTCAGCCACGCCAGAGCCTGACCAGTGATACCCAGGTTTTCACGGAGACGGTTGAGCAGGATGGCATGGTTGACAGTGTCAAAGGCAGAGGAGAGATCGAGCAGAATGAGAACACACGGAGTGTTGGAATCGAGGTTCAAGAGCAGGTCTTTACGGATGTTCAGGAGAGCAGTTTCCGTGCTTCTTGCAGCTCTGAAACCAGACATGAAGTTCAGAAAATACTGTCACCCCAGGGAGTGGGAAACGCATTTCAAGCACGGCAACAACAAATATCACTTCCTTCACAATTCTTTACAAAACATCATTTTTTTTATTTTTTTAAAAGCGTGACTAGAGCGCGTGGTGCAAACTAGTGAACATGCCAGGTAAATAACGCACTGTGTAAAGTATAGAGTAAAATATTTCGTAAAAATGTGTGAATGTAGAGTAAAAAATATGAATGAAATAAATGCTAGTTTAAGGAGCCAATAAGCGATAAGAGCTAGCTGATGATGGGCTCGTAGAGTGGTTAGATATTGGGCGGTAAAAGGGGATTGGAACTTGGGTGTGCATCAGACGATGTGGACATTTTATATTTTGTACTGAACGGTTTTTTAATGTACATTTTAAACAGGCTATTTTGGCATAGAGTCACACGTGCCGTATGTTCTCTTTTAACTGCCATGGGTTTTCCTTCCCAGTGCCAAGGCCTTTTTTGGTGATTTTGGTATTTCACCATTCAATGCCTTCTAACGTTTTCTGTTTCATTAACCCCTTAAGTGCCAAGGACGAGGTATCTCGTCCTTTGCAACAGGGAGGTAATCCCAAGGACGAGATACCTCACCCTTGGCAATTAAGGGGTTAAGGGCGCTCTGCACACTTGATCAAGAATTTTTACAGGATTTATAAAAATAAGTATTTGAAAATCCAAAATAAAGTTATGTAATAACCGGCTAAAGCTTCAATGCGTTTCCTTTGTACGCTTTGTCCCCACATCATATCTTTATAAAGGAATCCTCTGTCTTTTTTTCCAGTACGCCAGATGACCACCACGTTTAATAAAATAGAAATTGTATCTGACAAGTGGTTGGGTTCCAGTGGGCTGATGTTTCCGTTTTTGGACATACAATTGGCTACTTTGGGAACAAATCTAGTTGCACCTTGTGATTGGCTGTTGTCTATCATTTCTGTTGTAATTTTCATGGACCTGCTAGAATTTCCCTTGTTTCTTCAGTGCACACATAGTAAAATGTCCAAACCCCAATCATATGAATCTGGATCCAGTAGAAAAACTTTGACTTGAACTTGAGTTTTCACTAAGAACATACAGTAGCAGTATGCCCATTTGCACATGTTATGCCCAAATATGTTGTGTTATGCTAAAAGTTCTTGTACCGCGCACTCTTGCCACCTGCATGGTTTCTTGGCGCTCTGGCGGATCTGTAAAGCAAGGGGGGAGGGGATGGGATAAGTTAGTAGGACCAAGCGGAAGAAAAGAGCAGCTGTTGGCAGCTTCAGTTCAGTTTACACTATTCGCTTGGCCTAGGTGTGTTTTTCGGTTGATAGACACCATGTGCTGTTGGGCAAGGCTATGTGTGGTTTGTTTCGTTGTTGTGGTGTAGTATAGTGAAGAATCCCATATCCTTGAATGTATCAGATTACGTTGCTAAGATGACACATGCTCTTGCTGTGCATCAGGCACGTAAAACAAATCGCTGGAGTAGAACTCATTGCACAATTGGACTATTTCCAAAACTGTTTTTTTAAAACTGCATTTTTTAAAGTGCAGACCTGTCTTGAGCGCAGCAGAGTGCTGTACAAGATTAGGGTAGCCAGTATTTGGGCTGGTATTTTTTAACAGTAGCATAGTACTGTGAGTTGTGTTCTGTACATCCATTGGGATTAGTCCATGGTCAGGTGCCGTTAAAAAAGCCACATTTTAGAAATGTGCGAAATTGGAGACTTGTGGTGGCATTCTGAGTTTTTACTGGGATCAAGCTCTAGATGGGTGCATTACAAGGGAAGGATTGTTTGCGGGTACGCTCTTTGTAGACTGGTTGTGATTCTAGCCGGTTGGTCGATTTGCTGTGGAAGGAGCGCATGGTACCAAATATGTGAAACTTAACTGCCAGATACACTGCAGTGCTACTTGTGACTGCTTTTTAGATGACACATGCAGTCTTGAACAGTAGCCCGGCCTAGAGAGGAAGCCAATGCAGTTTGTGTAGATCAGGAGTGAGTCGGTCAAATTTCTGAGTACTCGTAATAAGACATGCTGCAGCAGGACTGTTTTTACGGGAGCCAAGTGAGCGGCTGGGAGCCCTGTCAGCAAGGCATTTTCCTGCATCAATGTGCAAGACCATAAGGGCCTGCAATCTGGTCCGGAAGTCATAGGGCGGGAAGAAGGATTTGATTTAGCAAAGGGTGAACATTTGGAGTCAGGCTGTTTGAGCCTTCTTGGTTATGTCTTTCTGAAAGGACAGGCTGCTGTCAATGGTGAAGCCCAAGGATTTTGCTGAATCCGACAGTTGCAGATTAAATCCTTCTAAGAGCATTTCATTGTGCCATTGTTGGACAAGTTGTTGTTTAGATGCTTTTGAAGATGGATCCGGTCTTGGCTGGGCTAAGTTTGATGTAGCCAGCTGACATCCAGGCCTGGATGATGGTTCGGAAATCGCAGAGATGGCTGCTGTCCTGTGGACTTTTTAGTCTCATGTACAGCTGAGTATCGTTTGAATATTGGTGGATTGTTGTATCAGGGTCTTTGCGGAGTATACTCAGAGGTCCCATGTAAAGCCTAAAAGGATTGTTGAAAGGATGGTGCCTTGGGGGACTCCACAGGAGACTGGGAGTCAGTTAGAATGCAACCTATTCATCTGGATGGACTGGTGTCCACTCAAAAGATAGGAGGTAAACCAGTTGAGGACAGTGCCAGAGAATCCCATCCTTTCGGCGAGAAGGGAAAGGAGGATATTGTGATTTGCTGTGTTAAATTCAGCTGACAGATCAAGGAGGACGAGGTGGCACAAGGCGTCCTTACCCATCATTTAGAGGGCATCATCCACCACCTGAACGGTGGCCCTCTCAATGCTGTACTTGGGACAGAACCCCAACTGACAGCTCATTAGAGATGTAGTTGATTCATTCTTGTGAGTAGTTGTTTAGTGACACATTTTTTCAAGATTATGACAATTAATCTGAGTTTAGAAATGGGCTAGTAGTTGGCCAGGTCAATTGTAATGTATTTGATTCAGGCCTATTGTAATGCCCTGAATATGGGATCCTTCAGACAACTGTATGCCCAGACAATCAGGAATGTTCAGCAACACTCATTAAACATAATTTGGTGGTGTTTATCAACACCCTAGAGTTCAGACAGGAGATGTTCGCTCTGCAGTGCCTATCGTCTGCTTTCTGTTCTTTGCTCTCTTCTCTCATGCAGGCCCTGTCTTTGAGAAAACATTAGCTTCAGTCATCAGTGAAATGATGATCTCAGGCACCAGACTGTGTTCTATTGCATTGCTTATAGTGCCTATTCGAGAACAGCTTAACGCTTTACAACGCGAGGGTGGCAGCATTGTCGTTTTGTACATCAGGGCCGTACTGTTGGTGCAAGGAGTGCAGGATGTTTATTTGCAGGAGCCTGGAGGGGGCAAATTGAGCTGGAAGGACAAGGAAGTGGAACACTTCACCCTCTCCACCTTTCTGTAAATGGAAAGAGCTTTGTCTGGTATCATCTCCCTTGTTTCCATTTTCCTGTTGATGGTCTGGTTTAACCACCAAGGCTCTTGGTGGTGGTGTTTCATCCTGTCAACGTTGTGTCATATTCTTTAGGCTGTTTGTCTTTAATCTCAGAATCTCAAGTTTAGCTTATAGTTGGGCATTCTTGTCCGATAAGGATCTTGGTGAGTCATCCAAATTGTCTGCGTCCATACGAATCAACAATTGTTGTGAAGTTGAGGGTCCAGTGGTACTGGTCAATGTCATCACATACATTTTCTTGTATAAGGCAACCAACCCAGGCCACCATTTTCCTTCCTGGAGGATAACATTATTATGAGCAATGGCCTGAATCTTCATAAGTGTACTGTATTTGGATGTGTTGTCTTTGTTTATTTTGTTTTTTACAAACATGACTTTGCTCCTTCATTCACTTAAAGGTCGTGCTAATGTGTGGATAGCCTGCATTGTAGTCCTTTCGCTTGAGTATTGTGCAGGTTGTCCTGAATGTCAGAGTGTGCAGTGTGCAATGACCTACTTCTGGGCTATCCCGAATAACTTGCCTGTGCTTAGCCTATCACTGACAGAATTAACCTTCATCCCTTTAAATGGGCTAACCCCTGTGATTGAAGTATTTGTCTATCTATAGGCTGCAAACACTTCTTGGAACTTGTCAAGGCAGTCGGTTAAATTTCATAAACTCTAACTGGAGAGTTTCCTATATGAGGCAGTTGTTCTGTTACACCTGTCCATGTCCCCTGCAATGATACAAAGTCACCCTCTTGTGCAAGATTCCATTTCTGGGCAGAAAGTGAGATATGGCTCTGGAAATGAATCATGCCCCACAATGTTACAGTGCAATTGACAAACTCCATGGGCAGAAGGGCAGAGTTTAGGTTTTTATTGCCATCATGCTAAAGGTTGCATAGCCATGATGTTTACTTCTCGGTCCATGGTGGGCCACCAGTAGGGTTCACAGAGGGAGTGTTTAGCAAACCCCTTGCCTTCCTGGCAGCCATACATTGCCCAGTGTAATGTTTAACTTCTCTGTCAATGGCAGGCCACTAGCTGTGGCACAGAGGTTCCATTTAGAGAGCCACATTCCATTGCCCAATGTGATGTTCCACTTCTCAGTGTATGGCAGGAGCCAGTAGTGTTTGCAGTAGTGTTTAGTGAGTGCCATACCTAAATGACTCTTGTGGGATCTGTCAAACAATGTTTTACCCAATGCCATGGAGGGTATGAAGACATCAGATTGAATGATGAAGTCAGATTCCACCATGAGTTCATCAGCCACCTACCTTTAGAGTTGAAGTGCAGGCTCTAGGTTACCTTGAGTAGGCCACCCCTAATGGGTGAAGTGCTTCACCACATGTAAGACGTGATCATCCTCTGTGCACTGGCTCCTTTGTTTTTCCATAAGGGCACTGTGCGTGTCTCAACTGAATCCTGCATGAAACCAGCAACATGTTAATTTAGTCATGGTCACCTGCGGCAACAGACTCAGAGGATTTCCTTGACAGACAATAAATGCTAACGTTTGGCAACAAAACAGGCCAACTGGCATGTAATCTTCGTAATACCACCTGAAGTCACTCTGTTTAGCAGGGCTTTGTGGTTGGCACACACCAGAACGTTTGTGGCTCCCAGGTGTATGCAGAAGTGTTTCTTGTCCAGCCATCATATCATGGTTGATCATCAGATAATTCTCCTAGGGATCAATTAGTGCACTTGATGACAAAGAAACCATGTTCTCGCTCTAAGCTCTCTGCATTATGGTAACTTCACGCCCATAGCCACTGGAATTGATAGTTACAATTGTTTTTGTGTTACAATTGTAGGACTGTAGACATGGTTATTGGTTACTGGATGGTGTCAGTTATTATGGTTCAAAACTGCAATTCTGATCTCTCAACCTATCGAGAAAGTGCACCTTGCTTCAGTATGTACTGCACAAACTTGATTTTCAGGGAAGATCTTTGCATAGTTGGCTTCTAGTTCCATACATGAACAAAGTTAATCTCTGTTTATGAGGCTCAGAACATCCTTGAATTCTGCTACTAGCCAGTTCTTCTGGTGGCTGCTCTTGTCCAAGATGGTGTACCACATGTTCTACTCAACTTGATGCTATGAGTACTGTCACTTGCTGCGCTGAAGAGTAAGGCTGTTGTTTTGTTGCTTTCTAAGGACTGTGCTAGGTCATGTTTGTCTTGATCCTGCCACCTGAGTATGCGAGTCCTGTTCTTTACATAAACAGTTAGCACTCTCACACCCTTTGTAGGAAAGGTGAAGGTTCTAAACCAGAGTAGGTCGATCTTGTTAGTACCATAAGCACCTGAGCCTGTGCCAGGAGGATGGAGTTAATGAAGCGAATTTGGGAGCATGGTCTGAAACATGGCTGTAGACCAACTATCGTAACCTAAGCCAGAATCAGCTGTCAGGCGTGCCAGAATCTCATTAAAAGAGATGGCAAAGTATGGTTTCTTTTGACTTTTGGAGATGGTGCCATTGGTGATCTACAGAACAGTTTCCCCATTGTGTCACTGACCTCATATGAATACCCATCTCTGTCAACTAGGGGGACAAACCTAATCATTGTCTCATGACATACTTTGTCAAAGTGGACTTGGTTTAGGCAGAATGTATAGTTTTGGTGTTTGGCGGCTGAGACATTGCTCTCATCCGTATGCACTCTGCTGTGACACTAGTATCATTCTGTCACATTGTCTCTTCTGAGTTTGCCATGGTGTTACCTGCATCAGTGTCTATCGCTCGTCTGGTGCTCCATTTGTGTATGTTGTTTTGGAACTGTAAGACATCCCAGAGCACAGACCTCATCCTCGGTTTCAGGTGATTTAACTTCCATCAAGCATTCCATGGATTGCTCGAACCTTTTGGCAGCCACGATGGCTTCAACACATGTCGGATCTCTGCGGAGTCACAGCCTACTGGAATTTGGTGTCCCTTCAAGTGGAGTATGTGTTGGTCATTGATGAATTTGTTGCTGCTGTCACCAAACACATTCATGCTGGCTACCTCCATTGCAAATGGTCTTTCTGTATGATTCTGAATTTATATAAAATTATTGGCAATCCATTACCACATTGAATTTTACAGGGACTTCTTGCTCAACCACAAACCAAATCAGATATTTTCCCCATTGGGATCAGCAAAAAAAATTTCTGCCCTTCTGTACCTAGGAAATTGCAGGTCATCGCCTTTTTGCAAGCAGCAGAGAATTTGGTGGAGAGTCTATGTAGTTATTAAATGTAACAAGCCATTGTGACCCTGGTATTGGCGAAACACCAGGAGTAGTCAAAAAACAGCAGAGGCTCTATGCCTTGCATTGTAAGGTAGAAAGGAGAGAGTAGTAATGCAACACATGGAAGTTAAGGGGCGAGGCAGATTGCTAACATCATCACATCTATTCCTGTCTCTTAGCAGAAGAATGAGATGTGGAAGCTGATAGAAGTAGATGGGTGCCCACATGCTTGGTCAATGTTTCAACTCACACATCATCATTATTGTAATGTACTGAATAGGTGACAACTCAGCCATATGAAATCCAACAACCATTATTCCCCAAAATACAGTGTATACCAGCACCCTGGATGCCCTCTGGTAACTCCTCACACTTCCAAAATGACTGCCCGCTCTACATAAGTTGCTTCTCCTTTGCGTTGTCATTGCACAAGCGTTCATTTTGCACATCACAGAGACACTGCATTCATATAAGGAAGCAAGAAGGATGGCATATTGTGCTGTGTGGGCAAGAAAGTGAGATGGTTAAACTACAGGAAGCCAACCAAATGCAGCAATGGGCTTAATTCATGGTCTCAGAACATGTTACCGGGTGTGGGGCAAAAGAATCCCTCAACTGGGTTCTAGTCCCAAGCCAACATTATGTTTTGTTTTAGTTGATTATGCTACAAATGCACTAATCATCTGGTAGCATAATACCTGAAGTGGAAGGCCAACTGTTACATCCAGCCCATCCCTTAAGGTCCTCAGGATAAATCATCCTAGTCGTCCCATAACAGTCAATGGAAACAAGAGATGGGAGATTGTTCTCAGTGCAAGTGAACTAAATGATTAAACATGTTGCCTTCTGACATCAGAAAGGCCATGGCCCTCACAGTCTTCTGCCAAATTCTACAGAATTGTCTTCTTGTAGCTTAAAGCTTCCACCACCTAGAGACATTGTGGAGTATAGAATTCTATACAAAGTGACCAATCAATCCCTTTGTGATGTTGTTAAGCATGGCAGATTGGTGCATGTGGTTAACTGCAAATGGTATACACAACTGGTAAATTAATGTCAAAGATATTTTTGAGAAATGTATTCCACAGATGGAATAACAACCCTACCAATTAAAAGGTTGTGTTTTTCATTTTCTGGTGGGGAATTAATGTCTTTGGCGGATACATTAATACATAGCAACCATATCCTACAATGTGGCTACTGCTAAAAGCATGACACATGTTTAGGTTCCGCGTCCCTTTACTCTCTCTTTCTGTCTCTGCATCACTCATGATCTTCCAGCCTCAACCGCTTTGCCTGCCTCTCATAGCATACTGTGCCATGCTCCGGTTTCCAACCGGGTCTCACCAGCTCTCACCTAACCTTTCACAGACATTCTGGCAGTGTCTCCAGCATCCTTTGTTACTCCAGCAGTTCTCTTTACTAGGCTCTCTGTGATCTTTTCCCACATTTTTCACCTCTTGCAGCCTCTCTGGTGACTTTAAACGGCTGCTTACAGGATTCAGAAACACTACAACAACCAGGGCTATTTGGTACACAGTTCCATTTGGTTTTGCCCAGCCAAAGTCAGACTGCCTCCTGCTTACTACTCTTTCTAGTCCAATGTACCTTCAGGTTTCAACAGCTGCCACCTCTGTGTTGCCTCTTCTGGGTGTCCACATTGTATACCTCCTTTTTGCGTCTCCCACATTCTTTTACTTCTTAAACATTCACCATAATGGTTGCTAGTTCGATGACCTTCTCTCACCTTTCCTATTGGTCTACCTGATAAGCTCTCAATCATTTTCCAGTATTCTCTGCTTATCACCAGAGGTCATGTGGTCTACCTGAGGCCTCCATCTTGGATCACATTCATTTTACTTTCTGCAAGTGTCAGTGGTTGGTGTTACATGTTCTCCTGATTTACAAAGGGAGACTAGCTGTGCTTCAGCTTGCATCAGGGTTTACAGGCAAAATATATGTCCCTTGTTATAGGTATTTATGACAGCCAATGTAGGCACTTTGCCACAAACGTTAATGGTGCCATACTTAGTGTCGGATTAGACAAAAAGAGGAATAATTCAATTCACTATAGTTCTCCTAAAATGAAGCTCATGTTTCACCCCACATGTGTGTGAATCTGCTGTGTATAGGGAAATCTCATTCAAAGAAAAGATGCATAGCAAGGTCTCAGTTTAAAAATATGTAAGCTGTGGACTGCGCACAGCATTTGAAAAACACATCTGCAAATAAAATGTGCAATATTTTGCAGCCACTGAAATAAAACAATAATTGGATGACCTACTGTCTTTTTGTGGAAAATGTAAAATCAAGGAGAACAGGAAAATGTATATTAAAAGATGAAAGTGTGAATGGGGCCACAACTGAACTCTGATATCTGTATTCTGCTCATGCCACCTCCACCAAATTGAGATGTTAAACCAGATCCCATGCTTTCTCTTACTGAGATGAACGGGTAGAGGATCAGCCATAAAGATAACAACTACCCTGCAACTTAGTCACGGCAAGACCAGACCTCCTATCAATCCTGAGTCAGCATTTTTATGGCTTGCATCTATTTACGGGGGTCCTAAAATAAGGAACAACTAATGGGGGTTCAGTGCGACCAGTGGATCAGTGTTACCTAATCTGACATGTCCATCTCCTAGGCTTTTCTTGAAAGAAGGAATCTTGATACATGGAAAAAATGAAGTTTAACTGAAAATCTAACAGGGAACTATCAAAGAGGGTCAGGATGAAAGTCATAAAACCCTGAGGACTTCAAAGACATTACTAAATCTAGGTACTTGGCATACATACTTGGCTGCTTTTCATTATTAGTGGGGACACCAGATGCTCTGTTATTGACTAATATGTATAAAGTGAGAAAGAAAGTGTCTTTTAAATGTTGTATAGTGATTACTATTTTGCCTATAATTCTGGAATGGAATGTCACAGCAAAATAATTATTTTTGTAAAGCGTTCAGCTTGAGATGCTCTATTTCACGCTATCAAAACGATTTTGCTAATGTGATTTTTAATCATGCAAATTAGGCAACTCTGTATTTTGAGGCACAGAAGCGACAGGCTCATCCCTACGAACAATAGAGTTTGTAGGGATGAGCCTGTTGATTTTAGATGGGAAAATAATTTGAATAAAAATGTAGTAGTGAGCAGATGGAAAAATCTATAATTCAGTACCAATTTGTGCTAATTTGATGAGGATTGTGTTGTTTGATTCACTTCAGAGAGGGATATCTGGTGAGCCTATTAGTAAAGTGGTCATATGTATGGAAAATACAAATTTAGAGTGTGGCAATATTTAAAGCAAGAAATCCCTGCGATGACATCACATTACATGGGAGGGAAATTAGGTGTTGAAATTAGTCCTATCAGACTACCCTCTTCAGTTACATGCCCAATGACTGCTAAGAGGTGTCAGGGGTATTGACCCACATTTGGACTATTATGCTGCAACATTTGGTGCTGTGGGCTTAGCAAATCCAAGATGGCGGAAAAGCCCACATTGTGCCAAAATCCAGGAAAACCGCGCAGTTTTCGCGCACACCAAAATGTTCCCCTGACCTGCCACCCTCCAGTGCGAGCGTGATGGGCCAGGAGTGCCATGGATGAAATGTGTGCCAAACGAAAAACAGCAGCGCCGGTTAGCTCAGAAAGCGCTTTGAAATCACCTTTGTTTCTCTGAAATGCAAGCTAAAAATGCCTATTTTAAACATTGCAAGATATTCAAAAATCTCAATGAACACCAGCAGACATTTGGCAGAAGGTAGACTTGTGTGCATACAAAATCTGGAAAGAGAAAGAGCCCAAAATAATGTTCATAATGAAATTGGCTCAGCTGTGGATGTCAGCAGCCTAAGTTAAATTGGACTGAAAGATACTAAAATCTAAATGTTTAAAATAAATGAGTGACCTACTGTTGAGTGTCACATAGTTTGAAACTGTTAAATGTCATAGTTTTGAACTTAGAATCAGCGTTCTAGCTGCACGTGTAAAAATTGTAAGTTTGATTTGGATGAAGAAAAACTGGGAACAAAAGTGACATTTAGCTGGAGCCTGCCTTGAAGAGAGTGAATTCTGCCCGGCAACTACCCCCGACAGGAGTTGAAACTTGCTCAGCCACTCTTCCCAGGCCTGGCCTGAATTCTCCTGCCCTCACCAAAAGGAGATGACAACTCCCTGATTGGATTAGGGGAGGAGCAGCTGGGGACTGCAGGAAACTGAACAATGAGCCTTCCTTGGCTAAGGCAAATGTTAAATTAGGGCGGGTCGTAAATGGCTTCCTCTTGAGAGAAACGGGGAGGGGCAGTGCCTCTGTGAGCAACTTGAGTTGGAGGAAGTGGACAAACCAGAAATTCCACCATGTGCTTTGGGAAACCACACCCCTCGGGGCCAGAGCATAATTTTAAAAAGATGGATAATTCATAGTACGGACTTGTCAAAATTATCTAATTAATATCATTATTCTTGTGATTTTTCTGTGCACATTTTAAGAGGTGTTAGAACTCTGTACCATGTTCTGAGGCAAAACCCCATGAATTATGGAGATTGCAGACACGGGGTTCACGCTAGAAAAATGAAAATTTACTGGAATATGTGTAGAAAGGCGGTGTAAACCTGTCACCTGTGTCATTTTTGGTAAAAATCCAATATTGGTAAACCAACCAAAAAGCGCAAAATGTTGTCATTTCTTAATCCAAGCTCTTAGAAACATCAGAGTTGGAACAGAAACTACCTTCTGTGATATATGATGTGTATATGTAATGTCAACCACTTGTGTATCTGGGAAATGTGTTTAGTTATGGAAATGATTTTCTAAGGTAAAAGCAAAGGGGAGTGTTCTTTCTGCATGCCATAAAGATGACACCTGATGACTCACTGCTCCCTTCTCAAATCAGGTCAAAGAGAAATCCTTGACCTATCAAATCATGAGTGGGGTGGGCACAGAAAGTTAGCCTTCACACCCACTTCCCAAATGACATAAAAAGAGCCACTGGAAGCCAGACAGGGACATTCATTTTCCAACCTTCAACTGAATTCCTGCGCAGCACTCTGACGGAGAACTCCAGAATCCAGAACTCCAGAGACCCAGAACTTCACTCCAGAACTTAAAGCAGAGAGGCCTGGACCACCAGCTAAATCCTTTTTCAGCAGGCCTTCAGAATCCAGCAATCCAACCAAACTATTCTACAGCTGGGCAAGCTGTTGGAATCTTTGCCAAGATCTTTTGCCAGAACCGGTAGCAGATCCAGAAAGCAGTGCTGTATCCAGAGAGACCAGATCGCTGTGAGCAGAACCAGAGATCCAGACCAGACCAGCAGAGGAGAGCTGACCCAGATAGCTGTGACTTCAGAACCAACCGCCTGGAGTCCAGTCCCAACCTGACCAGACCCTGACGGCCTATTTCAAATTCATAGTGTGAGTACTCAGCCAGAACTGTGCAAAACCAATCTCTTAGCTTAAAATAATCTGATTCAAAACATTTGAACCTGTCCAGAACTGCATCATAGGAATCGTGTGTACCTTCTCTGATTTTAAACCTGTAAAAGTGTCATTTTGCTATTTTGAATCATTATTTCATTTCTGAAAATCTACCTTCACGAAATCGTCCGTATCTCTTGAACCGTTTGTGCTAGAAGCGAGATTTAACTTTCATTTTAAAGCTAAGATTCTAGGCTTTCCAACGAACCCAGAACCGACTTTCTATTATACTTTTTCCGTTATAGCACTCGACGCACTCGGAAAAAGTGCCGCAATTTGCGATTTGGCTCAAATTTCTTCACTTGTCAAAATAGCAGCTTCTTGCTTTCCTTTGCTGAAATTCGTTTGCAACCTGACAATCATTCATAGAGCATTGCTAAAGTGATCCTGAACTAATTTAAAGTAGCTATCACCCACCCTGAATCTCTTATAGGGAATTAAAAATCATTTTAGCATATTTTTCCCTTCTTTGCAAACTACATTTAAAGTATTTTGCCTGGGTTTCAAAATCATCCCTGGTGCTATAAGCTTGCTAGGGGGGAACTGAATTCGTATTGAACTACATTTGATTGTATTCCTGAGAACTGTGTGCTCTCCTTTCTATCTTTTTATATTGCATAAAGGGGGGGGGTGAATTGCCAAAAGGGGAAAAGTGATTATATTATCTTTTGCTGAGCTCATATCAAGTTTATTTCTGTACTGCCTTTTATTCATCTTTGCATTTCCTTGAAACCATAAAGCATTCCCAGCTACCTTCTTCTTTCCGTACCAACTCCTAAGTAATTAAATCAGTGTGCTAGTGTAACATCACCCAGTGTTGATCACTGTCATATTCTTAAGTGTGATATCAAATATTAATTTATTATAAAAGTGTAATATATATATATTGTTTAATGTTTCCAATAAATCTTTTAAATTTCAAAACAAACCTACTTCTTGGCTCAGTGAGGTCAGGGGGATTCAAAGAGAAGGGCGTTATATAAGGGTTTATCATCCAGAGTATAACTTGTCATAAAAATATATAAATAAGGGCTTCCCTTGGGCGTCCCAGACGAGGCACTGACTTAGTGGGATTGCTGACTTGAAGTCACTTAACAGGGGTATGTCTACTGTGATGTCACTTTTGGAACACTGTCCAATCATATCCATTGACCAATTAGATTGGGGAAAGTTTACACACCTCAAAAGGTGGAGCTACTGTTCTATTTATGATTCAACCCACACTCACTCAGGGAAACAGACAGAAACTGACAGATTCACTCGCTCACTCACTGATGGAGGGGTAGAAGAATTGATAGCAACAGGAAGGCAAAGGAACAGAGTGATCTCCTTTTGGACTGATTGATGAATTATCAGCAGAGATTTTAAGTGAGGCCTACCAGGAGTTAAAGCCCCAAGCCTTCAGTGGATGAAATAGCAGATAGGTTGTAGAGGAAAGGCGATCCCATCCCATCTTGCTGACTGATGCCCACTTGTTCCTAAATGGGGAGAATTTAACACGTCCTTACTAAGCTGCCCACCTGTCTGTAATAAAGCCAAAAGAAATTCATATGTGAGTATAATCAAAAGGGGAAATAATCCTGAGGGGAATGATACTATAAAGAGAATTAGATTAAATCCTGGCCCCTGTGATTCATCAGCACTGAGATATGGGAATATATTGTTATTGATAGTGTATTGCCGAGAAATTAGGAAACATTTCAGCAGTGTATATGCTTCTAGAAAAGTATATATTTGCTAGATTAGGTCTCATGGTGTGTCTACAGTGAGATCCCCTCACTCTTTCTCTGTGTAATGACGTCTAGTACAGAAGAATTCCCATGGAGTTAAAGGGACATTTCACTGTGCATTCCTAGAAAAAGTATATAAATGAAGTAATTCCTGGGTATACCATCAAGCAAACTAATGTTGTTAAAGCTACGTTTTTCCAGACAAAAGGGACAGCATGATTATTTACTACCTATTCTCTTGCTGTTTTTGGTGCCCATTGAATGTGAGAGAGGTACGCATTTAACCAGGTAATTAAAAAGAAAGATCACTGAAGTGGATCTAGACTACATACATGCTGAACATACATTGTCTTTGCCACAAGCCATTTACATACATGAAGGTCTAGCAGTCTGTTACAATTTGATTTCTAAAATGCTGCTAAAATTCTGACATGTCTTTTGAGTAAGGGGAGTGGTATTTTGAATAAAGGGGAAGTAGAGAGAATTGGATAGGCAGGGATACTTTAAAGTAATTTGTTGTTTTTCACAAATGAAAGATTCCTCCTTGGCTCTCAAGAATTCAATCCATGGTGCAGGTGTGCTCTGGGTGAATTAAATGCATAGATACCTATGGTGATGGGTGTGTTACAAAAGACTCTATCTCTATAACTGTAGCATGGGAAACTGAAATGACTAGAGTTTTGATTATTTTTCATAATTTCAATTGGATTTATTGGAAGTGTGTTGTATTTTTCTTGAAATTCAGTCAATTATTTCTACTGGGCAATCCAGTGTGTTTCTTGTCCTGAAAGTGGAGGGAAGCTGTAAAGGATCGATGTTATTAAATTGAAGGTCTCAGATTCCTGATAAGAACTTGATTCAATAAAGGAAAATTGTGGGTGCCTGGTTTGGGGTGGATGGAAAGTTCCCCTGAATTAGATGTTACCCGATTAAAACATCCTACATGTGTGGGTATGTACCATTAGTGTATACACACGATTGCAACAAAACTGGGATGTGCCATGCCTACCTGGTTTTAAACCTTGGAGATGGTTGGAGGCACTGATCTATATGGGTAATATTATTCTTAAATGTTCATGTAGTGGGGAAATTGTGACAAATTTACTTCTGCCCTGCAGGAGTACAAGGATGAGTAGAGGTGAAAATGCCCACTCAGCTCTCACACTTCTAAAAGTCAAGAGCCAACACATTCTTAAAGGTAAAAAAGGTACAGCCTAGAAATATACCTCCTTTGCCTTTTGTGGTCAGGCGGGCCAAGGGAAGGCTATACTCTTAAGAGGGGAGTGAATTTGATTCAGTAGCAACCCAAACAATGAAGTATAACAGTCCAAAATAAAGGAATGCCCAATCAAGGTTCTATTAAAAAATAAATGCTTTAATTAGACACATCAAGTAAAATACGAACTAATTAGAAAACACTGTTAAAACTCACTCCTGTAGAAGCAACACAGAATATGCACAAATAGAATAGATCCAGCACTCTGGGCAATGAGACGGTGTGAGAAAGACGTTCAAAAGACCACATTGTTCAAAAAGATATTTCTTTAAGTTGCAAGAAATGATACAAATGACCTATCTAGTCTCTAGGGCCCAAAGATGGACCAGGGTGCAGATATCTGTCACATGTGTTATGCAAATGTCTTGAGGGTTCAACAGTGTCAAACCAGGTTTGTCAGCGTCAGCCTCAGTGTTGGCTCAGGTTGCATATGCGGCAGTCGCAGAGGTCCAGCGGTAGGTGGGTGTCGAGGCGGGGTCGAATGGATGGGGGTTGCAGTCTCAAAGCGTCAACTTGAGCTGAGCGGATTGAGTGGTTACCAGGTCTGGTTCAGCAGTGCAGGATCAACAGTGGTCGAGTGGGTATCAAGAGGCATAGGCAAGTCAGTTCGATGCGAGACCTCAGAGCTTGTGGTTCGGGGAACACCAGGGACGGTCAGTCGACTCGCAGGAGGGGTGGTGAAGATGCCAGTGTTTTGGATCGACACCTGATCAAGGCAGGGCAGAGGGTCTTCATATTTCTAGCCGGGGCAACAACATGCTTTTGCTGGTGCGGTGAGGTGCCGAATGAGGTCGAGCAGCGGACAGCATTTCAAAGAACAATGGATACCAAAGGCAGCATCAATGGGTCCTACTGGATCGCTCGGCAGAAAGGTGCACTTGAATCACGGTTCGACAATAGGGATCTCAGCTGTTCTGGCTTCTAGGTGCTGTGAGACCCACTGCAGCGTCTCGAGGGCCACTGTCAGTCTACTTCTTGGGCTCCCCACACACACCTTCAGAGGACCTGCAGCAGCATGGGGAGGTCTTGGGCACAGGGTGGCTGGCAGAGAGGCCTGACTTGTGGTCCAGCAGCAGTGTTCACCCCCAATGGTCCCTGGGGATGGTTAGAGAGCAGATCTTGCTTCTGACTTTGGAACCTCTGCCTTCACCCAACAATTGGAGGACTTTAGAAAGGACTGCTCTCTCATCAGAATCCAACAAAATCTTCAGGCAGTTCAAGCTGAGCCCAGATGATTCTAAGAATTGGTGGGAGAACCATTCTTTCATAGGCAACAGTCCCCAGGTAATTGCACTAAAGCTAGCATGATTTAGGGCCCAATCCCTGCTCTTGAAATGAGTGGAAATTGCACTTTTGATGTCATACCCAAAGTGCTTTGCTCCAGAGAAAGTTGAGGGGACAGGAAAGAGAAAGAGCGAGAGAGAGAATTATGATGGTAGAACCCTATGAAACACTGTACAGACACCTCTCTGGCTATCCTAGCTTAACCTCCTTTCTCAATACGATCAAAGGGCCTTCAGACATGCAGCACCCTGGTGTGAGGCCTGGCTCTCTGTGAATGAATGTGCCTATTGGTTTTGGCTCGAAGGCCAGCGTCCTGTGGAGTGGCTGTCATGAGACAAAGGGTGTTACCTACACTTACAAAGGAACAAAGAGAAGCAATCCCCAAAGGCTAGTCTTGTCAGTGGACCGGGTAGGCCATGTTTGGAAGGAATACACATAATCCTCCCACAGCTGAACTAGACCCACAACGCTGACAAATGTGCAACATCAATTTAATGTGCTTACAACAATCATTATTTATGGCCATGCACTATGTCTTAACCCAGGCATAGCTTTATTCTTACATGTTATTCTGCCACCATTATGGCTACTTATGGTTGCTATAGTGTTGGTACAAAGGGGAATATTTTAAAGTCCACCCCTTTGTTGCAAAGACCTGGCTGTCACTGCAGCCCACAAATGGCCAGCTGTGATCACTGAACCTGCTTTGTGCCCCTGTTAGAGCAAGCACTGTTAATCATGATGCATTAGGTCACAGATAACACTAAGATTTTGACATGGGGCCTATGAAAGGGGGATCTGAACAGCTGATTACCCTTTCAGAGATGGAATTACCTGCATCATTGTATTATTTAATACAAATGTAAAAAGCCAGGGCTTTCATACCCTTGCCAGATGGCTATTCATCACAGAAATATGATGTGTTCTCAATGGTAGGCAATTCAAGGATTGAGGGCTGAGCATGCAGATGCCCCAGCCTCCGGTTGTGTGCTGAAGGTACCTGAACACCACTTAGCACCTTAAAGGCACTATGCCCCTTTATCTCTGCTATATAACCACTGCACATAGCAAAAGATGCGGTCTCATTTTTTCATAATAACAAAACAGAATCATTCAACGACAGACTTAATATGATAAGAGTTATGGAGGACCTCACTCTGAAATGTAACTTCCTAACCTCTAATTGAAAATGGTTCCATCAGACACAAGGCGTGGCTGTGGCTGAGATATTTATGGGGCGCATTGAGCAAACAGTGCCCTTGAGCCAAAACCACTACACATCAAGGACAACATAATCAAGCAGTTATATCATATAGATCACATTTTAATGATTTGGCAGGGATCTGAGCTGGATTTGTGCATGTAAGTGGAGGAACATAATTGAAATAATTTGAATATTAAATTGACTTCAACCTTCAAATAAATCAAACATTGTTTTTATAGATCTACAACTACTCATTCAAAACAATAAGATAGAAACTAAAACAGAAGTCACTCGGGTGTTCTTTGCTACCAGCTATCATTCAACAAGGTCATGAATATCCCCAAAGGAGAGGTCATACAGGCTAAACTCAGCTGTAGCCAAAAGAGACTACGAAAAAGAAACCGTACCCTTTGGCCTTGTCACAGCCATTTCACAGCATTTGGGGGAAATGACCATTTTGCCACGTTATTGGCCTAATTTGTAGGGGGGGGGCAGGTTGGGGTATGCATACATTTGATTTTAAGGGTTTTGGGGAGAGAGGAGGAGTGGGGTGTGTGGGTGGTACATGGCTAACACCCCATATAAAAAATGCCACAAAAAAAGCCAAGACGATTTAGCAGCAGGTTACACGCCTGCTGCTATAGGCACAACGGTCCTTGTGTTGATTTATTTACACCTAAAGCTTAATAGCATTTTTGTCAGCAGTAAACAAGTGAAGTTTACTTTGGAATGTCCAGAATAAAGTTCTATGCTGTACTAACTGCTTAATAGTCATTGGGACGTTTTACGTTTAAATAACTTGCTACAGCACTACTTTCCTAGTAAATCTCAAATAGTTCCTAAAAGGTCGCAGACATTGGGTAACAGGTTATCACCCTAAACCCCAGTCATCTTACCATATGGAAAATTGGAACACCACATGGTTAAGATCCATGACACCTAGAATGTATAAACGCAGGATATGCATCATGTGCCCTTGTGCACTGAATACGACATTTGAATTGACATACTCTCATTTTTCTCGCAAAATTTTACAATATATCAGTTGTAAGAGTATATTTGTGTTGTACCTGATCATTTGTATTTGCAATAAAGTGTTCCTTGGAAGTACAAAATGACAGTTCAGGACAAGGATTGCAGAATATCTCAGAACCATCAGTAATCAAGAGGACAAATATCTGTTAGCCTTTCATTTGAATCAATAACAGCAAAGTGAAACATTCGACAATTTGAAATGTATTTGTCTGGGGACAATTGAGATGAAGAAAGGGATATAAAGAGTTAACAATTCTTCAACGTGAAGCCAAATTCATTTTTACCATGCAAATAATCAAACAAAGACTCACACTCATTGAAGCACCTAATCTAATATGAACATCAGGCAGAAGGACAAGGATTGAAATGATAATTGCCATAATCTGTTTTATACCATAACTTCCCAGACAACACTTTTATTTACCCATCTATTTAACCACATAGCTCGTGTACTATGTTACATTAGATCAATCAGTCTAGTTCTAAATACGTGAGTATCCTTTATTCCTACTGCAGAATATAATTATTGGAAAGATTTTCTGGGAACCATAAACTTATGGAATCAGCCAAAAAGACTGAGATTAAAAGATCGTTTGGGAGATTCGGCCGAATTTTGGCCGTTCAAAAATACTGAGCGGTCGTAAGGTTCGATCAAATCCCACATTCAGTGGCAGGAGCTGCGGGTATGTCCCCCGCACCCTTGCTCACTATATTGTAGGACCCTGTGGTGCCGGTTTCCAGTCATGGAAGTGAAAGGGAACAGGTGTCGCAGGGACACAGCGAGTCGGCAGCATGGTAAGTAGGGTGGTGATGGGGTGTGTGGGGGTGTTGGTGGCCGTTTTAGGGGGTGTGGGTGGGGGCGGAGGCCAAGTTGGAAACGTTCAGCGGATAAAAGACTGAAGGTTATTTTGGAAAAAAAATCTTCTGTCTTCTCCATCGAACATTTCCATCTCAGGCTTTCAACTCCGGTCCTAAGCTTATTACATATTTATGCCATAGAATTGCTTCCCACCAAAGAGACATGGTTAATCATATTTATCAAGATGATGTTTTATGTGCTCAAATATTTTAAATTAATATTCTTGTACTATCATTGATTCCATTATAAAATGACACCACTGCTAGCATCTTGATAGTTCTTTTACTCTTTCTTTTACCTGCTACAGCCCTTCTAGACCTTTTACGAGTGGCTAAAAATGAATAACTTTTTCTGTGTGTAATACATCCATGTATTTGTTCAAGCACCCCTTTGGTGGCTATTAGCCGATGCACCAACTCTTCCTGCATTGTTGTACCCTTCATTCTACTAGCTGAGTTCAAAGACAACGTTTTGCCTAATGCAATTGCTGTACACAATTTCCCTTGAGAGGAGGATACATTATTGAAGCAATTAACCCTGGCAGGAAGGGGCTTTACCGGACGAGGTAATGCCCAGGCAGGTAAGAAGCCCAAGTGAAGTGATGACTTTAACTTTGGCACCCGGGCATTTCCTACCCCGGCAAAGCCCCCACCCAGAGGCGTTTATTGCTATTAGTGTCCTGGCACGTTGTACTAGGATGCTAACAGTATTTTTTTCAAGTTGAGAAACTGTTTATTTGCCATTTCTTAACTTGAAAAAATCTACAATGCAAGATGGCCACCAAGGATCAGTTCAAAGGGAACTACACATAGTCCCTTCTCTCTTTCCATGGCGGCATTACCGCGATGGACCTCCGGCGGAAACACTGAGTGCTCCTGGCACCGACAAGGGACAAAGGAATGCATGGTAAGTGGAGAGGTGGTGGGGTTGGGGGTGGGGCAAAAGAGGGGAAAGAGGGTGTAGGGGCACACTTACCTGATTCCCAGCGGGGAAGATGGCAGCCTACCGCTTCAGAGGCCTACCGCTTCAGAGGAGGCTCAGAGTGGGGGTTTTTACTATGTGATAAAGCCCCTGTCCGATCCTCCTGAATGGCTGTGAGGGTGCGACCCCCACTCTGCTGCCGTGTACAAAAACAAATTGAGGGTATATGCCTTTTGGATTTTTTTTGCATTTGAAGATCATCTGATGCTTTCACTACAGCATAGCGTAGACAATCAACACTAGACAAGACCACCAACCACATTTATGACATCTTATTGCGTCCTCTGGTAAATCCACCAACATATGACATTAATTATTCAACAGTTTTGTTTTTCATTCACTTAGTTAAGGATATTGGCAAAATCTTGCCTGGTTTCCTTTTTCAGTTTGGACCTCATGTGACCATCACTGGTTCTAAGAATCGGTTAATGATGAGAATTACTAAGGAAATACCAATGGTCACATGAGACAATGATTGCTCTGCTGCTATTCAAGTTAGTTGTTTCCCCATTTTCTCTCTCTTTTACAGTTTGGTCTTATGGTTGAGGATGCAAAAGGTGTAAGTCTTTGTTCAACTAATCATTATATGTCTTGTTTCTTCATTTTCCTTGTGTCTTGCCTGCTGCATTATGCGCTGTGCACGTGACTCCTTTTGTGCCTTCTACTAATATTTATGTTCAAAACACAGACCTTGAAAAATCATGTTTAAAGGCATTACACAAGGCCTCGGCATGAAGCATGTGTCAGTCATAGTGTGCACAATTAGTTATCTTCGCCGGATGACCTGTGTTTAAGAGTTTACAAGGAGTTCCAATAGGTCACATGTATATATTTACCTTTGGCTTCTATACACAGGGGTGGACTGGCCTATACAGAACTCTGGACATTTCCCGGTAGGCCTCTGCAACCTGGGCCTCTTTTGTGTGATATTTCCACATTTTTCCATAGGAAAAGGGTTGAACTTGGTTTATAATATGTAATATGGGGCCACTTTGAAAATTATTTCTAGGGCCTCTTTTGGTTCCCAGTCCACCCCTGTCTATACACCTATCACTCTGATTGTAAAACAAGAGGTTACACATCAAGTTGAATTGTGTATTTCATATATACACACTTGTATCATAAACATACAGGCAATTCTCACTGTATCATACTAATAAAAGCACCATTTATAGTTTGGGCTGTCAGGTGGCAGAGCCACCTATAAGCCGAACTTATTGCATTAGAGTACAGATAGGGAGAAAAGGCAGATGAGGAGGGACATAAAGCTTGAAGGTGTTGTTTTGTCATTTGCCCTTCCCCCATTGACTGCCCATGGCCATGCTAATCCTTATGGCTTCTCCCACCCAGTTCCTGCCTCTCCCTGCCCTAAACGTCTCTTTATGGGAACACTTTGAGCTCACTTTAATGAAGCCTTACCATCAAACGTTGCACTCGAAGTGCCTGCCAGTGTTTTAGCAGAGCAGTCTTCTGAAGAGTTGGTGACTTAATGAGTGCTGTAAATGCGTTACTGGTGTAATGAAAATGTCTTAACCAAGTCTGCCTTACCCACACGATTTATAAGCACTATGCGTATCCTTCACTAAAGTCCTGTTAAAACAAGCATTGGCAAAGCAAACAGTTTTAGCTTCTGCATAAGTATTAGTCATTTGCCAGGCACTGCTATTGGATGTCCAGGTACTCGTACCATTTTGCACCTGCTACCATCAATAGCCAGTAAATATCTCTACGGCAGTGCCTGGCAAGTGCCTTTCCCATGCCTATACAAAAGCCAAAACTGTTGGCATTGCCAATGCTTTTAAATTTCCATTTCAGCGAAGTACAACAGGAACAACTGCAAATCCTCTTTGTTCGTGTACTTTCGCTGACTTGCCAACAATACTGAGATCTTGTAGTCCTTCTTGTAGTCCCGTTTCTGCATGTGTCTCCCTTTCTAGAATTGATGCTTCATCATCAGTCACCCTACAATTGGATCTTCTTGATATTTCTTGTGAGTCTTCCTCAAAGGCACGCATCAACACAGGTCCCTTGGGTTCCTCCTGCTGACTTTGAGGGCATTGATAGGCAATGTGGCTAAGTATAGCATTGAGGTGTGTTATCTGTAGCTAGGGGGCTTTTCAGTGAGATAGGAGGGGATCTATTGGTTCATAAGCATCTACCTACTCCCAATATCTTCACATCACCAGCAATTTTGCTCCTTTGCAGTTTGGGGAAAGACGTCTCATCCCTCTTTTTACCTGAACTGGGCCTCTAGAGACTGGAAAATGTAAACTCCAACCTAGAGACTGGATGGACCAGTGCCTGCTGTTGACTTCTAGGGATCTGAATTGTCTCCTCCAGATTTGAACAATATAATTCTCTTCCACTATTCTCTGGTAGCTTGTGATAAATGACTCTGTAAACTGTTCTAAATTAATGGGTTCTTAACTTTCTTTAAAGATCAGATTGGCCAGTCAGTTGTGCAAAAGGGCATTTACAAAATAATCCATCTGACAGGGTGCTTCCTCAGTGTGTAATTGTATGTTTCGTAACCTTTGTTGGTGGTATTCAGAATCATGGACCATTGGCTTCAATATCCTGTCCTTGTTGTCCACATAAGGGGATGTACCATGGGGGTAGAGTGTTTGGTATGCCTGTTGAAACTTTCCTCCTTTCCCCTGCTCTGTATCACACTCTTACTTGTCACTTCTTTTTGGCAGGTATGCTCTTTGGTATGGTGTACGGAAGAATGGGTCTGTGAGGCACCCCTCCCCTGCATTGCCTACCTACGTGAGGCTCATGACTCGTCGGCAGCCCCCCATGCACCTGGGCCCAGGAGGGAGGGCGGCTGCGGATCGACACGTGAGGCTGCACGGCCGGTAGCCTGGCATAACCTAGACACCATTTTGTAATAGACGGGACTCCATTTTAAGCATGCTGAACCCAGGCCCATACAGAATAGATGGTGTACAGAGCTGCAGCTCGGCCCCCACTTGACCGCACACGGAGAGGCCGGCGCTTCCCCCCAACCTCCACCCCAATGCAGATCCGCAGAAAGCCTGTTCTCACGAGCAACTAGACACGAACAAGAAACAAAACAAACACTGTATCTTTTACCTTCCGCAGTACATCATTGCCCTAGAAGTGAAGTTGGAGTCTGGAAAAGAACAAATTCCATCTCTCCCAAATGCACCCCAACCCAGAGCCTAACCCCTGTACAACTATTATATGGTGTACCTGACCCCCCTGTCCAGTTCCCCAGGTGAAGCGTTGACCATACATACCAAGCCCTCGAGTTTCTCAGCCTAATCCTCGTTACTAAAGAATGTGCAGTAATGTATGGTAAATATGCAGTGAAGACTACTTATAGTAAAGCAAAGTGACCTTGTATACCTTCAAGATGCCCCCCCTATGTTCTAAGGCCCAGTGTACAACTACTCGATATATTCAATCTGTGCCAACCAGTGTTTTGCTGCTATTGTTAAAAGGTTAATTGAAAAAGCAATATATAAAATGCTTGTGTATGATGTAACGAAAGATGGCTTATTGTATGTAAGCCACGTAGGGTATCGAAGCAGATTGTAGTATAAGTGAAACGCCACATTATTATGCTGCTCTTATGCTCTTGAAGGCATGACTCAACCTGATACTACCTCATGTTTTATTCGTCCACCTCTCCTATGAATAACATGTATTAAGATCGACCAATGTTAGGAATTGTATGTGATATTGTTATTGTTATGAACTTAGTAATATAGACCATGTAAACAAGCAAAATGTATGTACTTTCCCTAACACTCCTGGCTTTAGCATTCGTCCCCTCCCAAATGGTATAGTGTGCAGCCCCGTGAATAGAGATTTGCTTAGAACTACAAGGCCATCTGCACCTCCTCCCGCCAAGGCCCACAGGGGCTCGCTGGTGAGCGAGCAGCGCAGCCTCATCTCCCCACATTCCTGCTGGACCCGCTTCAAGTATTTACTTCCCCCATGGCAGAGACCGCCAAGGCCAGGCCAAATGAATTATGAGCTACCTGGTCCTAAATCCCACCACCTTTGAGGTGCCAGCTTGGTGCCCCCAATGACCCAATGGTATCCCAGTTCACCCCAAATCCAACAGACCACAAAGGCAGTTATCCATCCTTATGCAAACATCCCTTGGAGTCATCCTTTACTGCATCAAACAGAGTAAAATGATGAAGACAGCCTGACCCATTGTGATGCTGGAAATGCATCCGAGGGACAGGGCCTCTGAATCCTTGTCCTTTACTGCTTTTTATCGTGTGTTCTGTCGTGTTTTCTGCCCAGGAGTCCATGTGGGACTCCTGGCAGTGCAGCTCTCTCTTTTGGTTTGGTGAACAGACCCATGGGATACCCTTATGGCACCCCTGGGTAGGGGTACAACCCTGTGCCCCTAGTGTATGTTTTTGGGCACCTGTGGGTGGCCCACAGAGCAGGGTATGGGCTGGTGGCAGCTCCATGCTGAATTTGACAGGTGCTCTGGGTGTCCTCCATTTTGGGATACCCAGGCCCTGCCATTGGGATCAGTTGATTCCTGATAGGAAACAAGATGGCCCCTGTGGCCTCTTGCTTTCTATTGCCTGTTACCTTGTTTCCCAAAGTCCTGGGAAGCCCTGACTCTGTCCCTTCCCCCTGACTGGCTGTTGGGTGGAAGTTCCATATATGGTGTTGTTGTGAAGGCCCAGCTAGACTGACTGGAGCCTTCCCAGTGACTGTATGTTGTGGGTACCTCCTGTGGGTGGGACCTGGGTGAATGGAGTGTGTGACCAATATACACTCCTTGTTGTGGTTGTCTGGTTTCTGGCATGAGAGACAAAGACTGAGACGCCCTGCCCGAAACTGGCCTGAATGCAGTGTGTAGTGTTGAATGGCTGGGTACTTGTCCCAATCCACATTCCTTGTTGTGAGTGTCTGAAAGGGAGGAGTGTGGCCTGAATGCACTGTGTGCCTGATTGGCTGACTGACTGCATGAATGCCCTTCTGTATGATTGGCTGCTGAGTGTGTGCCAGCAGTGTGGATGAGAGACAGAATAGTATATCTGGGGACCTCTCACCACTGGTAATTGCTCAGAAGCGTTCTGGAGCTGAGTCTCCACTCTAAGAGTAACTGGAACTGCTGATCCTCGACGTCCAGCTGGAAGAAGAAGACTTGCTGTTGCACTTGCTTCGTCCCATCCGAAGGCTGCCGAAATCGTCGAAGACTGACCCGAGAGAGGACCTGGTAAGGCGCCCTCTTCCCGTGCTCCGAGGGACCATTGAGCACCGCTCCATCTTCGCCGAAGCGCCCTGGAAGTCAGACCCTCGAAAGGCTGCCGACCCGAGACGGGACCGCCGAGGAGATCGAAGTGAAGCACCCGGACATCGCCGCCGTCGAAGTCCATTGCCATCGACCAGGGTTCGCAGGTTTGTGTAACCGCTGGAGGCCCGTCGAAGTTGTGTTGCCCAGCCATGGGAACCACTTGACGCCGTGCCGCCGACGACCGGAGCCGCCCGCTCCTTTGCCTAAGAACATTCAAATCGAAGGACTCCCTCGTCCGCATCGTCGACCACTTTATCCTGCCGGAGAAAGTCGAGGACGACCAACGCGCTGAGGAGAAACCTGCTGGTGGGTTTCCCGCCACCCGAAGATTACAAAGACTCGAACGACTCGACGCCCTTGCTGGGCCCCGTCTTCACGAATCTTTGCGGTCCAGAACAATTGTCATCGAGGTGCCCCGCACGCCTCTTCCTTGCAAGACGCCGACGGTCCGACGCCGACGAGCACCGCTCGGACGAAGCTGCCACCTCATCAACGCCGTTCTACCCTGTTTGTTGTCGGACGTTCGACGCCCCGTGTCTCCCGCTTGAAAGGGAAGGCATTCAAGAAGGGCCGTCGATTCCCCGACGCCGAACGCCGAGTTCCTCGACGGACGTTCGACGCCCCGTGTCTCCCGCTTGAAAGGGAAGGTATTCAAGAAGGGCCGTCGATTCCCCGCCGCCGAACGCTGAGTTCCTCAACGCTTCTCGACACCTCTCGACAATCCGTGACTCCCGCTTGAAAGGGGGTCGCTCAAGAAGGATCTGTCGACGCCTCTTCGAAGAACTCGACTCCACCAGGTACATTGGGGGGGTAAAAACATTATCGGAGGGAATAAGACTTGCAGAACAATATATGGACTGGGCTTGTGCTATATCTTTATTTTACAGGTTGCCCAGGTGGGGGGATCTCCACACAGGACTGTGTCTAGTGGTAGGGGCCAGTATTCTGCCTATTGCTCAACCATCTTATTTTCTCTCCTCTCTCTATTGCTGGTTTCACTCTATTGATCTGTGTGACATTGTTACAGTATTGTTGATGCACTTTAATAAGATCTAATACAAAGGGTGGTACCACTTTAGAATTGTATATATTTGCCATTGTTGATTTTCCTAAGTACAAAGTGAGTTATTATGATAAGTGTACATAACCTTGAATATTGATTATATAAAGACTGTGTTCTAACCAATACAGTGTGTGGACATTCCTTTGTGGGGGCTTGGGGACTACACTGTAATTAAGAACCAGCCTGCATCACCTCCTGAGAAGCTAGGCCTTGATTGCTCGACCATAGCTACCGAATAGAGAATCTAGGCTGGGGTCCTCTGTGCCTCCCCTCTACCATATAGAGAGCAAAAGTACAGACCACCCCCTACCGGTCCTTTACACCCATGCCCCCTGATAAGACACCTGGTCCCACGAAACTAGACCCCCTGCTACTGACAATTTTATGATGATGTATAGAAACAGCCTCGTATTGCATATTGTTTTCCTGTGTCCCCACATAGGTATTAGGTTAATGCGTTAGAAGTTTTAAATAACAAGTGAATGTGATGAACGGGTAGGAATGGCCACAAGGGCAAGTTTCTAGAACTATTGTGGTAAATCTTCACTGACCGCCAGCGCTTACAAGCTCCACCCCGATGAGCCCAGCTGACCCAAGCACGTCACGATGCCACCACGTGGACCTCCGCCAATCATGGAGCCCCGAACCTATAGCTAGACATCGCCATCCAATCCGCAAGACTCTGTGGCCCCTATAGCTTACCTCATGCATGATGTGTATTTGTAATATAACTGACTCTCTTTGCTATTGTCAGACAGAGCGCTCTCGGAGTTTGCAGAGTCCTTTGCATGCCCTATTTGATTTAGATAAAAAACCTTTTAACTTCACCCGCACTTGGTCCTGGTCTCATTCCCTCCTGGGGTGTGTCCTTTATTGCCTCTCATCAAGGGGCATTTTCTACCCATTGGGGGACGCTTACTTTCAATGGCTTGTAGGCATACTTATTCCCCAGCGCAGACCCAAGACCTTCAGCAGTCAAATTGTCTTCTCTCCTTTCTATGTATTCAGATTTAGCTGTATTGACTGTCAATGGGACCCTTCCAGCCATACAGTGTCCTACGGAATGCATTTTCCATTAGAATCCTGAAAGCTTGGTCAGTGAGCAAAGTCACCACAGCAATCTCATATCCTATAAAGTGTCTGCCTGTGAGAAAGACAGGTAGGCCACTGGCACGCACCCCATCCCCACCAGTTAAGCATCCTTAGTGTTATCCAGTGCAAGCATAAGAATTAATGTACAAGAGTGGGCGGCCCTTACAGGCTCAGACTTACCCAATAGGATTCTCCAAATGATCCTACCAGAGACTCTCTCAAAATCAGACCCAGGATGTTAGATGGACAATCCCTGATCTATTTCTGAGACCCAAGATAGAAGAACTAGGTAGGAGCAGTGCTTGAAAAGGAGAACAATTTTTCCTCTCGCCTGCATCTGCAGCATTTAAGTGGAGAAAGTGCTGAGGATAGGAGTTTGTTGAAGGGAAAGCACCATTGAAGGAGATCTCAGTGAGTCCATCAGAGTGGTGTTCTCCAGTGAGCCAGAGGTGAGCCGCAGGAAACCAGAAGAGGGGTGTGCTCCAGTGAGGACGAGTTGACCGCTGGAATCCGAGAAGAGGGTGTGTGGTCCAGTGGAAGGAGATCCCCATGATCCCAGAAATGGGGTTTGAGGGGGAGAAGGGGCCCTGAAGACCAGAAGAAAGAGGTCCCCCAGAGGCACTCGATTCAAGCTGGGGGGTGGATGGGGTGAAAGCTAGCAAAATAGAGAGTGATGTTGATCCCCAGAAGAGGGGAAATTAAACAGACACCAGATCCCCTTTGAACCTAAGAAGAGGAACGTTCTCAAGTGAGGGACTGCAGACATTTTTTCTGGGGTGCAATGGCCTTTGAGGCTATTCTCAACGCCTTGATTTCCATTTTATTTTTGAGTTCATGGTGACTGGTCTTTGCCAAGCAGTTTGTCCTAACACTTCATATTTTTAATTCCTATTGGGTGAATAATTATATAATTTTTCTGCTTTCACCAGTTAGGTTTTTTCTGGTTGACTATTTTGACCGTTGGTTATGGGAGAGTATTAAGCTATTAGCAGCAATAATCTGTGGCAACTGAACCCCGATGATTGCAGGGCCCAGTATGAGCTGTGAAATGTGCTGTGGATACCAGTTCATTAGAGCGTGCAATGCTTTATTGCACCATGATGGACTGCAGGCGCTATGCTGCTGTGTCCATGATGGCAACTAAGGATAAGCCTTACTTTGTGTTTCTAAATTTAACAATCATAAAGAGCCCTTCCGCTGAATCACTGCTGTGTGTTTGCGTCAATGGAACCCTGAAGACTGTCTGGGGTTATTTGTGGTCCCGTGCTGAGGGAATGTGGCGTAGCAGTTCGGTTTTGAATGTTCCCAACAGGGCAAGACCAAGATAAATTGAATACGGCTGATCCCCTTCTGTAATGGGTGAGATGGGAGAAAAAACAATGGAATGGAATGATCCTCAGAACAATGGCAATGAATATGATTGACTCAAAACCTTCCAATCATCGCATTTTGGTTTGTGTTTGAGTGTCCTTCAGGTATTGAGAAATACAGCACACACACTACCCTGAACCCCCGAGAGCACCCCTGGAGGTTATGTGCCGCAAACGCCAAGGTGCAACAGCCCAGAAGGGAAGCACAGGATGGGCAATGGGAAACAACATCTTGTAGGTGGAGGACATTTTTTCAAACTTGTTTTATTAAGCTTTTTGTAGAAAAACAAAAAATAAAAAGATAACAACCATAAACCGGCTGAGTTGATTACCAAAGCCTTGCAATGAAAACATGCATACATCAGAGACAAATGCAAGAGCAAAATTAGTGCAACATCACATGAACATCGGGGCAGGCAAAGGGCAAGCGGCCAAAATGGCGTATTTCTTTCATATATAGCGATAAAATGTCTGAGGTCATTTGCTCAAGACAAAAGGGTCATTATATCAGAAGAAGTAAAGAGCACCGCTGAGAACATAAGCACCCAGCATAGAGTCCACAGTTCCTGCAACACAAAGGCCATGCGGGTCATTGAGCAGCTAACGCCTCTAATGTAACTACTAAATACATGTGAGCCTTTATAAGGGTACAGTAAGTTAACAATGAAGTATCTTCAGCATCACAAATGAAATCAATCCATGCTGCAGCATGCCTGAGCATTCCAGGGCTTGCCTTCAGACCCAGCAATCGGACTGCAACAGTCTCGAGCTAGAAGTAACAGTAAACCCGCCATCCTTCTGTAGTTCATATGCACTTCCCTGGTTTACTATAACAGTCCCAACAAAGAGGATACTGGTATTTCTAGTCAGTTTGTTAAATAGTTCAACCTAAAGGTCACAGAACGGGGACATACCCAAAACAAGTGACGTAAATTAAGGCCTGGGAGCCCACAGTGACTTGGGAGGTTGGGCACCTGTGGATACAGTATTCACTAGCAGTGGTGTGGTAGAGCTTGTGAAGACAACCTAGAATGCAACCGTTTAAATATATCATTTAAAGAGACCTCCTCATTTGCTTGCAGACATATAGCCATTGTTCCTCCTCAGGAGAGCTGCCGCGCGTCTCCCAATGTCCCTTGGAGACCTTGCAACACAGCTTACCATTTGCTGATGGTCCTGAATACAGCAGCAATGTCGGCCAGCCCTCCCCGTGTGTACATATCATTAGGTCAATAGGCGGGAAAGATTTTGGTTGTTTTGGTGAAATCAGGGCAGTAGGAACACTAAGCAACGATACGCCAGACATTTTTAAAAAAAGCTCATTGTTTTATGTTTTTTTTTTTTACCGAACTGTATTTTTTACAGGCAGTGTCCAGTGTGGTCCTGTGTCCACTTGGTCCATGGGTCCAGAAAGTGCTCATGGAGGGAATAGCCATTAGCGAGACTTCAGGGCAACAAACACTTCTTTGATGTCCCCTACATTTGGCATCTGTTGGACAACACACATTCCCTTCTTGGCAGACCTGGGACTGAGGGAGGGGGTCCATTTACTTCCTAATACTACCTTCAAATAACAGTTGTGTTTGATTTCTCGCAGACCTTTCCATTGAAGCACACTGTGGCTGCAAGTATTACCGCCCAGGAAAAACCAGAGAGTGATGGAAACACAGCAAGAGACCCTAAACAGTGTCTAAACTTTTAGAAGGTAAACAGCCGACTATATCTTTTGTGTTTTTTCTTGTTGAATCACTTTAGAAGACCAAACTCCTGTGGGTCCTGAAGCTCACCCACTTGTTATGTACCTCCTGGATCCCTATAGATGGATAGCCTCTTGCAGTCAAAGGTCATCCTAGGTTCTGCCCTTCGAAAAGACCCGGGTCCAAAAGGACAAATGGCCTCCACTAGCCACTTGAACAGATCAGATGAGGCCACCCACCGTGCAATAGAGCACCCCTGGAGCCTCCCGCCAGCAGGATACGCCGGCTGCACACAGAAGTCCAGTGTCTCACTCCATCTAACGTTGCATGTCCAATCAGAGGCTGTTTTTTACAGCTGCCTGGGTGGAGATGAAAGGAAGGCACCGGAGCATGGATGGGAGAATGAGAGGAGCAGGAAGGCTACCACAACAGCAGAGTCGGGGATCACAGTTGGAGAGCCCACAGACCAACACTGGGGCAAATGTTGCAGAAGCCTCGCCGCACGGTTGCACCATGTGGGCTGCCACAGCATTAACACCAGACCATGCCTCTGATAACCCTCTCCTGAGCTCACCGCACTCTTTCAAGAGTGTAGGCCAGATCTCCACCGATCCCAGCAACTCCAAGCGCCCACACAGAACTTCGAAGCCCGGTTGGAAGGAGGCAGAAGCTCTATAAGAACTGGCAAGCAGAGGTTTTAGGCAGAGAAGGGTGCAGGAGTACGTTGGATTAAAGCAGCAGTCTGAGGCGCTAAGAGCACACGGTTCTGGTGAAGAAATGTTCCACAAACTGTACTTCTCCAGTGAATATGTGACAGGGAGTTATACATGTACCGCAGCCAGACATCTGCGCTTACGTAACCTTTCATGGAACGACAGCAACGATTGTAACAATGTTTGCATATTCACTTGCAAGGCAGTAGAATTCAGAAATACAACCCCTTGAAATACAATTTTCAGACACTTGGCATTTGCTTTTCAGAGGATGCACAGTAACTCCCCCCTTCTGGCAGTCAGCCCTGGACCCCCCATGCATCCGACGGATCAGAGTCTGGGGTCTGTGTTCCCAGTTCACCCATACATGCTATGTTTATCATTAAATCCAATTTTAATTACCCAGCACACTAATGTTTCAGGTTGGTTGATTCTAGGATCCATGTGTTTACTTTTCCCCTTTATCTCCAAGTATTTGCTGTATCTTGGACTCACTTTGAGGCCGGGTTTATAGGCCCTGTAGCCAGACAGAAAGATCATTTCAGGCGTAGTAGTCAGGCAGCAGAAATCCTTCAGTTGGGTCTTATCATTTGGTGCCATGAAATATTGTTTCATAAAGGTCTTTCCAAGGAAAGCTAAGCAGCGCAGGGCATCAATCTTTCCAAAGAGACGGTGCTCAAAGACACACGCCCGGGCCTTAACTTTGTGCACATATTAGGCCCAAAAAAAGGTTGGATATTTTTATCATATCTCTGTGTCACTCTGGTGATTTAGAAAGTCACGCCAAAGCAACAATAAATATTGGAGACAAGCCTGTATTTGCAAGTTGTGATTCCTAGATGCATGGCAGCAGTTTTATGAGTCAGGATAAAGGCTGCTGGACGGTGGCCGGCTGGTTCCAATCGGGAGCTTTGAAACTCTGAGGGTATCACTCACTCTCTTGAAGCTGAGTTTAGAAACCCTGGATCATATAGAGATCTCAAAATCCGGTACTAAGGTTCAACTCGGACCATAGACTTTGTGACCATTTGGGAATCTCACCCCGCAATGACCTGAAATTGTTTTGAGGTACTGAAAAGGAGTGGACAGAATAACCGCTGGCAAGCTGAACATTGCATCTTTCCCCTAATGTACTTGCTTCTGCTTTATTGGCAAACATATCTACATTTCACAACTGGTGAGTTGAAGAAAGGCTCCTATTTTTAGTTTGGGCTATTAGGTGGCGAGTGCCAACTATAAGCCGAAATTATTGCATTAGAGTACAGATAGTGAGCCATGGCATATAAAGAGGGACATGAAGTTTGTAAGTGTTGTTGTTTATTAACCCACCCATTGACTGTCCATGGCCATGCTAATCCCTATGGTCATTCTCACCCAGTTGCTGCCCCTCCCCGCCCAAATCTCCTCTGCATGGGAACTCTTTGAGCTTGCTCTAATCAAGCCTGACCATCAAACTTTGCACTCAGAGTGCCTGCCAATGTTCTTTCAAAGCAGTCTTCTAAGAGTTAATGACTTAATTGTAAACCCACTAATGGTGTATTAAACATGCCTGTAACCAGGTTTGCCTTCAGCCACTACATTTATAAGCACTATGTGTATCCTTCACTGAGGGCCTGATAAAAGCATTCATTGGCAAAGCCAGCAGTTTTGGCTTGTGTATAAGTATTAGGAATTTGCAAGATACTGCTTTTAGATGCCCAGGTACTTGCACCATTTTGCAGCTTGAACCGGGACAGCCGACCTGGCCCTTTAAGACGAGGTAGTAATACCTTGAGATGAATGGGGATGCAGAAGATACTCAAACATCAATAATAAAAACGACTCAGGAAGTTGGCAAAGTTGACTGTTTTAATATCAATTATCTAAAACAGGGAGTACAACGTACATGAACTGACGTTTTATAGCATGGTCTCTCAAAGCATTTCATAAAAAACATTCTTTTTATAACAAAAACTCATCATTGATGACGTTAACCTACGTATTTGCTAACGTCATCCTATGTGGCAAACTACAAAAACCTAGTGGCAAATGTGATAGGCTTAATGGGAACATTTAAGTATATGTTCCATACTAGTCTAAGAAAGTGATAGGCTCCTTAACGTCAGGTGGGACTACTAAGCCCACCCCTCAAACAGGTCACTATGAACATCACTTAATACACTACATCCCATTGGCTACACAAACTATAGGGTCCTTAATGATGCGGCCCCCTAAAATTGGTTGGCACTCTTACATCCTTCAGTACTTTTCCACCCACGTTTGCAGCACGCAGCCTGAACTTCCAGGTGCTGGTTAGCTGGCCATAACCATAGCTTCCCACCAATTAGCATATCATCTATCATCACCTCAGTGGTCTGCTGTCAATTAAGGCTTTGAACTTGGCCTTGGAAATGTTCTTTGTTCTCGGGAATTCAGGGGAGTAGAGGCACGCTCTGCCTCACTGCGTAGGTGTGGTTCATCATGTTTTTCCAGTTTCATTCCTCCACGTGACTGAAGACCACACATGTGAGCTCAGGTGCATTTAAAATACTACTATTTGATGAACCTCTGGCATCTTCCTTGTTTTTGTCCATGTCTTCTGAACAGGAGTTTCATTCTTTCACACGATTGTAACTAATGTCTGCTCACCCCTGTCCGATAAGACCTTGGCTTCTTGGGGCTGATCCAGCCTCACCTTTCTGACATTCACTTCTGTAATTCAGTTGTTTTTCAACTGCGACACACTGGAAAAGGCCTTCCTTCTCTGGTCAAGCTCTGCTATAACACGCAGTGGTAACATCCATTCTTTACTTGCTCCTATATATGTATACGTTGGCGCTTGCCGCAATCTATTTACTACATAGCTAACCTCAAGAATACTTTGTCTGCTTGCGTTTCTTTGCATCTATAGACGTGTAAAATTACTTGAAATCTTCATCGTTTCTGAAGCATAAGCCTTTTCATCTTGAGCATGAGATGTCACTTATCTTTGATAGTTTCTTGATGCCTTATAGACTATCTTCACTTTCGTGTCTCTGCATCTCTTCTAGGTGCGTCGGTTTTACTTCGTGTGACGTCACCAATCTGCTCTCTTGCTCTTTTTTCATGCATCTTCTGGGATTCCATTCAAATGGCCATCATACTGTCTTGTATGCAGGTATGGCTTTCTTAATGGGAACCTTGCTTCCAGGATTCTCCTTGGTATCGGTATTTTCACTGGTACTGTACGTGTTTCATACTCTGGTTCCCAACATATAGGTAATATGGGCGATATGCTTGAGGTGGGGGTACTTGGCTCCTTCTCTACAAGCTTCTTCCATAAGTTGCCATTTTATGCATGCACACCAATGCCTGGCAAGTGCCATTCCCATGCCTACAAAAAAGCCCACACTGTTGGCATTTTCAATGCTTGTTTTGTATGGAGGGGCTGTGCCGCAGGGAATTGGGTTGATCCGGCTGCTACACAATACGCCTCTCATGGGGTGGATGAAGTGGCATTCCCTGGGATCCCCTTCCCTTCAGAGACGGGGGTATTTCTTTAAATGAGGAATACGTGGGAGGACACAATCCATTTGAAGAACAAGTTACTTACCTCTGGTAATGTTCTTTCGACTGGATGATCCTCCCACGAATTCCTCATCTTTGACACTTGTTGTGCAGCTTCAGCTGCTTCGGAAAAAAATGTCGGCAGATAGCAATGTGCATCGATGGCGTCGAGTCGATGTCCCTCGAAGGCCTCTGTTGAGAGTGATGTCATTGAAGGGCATTTATAACACGCAGTGCTGGTTGGCCTCAGTTCTGTTTTTCCCTCCACTTGCAGCAGGGATACTCGTAAAACACGGGTGTGACCGTACTCAGCCTTGATGGAACAGAAGCTTTAATAGCACAGGAAATTCTACTGGGGGTAGGATGGGGGGTGATGAGGAATATGTGGGAGAAACATCCAGTTGAAAGAACGTTACCAGGGGTAAGTAACTTGTTCTTCGAATGGACTGTGTCCTCCCACATATTCCTCATCTTTGACAGACTCCCAAAGCAGTATTAGCTTTGGGGGAGGGAGTAGATTTGGAATTTATACATTTTAATGGACAGAGTGAAGGACTGCCTTGCCTAAAGAACCATCCTGGCCAAGGGAAGAGTCCAGGAAATAATACTCAGTGAACGTATGTATGGAAGACCACGTTGCCGGTTCACAAATTGTTCTGATTGGTACGTCCCTTTGAAGGGCCGTAGATGTAGCCAGGCCCCTGGTGGAATTAGCTCTTAAACCTTCAGGAGGCTCTTTTCCTGAGAGCCTGTAACATTCTGATATTGTCAGAATTATCCATATAGACAAGATCTGTTTGGAAACAGCCTGACCTAGCTTGTGTCCTCGCGCTCTGAAACACTTGTGTACGAGCGCGATACAAATAAAATATATCATATCATATATCTGATCAAGAGTTGGTCACAAATCGCAATTTAGACATTCTGGAGATGTAAAAGCTTAACGCTCTCCGAGGGTCTAACCTATGAAGTCTTGCCACTTCCTTACCAGGATGAGGTGGAGGATTGAAGGAAGGTAGAGCAATTTTCTGACTCAAATGAAAGTCAGAAATTATTTTGGGCAAAAAGGAAGGTTTGACCCTTAAAAACAACCCTGTCCATGTGGGAGATGGTAAAGGGTGGCTTGGGTGAAAGCGCCTGCAACTCACTCACTCACTCTACGGGCTGATGTCAGAGCTATCAATGGGATGGTTTTAAAGGTTAACCACCTTAATGGACATGTGTGCAGAGGTTCATACGGAGCACACATCAGGAATTTTAAAACCAGATTAAGGCCCCAAACAGGAACCTGGAAAGGAGATGGAGGGAACACATTAGTGAGCCCCTTTAGGAATTGAGTCACCAGTGGAATTTTTAAATAGGAACATTCCTCTAAGTACTTAAATATGGACAGTGCAGCCAATTATCCTTTAATGGTACCAATCTGGAGGCCCAGATTAGCTAAAGATAGAAGAAAGGATAAAACATCCAGAGTTTTACATAGAAAAGGATCAGCATTAATTTCCTTGCACCAGTTGCACAACTTATTCCAACGGCAACGGTACAAAGACTTTGTTGCTGGCCTTCTGGCCCAAAGCAACACCTCCATTACATCATTTGGGAGGTCCCAATCCTTATATCTCAGCCTTTCCGATACCCAGCGTAAAGGTTGAGAGTCTTGACCTCTGGATGGAGAACCCAACCTCCCTCTTGCGAGAGAAGGTCCTTTCTTTGTGGAGGACGCATCGGAGGACAGATGGACAGTTAGGATCATGTGTTTCCCAAATCTTCTCAACTTCCTGATTACATGAGGAATACCGGGGACTGGAGGAAATGCGTACAGTAGTGGAAACTGCCAGTCCACCACAAACGTGTCTCCTAGAACTCCTCTTGAGGGGGAAATTCCCTTGAGCAATATCTTTCGTACTTCTGATTGGCCTGGGTCAAAATAGATCTACTTGAGGGGTTCCCCAAAGGGTGAGGATCTCTTGATGGACCTCCTGAGCTATTTCCCACTTGTGGGAGACTGTGCTCTGCCTGCTCAGATCGTCTGCCGCCGTGTTCTCCTCTAGGTGAACTGCCAACAGGGATATTCCTTCTTGAATTGCCCAGAAACAGAGCTGCATTGCCTCTTTGCACGGTGGCAGTGACCCTACACCTCCTCACTTGTTTTTGGTAGTACATGGCCACTGTATTTTACATCATTATCAGGGCATTCTTTCCTCAGACATAGGGCAGAAAGGCCTTCAGTGGTAGTCTGATTGCCCTCGGCTCCAAAAGACTGATGTGTAGTCTGGACTCCGATGGAGACCATCGACCGCTGACTGTCAGATCGTTGGCATGGCCTCCCCACCCCTTCAGTGAGGTGTCCATCAGTACTGTAATATCCAGCCATGGTTGCCAAAAGTTTTCTCCCTTCAGAATATTGTCCTCGCAGGCCCACCACAGAAGATCCTCTGAGACCCTGGTTGGAATCTGAAGTCAGACCAACATCTTTCCTGAGAACTGGCACCATTGTGATCTTAGAGCCCACTAAAGGAATCTCAGCCTCTGGCACCAGAAAAATGCAGGATTCCATGAGGCCGAGCAACCTCAGAAAATGAAGGGCAGTAGACTGTGGGCATTCTGAAATTTGGTCACCATCCGTAGAATGTCTTGAGCCTTCACCTCGGGTGGCAAGCTCTTTCCCAAGGATGTATCTAGCACTGCTCCAATGTATTGGAGGATTTGCGAAGGTGTCATATGGGACTTCTTGTAATTGAGGGAGAAGCCCAGTCTGTGAAGAGAGTGGCAGGTAATGTTGAGATGATCCCAGACTTGTTTGGGAAAATGTGCCCTGATCAGCCAATCGTCCAGGTAGGTGTAGATGTGAATCCCCCCTATCCTGAGACTCGCTGCCACCACCGCCATCAGTTTCGTGAAAACCCTTGTGCAGAGGCCAACCCGAATGGCAGAACTCAAAAATAATAGTGAGAACCGCCAACTGCGAACCTTGGGTATTTCCTGTGCTTGAGATGGATTGGCACATGCGAATAAGCATCCTGAAGTTCCAATGACACCAACCAATCCTGGAGTTGGTGGGCCTGAAGGATCTGAGAAAGTGTGAACATCTTGATCTTGTCCTTCCTGATGAACTTGTTCAAGTATCTCAAGTCCAAAATGGGTCTCAGTCCTGCATCCTTCTTGGGTATCAAAAAATATGGGGAGTACCAACCCCTCTTGCTCTTCGCTACAGGCACTGGTTCTATAGCACCTTTCTCTAGCAGGATTAAAATCTCCTGCACAAGGAGCGGATTGAGAATCCTCAAAGAGCGGTTCCCTGGTGGATTGTTCTGAGGTCTATTTATAAAAGGAAGGCAGTAACCATGGGCTACTGTTTCCAGAGCCCAAGCATCCAAAGTGATGTTTCGCCTTTCTTCTAGATGCTGAGACAGTTTGACCCTCACAGGTGAGCTCTGACTAAAGAAATCAGAGTGGTTTTGAGGCGGCTGATGTAGAAGCTGATGGTAAGGAGGCTGCTGCATGAGCTGGCTTGGCACCTCTACCTCATCCATCACAAGGAAATCTTCTCTGGCCTTTTTGACTGGTCTTTCTTCTTCCCCTCCGAAACTGAGGAGTAGTAGCAAAAAGATCTACACCTCCAAAGTTGCCCCATAGAACGAAAAGGCGGAGGTTGCCTAATAGCGGCGCCTAAAGATTTGGCTGCTGCCTTTGAGGTCTGCAACGTCTCAAGGCTCTCGTCAGCCTTGTTGCCAAAAAGATGAGACCCGTCAAAAGGCATGTTGAGAAGCCTAGATTGCACATCAGGTGCAAAACCTGACTTCCTCAACCACGCAAATCTGCGCATAACGGTGCTGGTAGCCATGGATCTGCTGATGCTATCCTCAGAATCCAATCCTGGGACTCACACATGGCCTCTTTGCCGTCCTTAACAATAGCTAAGAAGCTGTCCCTTTACTCCCCTTTGGGAATGTGCTCTGCCGCCATGGAGATACAGTCCCATCAAGTATATGAAAACTTTGCAAGGGCACAAGTGAATTTGGCAGATTTTGGTGCCATGCTCCCTGCAGAAAATGCCTTCCTCGCCCATCCATCTACGTGCTTGTCTCCCCTATGAAGAGGGATGGTAAGGTATGCTGCCTGTTTAGAAGTAGCAATAGCTGTCTGCACCACCAGACTTTCCGGAGTGGGGTGTTTTGACTGGTAGTTGGGGTCACTACTGGAGGTGTGGTATTTTTTTGTCAAGTTCTTGTCGACTGCTGGATTAGATTCCGGAGTCTCCAGTTCCTAGCCACCCTTTTTTGCAGTGCCACATGAAAAGGCAAAATAGGATTCGTTTGTGGACCCTTGTCCTGAATGCCTGTGAGGTCCCCCTGGTCATTGGGCAATGGGGGCCTACTCCAACCCATCTATTCGACCACTTTCAACATGACCTGTCCATAAAATGTATCTGCATGATCCCCAGCCTCTGGTTTTCCAAACTCAAGTTTGGGTGAGGTATCTACTCCACTTGCTGTTTCCAAATTGTCATAGAGGTCCTTCATTCTGGATTCCTCAGAGATAAAACTCTCTGGTACATTTGGTGCACCGTACTGCAAGCCAAATGGGGCTTCATCATCTGCAGAATGCTCTTCCTGTTCAAAAATGGAAGTAAGTGACTTAAAGAGCTCTTTCTTCGGGAGTGGAGCATCTATTTTATCAGGTTTTGTATTCAACGATTCAAAGTTGTCAATATTTTCTGTATCGGTGCCGATTTAGGATGGGTGCTTGGCACTGACGGCGTAGCCTGCAAGTGTGGCGCAGCTGGCGTTGAAGGCTTTGGCGTCGATGTTGACATTGGAGTTGAGGGCCTGGCGGGCGTCGAAGTCACTGTCGGCGTCAAAGGTGTAACTACGTCACCAGATGAGGTGGCCAGAATTTCGCTCAAAGCTATCGCAGAAAAACAGAACTGTCAAAGATGAGGAATACGTGGGAGCACACAATCCATTTGAAATACATGTTTTCCTCCGTAGGGTTTGGACTGCACATAGAGTGTTTGGCCTGGTGAAAGGGTACTGAAGGATGAGATGGCAGGACAGGTGACCTCAATAAGACAACATGGGTCTTGGCTTAATTCAAGGGACATTTTCTTTCTCTCATCCAAGCTTAAACATTCATAAAGCAGTCCTTTAACCTTGCCCTGTCCCTTTTCATCTCCACCGCCAGCTGTATATTATCCTCATACAGAAGTGGAACTCCAGGCGATGCCCTGCCCTGGTGCTAGAAGGTGACCTTGCCAACTCCTGGTGTATACCAAAAGTGAGAAAAATAAACCCCCATTGAAAAAGGATGGTTTACCTGCTTCATTAAGTCATTAAAGAAGCATTGTATCCTCCTGTTGCCTTCCCCACTAGCCACATTATACCTAGTCACTGCTTCATTAAATTCTGATGTCCGTTTCATCGAAGGCAGCCAGCAAGCCCAGGAGAAGAACTGTCTGCCCTGCTCTTAATCACTCAGACATCTTCTATTTCTGGGCAGAACCCAAATTGATGGATTGAAAGTACTTGGCTTTGTTCAAAGTAATCCTGAAGCAACCCAAAAGACACACTGTTCATACCCACAATAGGCAGATTACAAATTGCACAAACATTTGCCAGATCCAGCTCAGACCAGTTGACAATCCTGAATAGTGGGAGTTCTGCCTTCTACAAATGATCTACTGGTAGTGGCTATGGATGCTGGGCTCCTACAGCTGAATGTTTCTTCAAAATATCAGCGGTGTGAGATGAGGAGAGCAAGGAGACTCACATTTCTTTGCTTTGTGTGCCCTATTTGACTCCTAAACTTGGGGGAGGGGCTGGGAGTGCAGCGTTTCTTAACACCAGATCATGGTCTAATCATATTGCGGCTGGGTTAGAGTTTGTGGGCATGTAGGCTTAGTGATAATTTAAACAATTTTATGTATGGTAGAGGGGCTTCCACTAACTGATGCAAATTGTTGTGGATATTGTGCCCTTGTGCAAAATGCTTTGTTGGCTAACTTCCCTATCCTTTTCATTTTTGGTCTAGCCTTCTGTGCTTCTTTTTTCTCTCTCCCACCTTGAGTAAATGATTTGTTGTGTTTATAAGCTTATGATGTAGTCTGTTTACGGACTGAGAGAGCTGTTTTATCAAAGTTAGCCTTCGCTCTTGTAAAGGTGGATCTGCTCTCCTGTGGGCCCCCCTCTCTAATATGTGCGTCGCCAATAGTATCTACCTTAAAGGCCTCTTCTGCAGTAGAGTTCCTAAGTATTTCCTGAAGTTTGTGAGCCCCTTCTTGGGGAAAAGAGAGGTGAGATGTTGGTAGAGGAAAAGATAGATTAATCTTGCAAAGAGCTGGAAAGAAACTGGTAGGGTCCTTATCCCAAGTGTGCTCATGATTTATGCCCACACCGAGTTTAACACTCGGCCTTGTTTTTGGTGCCCGTCTGCATCTTTTGCATGATGTTAAGTTGCTTCAGCTACCCCTTTCCTCTTTTGGAAAAAGATGCCGCCCACTGCGCTCCCCAGATAGTTCAACTACTGAGCATAATTCATCTTTTGGTTTCTGATGCGACAGTACCTAGATGTTTATCTAGTCCAGGCGTTTGCCACATTACTAGATGCTTCAGCAGCATTAGCCAGCACAGTCATTCTGTGGGAGCATGGGAGTCGTAGTCCAAAACATATGAAGAGTTGCAGGTTGTAGACCCCTGATCTAGTCCTTTGTGAAATTGTTGACACTATTCTGTTGGTTTCTGCAAGCACCCCTCTCTCATAGAAAGATTGGGCCTATGGACTCTAGTAACCATAAAGCCTTCAATGGTTGTATGGTGCTTTATTTGCCCCATTGATAGGTTTGATTCAGGATACAGAGGTTTTCCTGAAACACTTTCATTTGACTGGTAAATGGGGTGACTCCATGCGTAACCTTATATGTTGTCCTCAGTGGCCGGTGACTCAATAAATGATTCCTTTTCTCATCTTGATCATCTTGTGGTCTTGTCTGGCATGCGCCCAATGGACTTTGCCCCAATTTATTCAATACAGTCAACCAGATTGCACATTAATACTGTTCTGACTCTTTGAATGAGCATATTAAAATTGTTTTTTAAGGCACTGCAGATAAGCAGAAATATTTGGCAGCTTTATGGGAATGGCGTGTTATATGAATGCAGCCTTCTAAGACCACTTTCTAACCCCAAGTCGGCTAACATGGTATGTCTAGTAAAGGAAGGAATATATTGTATTCGATCAGATGATTCAGTTATTTTACACACAATAATATTAAATATATGGTATGTCATTGAAGTCTTAGGGCAATGCTTTGTTTTTTTCTTCATACACTTTGAGTGTGGGATTGTTCAGGTGCAATCCCTATTGGGAGTCAATAGCACATAGCGCTTTAAGTACTCAATCTGACACACACACACGCACACAACACACACACACACACCTGCATGCTTGAGGGAAGGCATCAACCACGACCAGACAGTTCTAGCCCACTTCTCTTCTCTAGGCACTTTGTTATCTCCTGAAGGAGTCTTTGATAGGTAAAGGGGTTGATGCCAGCTAACATTAGTTAGTGTGTACTATCAGAGAGCTCAAGTCTGGCAATTTGCAAGGCCAACCTCATTCTGAACCAAAAATGATGGACCTTTCTGCTGCGCAACAATTTGATGTTTAAAAGATTAATGTGTCAGCTGTGCTGTGATTAATTTCCCCCAAAAGAGGTATTATTATTGTAGGTCTGCTGTAATTGCCCCTTGCCTTCTCTGCCCACCATCAGCAGACACTCTTCCTCATTGGCGCAGCGGGGGGGGCAATGTCTTTGCTATCTGCAGGCTTTCAGTCCTGTTATTATGATGTCTCTTGGAGCTGGTAGCCTCACAGGAACTTGCCTCTAACCCCCTCACCAACTGTTGATGTAGACGGGCAGTGCAGACTGCATGACCAGAGAGGGTGCCCAGCCCACACACCAGTCCAGCTTTCACATTTCACATTTAATACCTGTTGGCGAGAGGATTATATCATGAGGGGTTTCAAACTCGACATCTTTTTGTGGCAGCAACATCTGTTGGATGGACTGTGTCATCATCCCTCAACTTTCACCCGCAAGTGCATAGTTCTTTATAAATAATCATGCTGTATTATTATTATTGTATTATGCTATGTGCAGTGCCCATCACATAACCCCCACCAGCTCCACCCGGCTTCTGTGGTAAGTTGCTGCTCTGTTATCATTTTTAAAGCATCCCATGGTGGGAATGCTCTTTGCACTGTTGTTGACCTGATCTAAAGTGTTGTAAGAGTTCTCTTTATCCCTCAAATAAATAACAATACAAAATAGTATTCTTGGGAAGGGCCTTAGCGATTATTGTTCACACACACGCCGTTCTCCAAGAGCTCTCATGGGGAGGCACCCAGAGGCTGATGGAGAGCCTACTGCCGTCCGGACTTAGCTAGGACATCAACCATGAAAGAACGCGCCCAGGGCAAGCGGGGCTCTCCCAATGTCAAGTTACAGAGGCAGTGGTAGAAGGATACCGAGCAAAGTAGTGGAACTTTGGTCTCGGCAGGGGAGAGGGTAGGTGCAACATGTGACAAGGTGTTGCAGCCGGGGCATTGCAATAAGTGACTTGCAACTAAGGCTCCTATTACAACTTTACACTTGCAGAGGGACCTGAATGGACCCATCCTCTATATCAGGGGTGCACAACTGATTTTGACAGAGGGCCGAAAGTACCTTACATGAGGGCTATAGTGGGCCGAAAAGTAAATGTGGGCGGGGCGGTAGGCGGGGCGTGGCAGGAGGCTTTTTAAACCCCCAATTTGTACTAAACACATGGAAAAAGAATGTTTTTGAGGGGTAACAATTTTTATTTGCGTTTCAAACTTACATTTTGTACTACACATTTTCCATTGTTATAATTTATTTCTATTTAGTTATTGTATCTCGTCTGTTTAATTAACTTATATATATTTTATTGACCCTAGATACACTATGCCCCATGGCACCCTCACCCCCAACCAAACACTATGCCCCAGGGTCCCCTTACCCCCAACCAAACATTATGCCCCATGGCCCCCTCGCCCCCAACCAAACACCATGCCCCATGGCCCACTCACCCCCAACCAAACACTATGCCCCATATGTCCCTCACCCCAACCAAACACTATGCCCCATGGCCCTCACCCCCAACCAAACACTATGCCCCATGGCACCCTCACCCCCACCCAAACACTATGCCCCATGGCCCCCTCACCCCCAACCAAACAGTATGCCCCATATGTCCCTCACCCCCAACCAAACACTATGCCCCATGGCCCCCTCACCCCCAACCAAACACTATGCCCCATGGCCCCCTCACCCCCAACCAAACACTATGCCCCATGGCACCCTCACCCCCAACCAAACATTATGCCCCATGGCCCCCTCACCCCCAACCAAACACTATGCCCCATATGTCCCTCACCCCCAACCAAACACTATGCCCCATGGCCCCCTCACCCCCAACCAAACACTATGCCCCATGGCCCCCTCACCCCCAACCAAACACTATGCCCCATATGTCCCTCACCCCCAACCAAACACTATGCCCCATGGCCTCCTCACCCCCAACCAAACACTATGCCCCATGGCCCCCTCACCCCCAACCAAACACTATGCCCCATGGCCCCCTCACCCCCAACCAAACACTATGCCCCATGGCCCCCTCACACCCAACCAAACACTATGCCCCATATGTCCCTCACCCCAGCCAAACACTATGCCCCATGGCCTCCTTACCCCCAACCAAACACTATGCCCCATGGCCCCCTCACCCCCAACCAAACACTATGCCCCATGGCCCCCTCACCCCCAACCAAACACTATGCCCCATATGTCCCTCACCCCAACCAAACACTATGCCCCATGGCCTCCTCACCCCCAACCAAACCCCCCACCCCCTGCCCCCCTCACCCCCAACCAAACCCCCCAACTCAGCACACACACAAACATGCACCAATACAGACCTAAACCCCCACCCCACAACTCAGCACACACACAAACATGCACCAATACAGACCTGAACCCCCACCCCCCAACTCAGCACACACACAAACATGCACCCATAAAGACCCGAACCCCCGACCCCCCATCTCCAAACCCCCCACCCCCCAACTCAGCACACACACTCTCAAGCATGCACCCATACAGACCCGAACCCCCCAACTCAGCACACACTCAAACATGCACCCATACAGACCCGAACCCCCCACCCCACTACTCAGCACACACACAAACATGCACCCATACAGACCCGAACCCCCCACCCCCCAAATCAGCACACACACAAACATGCACCCATAAAGACCCGAACCCCCCGCGCCTCCCCTCCCCCAACTCCAAACCCCCCACCCCCAACTCAGCACACACACACTCAAGCATGCACCCATACAGACCCGAACCCCCATCCCCCAACTCTGCACACACACACAAACATGCACCCATACAGACCCGAACCCCCAACCCCGCAAATCAGCAAACTCTCAAACAAGCACCCATACAGACCCAAACCCCCACCCCCCAACTCAGCACACACACACAAACATACACCAATACAGACCCGAACCCCCACCCCCCAACTCAGCACACAAAAAACATTCAAATCAAAACATTCATACACATCCGACACACATCCGACACCCCCCCACCCCCGCATCTCAACATACACACAAAATACATTCAAATACAAACATTCACACACCCCCCCACATCTCAACATACACACAAAATACATTCAAATACAAACATTCATACACATCCGACACCCCCCCACCCCCGCTTCTCAACATACACACAAAATACATTCAAATACAAACATTCACACACCCCCCACATCTCAACATACACACAAAATACATTCAAATACAAACATTCATACACATCCGACACCCCCCCACCCCCGCTTCTCAACATACACACAAAATACATTCAAATACAAACATTCACACACCCCCCCACATCTCAACATACACACAAAATACATTCAAATACAAACATTCACACACCCCCCCACATCTCAACATACACACAAAATACATTCAAATACAAACATTCATACACATCCGACACAACCCCCCACCCCCGCATCTCAACATACACACAAAATACATTCAAATACAAACATTCATACACATCCGACACACCCCCGCATCTCACAAAATACATTCAAATACAAACATTCATACACATCCGACACACCCCCCACCCCCGCATCTCAACATACACACAAAACACATTCAAATACAAACATTCATACACATCCGCCACACCCCCCCACCCCCGCATCTCAATTTACACACAAAATACATTCAAATACAAACATTCATACACATCCGACACACCCCCGCATCTCACAAAATACATTCAAATACAAACATTCATACACATCCGACACCCCCCCTCCCCCGCATCTCAACATACACACAAAATACATTCAAATACAAACATTCATACACATCCGACACACCCCCCCACCCCTGCATCTCAACATACACACAAAATACATTCAAATACACACATTCATACACATCCGACACACCCCCCCACCCCCGCATCTCAACATACACACAAAATACAAACATTCATACACATCCGACACACTCCCCCCCATACACACACAAACATAAAGCAAAACAAACCCGACACACAAACATAAAGCAAAACAAACCCGACACACAAACACAAACAGACCACTTACCGGAGACGTGCTGGAAGGCAGGCAGGTAAGCGGCAGGTAAGCTGGAATCATACTACGGCTGGCGTGGTCCAAGGCTGAAATGCCTTCCGGCATCAAGGCTTACGGACCACACCAGCCGTAGTGCTGGCCCTCCATTGGTGCAGCACACACGCATTACGTGGCTCGTAGGAGCGACGTGATGCGTGTGTGTGCTGAGCCAATGAGGGCCAGTGTTTTCACCGGCCCGGAAGACAACAAAGACTTTCCTAATGGAGGGTGGCCGCGGGCCGCCCTCCATTAGGAAAGTCTTTGTGCCTCGCGGGCCGGTCAAAAGGGCATGGCGGGCCGCAACTGGCCCGCAGGCCGTATGTTGTGCACCCATGCTCTATATAGAATGGTGAATATGGTCGTAAAAAGTAGAGGAATGGTAAACAGCTCAAAATGAAAGTAGTGGAACACCGCTCCCGACCGTTCCTGCTCACGCCCATCACTGGACAGAGGGCCTCATTATAAGCGCTGAATACTGTTTCTTTTACCGCTGGGCATGATTATGGGTTTAGAAACCCATAAAACAAATAAAAAACTGCTTTGACATGGAGGTAATACCTCCATAAAAAGGCAGTGGAAATGGTTCAGCAGAAATTACCACAAGCGGTAAATCCACCTATCCCCAGCGGAGGCCCACGGGACTCCACATTTGGGAATGACAGGCACCTTAAATCAGGTGGCAAATTACTGTTACTGCTTCCTGTAACAGTAATTCAATCTGGCAGTATTAGCACAGCTCCTACCACTGAACTTGTAATGAAGCCCAAAGTCCTCAAAATGGGAAGGTTGAGTATTTTCAGTACCAACTTCGGGTTTGGATGACAAATGTGTGTAAATATGTTCAATTTTCAGCGCTAAGGCGTGAGCGCTATACTAACAACAAATCATTATCATTATTTTGCTCATTTTTCAGGGAGTCACAAAAAGGCCAATTCGCACAGCTGTCAAACATCTATTAATTCCAGAAAGTCATAAACAGCCCAAGCCTTCCTGACCTTGTGGGTAGGGTGTGCTTGACTTAGTCGAAACCTCCCTGGTGCCGATTATTGTAAACGAACTAAAAAAACACGAAGACATTGCTAGACTCCATACAAAACCGACATATGTATTAAAAACGGGAGTAGTGTTTTGAAATGGATGCCAGCAAACAATGATCTCCGGGTGGTTCCGATGAGGGGTTTCCATTTTAATGAGAAGTTAAGAGGGCTATCTGCTCTTCTCTGCCATGAAATACACCTTTCGATTGATACATCGTTTTTTCTAAAGCACTGCTATAAAGATAGGCAGAATTGCTGTAAGGCAAATTTGCTAATTCCCTATTCCTACACCACTGGTCTATCAGCGCGGGAGCAGAAGTCTGTTGTATGATGTCTTTTGTGGTAATCAATGGCTGCCAGGTATCTGCTTCCACCAATCAAAAGCTGATGCATTTTCAATTGAACCACTCTGGCTGCTTGCCAAAGAGTGCAGAGGGTGAGAAACAGGCATGACCTTTTGACCCCCTATGCTTTCTGGGATTCCATGCTGACCTGGAGACCTCTTTCCCTCTGATCCCCTTTCTCCTTCATAAACCTTCTTTTCTCCTCCTGCTTATTGTCCCCGTGACTTTTTCCTTCCCTATGTTAATTTAGGTTTTCATTTTTATGTATTTCTTTTCTTCTTCTAATCCCTGCATCCTCGGATCTGGACCCCTAATGCCATCACAGTGATGCTTTCTCCCTATTGATCCCCTCCCCAGCCCGTCCACCTCTTTCCTCTGTTCCATGAAGTGGCTGCTTTATTACGCCCATGGTAAGCCGAGCGACGGTGACCCAAGATGGACGCTGCAAGTGTGGCGGAGGGAGAGAAATGGCGGCCTTGAAGCTAGAGGAATCGCTTCATCTCCCTGAACACTTGTTCCCTAATCTGCACGGTAGAATTGCTTAAAAAGGGCATACTACAGTATTACGGTTATTACGGTATTAGGAAGCTGCAAGGCTGTTACAAAAAGAGTTATCGAGAATATTATTAACATTATTGCATATTTAATAAATGCTTAAAAAGGCCTAATATCGTTTCATGGTTATTACAGTGCTAAGAAGCTGCAAGACGGTTACAAAAAGAATAATTTAAAACATATTATTAACAGGATTGCATCTTTGAGTACTGGGCTGAATCCTGAAAAGCTGTCCAAATATTCAGCCGGCTTGGTTTTCATACCTCATGTTTCGAACGTGTTGAGGGTACTTAATGAAAGTAAATTGACAATGAAGATTGCGCTACCATATTTCTTTCCCCCATTTTATTTTTATTAGCGCAACATATGAAATGAATGTAATGTACCAGCAATTAACTTTTGGAGTATGATTTGGAAGATGCCAAATTCTGCTCGAGCGTGTTTATTTGGATTGTACTCCTTGGGTAGCTTTGCAGTTTCGGCTCACACTAGCTAGTCATAGACGTTTTCTCCTAATATCAGAATTTCACAACAACTGCGACCAAGCACTATGAGAAGCTCAAGTTCAGGCCGTTGCCTTGTTTATGGTCAATAGGGTATCTGGGGTGGTCTGGGAACCACAAGTGGCCCAGGAAACCTTCTGCAAAGTGGCCCCATATTACACCATGCGAGCAAGGCCAACCTCTCAAAGTAGTATTTGAAGGCAAAAGGGAGGGTAACATTGCAAGAAAATTCCACGGGGGAAAGGCATTGAAGTCGTGATTTTCTGGGCACCTTTGCCCCTATGTATGCATTAAAAGGTAGTGGCATAACAAAAGTGACATGACATTTATTAAGAGCAAGGCTTTAAAACATATTCTTTATTTGAAATGGGTGTGGGCATAAGGAGAGATGGAAACAAGGGTGAGGGAGGCATGGGAGAGAGGGTAAGGGGATAGAAAACTACAACACCCACACAGAAATGGTCTATGGTGCAGAGGCCCGACAGGAGACCTCCAGAATTCCCTATAGGCCAGTCCAGCCCTGTAGGTTGTCCATTGGGAGGGTGGATATTCTGTAAATGGTACACACACCGAGAGGATCAGACTCTCCAATCAGTACCTCTGCCTCGCTCTCGTGGTATCCCTCATTCATGATAGCGCACGGCTGCGCGGCCAGGAATACTCCGCATGTGTATCTATGTAATAGTGCATTGGCGGTGCTCCTTGCAACTGCATTGCAAGAGGTGGTGGGCATCCGCCTGGCAAACGATGACTAGTGCTTACCCCTCACACAAGCGAGAAGAGACCAGGAGCAAAACAGAATCACAAACGACCAATCACCTATCAAAGGGGCTCATAGCAAGTATGGTGTTGCGGTAAAAAAAAAAGTGGTGGTAACGGAATGACCACATATTGCCAATTTTACTGCACCACCGCACTACCAGTTTGCCGGAAAGCAGAAGGGCATATGCCTAGGACTTGGCTGGAGGTATTCCCTCCACATTTGCACCAAAAACTGGCAGAATTACTGTGACGGAATTGCCGCCCACGTTTATACCAGTAAAATCCCGGTATGGGGGGGATTACCACTGCCAACTATCACTTGGAATCACGTGTATTTTGCCTAATTCCAAGTGGCTGAAACAGTAATTGGATGTATTGGTAATTCATCCAGAAGTACTGCCAAAAACTCGTCATGAGCCTCAGGGATTTTTCTTTTAGATATTGGCCTATTGCGTCTAATTAAGCCGGTAAACTAGCTCAGCCGTCTGCTGCGATCTGAGCGATCTGCAGGTCGCAGGTTCGAATCCCGGCAAGGCCAACTCAGCCTTTCATCCTTCCGAGGTCGATAAATGAGTACCAATTTCGGTTGGGTGAAATTGTATGTAAATATGTGCTCTGTAAAGTGCTTTGGATTAAGGCGCTATATAAATAACACATCGTTATCATTAATAGAATCAGGAAATTACAAAATAAAACTGGCAAGCACGGTAAAAGTCAAGGATGGAGAGTTAGTTATCACAGGGGATGGGATGGAAGTTCATGAACACTTGGTCCTCGGATTGGGGGGAGGGGACTGCTAACTCGCAAAGAAGCAAGGAGCCCGTGTTATGTCTAGCGGCCTGGGTGTTTTGTGTTAAACTGACCCCGCCATTGTGTATCTCCAACGCAGGCTGGTGCGCAAACTTTCTGTTCTAATCTCTCCACAAGGGGTTTTGTAACCAGACCAAATCTACATTTCAGATTTGAAAGCTGGGGCAAAGGTCAGTGTTCGCAGGTTTGAGATCATGTTTAATATCAGATGACACCTTTGTCAAACAGTGCTGTGTGTACAAAAAAAAAAGTAAAGAAAATGGGACGTCTGGGTTTCAGTGGTGGAGGAATTTGATCCTCCAGAGAACAGCCCTGGCCTTGCCTGCTGTTTAATTCTTTGAAAGGTTCAGGCTGGCTTCTAAAGACCTTTTGAAACCCAGCGATGTGCTAGGTTAGAAAAAAGAGCACGTGAATATAAAATAAAATTACTAATTTTGCACTAGGAATATGTATTGCTGTACAAAATTATAATATCTTATCGAGTACACGACCAAATTAATGTTCTCTTGGGGTTGCGCGCTATAGGTTTTAGGTAGCTGAGCGGTCACAGCTAGCGAAGCAAAGGAGCGCGGACGTGTTTACTTTCGGCGTTGTCTGTAAAGGTCAGGGCAGAGGCCTGCGGCCTAGCCTGCACACGGCCCTTCAACGTGACCCACAGAGCGTCCTCTCCCCAAGCCACAATATTGTATTTCAGTCACTTGTCGCCCTCCGAGAAACAGCCTCCCCCCTCCCCCGTTCTATTTAATGCTCTTTTGTTTTTCAACAGCACCACAGCTGAGATCAATGAAATCTCACTTCTCCTGGGAGTTGCAGGCGTTGCCTCACAGTGGCTGAGGTGCCAGCCAACACGGAGCAGAGGGCGCCGGGGGAGCTGCTGCTTCACACGCAGTGTGGGTGACCTTTGGCTCCTCTCCTGCCAGCCTCTGAGGCATCCAAGGACACGGTGTGCCAATTATTTGTGAGAATTCTCACTCCAGCAGCTGCCCATTAACATTCAAGAGGCGGAGCCTTGCTAGTCTTACTCACATGGTGGTGGCGCAGCACAGAGCAGAAAGTTACTATGGTCACTAAATGTTTGTAGGTGCCACTAGAAAACTATTATTCTAATAATAGTACTTTTTTATATATAGCTTTTCCTACCGCATTTTTTTGGCATTTCAATTGCCCTCTGTAATAGTGGCTACTCTTTGCCCAGAGACAGCTGCCTGGACAAAATAATATTTGGTGCCACCACATCTGGCTGACGAAAATTCAAATTCTAGACACCCGTGCAGATCTAAGAGCAACACTTTATAACAACATAACACATTATTTATTTAATGTGTTATAGTTTAACATACACTTTACACATATGAAATCATGATTTGTCTGGTTTTGCCGTCCTGTGCTTCCTGTTTTACAAAAGAAGAGTTAACTTTCTACAGCATGATTCATGGAATTATTTGCGTGAAAAACGCAGATTTGCGAGTCTTTCTGCCCGAAAATCCCCACACTAATGCATGCAGCAACATATCATGAAACAGAAACAAAAACTGCGAAGATGTACATAACAGTGGGTTAACTTGTCACTTCAGCAGAATGACCCACATATTTAGGTTTTTTTGTCACACTACTTACTGTCGTCGCTGGTTTACTCACCCTCGATTCTGACACATCAATTGACTGAGGCACAGAGAGAGAAGATTATGTTAAATGTTAAATGTGGTATTTGTACCGTGCACCGTCACCAACGGAATTGGTCCCCAGGCGCTCTGGCGGATCTGTAAACGATAAGGTGGGATGGGTTAGTAAGGTGAAGAGGGAGTAGGATAGTGAGAGTAGTGGTGTTCTGTTGGCAGCTTCAACTCGGTGTACACCGGGTGCTGAGCTTAGGTGCGGGTATTGGATCGTTGTCAGTCCGTGTGTGCTGTTGCTCCGGCTTATGTGTTGTTGCAGTGTTGTGAAGTGCGTCCGGCTTGTTGTGCGAGAGATGGTTGTGTGAGTTTTTTGAGTGAGATAAGTATGCAGAGTTTGAGCTTATGTTGGTTAGTGGGTTACCTGACCTTTAGCATGCTAACATTCACAGTTTTGTCTAAGTGGGACCCTTGTTGGCCTTCGCAATCCATCTAGATGCGGCGCATGCCAACATTCACAGTATTATCCAGATGCGGCACAGGCTAGTGTTTAGAAATCTGTCTAGGTGTGGGCATGCCAACACTCACAACTCTATCCGGACGCCACGCAGGCCTGTGTTCCCAACTCCAAGTGTGGCACCTGCCAACATTCAGGTCTCATCCAGGCGCGGGCATGCCGTCCCTCAATCGATCCCATCTACATGCGACGAAGGCCAACATCCACAATTCTAAGTGTGGCCTATGCTAGTCTTCAGGTTTCGAATAGGTGCGGGCATGCTAACATTCACGATGCAACGCAGGCCAACATTCACAAATCTATCTAAGTGTGGGCACGTTGACATTCAGTTTTCACCTAGGTGTGGGCATGCTAACATTCAAGGTCCTATCCAGATGCGACGCAGGCCAGCATTCGCAATTCCATCTAAGTGTGGACATGCTAATATTCATAATTCTATCTAGATGCGTCTGCCGGTCTGGATATGGTCCGTCCGGTACATATGAGTGGGTGAGTCACTTGAGGGCTTTCGTCTGGGTCTAAGTATGTGATCAGTCTCTGGAGCCTTCCTTTCATGGCTGTTTTCCATGATATCTTATGCTCTGTCGAGTGGTTGGTTCTTTGGTTTGAGTGTTTGTCCAATTTGAGAGTGGCCGAAGTTGGAGTTATTTTCATCGTTGTTTTAATGTCTGGGCAATCTAGTGCGTCTCTGTTGTGGTTACGCTGTGAAGAGCCATGATTTGAGGAGTTTTCTGAATGCTAGGTGGTTTGTTGTGTTCCGTATATTCTTAGGTAGGTCATTCCAGGTTTTGGGCGCCTGGTGAGAGAAAGAGGATCCTCTGAGTTTTTTTCTGTTGTAGGGTTTTGGTTCCAGGCGTATGTCGGTGCTTGATGTTAGTGTTCTTGTCGGTTGATGTAGGCGTAGTTTGTCGCTTAGGAATTCCGCGCCTTGTTTGTGTATTGCTCTGTGTGTGATGCACATGGACTTGAATTTTATTTGCTGTTTTAGTGGTAGCCAGTGTAGTATTTTTAGCGCAGGTGTGATGTGTTCTCTTCTGGGTAGCTTGAGGAGGAGTCTGGCTGCTGCATTTTGTATGCGTTGCAGTTTTTTTAGAAGTCGTTCGGGCATTCCCAGGTATAGGCTATTGGCATAGTCTACTCTGGACATGATCAGAGCGATGATGGTAAGTGTTTTGTTGGCGAACGACAGGAATGGTAGGATCCTTTTTGCTGTTCGCAGGAGGAAGAAACATTTCTTGATTACTGAGTTTACTTGTGGCTCTAGAGTGCGGTTGTTATCCATCAGGACCCCTAGGTTTTTTACAGTTGAGGATGATTCTGGTGTGGTCCCGAGCTCTCTTGGCAAGGGGATGTAGTTGATGTCTCCTCCCTTTTTTGAAACAATCATTATATCTGTTTTGCCTGGGTTGATTTTGAGATGGTTAAGGTTCATCCAGTTGAATATGTCACGAAGGCAATTCCCTAGTGTGGTGTTTTCTTCTCGGGTGTCTTGTATGTTGAAGATTATTTGAGTATCGTTGGCGTAGTTGTAGCATGTGAGGCCGTGTTTTTTGATAAGTTTGATTAATAGGTACATGTAGATGTTGAATAGAAGCGGGGAGAAGGATGATCCTTGTGGTACTCCGCACGTGGAGTCTCTGGGTTTGGATTTGAAAGGTTTCATCCATACTGTTTCTGTTCTGTTTGTTAGGAAGGATTTGATCCAAAGTAGGGCAGTGTCTGTTATCCCTAGTCCTTCTAATCTCTATATGAGGATGGCGTGGTTGACAGTGTCGAAAGCTGCAGACAGGTCAAGGAGAATCAGGGCGGTACTGTTGTCCGAGTCTGCGTTTGTTTTTAGGTCGTCCCATATTGAGAGGAGAGCTGATTCTGTTCCTCTCATGGGTCTGAAACCAACTTGTGCCTGGTCTAGTAGGCAATGCTCTTCTATGAATTCTTGGGTTATTTGGTAGACATACGTTTCTAGCAGTTTGGCTATGTAGGGTATGTTGGAGATGGGTCTGTAGTTGGATAAGTCCTCTACGTTTCCTGTTGTGTCTTTGAGTAGCTGCTTGATGTAAGCTGATTTGAAGGCCTGTGGTACTTTACCCGTTGAGATTGAGAGGTTGAGGAGGTTCCTGTGGTATTCCATGGGGGTTCCTTGTTTGAGAATTGTTTTGTATATGTCCGGGGGCAGAGGTCTTCAGGGGAGCCTGATTTGTTGCTTTGGTTTACCAGTTTGACGAAAGCCTCAACTGATATTCCTGGGAAGTTTCGTAGCTTGTTTGCTTGTTCCTCGTCGTTGTCGGTGGGGTTTGAGCTGTGATCGCTTGGTCTGTTTTGTATGGTGTGTTGGATGGAGGTTATTTTGTTTTTGAAGTGGTCTCCGAGGTCCTCGCAAAGTTTCATCGATGGAATTGGCGTGTTGTTGCAGCCCGGTGTGTTTTTTATTTTGTTTATGATTTTGAATAGTTCTTTTTGAGCGTTTGGTGCTCTGAAGATTCAGTTGTAATGTTTCCTCTTTGCTTTTTGTATTTCCTTTTTATATGAGCGGATCTGTTGTAGGAATTTCAATTTGTTTGCAGTGGTGTTGTTGGTCCTCCATTCAGATTCTAGTTTTCATTTTTTTCTTGAGTAGTGGGGTGAACCATTTTGCTGTAGTTTTCTTACGTGATGGGGTGAAGGGCTTTTCTTTGGCGATGCCATCTAGGGTTGTTGCTATCCAGGTATGAAGTATGGCAACTTTTTTGTCTAGGTCTGCTTCTTCCATGGTTGATGCTTGTGGTTTGTTGAGTTCTAGGAGCTCGGTTAGGTTGTAGTTTTTTATGGTTCTCCAATTTCTTTTCATCATGATGGGTCGTTTTTCTTGTTGCTTTTTTGTTGGAGTGTCCGTTGTGATTATGAATGGAATGATGAGGTGGTCGTTCCAGAGTATTTGAATTGGGGGTGCCGTGGTGATGAGATCCCTGTTGGCAAAGATTGCATCAAGTGTGTGCCCTGCTGAGTGGGTTGCTCCTTTGACTAGTTGTTGTAGGTTCATGGCTGCTAGTTGGGCGGTTAAGGATTTTTGTGTGGTTGTGGTTTCTTCGTCGAACCAGATGTTGAAATCTCCGAGGATGATCAGATGATTGTACTTGATGGCTAGGATGGTGATTGCTTCCGTGAAAGTGTCTATGAAAGTCGCATCGTAGGTTGGTGGTCTGTATATCAGTGTGAATTTCAGGTTAGTTTTGGGGTTTACTGAAAGTCGTAGTATTAAGGATTCACATTTATCGATCTTTAATGGATCTTCCATTTTGATGGCCAGTTGTTCCTTGTGGATGATCGCTAGCCCCCCCCTCCCCCTCTTTTGGATTTTCTGTTTGTTTGGATGCATTTGAAGTCTTCAGGCAGGCAGTTGTTGAGGGTGATCTTGTAGTTGTCGTCTAGCCATGTTTCGGTTACAAATAGGATGTCTGTGCCTCCTTCTGACAGGAGGTCGTATATTTTAGTTGAGTGTTTGGACATTGACCTTGCGTTTATTAGATTGCAGTGGATTCTCTGGGTGCGATTTTGTTTTGAGGTTATTTGTTGTTCAAGTTTGTAATTGTCTGTTCGTGGTGTTTCCGCATTGATGTCAGTAGGATGAAGAACGGCGACGGCTGCTTCTTCATTGAAGCGGTCCAATAAGTTGATAACAGGGCTGATTGTCTTGGTGTTTCTGCTGTGATGCTGCTCGGATGAAGATCAGCGGTGGTTTCTTCATTGAGTCTGATTGTTGGGTGGGAGGTAGCATTGCTGGTTGTCGGTGCTTCAAAGTATTGTGCAGGTTGAAGTGGAAATCGATGTTGCCCCTCTGTTCTTGTGCTGCAAAGGGTAATGGGGTCCGAGCCCTCCCACTCCCTTGTTGAGTGCTCCCATCTTTTTTCCGCGTGTTTCAGGAAGTTCTTTGCATGTTTCGAGGTTTCTGTGTTGGGGTGTCGGTGTACCGTGGTTGTTGCAAGGTAAGGTGTGAGGTATTAGGATTTTTCTCTTGTAGATTTTGTTCCGGTTATGGCTGTGTTAGGCGTGTTTCCTTCCAATGGGGCTGCTTCTTGTGGGTTCTGTCGGTGTTGTGTGTTCGCGTCTCTTGCTGCACGATCTTGTTCTCTTTCTCGGCGTCCTTTTCTGGGTCTGGACATTTTCCAGTTTAAGTGCGGACGTAGTAAGGTAGTTGGTCCTCTATGCTGTGTTGTGCAGTCGCAGTGACCTCGGTTTTTCCTTCTCTGGATACGCTGGGGTGTTCTCTGGCTCAGTGTTGCTTTTCTGCCAGTGGGTAGTGTGTGTTTCCTAAGGGTGCACTGTCGTGGGGGTTAGGGTGTTAATGGTCTGCTGGAACGGGACTTAATTGAGTTAGGTAGTGGTGGGTTTCTGGGATTGATAGAGTACTGAACTAAGCACAGTTAGATTATTTGAGAGACCTGTATAGTGGGAGAGAGTCCTATCAGTGCAATCTAAACATCACACAATGCAGTTTGGAGACAGAACCCCTGCTAAATTTGAGAGGCATATGAGTGCGATCTAAACATCATACAGAGCAATTTGGAGACATGGCCCCTGCTAAATTTGAGAGATCTGTATAGTGGGAGAGAGGGCTATCAGTGCAATCTAAACATCATACAATGTAGTTTGGAGACAGAGTCCCTGATAAATTCGAGAGGCCTGTATAGTGGAGAGAGGCCTATCAGTGCAATCCAAACATCATACAATGCAATTTGGGGGCAGAACCCCAGTTAAAATTGAGAGGTCTAATCATGCAATCTAAACATCATGCCATGCAATTTGGAGACATTACCCCTGCTAAATTTGAGAGACCTGTATGGTGGGAGAGAGGCCTCTCAGTGCAATCTAAACATCACACAATGCAATTTGGAGACAGAACCCCAGCTAAATTTGAGAGACCTGTATGGTGGGAGAGAGGCCTCTCAGTGCAATCTAAACATCACACAATGCAATTTGGGGGCAGAACCCCAGCTAAATTTGAGAGGTCTAACCATGCAATCTAAACATCATGCCATGCAATTTGGAGACAGAACCCAAGCTAAATTTGAGAAGCCTTTCAGTGCAATCTAAACATCATAACATGCAATTTAGAGACAGAACCCCTGCTAAACTTGAGAGACCTGTATAGTGGGAGAGAGGCCTATCAGTGCAATCTAAACATCATACCATACAATTTGGAGACAGAACCCCTGCTGAAATTCAGTGCAATCTAAACATCATACTGTCAAACGGGAAATTATATTGTGCCTCCTATTGCAACGAATATATGTATATTGGCCTACGCCAAGCTGCTTATAAGCCACTTGCGAAGAAATCCGTGTTGCAAGGTCCTGACCTTAGAATCAATGTAAGCCGCCATTTTAGGTCAATCCGCCATTTTAGGTTCTCTCTGTAAAGTCACCCTGTGAGTTAAAATGGTGGACAATGTCATTCTGAAATACAACATGACCGTCTTGACCTCTGTGTGTAACTAATATGTAACTTGCCTGCAGGCCACTTGTTGGGGTCGTGAACTGAGACCTTGTCCTTCACTGACCTGTGTGTAAAGGATTACTTGCGCCAATGAAACTAAACCGCGAGCATATGTTAAGAACAATGTATCCAAATACTGAACTAAGAACACTTGTTTAACTACATTGTATTAATGTTTGAGAAGTCCTTTATGAGAAATCCTAAAATACACTGTTACCATGTAGGCTTGTTGGCGAATGTGTTAAAGTCAATCCCTATGCATATAGTGGTGCGAACTCGGCATGGACCCTAGACCAGTAATGTATTAGAGGAATATTAACCCGAAGTAGGGTTGGACATCATGTTCGCAAATGGTATAAAAGAGCAACAAATTCTAATGTAGAGGGTCTCTCACTGAACACACTGAACCACGCTGGAGTTCGTTGTGTTATACTGAGGGCCGATAGCTATCTGTTACTTTTCTTCGAAAACTGTTCAGTATAAAATAAAAGACCTTTGTATGTTCCTTTGTAACCTGTGTTCGGTGTATTTCCTTTTGGGGTACTCAGCCTCGATGTTTTGATTTTGTTTTCACAATACAATGCAATTTGGAGTCAGAACCCCAGCTAAATTTGAGAGACCTGTATGGTGGGAGAGAGGCCTATCAGTGCAACCTAAACATCATACCATGCAATCAACTTCTTTACGTTGGGTTTGGTAAGTGGCTCGAAATCTGGGGTAGAGTAGTTGCTCTACTCCTGACCCAGGCCACTCCTACCTTACTGGTCCTTGTAGATGATGGTTGACGGCTGGACACTGCTTCCCGTGCAGGGGGCAGGTGTGCGAGGGGCCTCGGGGCTTCTCAAATACACAAAAAAAGGCACCGGTAAACAGCAGCAGCAGACAGGGGCAGGACTCACCGCGCTCCGATGGAAATGGAGCTGGTGGGTCCCGCTCTGCCGCTACACCAACAGCAACAGGCCACTGGCAATGGGAGCAGGGGGAGCGGGACGGGAGGCGGGAGGGAAGGAGAGGCAGGAAGAGTGCGCGGGGTGGGAGCGGGTGTGCGAGGGGCCTCGGGGCTTCTCAAATACACAAAAAAGGCACTGGCAAACAGCAGCAGCAGACAGGGGCAGGACTCGCCGCACTCCCATGGAAATCCCAAGGAATCCCGCTCTCTTGGTTCCAAGTTCTATGCCTGCATCTAAATTGTCCAAATATATTCATGGAGAATTTGGTAGAAATGATTGCCATTACGTGTTTAATTTAGGACATGATGCAACATATTTTTCAGCTACCTTGTATCTTTCAGAGACATATCATCATTGATTTAAATGATCATTCAGACCACTAGGATCCTTGAAATGTAGGCACTGATAAAGAGCACCTAGGTTAGAATAGTGCAGGGACTCTTGATTCTATTGAAGACACAGAGACAAGCATTATGCTTTACTTTCTCTAATTATAACTCATCAGCTGGTCACCAAATTACAAACATCTTAACGAAAACAACTCTCAAAACTATTTTCCCCATGAATCCCATGTTTTTGAGTAGTCTGCATGTTTTTGAGTAGTCCGTGTGTTCATTGGTGGACTTGGTGTATGCCGCTTATCTATAGGCATTCACCGAAAGGACATGAGGCGGTGTTGATTCAGAGGAGGAGCTGTGTGGGCCAAAGCCGGCACGCCACGGAGGGAGGGACACTGGAAATCACCTCAAGTGAGGCGGCCACAGGGAGGAGCTGCAGGCATTCGGGTGGCGCATCTCCACATAGCGGGTTGGCGAAAGGATGAAAGAAGACGAAACCTGTGTCGAAGTCTGCTGGGCGTTGAGACAGAGTCCCAATGGAGAAAAGATTTTTTTTCTAGTAAGAAGACAATCACACTTGATCATTACAAGAACTAAGTGTTGAATAAAATACGATTTTGGACGCATGACATCATATGGGAGTTTCAGCTTCTGATGTCATTGTGTATTGTGTGCATAGAAACTTTTATCGGTTGGTCCCCTGAGGAAGTTCTCTGTGATTTATTTAGTGTTGTTGTAGAACGAAACATGTTGGGATTATCAACACTGGACTGAGGAGCAGTGATTTCAATCATACATTGAGTGGTTTGGAGAAACCTTCATGTTGAAAGGATTTACCAACTTGTGTCTATATTTTAGAATATTAGGTGACCAATACTAAGAGTGGCCCTTTTTACCATCAACCAACACTTTGTTGAGAATTATGCACTTTAAAATTGTATTGTGACTGTAATTTGTACTGTTGTTATGTTTGTGAATTGTATTATATGTTTTTCTATGTATGCAAATGTAATGAAATGTGATGATGATTTGTGGTTTTATTATGATGTATTTAACCATATATACTATTTGTATATAATAAAATCGAATGTATTTGTATTTGAGTAGGAAGATTCAGTTCTTGAACTGAAGTGGTGTAGTCCATAATTTAGAGGTAGGAAATTGAGAGACACAACGGTTTTGGGGTCCATGAGTGTCCTTTACTTGTTTTGGGGTTGGACCCATGTGTCAGTAAACTACCCCTAGTCTCTAATTTGGTTTTCTGGTTTTGAATAGTTCCAAAACTTTCCTTCAGCAAATCATGTCTATATCCTCCAGCCATTCCACATCCAGCATCCTCAACACCACAGTTCTGAAGAAATCTAGTCCTCTTTCCCTTTCTTCCTTCCAAAATCTTGTCATGAACTCTGTACTAACGACCAGGAAAAAACAACTCTTGCATCTCCAACTGGTTTAGTGCTTCTGCCACCTTGCGAACATCAAAGCGTACAACTTCTTCAACTGAACAGAGAACCTGAGCACATCTGGTGCGTATGGAACATAGCGTCATCTCTTCTCAAGATCCCTTCCGCTCTGTTCATGCAATCCAAAATGTCACATTAACTGGAGGGCATTACATTAACTGTAAACAAGAAATCACAATCAAAATCCAGCCTCTTCCTGACATCTATACTAGTAACTTCCGGGCGGGATAATGCTTGCTCTGTGTCTTTAATAGAATCACGACTCTCTCCACTATTCTAGTCTGAGTAATCTCTAATTTCTGTCAAGAATGAAAGAGGCAAGCATTTTGCTACTTCCAAGCTTACTCACAACCAAAGAAGATGCCTCAATAGTCTTAAAATCGAATATCTTATAAATAGAGTCATGTGTCCCGCATCAAGGAAGTCTTCCAAATGCCCACCAACTGAGAAAGCTTTAGAAGCTAACACTCCTCTAGCTGAATGCTCTCCAAATATATATACATATATACATACCGGCCCCATAATGCAACTGATCCACCTTACGAGAGTAGGTGCTGAGGCTGGCTTGTAAGGTTTCTTCATCACAATGACTGATGGTTTTACATCTATCAGTTTCCGATCTCTGTCATCTCGCTGATGTTCTTTCATACACCTGACCACATGCAAGTTAGGAATTCTGGAAAACAGGGATATGAAACACTCTTTGAATTACACTTCATCCGACCTGTAATTTTAAAGGTCACTCATTCGGGACCAAATCCTCTGATTCATCTCTAGAGCCCTGCTGGCAGACAGTCCTCTACATGAAAACAGATGAGATAACATTGCTTAATTACAAGATGGCGCTTTTAGGCTATGGTCGCAATTTTCGAACCATCCTTCAAGTATTCTAAGGACCATCTTAATGTCCCAAAGAGTCCTGCAATTAAGTGCTAGCGGCTTATGTGACTTGATACCTTTGAATAGCCTGCTGATGGCTGGATGCTGTCCCAAAGCTTTGCGTTTCGCCAGCTCATGCCTCGCCAAAAGAGCTAATCTGAAGACCCAATGGTCCTGAATTCTTTACCATCTTGCAAAAGCAGAGCAAAAAAATTAAGACTTGCATTGAAGGGGCTGAAACAAGACAAATCTCCCATTCCAAACACCACTCACTCCAGGCTACTCTATAACTTCTGGTTATTGCTGGGGCTTGATATGTTCCATTAGTGCTGCAGGCACAGACTCTAATGGTGAATTAAACCATGCATATGTGGAATTTTTTGTATAGTGTACACTCCTAGGCAGTTGCATCATCTAACGAAAATAAGGTAGAACGAAGAAAAGTGTATTGCCCAGGAACACAACTTTTGGTCTGTGAAAACAAGGAAATAATATGAGGCAGGGTAACCAAAAAGGAAACACACCAAACACAGGTTACAAAGGAACATACAAAGCACTTTATTTTATACTGAATCCAGTTACAAAAGAACAGAACAAAATTCAGATAGCTATCGACCCTCAGTACAACACAGCGAACTCCGGCGTGGTTCGGTGTGCTCAGTGAGTGCAAATATTCATTGAAACAGTCAGGCTTTTATACATTTCTCTAGCCTGTTGTCCAGCCTTTCTTCAGGTTAACCATTCCATAAATAAGTTAAGGCTCTAGGGTCCCTTGCCAGGTCAAATCTAGTTCATCTTAGGTTTATACATTAACAAGAAGAAATGGTAATAATGTATGCTCTAGGCCTAACCTTACAATGCGGGACTTAATTTATACAATATAGTTAAGCAGGTGTTCTCATTCAATTATAGATCAGTTTCGGTGATACAGGTAATCCATTGCACACAGGTCAGCAGAAGGACAAGGTCTCAGCTCATGACCCTAACAAGTGGCCTGCAGGCAAGTTATACATTAGCTGTACAGAGGTCATGACAATCGAGTTCTGTTCTGAATAACATAGGCTACCATTTTAGCTCACATGGTGACTTTATAGAGCAAGAAAACCTAAAATGGCGGCTTGACCCAAAATGACAGTTTACATGGTTTCTAAGGTCAGGACCTTGCAATGCGAATTTATTCACATGTAGTTTATAAGCAGCTTGTTAGCAGCTTGGCGTAGGCCAATATACATATATTCATAGCAATAGGAGGCACGATATAATTTCTAGTTTGACAGGTCAAGTGGAGAAGTTTTTCCATGTTCGCCGTTTGGCAGTAAACCACATCTTCTCCAATCCCGTGTTTAATTTTACATCGAAGTACAATGCTTTCTGTATGGCTCATTTTGAAAAAATAAACCAGCACTTTGTTCCATTGAGCTCGTTTACAATGCTTGAAATCACATGATAAATGAACCTGACAAAATCCCTGACAAAATCTTAAATTGTGTTAGAAACATATCAGACGAAAGAAACATGATTCACTGTGAAAGAAAAAATGAGCACAACAGATAATGCACATCTTCAAAGGGCAACACTGCACAGTTGTTGGAAGATCAACTATGCATCTGTCTTGTTCTCCATGGTACAATGGCATTCACAAGGAAGACATGTGATGTTAAAAAATATTTTAAATGTTGACCATTTTGATGAAATATGCTTCCAGATATAAACAGAGGTGGCGAAGTGCGTTTAAAATAAACAGCAAATCATTGAAAGAAGTTGGGAGACATTATGAGCGCCCAGCTGCCCCTAAGGATCTGGGCGTATGCCAAGATCGCCAATGCCCCTGGATGAAGCCAGCCCTCATTGTAATTGGACTCAATTTATTGACCTCAAACGGCTAGAGCATGACATCCTCCCTCTGGGATTCAAAAGGTTTAGGGTCAAGTTGAACAAAGATCACAGCCACAAGTGCCAAACCCACTAAGCTATGTAACTTCCACAAAGTAACAGTCGGTCTGGGTGCAGTGGGAGACTTTGGGAAGGCTTGGAATAGTCACCGAGCAGGTTTGCCCTTTTGTGACGTTACTTTGTGTGCATTGATTGTTTTGTTGCTATATCAAAGTTATTAACATCATGTTTTCTAATGCCAGGCTTCTGACTCATGTGCTAGTCAGAACAGGAGCACCGTTTGTGGCTGTGTAATGGTCACAGAAGCAGAAAAGTGATGATAAATACTTTTTAAAGTTGATTGCAAGTATCTGAAATGACAATTTGTGGAAATGAAGTATGTAAGTGACATATCACTTTGTCAAGTACAGGAAAGAGGGAAATGGGTTAAGCTCTAAGCGCGTCTGGGGACCGGCATGTATCACAGTTGCCTCCTGGTCAAAGTGAGAGGAGTCCATCTTGTCCTGTTTTGCACAGACTTGCATTTCCAATGGCACGCTGGTATTGTATTGTCTTTACCGGGAGGGGGTTCAACATGGAGCTGCACCACAGACGCTCGGCACTAGAACTGCTTGTGATCCTGTGCAGAACGGGCGTGACCTAGCAGTGCAGGCTGGACTGCCGCTTTTGGGGAGGGCCAAGATTGGTCTGCATATGATTTTATCTTTGTGAAATGGTACACACGATGGAATGGCGAGCTGGTCAGCGGGTTTCCCACTGTCTATAGTCGATTCCAAGCTTTATTCAAGCCATCACATTTTGATTGTTTAGCAGAAAAGGAGAAAATAAAATATGAACTCATGCTTTTACTATAAAGGGGCAATTGTATGCACCTGTCTGGAGAAGGTACTTAAGTTGCTGTGAAAGCTTACAAAAGAAAATATGCATGACGTTCATGGGTTTGCCCTCTGCAGCACCAGCTCACACCGCTTCACCAGTAGCAACATCAGGGCATGTGCCCAGCAGCATCAGCTCACAAGCCCACCCCAGAAAGAGTACAATTGTAAATCTCATCCATCACTTGCTGAGGAGCTTCAATAATGGACCACAGCATGCCCCCACCAGTGCCAGTCTGCCCCCCGCTCATCTTCATCATGATGTCCCAAAAAACACTATCACAATAGTAGCATAATGACATGTTCACATATGTACAACCTTGCATGCCCGCACCTGTACCTAGTCTAGAGCATGTCCAGCAAAAGCTGGATTGGCCCCCTCCCCCACCTCCCATATCAGTCTCAGGGTATGCTGAGCACCAGTAGACCTGGCCTGAGTACAATCACCTTTGTGGGTCCAGATCCATTTCACATGATGGTATTGACATTCTTACCAAGCGCACCCATCATACTATCATAACCAGCTCCCATGCCCCTCTGGGACTGGCATCATGTTACACCCAGCATCATTTCACATGAACAGCCTCTGCATCCCCGGAGCATGGCGTGACATTGCATCTTTGTATGATCCGGAGCAGATCACATGACCCTCTCCACTCCTTGTGAGCATCACGGTATGTCTGAAAATCCCTTGTCTTCACACCTGTGCCAGGGCCATGATTCCATTTAACAGGGACACCACTTTTCAATCCTGGCTTTTACATTTACAAACCATACGTGTGTATTTATACTTATTTACAAAGCAGGTGGTCGCCTCAATCAGAACCACTGTACATAAGGACAATAACAGTGAGTGGAGGAGACCCTTAGAAGGTTGCCTTACAATAGTCAATAGTGTTAAGTGCATGGGATGAGCCTGTTGGTAGAGGGACAACATATCAGCAGGAACATGAACTCGGGACATCACATACATACAGTACATGTATGCCTCAATTTCAATTGTATATGTTTATACAGTAAGCTTTATACATGTGTAGCAATCACAGGGGAGGGTTTGATACCACCAGACAGCTTCGATGTTCCTTCCAGTGAAAATAGATGACTTTTCATGGCATTATTGATGCCAGATCGACTGCACATTGTCTTAATGTGAAGGTGTAGGGCAGCAAACAAACAAGGGGGGGGGGTCCTGTGTGTCCATCTGCTGGACATTAGTCCCAGTTATGAGAGCCTTACTCAGAGTCTTCAGCTCACTATCTTTCACATAGGAGAAATATCCAAAACATATCAGTCTTTGCCCTGTCCGGTGGCAGTCCAGCACCGAAATGCTAGGCAATTCTCCTCTGAACAAGAGTACCAACAGCAACCCCAGACACGTGTTTCGGTCTGGTTGGACCTCATCAGTAGGGCAAAGCTGTGCCTCTCTAAGAATAGTGAGCAAGGGGTTCACATCTGGATTCCCCATGAAAATTATGGTGCGACCCAAAGTTACTTAAAATATCCAAACAAAACTAAATAATAATGAGGGCCTTGTGAGGCCCTCTGTCGGACATTAGTCCCAGTTACGAGAGCCTTACCCAGAGACTTTAGCTCACTATCTTTCACAGAGGAGAAATATACAAAACATATCAGTCTTTGACCTGCCCTGGGGCAGTCCAGCACTGAAATGGTAGGTAATTCTCCTCTGAACAAGAGTACCAACAGCAACCCCAGACACGTGTTTCGGTCTGTTGGACCTCATCAGTAAGGTGGAAACCTGCCTCTCTAAGAATAGTGTGCAAAGGGTCTAGATCTGGATTCCCCTAGTAACTTAGGGTGAGACCCAAAGTTACTTAAAATATGCAAAAAACACAAAAAAACTGTAGGGCAGTCCATTGGTGGGAAGCAAGTACGGTGTAGGGGTGAAAGTAGGGAAGGGAGGGCTGAGAACATCGCAGGTGAGGTGGGTTTGAGAGCTCCGAGTGTTAGTGGGTGAGAAAGAAGACATTAAATTTGCAAGGTGGTGGCTATCAAGTGGATTGGTTTGTAGACGAGAAGACAATTAAGGAAAGAGCGATTATGCATGGACATCCAGCATCCCTTGAGGCGGTGTGTAGAGTGGGATGAGGAGTGGGAAAGGTTAAAGAGGGTGCAGTTAGCAACATTAAGTTCTTTAATGAGCAGGGTAAAGGAGTAAAGATGGTGTCCTATGAGGTGGCTGGAGCAGTCATCTTAGCCTGATGACAGCAAGAGTGGACATAAGAGTTTTAGTGGAGCAAAAGGTGAGAACGTTGTAGACTTTGTGGATGTTAAGGAAGTAAAACAAAGCAGCGTAAGAGATAGTTAATTGTTAAAAAAGTTTCAGATCTATATCAAATGAGAACACCAGGTTGTGAGCCATGATGGATGCACCTGGGGTTTCAGGAGGAGGATAAGGGAAAGGGAAGGAGGGGTGAGAGAAGTCAGGAGGTAGATCACCTTAGTTTTGCAAGAGTTGTGAATAATGTAAAATTCACCATTCATTGGCATACAACAGGAAGTCAGTGAGGCAGGACGACAGTTCCTGTGTAAAGGAGGCAAAGGAGAATCATATTTGTTTGTCATTGGCTAAGAGGTGTTTCAGGAACCCCCTGGAGGAGATGATCTTGCCAAGAGGAGATGACAAATGACCGACCCTGGCAATCAGATACCTAAATCCAACTTTTCTGTTGGCAATAATGAAGACTATGAGTCTTTGAATAAAGTAGTTTGTGTACTAGGAGCCCAAAGCCGGAAAAAGTTACCATGGTGACATGGAGTCAAATTGACACCATACACATTCCCAGTAGCAACATCATAAAATGGGTCATCACTGGTACATAAGGTCCACCACTATCTTATATATCACTGTATTGTCATCACCTGTTCTCAAAGGCTCCCAACCCACCGAATCAATGCTGTGGCATGGCCGGCATCAGCCCTCCTGACCATACACCACAATACCAGCATCATGACATTTGCCAGCAGCAGCAACTCAACTCACTTGATTATCTCAACACCAGCATCTTTATATATATATATATATTTGTTGTTTTAGAAGGAGCCAACCATGAACAGGGATGCTTCTTAGTGACCCAAGTAACAGACAAGCAAAAGGAAAGGGGAGGTTGAATGGAATGGGGGAGGTAGGGCGTGGAGGTGCAGGTGGATGCCTCTTCTTTTGTCCCCGCTCCCTCACCCACCAACCTATTGGAGCAGACGAAGAGCTACAATTGGGAATTCATGCACAAGTTTATGTGACATGTCCATACCGCATCGATTGTATGAAAGCCGATATGCACTTAGACAGCCATTCAGAAGATACCTTCACATTGAGGCAATGGAAGGAAGTTACTAAGAAGGATGTCCAATGCCAAAGTGCCAGAATGCGGCTATGGGAATCATGAACGAACTCTAAACAAATGGTTGATGACAGTAATATGTAGTCATGAAGAAGATATATAAGCCTAAGCCGAAATTATATGAAAATACGTAAGTCTGACAATGTAATAGAAGAACTAAGAGAAACAGTTATCAAAAGATGAAGTTATCAGGAAAATAAGAAAATTAAGAAACCTCTTGACCAACTAAATACGCTGTAACACAAGGTAGAAAAAAAAGCATATAGAAGCTTGCTTAAAACAGTATATGTGATGCTTAGGATGGCCAGTGGAAGAAAATGGACGATGGCCTGCGTTAAAGAATCAACCCAGCTACCTCAAAATAAAAGCCTAGGATTGCAAATTGAAGAACTGATGAAGAAGCTGTTTTTTTGTGCAGAATGAGGGAGTACGTTGGCCTGAAGTCAAGGAGGCTATTTCGAGAGATGGGTGCAAGGCACAAAGGGAGTCGAATAAACAGACCATATGCGTGAGACATATTTCTGCTAAGATTAGGAGGACAAGGACATTTGCAGATACCAATTATTGGCCAACCACAAACGTAAAAGCCTATGTAAGGTAGAGTGAGCAAGTCTGTAAAGGCCAGAACAGGTAAGGACACCCTGTTTAATAAAATCAAATAGCACTAATTGAGTGGCTGAAATTGACAAAATCGTGGTCTCCTAACACGTGATGAAGAACTCAAAAAAAAGACATTAGAACTTTGAGTTAAGATAATGGTGTGCTCACACTTCCTCAAATGTCTCAGAACAGTGAGGAGACTACGAGGTCAACTACATACGACAGACCTTGGTTTAGGATCAGGGCGATGACATAGAATGGGCTAATTGGGAAAACAGAGAACAAGTTGACATAGCTGGAACACCTAGGATTAATTCTATTCATGTGCTACTAAGATGAGCCGAAGGTCCAAGGTTGGATAGGGTTGCCAACCATTCAAAATGCCTGACACGCACTTTCATATACAATGTTGCAGTTATTAGCCCACTGCCATATTCTCTGCTATAATCAGTATGTGGTGTAGCTCAAGGCAAGGGGCAGCGAATGAGATATTAACCCATAATATAATTCTATAAGTAGATATGTTCCCCTAATCCAATCCCTCCGGTGTTAGATTTTTATGAAATAGCACATAGGATGAGGTCATAAATGATGTATGTGAAAGTATATAAACTCTGTACAAGCAAACTAAGGTGTGAATATTTAGCATCTACTTTGATAGCTGTATTTCTCACTGCTTTCTTTCATTGAAATTAAAGTAGTATTTTACTTCTTCCTTTGGTCTGTCCTGTTATTTGGTCTGTGATAATTACTGGTAATTCCATCTAGCACAAAGAAGACGCTTGAAGGTGCTAGAGCACATTTGGCAGCGGTGCAGATGGTTCTGTTCTAACAACCTAGATCTAGGACCATACCCCAGACAATAGTTGGCTCCTACCATTGGCCAGACGATCGTGGAGTTTCCTGCAGAGAACGGAGCATAAAAAAGCATGTGGTCAATATCTGGTTCGGCAGGTCCCCCTTCGATGAAATTGCTGTCCGGTCCCCAAAGGTGCCCATGGACTGAATGTGAAGTGGTCGATTGTGGGAGAGTCGATGCAGAGGGACTTGAGCTGAATAGCAGATGTGAGTAGACCATCGAATATGGTAAAAAGATAGAGGGGGAGGGATTGTGTTGCAGTGTGTTGAATATATATATATATATATATATATATATATATATATATATATATATATATATATATGTGAAACAAACTTTGTTAAAGGAACGTTATGGTTAAGTTGCGCTACTAAAAACCTATAAAAACCAATTATTACCCATTACCTTATGTGTACTTACCACATTTTATTTTTTAAGCACACCATACAGACATTAAAAATAATACAGAAACAGACCTTAGAAAACCATCTGCAGCGAAAGCAGCAAAAAATTGATCTATTAAAAGAATAGTCACTCAGAAATATTATTGTCTCAAGTGTTCGGGCATGTGCTTCTAAGCATACGTTGATTGATCGTACAAACATTTCCTATGCACCTTACCGTAGTTTTCCTCTTTTTTACACATGCAAAATCAGGCACCAGGGCTCGGCCATCTTGTGATAATCTTATCCGTTGCTGCATCGCCCAAGGTGGACCGCCCTGGCAGCACTAATTCATATGCCCCACCCCTGAGGCTGAAATCACCAAACCTAGTGATATTCTCCACCTATGTCCAGGATGTTACTATACAGCGTAGTAAAACGCACCCAGTCATCACCTACATGATAACGTTACTTGACTCAGAACCCAGAATATCAACACACATCATCACACACACAGCGTGTCCCAATTTTGAATATAAAACCATACTTTTAAAGGAAATAGCAAAACTGTAAAATTTGTAAAGTACTTTTATTTCACAATAAACGCTCCGAGAACATCTGGCAATTGCCATATTCAAGCAAATAGGTAATTATTTTCTTCGTTCTCGATCCACAAATGTTTATCGTGAGTCATGCAGTGTTCCTTTTGGGTATAAGAAGCGCATTGGATGCACTGTGAATCGCAAGGCTTTGGAATCAACTTGGCGCTAGTCCACCATAAACAATGTCAAGTTGCTCCTTATCGATGGTACCATGTAAGGGCATATCGGCCCGTGGCGATCGTCCCAAAACAGCGTCACTGTGATCCACCCATTCACGTGTATCTGCAGGTGACGGTTAAAAAAAAAAACATCAGTTGGTATCTGGAATCCAAAAGATAACAGAAATGTGTCCCAGTAGCTGATCTTTATTACAGTTTATCATTTTGACCATTAATTTGGCCCCCTGTTACAACAATTGATAAACACGGACGTGAAACAATGGGAACACAGACAAAACAACGTGGAAAGTACTCTTCAATTTGCTTCAGAAGTTAGTGCTATGGAGTATGGTCATCTCGAAATGGGATGCAGAGGCTGACGCTACAATCAGGGAGCAAAATAAGGCCAAGAAGAACACATAGACGGGATTTTAATGAAATATTAGCATTGAATTACACGTTTGTGGAACCTGGGGGAAGCCACTAGTGGACTACACGCATCTCGATGCTGGACTGCCCATGTGCCCAGGACAAAACCAAGTACACACACAAGTTGTAATTGCGTGTTGTTGCAATATGCCACACACAACAACTGAATACAATGTAACCCACCAACAATGGTCGGTGAATGATCATTTGACTAGTTCGTCTATAAAATCGTTGAAAGTAAAACTTAAATAATATTCGGCATTTCCATTCTATCAGCGTAACGCAGACACTCCGTTCAGGTCAACAAATTTTCATAAAATCAAATTACATGTTCCTTTGTCCAATTTTGGAATGGTGAACCTTATCGTATTTGAAAGTGTTACATCCCTCCCTTCATGCATTCCTTTCGGAATCCTCCCTTTGTTTCAAGGTCAAAAAACAATTGAACCTTGTACTGTGTACGATGCGTGGATTTGCTCAGCTAGGAAACAAAAATTCAACTGCTCTGACATTCACTCAGAATGGGAGCCGTTAGCCCTTCAGACCACAGTGGCATTACAAATATTTTTGAAAAAACATATGAATTGTTTTCTACCATTCACCAATGCGGGCGACATTTCTACGGATTTATTTTGTTCCTCTGGAGAACTTCACACTCTCCCAGCGACTCCCACAGTTAGGCCACACCACCTGTCAGCTCATCCCATCTCCTCTTCACACGGCAAATCGCGTAAACATTTTTCAAAGGAGCAAGTCCCTGACAAAATGTGCTCGTATGAGAATGCCCGAGCAAACCCTGCTGCAACCCCCTGCGGCCAGGCCGCGGTCCCCTGACCCCAATGACTGCAGTTATATATTAGAGCCTATAATTTGCACACGTGTGTTTGTAAAATCCCACTTTCGGTTACTAGCGAGATGAATGGTGTGGGCGTCTTGCCACCTTACAAATACAGACACATAGTATATACATTATAGTAATGCTTTTACGTTAGAATGCAGATGGTACCAAAAATAACTGCATGCTAACTGGATTCAAACATAGTAAACTATCTCTTGGTAAGAAAACCTTCACAACAGTAGGTATAATCTACCACGCAGGAGCCACAAGCAATGCAGGTCACTACACTGCATATATAAAAAATAAGTGTGGATGGGTCAAATATAATGATACCAAAATCGCTGTAAAACAGAGAATGAGAAGGTCTGCAACCTACCTCAATAAAGCGCACCCTACATCTTCCTCTCTTCACCTGCTGAGGACAAAAAACTATTGTCCCATATTGCCCTAGGTACTAAACCAGAAGAAATAACCTTGGCATTTGGAAGTATTTTCATTACTGCCTGAACCAAATGTTCCAAATCTGCCAACAAAGTAGGGGCACGGACATACCCCAAATGCAAAGCACTGCAGTGCAAAACAACTACATGTGGACTGTTCACCCTGCCCATATCGCCACAAACTTGTACAATTCCCTGCACATTGAAACCAGGCACAGTGCTCCACACCACCTTCACTCCTTTAACATCAACATTTTGCCACATTCCTACAATTAGCATACTACTCCTAACCATGCACAAACATATCTCCAACCACCAACACCCTGACTTTCTCCACCTCTACCATCTTCACTACACACAGCCTCTTTCAACACAAACCACACCCTCAACATCTGATTGGCTGATCCCTACAGTCCCCTTTCCATGCTGCATTTGCTGAGAAACCCCGGATGTGGCATGCTCTGCCCGCGGACATCTGCGGTGTCCGCGGAGTGCGTAACACCGGGGCAGCCCTTCTACCCTTTCCACTTCGCTCTCTGCACCATTTCCTCATTGGCTACTGTTAAGCAGTCACACAATCATCCACCAATCACATCCAAGAACTCTACATCTAACTCTATCATCACAGATCAGCACTTTAAATGTACTATTGATCACTCTCAGTACAATTCGGCTATCACTGCAATGGACCTACAGCAACATCTACTATGAAACTCCCCAAGATTTCTACTTGCATATTCATGCACATCCACATGCATGAACACAGACTACAGGAGTGCATATATTCTACACAGTACATGTACAACTCTTCTAGGAATACATATAAACAGAGTAACTGCCATTTACCTTGTATAAACTGTAAAATGAATTTACTGTCATTTCTCCCATCTACTATGATGAAGTGTCAATTGCAAACCTGTCTGCTCTCCAAATTTTAGTTTACTCACACAGCTATCTAAAAATGTTTTATTTTAAATTAAAAGATGGGAGAAATAACAGTATAATTATGAAAAAGGCTGTCTAGTGTGTTATAAAATTACATGCAGCCAGGATGAGTACATGCATCTTCATGCAAGCACCCACACAGTCAATGGGCCCCATTCCGACCTTGGAGGATCTGGTAATTCCCTTTCCCGGGACCCAGACCCGGTACATCCCCATTCCCATTTGATCCGCTGTAGGGCTCAATGGGAATGGGGAGGATGCTAACAACGGGCCCGTTAATGACGGGCCCGTTGTTAGCATCCGGGTCTCCTTGTGGGTCCCGCTAAGGACACCTGGCTTTACCAGACGTCCTTAGTGGTGTGAAACGGAAAATGTATAGTGCCTCCTTTGTGATTAATGTTGGCCTAAGCCTAGTGCTCTACGAGGAAAACCACATTGCAAGGTTCCAATTTTGGATCGACTTCGCCGCCATTTTAGGATTCATCCGCCATTTTGATTTGTGTTCGTACAATTCTCTGTTCTAAAATGGTGGACTGTGTTTTCAACTTGCAACCAAGCCTCCCGACCTTTGAGTCCTGTTAATGTTTAGGTTGTCAGAGAGCTGACTGTTTAGACTAGGTAAAGAGACCTTGTGCTCCGTATGAACTGTCATCTGAGTATTGTCTGCGCACATAAGACTCATCCTTGAACAAACGTTGGAACAATGTAAAGTAAACTTTAAGCGTAGACACAGGCTGAACTGTATTGTGCTGGAATATAGACTAAGGCTTTCCGCGGGATCCGAGAACATACACCACCATTGTATCTTCATGGAAATGCAAACTTATGTAATCCTTGTATAAGCTGTATGTGAACTAGGCACAAACTCTAGACCACAAATTATTAACATGAAGAGGGGCTGGACAATATTATTCGAAATTGTATAAAAGCACGAATGTTGAGACGTCCAGCACTCTCTCACCTCTCATTGTCAGGCTGGTATACGTTGCGGGGTGTTAAGAGCCAGATAGCTATCTGTGTTTCTTTGCAAACTCTGCAGAATAAAAGATCTGTGAATCTTTTCTGCCTGTGATGGGTGTATTTCATTTGTGGTACTCAGCCTTGATATTTCTTTGCTCTTACAGCGGGACCCGCGAACAGACCTCGTAATGAGGTGGTAAAGGGATAACAGGGCCGGCAGCTCTACCTGCGCCGTTATCCCTTTACCGCCTTCCTAGTATGAGGCCCAATATCATTAGAAAGGCTCCCAGCTCAAACAACACCACTGCCTCTATATGAAATCCTACTGCTTTATTTCCCACACCTTCACAATGCATACATTGCATGCTTTTCTGTACAATCTCTGTCATTTACCCTGTAAAAATAGCAAAAAATGCCTCAGATTATTTCTTCTATCTCATAACATCCAATAACATAACATTAAAATAAACAAGTGTGCTGTGTACATTTACTATTATACTCATTTGTAAAACATATTCAACTAACAGATTCTAAATACAATATACAGGATGCGCATAGGCAAAGGAAAGTGCATATGCATACTATTAACAAATGTGCTATAAACACACATATTCACTAACTTCTTTATTTTACAATTGCAGTGAAGACCACTCTCCTGAAAAGCAGCAGTGTCTGAAGTATGAACAACGACTTAGAAGAAACCTTACAAACCATACAAAAACGTAAGTACAATACTAACATAATTTTCTAACTGTTACTCAAACACACTCGCATTTTACTATTGTAGAACAAAGAAGTGTATTAACCCTTTCCCATTAGATGTAGGAGTAGTGCTTCCCCTTACCAGTTGCATACTTTATATTATCATCTCTAGCCCTGCATAGTAACACACAAATAAAAGAATAACCTTCCCAACTTGATGTAGCGGCCCATTGCACAATCACCCACCTCCACAACCATCCTTACCATCATACTCAGACACTCATGCACAAAGCATGCAAACACTGCACAACAGCCCAACTCACACTTTATTTTTTCTCCAACAAACCCCAAAGAATGCCTACCAAAAAGCAACTCTGTAGAAAGCAACATAGAAGTAGAGCAAATCAAAATAAAAGTGTCCAAAATAAGCATCCATTTCTAGCAGATGTTGTACAAAAAGTTCAAACAAAACAGCTTATACAGTCTTTAAGTGAAAACAAAACAAGCTTCCAGTACAGAAACCTTGCCTCCTCTATCAAAATGTAAAACAAAACAGAAAGTGATTAAAAAGACTTAGGCTACCACTACTGCATACACTGCACCAATACAATTGGATATAGTGGCGAGTAACCATAGCAAAAAAAAATAATTAAAAAATATATTTCCGCCACAGAGTCCTTCAGAACCTTATAAAAACAGGAGAGAAATCATACACAACCCTTAAAACCTACCGTAGAAAAGTAATCCTAAAAGCTCTCATAGAGAGTGCACTCCTTCTCAAAAAGAAGTTATTTATTTTAGTTCTAAACAGAATGAAACCACTAACAAAACCAACTACTAAAGTACAAAAAAGACTTCTCAATAAACAGAATATCAACAAAAATAGCTTCTTAAACATCTTTGGAGGTGAAGGGAGTCACACCACAAGTACAGAACCATATTTTAATGAAGAAACATATAAACAAATGCAAACAAACCCAATTGCCATACATAGCAGTGGACGAGGGTATGAAAAACCTAATAACACCATTATGGAATAAGACACTTTGCTCACAAAAATATCCCCAGAAAACTCAGTATCACCTCTCCATTCTACTGAACCAAAACGTCCAGTCTACAAATGGCCGTGCACATCAATTTCTAACATTTCCAAAAAATCTTTCGAATCTTTACGCCAGTTCCTCAATCAGTATGTAAAAAGCAAAGACAAATTCAAAATGAAACTACTACAGAATATGGATGCCTGTCCAGTGCGCAAATACACAGCACTACAAGGACATTCATTAGTCTGCATTTTAGGACCTATTTGCAAAAGCCCCTTCCATCATATCAAAATAATATCAACACATCATTCAACTATAAGAAATCTGGCCCATAAACTCTACTATGCTTAAAGTCCTGCTTTAGCGCTAGCCAATTTAAATAACAATCTTCTACATTGTACAGCCAAACAACTACTCGAAGAAATAGAGCATATCCAGAGAAAATATTTTGGGAGTGAAAGCCACTTACAAAATGCATTAGCTTTACAACAAACTAGCAACGACTGTATGAATAGCAACCTTCTATTAAACACATACAAAAAAGAAATACTAAAGTTTAATAGTACCAAACCATGTGTGTGTGTTGCCGCAGGACGTTTTATGAAAGTATCACAAAAACTGTATGTGATACAGACAATGAACATTCCAAATGGTTCCGATTAGCTCTCTACCTTCTAGCAGAAAACAAATACGACATTACTGATCCCTTAATACTTTGCAATTACTGCACTGCAAAACTTAACAACAACCAAACACCTTCACGTGCTATCACAAATAACTTGGAATTATTCCAAGTACCAAAACGCCTGCAACAACTAAATTCATATTAGAGCATCATAATTCAAACAGTGTAGCCATTTCAAGTAATAGTACGCCTTCAACCAAAAACAGCAAAATGACCTCCCTCTGAATTAATGAAAGGCATTCGTGGCAAGGTAGTTTATTTACCATTAGATCTCAAAGAAAAAGTACATACTCATACAGCATAATCCAAAATGTTTACTTCCAAAGGTATCTTATGACGCAGTCCTGTTACAAACTCTCCAATCTTAACTGCATAGCCTAGCCAAAACTTCACATACAAACTCTACAAATGAAACAGTACACACACTTTTGGGTTGTGGATATTTGATGGGTGTTTGATTCTATGGGTGTGTTATGCTGCAGTGGTTGTGGCCAGGGCTTAAACTCTTAGGCTGTAGGCCATGCACCCAAGAGTCTAGGCCCTGGCCAAAACCACCGCAGCATAACACACCTATGCTACCAAACATTTTGACTGTGGTATGTGGGCTGCTTATAGGGGATATTAATTACAATCAATGCATTTATTATGTCCACGGACAGCCACAAAGACCGTGGACATGGCAAACACACCAGGGGCACCTGCCACCTAAACAAATACAGTATTTGACCCATCTCTTACTCCCCAACCCTCCTCAAGCACTCCTGCACACCAAAACACTCCCCAAAATTGCATTTTGCCTCTGTTCACTGCCGTGCTGTCTGCGGATGTCTGCGGATCCAAGATGGCGGGTGCATCGAAACAATGTGATGCACCTCATGCCTCACTCCAGCCAATCAGCGAACGTGTTGCGTGTCTGCTGACATGACGCAAGCCGATTAACCAATCGGTGTCCTGTCTGCAGAGCGAACAGGGAAATGTGTCCGCGGAGCAGACATAGATATCACTAATTTTTCTTGCCTTACGTGTTGGTCATTTAAAAAAAACTACTGGATGGATTTACACCAAATTAACAAAAGCACGCTTTCGGGACTAAGCCGCTGCTCCTGCCGCAAATTTGGTGGCAATCCCTCCAGACGGAGCAAAGTTTTTTCCCATTATGTCTATGGAAAAAAATACATTTTGGGACCCCCCCCTATAACTTTGCCCCCCCTGGACTAAACCTCACCACAATTTGCAAAGAATTCAGAGTGGGCCATATACTTCTTTTACAAAGTTTGCTGAGGATTCGTCCAGGGGGAGCGAAGTTATAAGACGCTCAAAAAGTCAAAAAGTCCTCTTCCTATGGGATTATCAATTTAAGCATAACTACACAGCCACTACCATGGGCTGTGTAATATATATATATATATATATATATATATATATATATATATATATATATATATATATATATAAGAGTAATTGGAATTTTTAGGGATTATAAAGAAGAGAAGGGATACCTCGATTTCACAGGCCCATGAGGGACGAAAAGAATACACGCTATAGTTCCATATAGGGGTGTTAAGTGATTCCAGAGGAATAAAGCCAATAAGAGTAGCGTGTATTAAACTCTGAGACAGAGTCAATAAGAGATGAGATACATTTACTGAGAATAGTAAAGGAAGATATATTGGAAGAGAAATGTCTCCACATGATGCAAAATGTTTCAGTCATCTGGCAGCATGTACCACCAGAGGACAATTCGAAGGAAAATGGGCCACTCTAAGATGCCGATCAAGACAGACCTTTCCATACGAAGATGCATATCTAAAGACAAAAATAATGGACTCTGGACTAGGGTAGCCAAACAAAAAAAATGTATGTATGGAGAAAAGGTACAAACAGTTGAAATGAATAGAATGAACTGCTCAGATAAAACCGAAAAATCAGGAGAGCCAGGATGCTGGGCGAGAGCACAGTTGTTGGTGTATAAGCATGTAGCACCTGTAATTGATATGAAGAGGGACTAATATCATGCCCTGCACATTTACTGAAGAGAGAAACAGTCCACAAAGTGCGAAAGGTGAACAATGAATGCCTGCACTAACCTGGGTTGTAAACAAAGCAGGGCCAGTGCATATATCACATTTGGGGAATGCAACAACCTGCTTCAAGAATGATGGCAAAGTCTATGTTGGAAGGAACAAAGGTTGTGGAGAAATAATTGAAGAACGTGGAATTAATGAAGGAAATGCAATTCTAATGGATTGATATTGGGCTTGCGGATCCAGAGCCCACATGCAGTTGCCTAAAGATTGGGGAGGAGTATGCTCCATTGTAAATGCACACGTCCCAGTGCTAGTAATTTCCCAAAGTGACCTCCATATCAAGGATTTCTCAAAAATGAATGAATGCAACAGAAGGAAGAGATCATTTCATCTTCGCCGACTAAAAAGAAAGAATAATTTCTCATTAAAATCAATAAAGACTTATGAAGACATTCCCAATGAACATGTTATTCAGCAGGACCGCCATGATAATGACATCTATATTTATACCAGGACTTCAAGCTGCAGTAAATGCCAAGTGGTTACATATCACTAGGTGGAAATTGCTGCAGACGGTTAATGCAACGATAAAAGGATTCAATGCAATTAAAGAAGAATTAAGAGTAATCAGGCTGATGACTCTGCAGAACAGGTATGGATCTGATAACAGCAATGAAAGGAGGTGTCTATGCCAAGGTCGGGCCATCTTGCTGTATGTTTATACCATCTCATGATGGAGAAAATAGAACCTTGACCGATGCAATAACGAGGTTAACAACCCTGAATACAAAAATGGAAGATGAAGCTGATGAGATGGCAGGAGATGATTGGTGCTCATCCCTGTTTTCATGGATTCCATCTTGGTTGGTGAATGCTTTCAAATTACTTGAAGCAATACTAGTGTTGATGTCGCTAGGATTCTGCCTCATAAGGATCATCTTAGGACAATGCCAGAAAACAGCCAAGAAAGTTATTGGGATGAAGATAATGATTGGCATTAACAATGGCACTGAAAAGAAAATGCAGACTGAAGAAAGTACTCGAGAAAATATCAAGAAGAGTTCTCTTACACCTCCAGAAACACCTCCTCCTTTACTATGCCTACGATCGAAAGATATATGTGGGACGATGGATATTCTGTTCACCAACAGGGGATTTTTGCTTTATGACCTGGAGTGTGGATAAACACAAAAAGAATGCAGGTCACCTGAGTGGGGTGATGAAGATATGGGTCCCAAAGAAAAGAAAATATGATGAAATGATAGAAGAAGATGAAGCAGGAATTACAGAAGAAGAGAAAAAGAAGGGCATGGTCGAATATTCAACCGGAGGGAAGGTAAAGGAGTAGGCCCCTTCCCACCATCCTATTGGAGTAGCAGATCAAGAGCAATTCAATGAAAAAACGTTGTTAAAGGGAAATTATGGTTAAGTTGCACTACTAAAAACCTATGAAATTCAGTGAAAAAACTTTAATAAAGGGACGTTATGGTTCGAAGTAAAACCAAAAAAACCCTGAAATTTGGCAGTTATGGTAAGCTAAGCAATCTAAACTCGCGCCACCACCGTGCACTGCTAAGACTAACACCCAGGACATCAAAGATGGCATCACAAATGTCATTGATGACATCACTGATGACATCACATGTGCATTTACCTTTCATGAAAAGTCTGTACACGGGATTCTTATTGTAATGTTAATAAAAGTAGTGTCAAGGATCATTGGAATGAATATCATGAGGTACGTAGTGCATTAAGCAATGAATTAATAGAAATAGCATTCTGTTATGAAGTTTTTTTTCTCCAATATATGTATAAGGTATGTATAAGGTACACATGTAGTAACATAGGCATAATGTGCAGGAGACATGATGGAAATGCAATATTAATAATCTTGCTATGTTAAATACAAAAATTATAAATGCTTTCTTATTCGAGTTTTGCACACTGTGAAACATTTAATAAGTACCTAATAAAACCCACTTACTACATTATTGCATTACTGCACACAAAACACAAACATACAACTACACATACAAATATGAGCAAATACAGGGAAAGTGAAGTAACCTAACTGATTATCTTCATGCACAGAAATGATTGCTCTGCTTCAAGGCTACTACTTCCCTGGGTATAACTATCACATATTGTGACTAGGCCGTAAGGAAAGTAGTGTAAGTGCAATGTGTACAAATATGAGCATATCCAGGGAAAGCACAGTAATAAAAAAACAACAGAAATATAAGACAGTGTGGATAACCTTACTAATCATCTTCAGACATAGAAAGCATTGCTTTCTTCCAAGTCTGTGTTTTCCCCTTTGTATATGTTTCATATGCTGTGAGTGGACCCTAAGTGAATTACTGTAAGAACATATTTGAAGGATAAGTCTACAAATATAGTACTTTTTGAATTTTTAGTACCTGACTGTTACTGGCCTAGATATGTCAGTAAAGGAAAAAAGAGTGAGCCAGACATGTGATGTCATCAGTGATGTCATCAATGACATTTGTGATGTCATCTTTGATGTTCTGCCTCATAAGGATCATCTTGGGACAATGCCAGAAAACAGCCAAGAAAGTTATTGGAATGAAGATAATGACTGACATTAACAATGGCACTGAAGAGAAAATGCAGACTGAAGAAAGTACTCGAGAAAATATCAAGAAGAGTTCTCTTACACCTCCAGAAACACCTCCTCCTTTACTATGCCTACGATCGAAAGATATATGTGGGACGATGGATATTCTGTTCACCAACAGGGGATTTTCGCTTTATGACCTGGAGTGTGGATAAACACAAAAAGAATGCAGGTCAGCTGAGTGGGGTGATGAAGATATGGGTCCCAAAGAAAAGAAAATATGATGAAATAATAGAAGAAGATGAAGCAGGAATTACAGAAGAAGAGGAAAAGAAGGGCATGGTCGAATATTCAACCGGAGGGAAGGTAAAGTAGTAGGCGAATGCCTCTTCTCTAGTCCCTGGCCCCTCCCCACCACCCTATTGGAGTAGCAGATCAAGAGCAACAATTGGGAATTCATGCACGAGTTTATGTGACATGTTCATACCACGTCAATTATATGAAAGAAGATATGCACTCAGAAAGCCATTCAGAAGATACCCTCCCATTGAGGCAATGGAAGGAAGTTACCAAGAAGGATGTCCACTGCCAAAGTGCCAGAATGCGGCTATGCAAATCATAAACAAACTCTAAACAAAGTTTGATGACAGTAATATGATGTTATGAAGACGATATATAAGCCTAAGCAGAAACAATATGAAAATACTTAAGACTGACAATGCAACAGAAGCACCAGAGAAACAGGCACCAAAAGATAAAGTCATCATGAAAATAAGGTGTAGAAACTTGTTGACGAATAACTGTAAATACGCTGTAATGCAAGGTAGAAAAAGCATATAGAAGCTTGCTAAAAAGATATATATATATATATATATATATTCAGTGAAAAAACTTTGTTAAAGGGACGCTATGGTTCCAAGTAAAACCGAAAAACCCTTGAAATTCGCCAGTTATGGTAAGCTAAGCAACCATAACTCGCGCCACCACCGTGCACTGCTAAGACTAACACCCACAACATCAAAGATGACATCACAAATGTCATTGATGACATCACTGATGACATCACATGTGTATGTACTTTTCATGAAATATGTGTACAAGGGATTCTTATTATAATGTTGCGAAAAAAAGTGTCAAGGATCATTGCAATAAATATCATACCCTAATTAGTGCATTGAACTATGCATTGATATAAATAGCATTCTATTATGGGGTTCTATCTAGTATACCAAGCTACTCATGCAGAAACATAGCATTGTGTGCAGCGTACAAGATGAAGGTATAATATTCGTAATGTTAATATGTTGAATAATGAAATGATAATTGTTTTCTTAATAGATTTTTGTGTACTGTGAAATATGTAATAAGTAGCTAATAAAACCCATGTATTACATAATTGCATTACTATAGACAAAACACAAAGAGACAAGAACACATACCAATATGGGTATATACAGGGAAAGTGAAGTTAGCAAAAAAGCACAAGTAGTAGCAGAAACAATTCATAACCTAACTGATTATTTTCATGCAAATACATGATTGCTATTTCAAAGCTGCTATTTACCCTATGTATATGTATCACTTGATGTGATTGGACCCTAAGGAAAGTAGTGTGAGTACAATGTATACAAATATGACCATATACAGGGAAAGTACAGCCATAAAAAACAACAGAACTATCAGAAAGTGCTGATAAGTCTATTGATTATCTTTATGCACAAAAAGGATTGCTGTCTTTCAAGCTTGTGTCTTCCCCTATGTATATGTTTCATATGATGTGACTGGACTCTAAGGGAATTACTGTAAGAACCTACTTGAAGGATACGTCTACAAATAAAATACATTTTTTAGTTTCCGACTGTTACTGAAGAAAACCATGTGGCCTAGATATGTCAGCAAAAGAAAAAAGAGTGAGCCAGACATGTGATGTCATCAGTGATGTCATCAATGACATTTGTGATGTCATCTTTGATATCCTGGGTGTTAGTCTTAGCAGTCCACGGTGGTGGCGTGAGTTATGGTTGCTTAGCTTACCATAACTGGCGAATTTCAGGGGTTTTTCGGTTTTAAGCCATCCAAGAACTGCATTTCACCAACCCTGTAATGCTGAGGTGTCCGCAAACTTTCACAGGACTGTTCGTTAACATCCAAACTGTTTGCAGACTTTCACGGCAAAAAACACCCGTTTTTTTTGCTTCTTGCAGCCATATCCCATCCCATCCTTATCACCCCTCACCTCCCCAGAGATTATTTGATAAGTTTGACAAGTGCAATGTTGTGTTTTTTAACATGTTTTTACCGCAATGTCCGTGGACAGCGGCGAAGTCCGCAAATCTAAGATGGTGGGCGTTTCCAAAAATCTGACGCACTTCAAGCTCTTCACCATCCAATCAGCGAACTCGTCACATGTCCGCAGATATGATGCAAGCCGATTAACCAATCGATGTCCTGTCCGCGGACTGAACAGGGAAGTGTGTCCGCGGACCGAACATAGATATCACTAATTTGTTGTGATCTACTTTTTGGTCATTTTAAAAAAAAGCTACTGGATGGATTTTCACCACGCTTTCAGGACCAAGCCACTGCTCCTGGTCCAAATTTGGTGAAAATCAGTCCAGCGGTTTGGGCTGTAGGCGTGAGCAAAGTTTTTTCCCCATTCAGTCTATGGGAAAAAAATACATTTTGGGACCCCACTATAACTTTGCACCCCCTGGACCAAAACTCACCAAACTTTGCAAAAAGAAATCAGAGTGGGCTATATACTTTTTTTGCAAAGTTTGGTGAGGATTCGTCCAGGGTGAGCGAAGATATAAGCCGCCCAAAAAGTGCTCTTCCTATGGAAACAGCAACTTAACCATAATTACCGTGGCTGTGTAATATATATATATATGTATTTAAGGTTTGCTGATTTGTTCCATTCAAACAGATAGTGAGCGACACTCTCCACAGCAATCAGAAAATAAAAGATCCAGATCCGCAATGCTTCATGCAAAACTTTTCTTCCTTTATTCAATAAAGGACCGGGGAAAATCACGGTACATACAATTAAAAAGAGACCATCAAAATAAGGTCCTCCCAAAGTGTTGCAATTAATATTGCTGAGGTGTTCACGAAATTCAAGGCCGTCCCGCTGCTTGTTCACAACAAAGAGCCTCTTCTCAGAAATACATTTAAAGAGAGAAAAGGGTTAATGGTGGAAAGAGGACTGGGTTAGCTCATTGTGTTCAAAGCGTACTCCACATGTCGGCCATCTTTGCCTAGTTTTCTTCAGTGCTTGATAAATGATGGAATAGAGTTAGATATATAACGTTTAGGACGGCCAGTGGAAGAAAATGGACAATGGCCTGTGTTAAAGAATCAATCCAGCTACCTCAAAATACAAGCCTAGGATTGCAAATTGAAGAAATGATGAAGAAGCTGTTTTCATGTGCAGGATAAGAGAGTACATTGGCCTGAAGTCAAGGAGGCTATTTCGAGAGATGGGTGCAAGCCACAAAGGGATTCAAATAAACAGACCATGTGCGTGAGACTTATTTCTGCTAAGATTAGGAGGGCAAGGACATTTGCAGAAGCCAAGTATTGGACAACCACGAAGGTAAAAGCCTTTGTTAGGTGGAGTGAGCAAGTCTCTAAAGGCCAGAACAAGTAATGACTCCCTGTTTAATAAAATCAAATAGCAGTAATTGAGAGGCTGAAATGGACAAAATCATGGTCTCCTAACACGTGATGAAGAATTCAAAACAAAGTCTATTCAAGAAAGCCTCAAGTTAAGATAGTGGTGTGCTTACACTCCTTCGAATGTCTCAGAACAGTGAGGAGACAACAAGGTCACTACTAACGATAGACCTTGGCTAAAGATTAGGTCGATGGCATACAATGGACTAATTGGGAAAACGGAGAACAAGTTGACGCAGCTCGAACACCTAGGTTTTGTTCTGTTCATGTGCTGCTAAGATGAGCCGAAATTCCAAGGTTGGCTATGGTTGCCAACCAATCAAAAGGCCTGCCACGCAGTTTCATATACAATGTTATGCCATATTCTCGGCTATAATAATTATGTGACATACGTAGAAGTAGCTCAGGGCGTATTCTATAGACAAGGAACAGCCAATGAGATATTAACCCTTATATAATTCTATAGGTAAATATGCTCCCCTAATCCAATCCACCTTGATGTTAGGTTTTGTTGAAATACCACATAGGATGATTTCATAATTGATGTATGTGAAAGTATATAAACTTTGGACAAGCAAACTAAGGTGTGAATATTGAGCATCTACTTTGATAGTTGTATTTCTCCCTGCAATCTTTCATTGAGATTAAAGCAGTATTTTACCATCTTCCCTTTGTCTGTCTGGTTATTTGGTCTATGATAATTACTGGTAATTCCATCTAGCACAAAGAAGATGCTTCAAGGCGCTAGAACACAGGGGGTCATCTGGTTCTTCATCCTTCTTACATTTAGGAACATATAAGTGCAAAGGAGAGGGGGGAGTAGGAGTGCAGCACAAGTTAAAGAAAATTACAATACATGCATAAGAAGTGCATGAAGCAGGACAAGTGCGCTGTGTGCTTGAGAGTTTGCAGCTTCAGTAGCTTAAGTAAAAGGAACTTTGAGAAAAAACAAGTTAGCTTGCCAGAGAATCTGCAGATATTACAATCCATGAACAGGTGGAAATACTTAGCACATCTATTTCTATTTTGTATTTACCAATATTTGGATGTAATAGAATGATGTTCTGTGATGTGAGTTATAGAAAATTAAAGGTGCGGGGGAGATAATCTCAACCACCTAGGTTGGAAATAATATAGAAACAGAAAAAAGTGTTCCCAAATAGGGAACGCCCGTCCACTGCACACTGTCAAGTATCTGAGAAAATCAGATCAATAATTTAGAAGTGGTATGTAATTGCCCGGTAATACACCTATTACCTATTGCATTGGACCACTTGTTTTAGGGAAATTCATATCCAATTTTAAGATGACAATAAAACATGAATTAGATAGAGAAAACAGTAATTTTTCAAATGCAGTCTTCAAATTTATCACAAAAACTTGAAATGTATTGTGTTGTTGGCCCAACGCGTTTCGAGATATGACTCTTCATCAGGCGAAAAACCATAGTTTCTTAGATTCTAAAAAAGAATCTAAATACATAAATCATAATTTAGTAACTTATAACAATTTTTCATAAATCAATATCTGTAACATATAGCATTTTTTCATCAATCAAAACATGTAACTTGTTATACATTAGTTTGTGCAAACTCATACCTTAGATTAATTAAATGCTAGTGATCATGAGCAAAGTTCTATTCATCCCATCTTCTAGGGTATGGATCATACTGTGTTCTATTTAAATGATGTGTATCAATACTGTTTCACAATAAAGAGATTGTGAGTTTTGCCATTCAACAATAGTAGTCAATGAAAGGGTTTGTTTTAGAGGCTACTTGAGTATGGGACAAGTAAAGCAACAAAAGGGAGAAAAATATGTAGTAAGAAAAGTACATCAATGTCCAGTTTGATAGGAATGCTGACGTTGTGATTGCTTTTTTTTATTATCGAAGTTCATGTGGTTACGAGGATGTAAATAACCATCTTGCATTCCTGTGTAGAATATGACTAGTTTACCAACTGAAATTCGAATAACCCAAAAAGGGTATAATGTAGGTTTCAGGTCTCAACATTGTGATGTTATTCAATCTGAGACCACTTCAGGGAGGTTTGTCAAGAAGTGTCATGAAATAACCATGGGATTACTCCCATGCCTGAGGAAATAAGAAAGGTTTCCTATCAGGCTTCGCATTATGTTAAGTACAGGCGGAGTGAAGAAGAAGAAAATGCTACCAAATAACTTACTTGGAATATGTATTAAAAGTCGGACAGCTGAAGAGTCCCTCTCTGTGCTGCTGCCGCGAAAGGTAGGTGTCTTATGGATGCGGTTGCTTTTTTAGATATCATCATAGCGATGACGTCACTCCGCGCATGTGACATTTGTGTGACCCACACCACCAAAACATGTAAAACATTTGTGAAATTAACACTATTTAAAGAGTATTTGGAGATACAAGAGAATCGTTCTTGGCAGCAGCACAAGCTTTTTTTTTTGTTGATGTTGAGAGACGAATTAAAATGCACCAGTAAATTACACAGTTGAGAAGTCAATTTAAGTAAGGTGACTGCAGGACACTAAAAAGCTCATGTCAGGTGCTACCTAACTTGTTAAATGATACCATTTGTGAGTCATATGCTGTCATCAGTGATGTCATCAATGATATTTCTGATTTCATGTCTTGGCATGTGTAAGGTCAGGCACAATGCATTGTGGAGTTAATGTTGATTATCTACATTAGTGGACAAATGAGGGGATTGTTACATATTCTATTTAGAACGATACAAGTGCAATACACATTATAAAATGATCTTATGAGATGCGAGCTTTGTAGATCCCAAATCTCTGAAATTTCTAACAGACTTCCTGAACAAAGAAGTATTTGAAGAATCTCTGCAGATGAAAGAGAACAACTCTACGAAAGAGCGTGACCTTTCCTTTCAAGAGGAGGGACTAATCAAAATGCACATCGCACCCTTGAATGTGGGAGGTAATACTTGGAGAAAACCCTTGCGCAGCGGAACAGCAGGATGCTGGCAGGTCAGCCGCACATCTCATGTAGTCATGCTGCAGGTTATGTAATTAACCTGAACTTAGTGCAAGAAAGTTTTATCAACTGCAGTGGAGAACAGTTGATAGCTCTTAGGTCAGGATGGAGATAAGAAAGTAAAATTCAGATTTAAATACATCTTGCAAATTTGTGAGATCAATCAAATGCGAGTGTCCAGGAAAGAGGGGTCAGGATGAACTGGAAGCTGAGAGGAGACAATTGTTTTCCTGATGCTATAGATCATTAGTTGGGACTGTGAGAATGAGTAGAGGGGAACAAGGATCATCACGGAAGGCTCTGGATACATTTATGATGAAAGAGAAGCAAGCTGTTCGGAGAAGATCTGACCTTGTGTTTCCACTGACTCCTCTGCACTTACAGTTGCCAGCTGATCTACATGCCGGAGCCATTTCAGCTCCAAACAAAATTCAAAATCGAAGATATGTTCCCAAAAGTGTCCTTTAAGGAAATGCACTTTTTTATCTGTGATAACTACCAGCATACCTGCTCTCACCTGAAACCCAAGGGACAGAAAACAGAAAATCGTGTTAACCCTTTCTGTCAACCTTTGTTTACATTTATAGGGTGGAGTCACTGTTAAGTAACTGGCCAACAATTTAAATTTAAGCTCAGAATCTGATTTTTCTATCAACGAGAGTTAGGTTTGCAGTTTTGCAGGACTCTGACGCCTTGACTGTACCAACAAAATGAAGCAAACCCCAAGAGGAAAACCAATGGCAATTTGCATGTCAGAGTACAGACAAGTGTGTTTGTGTCCTACATTTACTAATTGGAAGAAGCACAAACTTAGCATAGATTTTTAGTTCTGGATGGAGATGGGGAAAGTAAAATTGCGATTTAAATACATGTAGCAAATTTGTGCAATCAATCAGATGTGATTGTCCAAGAAAGGGAGGGTCGGGAGGATAGCTCAGGGGCAACGCATTTGTCTTGGAAGCGAGACAACCCCTCCCGCACGTTATAAAAGATTAATTAATTATGACTCTTTGTAATACCAGCACTCATAAAATGAACATAGGATAATTTGAGACCAAGTATCATGGATGAATTAGGCTGTCGCAAATCCTAACTATTTCTGAAGTCCATTTACTTTGGAAATATTACTAATTAACATAATTGCTGGACTTCGCCTTCACACTCTTGTAAAGTTTTCTGACAACACCATTAAATGGCTGCAAATTCGGTTTCATGATAATATTAGTACACAAATGCGATTATTGTGAGCTACAGGTTGTTCTAAAGGTGTGTTTTTCAGCTCTACAAACAGCTGTAACGGAAGTACAAATGTTGCTAATATTAACTGCTGAAAGGAGTGGTTGCAAATAAATATTCCCGAAAAATACTCTTTGTGGGAATTGTTTCTCGCAAACCAATTATTTCCAGGTCAAAAGGATGACCTGGAAATAATAATAATAATAATCTCTTCTTTCAGCCTAAATGTTTTCTCATTATATGCATTTTTGTGACAATTGTTATATGTTTCAAATGATGTGTTTTGTATTGTAATATTTGTAAATATATAAATAAAACATTTTTTAAAAAAAGGATGAAAGAGATGACCATGTCATTCCCCGCAGCTTCAGTATACACTGTGACAGGGGTGTTGCTAGGTCTGGAAAAGATCCTGGTCTACGCTAATGTCAGGACCGTCGGGACTCGGGGCAAGCTAGCCTTTTGGTTGTAGCACCTGAACTTCTATCTGGGGCTACAACCAAAAGACACGGGGCTACAGCCCCCTAAGCCCCCCCTAGCAACGCCTCTGCACTGTGATGAATCCAGGAAATGTGTCCCTTCTCCCAAAGGGAGAGCCACCGCTTCGGGACTAGGGTGGTGTGCACTCTTAGTGTAGCACTCCCTAGGGAACAGGGCAAGCGGGATCTCGCTCGGGCTGCCCTGCCCTTTAGAGGACCGGAGATCCCTAGAAAGGCATATATATTATCCTCCCTATGTTTAAGAACGCAGTATCTTTGTTGGCTAAATGAGAATTTACATACATGATGACTGAAAACATCCTTTAAGGATAGCTGCCATGGTTTCTGACCCTCTGGTTGCAGACAACTCGCCAGGAAGGTGAGCACAGTGGGAAGGCCCACCCCCAGGCCAAAGGGAAGATAAAGCACCAATCACTGTTGGAGAAGGCGGGGAGAGACATCCGCCGAGCTGGGGGAGAAGGGGATCATCTTCCTGGGAGGTGTGGCAAATGAGGTGGAGCATACATGGGTTGAAGAGGCCCCAGCCACAGCTGAGACCATGAAACACCACCAGCCCAGCCAGAGCAGAAGTTGGGACAGCCTGACTGAAAGAAGCAGGAAACTGCCATACGCACCTGCAACCTGAGAGTCTGGCACCAAGAACCCATGGGAGGAGTGCTGGAAGGCAGGACGGAACCCACCCAAAGTGGAATGTGGAGCGTAAAACAGAGAAGCAATGCCGAGTGGGCTGACCTCCCGACTCTCTCCAAAGGAGCATCATAACAAGACCAAAAGTATGCAGTTGCTCAGTGGAAGTGCTAGAGGGGAGGTGAGGCCCAATAAGCCCCCAAAGGGGGATGACACAAGCAAACCCACAAGATGGGGTGAGAAAAGAAAGGTCCCACGGCAAGTGAGCAAGATAAGACCCCAAGGTGTGGTGAAGGAAAGGCTCCAAGGCAGGGTGATTGAGACAAGATGCTAAGGCAGGGTGAGAGAAGGGAAGCCCGAAGGTGGGGTGAGCAAGAGAAAAACCTTGTGGCAGGGTGAAGGAAGCACAAATCCAAGGCGGCTCGAGTTAACAGAGGCTCTAGAGCATGGTGAGCGGGACAAGGCACCAAATCAGGGTGAACAAAGCTCAACCCCAAGAAGTTGTGAGAGAAGAGAGACTCCAGGATGGAGTGAAGGTAGCACAACCCCAAGGTGTGGTGAGAGAAGGGATATCCCAAGGATGGGTGAGAGAGACATGACCCCAAGGCAGGGTGAAGGAAGCAAGACCCCAACCCTGGGTGAGAGAAAGGAAGTCCTGAACTGGGGTGAACGAGGCAAGACCCTGAGGTGGGGTGAAGTAAACACAACCCCAAGCTGGGGTGAGAGAAGAGAGGCCCCAAGGTGGAGTGAGAGAAGGGAGGATGCACGGTGGGGTGAGCGAAACCCCAAAGCGGGGTGAAGGAAGCCCAGGCCCATGATGGCATGTGAGAATGGAAATCCCAAGGCAGGGTGCTAGAGACAAGACCCCAAGGTGGGGTGGAGGAAACTGGAGTCCAAGGTGGGGTGAGGGAACTCAGACCCCAATGCGGGAAAAAGAAACAAGACCCCAAGGCTGGGTGAGACACTTATGAAGACTTGATGGGACTGTGGCAAAGCGACTTTTAGCCCGCAAGCTTAGATTGTGCACCAGGGGTAAGAGTCCTCTGAAGAAAGATAAAGGTGGTTGGTCAGAACCCATCCACCCTTTACTTGACAGAGCGAAGGGCCGAATTGTACTTTTTTTGCAGTTATATGTTATCTTTCATAGTGGTAAGGAAAGACTCAGGCTAGCATATGATTTTGGAAGTCAGACATTTCTGGGTTTTTTGTGACGACATCCTGACAAGCACTTTTCTTTTGTATTTCCTTTGTAGAGTAGGGCCACTATTCTTAGATTCAGGAAAAGAGAAGGTCTGTGAGTAATAGTAGAGAAATGTCAGATACAATGCCACCTTGTCTGCCTCCTAATTCTGACTTACCACAACACTTACAGTTCAAGTGCTTTCTCTCGTTGTTGGCCTGTGTGTGCATTGATTACATCCTTGTGACTGAAAGAATCCAGCAACATTCTCTGTTCGGCTGTGTGATCCTCTAATTGTTTCCATACTAAAGCACAGGTAATTACTAATTATATGAATTACAATTAATTGGTGAACTTTCTTTTACTTTTTGGTGACTAATGGATCAGATGGTGGGGCTGGTGGAAGTCGCTGCCACAAAAATGTTGATTTATTGTTATCTTGACTTTGCAATGCATGATTTGTTTGTGTTGAGGGCGCATAGTGACCAGTGCAACAGAGGAGGCAGACAAAGTCAGCAATGCAAGGATGGACCAAGATGGACGGGACCAGGAAGACAGTTTTACGGGTGAATTCTGAAATGGAGCTGTTGAAATTGGATGTCATGTTGATTGTTCAGCCATTTCTTTTTACAGTGTTCTGTCCGCTTAGCCATTGCCAGCCCTTTGTTGTCCATTTAGGGAAGTAGAGGGAAGGCATGAGTGGCTCAAGAATTCAAGTGCAACATTATTTAAATATCACCAGAAACTGCAAAACAATGACCGTATAAATACAGTTCTTATACATTTTTAGAATTATTTAAAATACTTGAAAGAAACAATCTAATCATTTACTTTTTATTTTAAATTTGCACATTTAATAAAAATGTGTACAAATCCTATACTTCTGTATCTATAATACTCTAAGGAAGTCTGTGGATTAGGGCCTGAGTATGTCCACAGCCACCCTTAACCGGAGACCTGGCTTCCCCACTCAATCCATACTCTTTTAACATTTTACACAAGAAGAAGTAGGACAGCTCTTGGACCTTAATTGAGTGACATTGGTGGATGTATAAATCAGTATATATGGTTCATGTTTTCAGACAATTTTATGTTAGAATGACTGTTGTAAAAAAATGTAATGCGCAGCAAGCCCAGGGTGCATTATCTACTCATTCAAGCATACAAGCCTTTTCTTTACAGACATATTGTTCACATATAAGGTTAGAGATCATTCTTATGTTCCAAAAAAGCCCTCCCAATTTCTCATTTAGGTATTGTAATAAGTGTGCATCAATCCGTCCATCTTGGAATTATAGCCTTCTATATAAACAAATTATGTATATGGTTATGCTATGTACTTTGCTCAGTAAGACAAGTGCAACATTATTATTATTAAACACAAACACTCGCACTCTGTGTTATTAGTATACTTCCCTCTCAAATCATTCGTCCTGGTCAGGGACTATGTATTGAGATTAGACAGCAATAATGACATTGAAGAGCATGTCTCATCGTACAACATTATTATTATGTCTATAATACATATTGGAAGAGATCATTAGAAATGAACATTCTACTATTTTTAAAAGAGAAAGTTTATAATGTTAGTACAAATAAATAACTTCCTCGTTTTTTTAAATAACTTCTTTTGCAAATAAACACAGCCTCAAACCCTTTTTAAGATATCTGTCTTTTTTCCTCCGGTCAAGCTACTATCACCAGTGCCTGGGGTGGCCCTTGCAAACGCGCACCGGAAAACACTACTCTTGCGCACATGTAGAGACAGAGATATACAGTGAGATAGAGACAGAGGGAGAGAGAGAATGAGGGAGCAAAATATTGCAGCGAGGGAGTGTGAGAGAGGAACAGTGAGACAGACAGACGGAGAGAGGGAGAGAGAGAAAGAGCATTAGATGTAACTGTCAATCAAATTTAAAAAAATGTTTTTTATTTTTAATTCATTAATATTTATTCAAACATTATTGGTTTAATCTTTTTTTATTTTTTTATTGTAACATTAGTTTAATACAAAAGAAAGCAAAACTTTAAGTTACAGTTCATCACAAAGAAAAATAAAAAAGAAGAAATTAAGTCATATTCTAGTCACATTCTAGTATGCTCCACATGCTTTAGTTCTGAGATTGTCCCTCCTTGTTATTTATCATGAAAGCATCCATAAATTTTTTTATAGCACAGGTTAGCTGACTATTGAGTCCTGCAATCAAATAACTCCACCATGCGTCCATGTTTCCAGACAATGGAGCAAAATGTGCTAAGTGCAGCAAGCGCTGTGCTTTGATCGCCTCGCTTTCGATAATTAAATGTCTCACAGACTCTATAGCTTTTTTACAAAACCGACACTGTGAGTCCTGGACTAGCGGATCTCGCCTCATCACTTGTATCTCCTTTGTTTTGTAGAGGTTGAGACGTAAGCGTAGAAACATGTTCTGGTGGTAGCGTGATGGAAATTTCTACAAGTATTTAGGGATCACGTCAAGTTTGTTCAAAACGCTACCAAAATCTAATGATGTTGCAAGTTGCTTTCGGTTTTCTTCATTTATTATCCAATTTCTTAACCACAGTTTCTTTTTTGCATCTTGAGGGAGTAGCAGCACAGTATCTAAGGAAACATCGGTGTTGTCTAATACAAGAAGCAGTTTTTCCCCCACTGATTCAGCAGTGAGGCAGAGGGATGCTCTGAAACTGAATGTAGTATTTCATAGGGTTTTACAACTGACTCCAAACACGTTTTCCGGTAGGTAGAAATTGATTTCCACAAAACTGATCCATAAAGAGAGTCGATACATAACTCTTACCGTATTGCAATGATTGAGGAATTGTTCGGTAATCTTAGCACCTTGCGCCAGAATTTCCCCTCAAGCTTGTCCCACAAATCTTGAGGAATATTCCAACTTGTTTCACTCCCAAAAGTTATTGCAAGAACCACTTTTTTGGAGATAGACTGCTAATATTGGTTTGAGAGTGAATTTTCCATAGGCTGCATGCAATTTCACCCCCTGTAACACAAACATTTGCATGCGGACCAGCAGGTCTTGCGTCCATTCCCACTCACGTATTGAGGTGTTAAATAATACACCTAAATACCGTATGCTGTTTGTCACCTCAAAGAGTTCATCTTTTATCCTCCATGCAAAGTTGTTAGATCTCTTTAAACTGCCTTGGCCAACCACAATGATCTTAGACTTTTTTGTGTTGATTTGTAAGTCATTATGCAAGCAGTAGCCTTGTAGCGCAGTGAGCAATCGCTGTAGTCCAATTGGAGTGGAATCCATAAGCACGATGTCATCTGCGTAGATGGCCCAACTTATTTTTTGCCCATTTACCTACGGGGGAAAGACCCTTTGGTCAATTAATGCCAATGACAGATCTGAAATGAAAAGTTTGAATAGTTGTGCAGAAAGGGGACAACCTTACTTCACTCCTCTTTTTGTTTGAATTTCGTCAGACAAGTTGCCTTGCTCGTTCAGCCGTACTCTGATGGACGTGTTTAAGTGTAAGGCAATCAACGGAGACAGCAGCTCTCTTGGACAATTCCAAGCATTTAGTTTTTTCCACAAAAGATTTCGATTAATGCTGTTGAACACCTGACTCAAATCTATGAATACAATGAACAACTTTCTCTTCCGCTTCAGAGTGTCAAGTTTCAAACTATTCAAAAGGACCAGATTAAGCTCTACGCCCACTCCCTCCGTGAAACCTGTTTGACGTAAATTAACCACTGCGGCCTCCTCGGCCCAGAGCGCAAGTCGTTTCTGAAGGAAGGATGCAAAGACCTTGCCAATTGTGTCCAAAAGGGCAATCGGGCGGTAGTTGTTAGGATCGTCCCGATTGCCCTTTTTGAATATCGGCACAACCACCGTTTTTAACCAAGACTCCGGCAGCACTTTTTCAGATGCAATTCTTACAAAAAGGGTGGTCATCAAGTTGGCCCGCAAAGTACTATGAGTCTTCAGCATTACGTTTGAAATGCCATCTGGACCGGCAGCCCGAGAAGACTTTAGCTTCTGAATTGCCCATTCTATGTCTTCTTCCAATAGGCCACATTCCACCTTGCAGTAGTTAGGATAATAATGGGACATCAATGCAGTTGTGGTCATCGAATACATTCGAGAAATGCTCAACCCAACTTGCCCCATTTACCCCGTTTGACATTGAATATGTATGTTTCACGCTGCCTGTATTGATGATCTCCCAAATGTGTCTGCTGTCTCTTTGTAGGGTTAATTTAAGCATCTGTTCGGCTTGGTCTTGAACCGGAACCATGTTAAAGGATTCAATCCAATTCCGGTATTGCTGTCGTCAGGTTTTTATTTGATCAATGTAGCTGCTGGGATGATTTTTTTTCAGAAGTCTTATGTCTTCCCGTAGTTTTTTCTTTGCTCTACTTATTGAAGAGCTGAAGGGATGTTTTACTGCAATTTCATTGCCCTTATGGAAATTACTCCTCACTTTGAATTGATGTAACGACATGGGGTAATTTATCCTCGAAGTAATTGAATTGGCATTTGTAAAGTTCGTTGTCATCAGGGCCAGCTGGGGTGCATTCAGGCGTAGTCTGTTTGCTCCATTATTTATTGTGATGTTGTCTTTGTATTTGTTGTTCGCTGTTTTTGGAGCCTTTAGCCAGGACAACATCAATGCATCATGATCACTCTTGTCTGTCTGTTAATCTTTTAAAATAACTGTGAGTAAAGTTACATTTATTTTGTATTACTACTGTTTTTTCCCTTTTCTACCATTTTAGAACAATACTTTTAATGACCTTGATTATAATGTATTCTTTAATCAGTATTACTATTTGTGGGTCCCTGCAGTATTTGTTATGAATTGCATCAATTGTTTTGTTCACCTTGCTTATTATTATTATTATTTTTGATCTACATGCTTTTCTTCAATGTTGTATTTTTAATGAATTACTAATACAATGTTTTATTCACCTTAATTATTATAATTTCGGATCAATTTTGTCACGGTGATATTTTCCATGAATTGCTACCATTTATATTCTTCACCTTACTATTATTTCTGATGCATATTAATTTGTTGTCATTGTGTTTTCTTCATGAATTGCTAAAGATGTTTTAACCACCTGGATGATTAATATTGCAAATCAATATTGTCTTGGGCACTGTGGTATTTGTTATGCACTTTCATTAATATGATTTCTGATTGATAATAATTGTTTTTGCAATTTTGGTATTTTTCATGGATTTCATTTGTATTTATATTGATAACTATTATTTCTAATCAATGTAGTCATGGTAGTATTTTTAAATGAGTTACTTAATTGTATATCCCCCTTGATTATTATTTCTAATCAATATTATTTATTGTCACTGTCATATTTTTCATGGATTGCTATTTTTTGTATTCACTTGATTCCTATTATTTGAAAGAGCAGGGAGGACGGCACTAGCAAGGGAAAGTCACATGATATCAAATGACTGCTACATAAAAAATTGAGAAGATGAACGCTATACATAGACCAAATCATGTAACGGAATACCTGAACATCTCCCCTGATGACTGTTAATGGGATGTCTTCATTGTATTAAGGCATCATACTATCAGACACCAGCAATAAGGGTGGCATTCTTCGGCTCTTCAGCAGCCTTACTACCCTGCTATTGGAGACCTCTACATGTGGACAGAGCTAGCACAGGAGATTTGTGTGGCACCCTAGTTGCTTGTCCCTGTCCGGATGTGTGTGCCTGACTTCCGTGATGCCAGAGTATGATGTCATATGGAATTTGTCCCTACGGGTGTCTCAGGACTGTTGGGATCAGTAACCTGAGTGCTGGGCCCTGGAGTGTCCAGGTACATTATTACTGCTGTGAGAACTATTAATTGAGTAAAGAACTAACCTGCTACTAACCTGCAAGTCCTGTGACTTCATGAGCACCGGGATACTACACTTTCCCAGTTCAGTTCCTCTAACCCTAGGTCTTAAATAAGTAACACGCTGGTGTGACACTCGATAGCTCACTACTCCTTAAATCCACCTGGAATCTGCTGCCCAGACTAAATGACAGCAGCTGAATCACAGAGAAGTTCATTCACAGCATTTGATTGGTGCAACCATTTTCTTAAAGTTTGCTATTCTCGGAGGATCTCTTGCTTGATTTCTTTTTGTGTTTGGGTAACGATGCTGGGCCAATCTTAATTATCAATCGCTATGAAGTAATTTTCTTTGGTTCATGTGGTTATGCATTATTGTTATGTTGCACTGAATGTATTTCAGCAAGTAATACACTTTGTAAATGGAGTTATGCTTCTTTATTCTGCATCGACTACAGAAGTGTATTGGTCAGAATGCCTAACGCACATGAATCTTGGCAATGATTTTTAACCACACGCAGAAATGGCAGAGAATTTCACCTGCTAAGTGAATGGTGGTGGCGTAGACAGAAAAAACAAACTGCCAAAATTTGCATCTTAGAACTTCCCACAATTACACTGGTGGGAAGAAAAACACTTTGCACACCCCTACTTTTAATCCACCGTATTGTATTCCAAAAATAAATAACAAGAGATAGTCTGTATGGAGAGACGGTCTGTGCAAGCATCATCCCTTTCTTTGTGCAAATGGTTTCACGGTGCACGACTCCACAAACATGAGTGATCCCTCATGCTCCTCAAAGAAAGGCACCACTGAGACAACACCAATGGGATCCCTAGTGGACGAGAAGAGTACCACATTGCCCTTCTCAACTTGTCGATGATGGCAGAAGTGATGCCCTATGTGGTAATCAGAACTTCCATCAATTATGTAATTTGTGATGCCAGTTGTGATGTTTTTGTAAGGTCATGCACAGTGTATTGGGGCAAGTTAACGTTGCGTTGTCAACTGGCAATCACTGCACGGTACTGAATTGTAAAGTGAATGCCCCGTTCAACTGGAGCTATTCATTGAAATTACAAGGCTTTACTGACATAGCATGGGGGGAGTAAAAGACAAGTAAACCCAACCAGCCAAGATGTAGTCCATAGCTCTCAACTCAGCCGCTTTTGGAGGGTGTCACCCGCCTTGAAAGCAGATGAATCACCCGCCAAGCCCCTCATACGCCCATTCACTTCTATGGGCCTCTCACCCGCCTTGGTGACAAAAAAGGTTGGGAGCTATGTATTACCCCATGGGACTTAACAGATTTATTTCCATCTGACTTGGGTTTAATGTATTGAGTCAACTAAAGTCCATCTGCCCTTTCCTGTACTCCTGAATTGCCTTGATTGTCTGCACCACTTTGTAACGTCAAGCCCATACTTGGGTGCCTCTAATTTCTGTCCAAGGCATCAGGTGTGTTGTGACCTCACATTGCTCCTTTGTGATGGCCTGCTATGGGTGGCTGGGGCAATGACGTCTCATCCCATAGACAGGCCTGCTATATAAAAAAGCTGCTTTTTTCACAAAGCGTAAGAGTTGCCTGAATCCAGGGGCACTGTAACAACATCCCTCTAAATGACAGATTTGCGAAATTACAATACCACAAGCTTCATAGCCAGGAATTAGAAATCCATGTTATCAGCTTTAAAACATGTCTTGGCTGTGGGATCCTGACACCAGGGCATTTAGGTAAAGCCGGCAGCTTCCACAGCCTACGTTTTACTTGTGATATCTTGACAATAAGAATCTTCTTGATGTGTTTTATTTTGAGGGATTTCATAGCGCTACATGCAGCTGGGTGGTGGGAGAACGAGAGTGAGAAGTGGGCGAGAAGGAAGCAACAAGGCTAAAGGGGAGGGTACACAACACAACGGTCACATCAGGCCATTGACCGCCTTTTCTCCACGGTCGAAGCGCAGACAAGAAGATGGGAGAGGATGGGATGGACCACTGTCATCGTGGTGGGCTCAGAGCTTCAATCATTGGGGATTCGTGCACATGGCATGTGAGAGGCACAAGCGGGGGCTGGGGTTAGTATTTTTGGACATCAAGGGCAGATCCTATGCCCTGTGCAGAGTAGACCGGGGTCTGCCAAAATGTAAGTGAGGAGGGTGGGGAATTAAACTCCAGCAGTTCGTTTTGGAAGGCTACGAATGCAGGTGGGTCTCTGTGAGGCAGAGGCACTCTGACAAGGCCCCCTCAGCTGTCATACACAAGGAAGGAGAGGGATTCCTCAAGACCAAGCAAAATGTCTCTGGGGGGCCTGCAGAAGAGCTCCTCCTAGTTGAGAGTTCATTGCACCAAGCATCATAATGCTATCATGTAGTGACTACATCTGAAGAATTTGCTAAATCTTGAGAACCTTCCACTTAGTTATATACTTCATTTGAAATTATGAAAACTCAGGACACGTTATAAAAGGATTTTACATATGAGCTTTGTAAGACCCTTTCAATCAAAGCCTCAAAGACCCTTGACGAAACAGATACTAGTTGAAGAGTTTCTGAAGATGAAAGGGAGCGGCTCTTTGCGGCAGCGTGATGTTTCTTTTAGGGATGAGAGACTAATCAAAGTGTGCTTTCAAGCAGTGAACGTGGGAGGCACAACTTGGAGAAGACCCTCCAAGTAATGGCACAGCAGGACACTGACAGGTTAGGCACACATCTCGTGTAGTCATACTGTATGCTATTTGATTAAATGGGAACAGTGCACGAGAACGTTTTGCACAGCAGTTTAAGGTTCTTTGTGACAAGAGATCAAAAAGTTGAATTTAGATTTTAATACACTGCGATGATCCCACATTCTCTTGTATGAATTGGGTATATTTTGAAGATCGATCAATTGCCATCGCCAAAAGGGGTCAATTGAAAGTTGTGAGGAAACAAATACTTTTCCAGACGTTAGGGAAGAAGTTCAAACGATTTGGTTGCGCGGCTAAGCAAATAATGGAAATGCGCATGCAGGAGGACACCGGATAATTTTGACAAATTTCTCAAATGAATGAATCTCCCTTTGCTCTTAATGAATGCGCCACATTTGTAGCCACTGAATGTTGTTTTTTCTGGATCCCTTTTCAGCTCTGGGACCACAGTGGTCACTGTCTAGAACCGGCCACTGTCAAGAGATGAAACGCAAGCTGGCCTTTCCTGTCCTCTCAACAAACATCAAAAACATGTCTGAAATATGCACTAGTAATGGCATTGCTTCACGGGCGCTCAATAAATACGACCACTCTCTACGGAATGATAATTAGGATTTGTACTGCCTTTGCTTCCTTTTTATATTCTTACTTATTCTACAGCGTGCGTCTTCTCTTTACACAGTTAGAAAGTGTGGAATGTAGGCTCAAACTACCAACAGAAGTCTGCATTCCATTCCCTCCTGCTTTTTCACTGTCCCCAGCTCTCTAGCCAATCAGCAAACTTGCAATAAAGGGCCGGGTGCCCAGTAGAAGGTTGTGCTGCATCCGATGCCTCTAGTTTTTGATGTGTGCACACTGAGCAAGTAGACAACATGGACAAGCTCTGTCATAGGAAGACCCAGGTGAAGCTTCCCATTTTACAACTTGCACAAACTAATAGTGTTAGGGACCTTACTGATGTATCCTGCCTCCTGCAGGATCTGCCCTGGGCCAGTAACAACAAGGAGCAGGAACCAGGCGGACCCAGGTAAGTAGAAATAGAAACATGCTTTATTTACTTCTTAGGTTCCATAGTATAGGTCGTAAGTAGGAGAGATAGTGATAGGCCTCCACCCTGGTTCCCTGCCCCAGCTCCAAGTTCCAAACCGTCAGTTGTGGAACCTCCAGGTGCCCCAACACTCCAAGCTCCCCTAGCATTCTAACAAAGCTCTTGCACTCACTCAGACATCATTCAAAACATATAGGATACTACACTTACCATCTGGCTCTATTGTGTGCTAGATGGCCTTCATTCTCATTCAAACATGTTGGCAGCTTGAGCAAATCTTCTCAAGAGCAGTCTTGCACTTGCTATTGGATAGAAATACCAATTAATTGTAATGAAAAAATAATATAAGACCTTTTATGAGGCACAATTTCGAATTGTACAGTTATTTATGTCCATAAGAATACTGCAATGTTAGTGCCTTACAGCAGTTGTGCGCGGTATGGACCTCAATAACATAACATAATACCAAAGATGTTCTTGAAAAACATTTAACAGACAGTTGTTAACAGTAAGAGCAAACAATTGAAATTGTGCATGCTAGAAATAATTTGGTAAAAAAGCAAGCTCTGCATGACAGAGGAAAAGCGTTCGTCTGATACCATCTTTGCTCCATGACATGCTGGGAGCGGCAACATGTAATTACACATTATGGTCATGATTTTCTTACCTAGAGACGAGAATATTGACATGAATCTCTATGAACCGGACCTAACACAGAGCCACAGCACTAACTCCAAAACTTTCCTGAAATATCAGCAGAGGCATTCGTCTTGCTGGCAAAACACAGCAAGGAAACAGGATCACCCATGGATCCCTGCCCCCCTGACATCTACAAATCAATCCTTGCACAAGGAACGCCATCAGAATACTACAGAAACTTCCTAAATCTCTCACTAGCAACAGGAACTGTACCGAGAACCTTCAAATCAGCATATATCAAACCACTTTTAAAAAGCACAAGTGGCAACCTAGAAGACCTCTCCATCTACAGGCCGATTTTAAACATTCCCTACCCAGCAAAACTCCTTGAAACCTACGTATACAAATTAACCCACGAACACATAGAAAAACACCACCTACTAGACCAAGCACAAGTTTCAGACCCGCATGAGGAACAGAAACAGCACTACTATCAATCTGACACAGTTAGCCATGACACCCTAACCAAAAGACTAGAAGACATAGGCACTACGGACATGGCACTACTCTGGATTAAATCATTCCTAACAGACAGACCAGAGACCGTATGGATAAAACCCTTCAAATCCACCCCACGAGTTAATGACTGTGGAGTACCACATGGGTCCTCACTATCACCACTACTTCAACATCTACCAGACTCCAGTAATCAGAATCTTCAAAAAATACAAAATTACATGCTATAACTACGCAGAGGACATTCAAATCATCTACAAAATCAAAGACACTCAAGCCGATCACTCAACCCTAATCGAGTGTCCAAAAGAAGTCTTTAACTGGATGAACGCCAACAACTTGAAAATCAACCTAGGAAAGACAGAAATCATGATTCTATCCAAAAGCCAAGAGAACAACACCTACATTCCATGAGCAATGGAAATAGGAACCACACCAACACCATCTAAGGTAGTAAAAAATGTGGGAGTCCTGATGGACAACACTCTAACCTTAGAACCTCAAATAAATGTAAAAATCAAGAAATGCTTCTTCCTCCTTCACATGACAAGAAGAATCTTACCTTTCCTCTCCTTCACCCACAAAACACTCACAATCGTCACCCTCATCATGTCAAGAATCGACTATGCAAACAGCCTCTATCTCGGGATGCCAGAATACCTCTTGAAGAAACTACAACGGATGCAAAATACAGCAGCTAGACAGCTCCTCAAACTATCCAGAAGAGACAACATCACTCCAGCACTGAAAATACTGCATTGGCTCCCGGTCAAACATTGCATCACCTTCAGAACAATGTGAATAACACACAGGGCAATCAGCGGACAAGGAGCTGAATTCCTACAAAAGAAAATAACAATCTACAAGACAATGAGACTCCTCAGATCAAGCAACAAAATCCTCCAGGAACAAAAACCATACCTTAAGAAAAAACTTGGGGGCTTCTCCTTCTCCCACTTAGCTGCATAAACCTGGAACAACATCCCGAAAGAAATAAGAAACACCAAAGACCAACTACAATTCAGAAAATTACTAAAAACCTGGCTCTTCAACATCACAGATTCAAACTGAAAAAACTAAACAATGGAACGGGAAACACAATGAAAAGGATGACAAAATTTAGGATGACAGGTATCATGTAGGTGGCCGGGGCCAAACTTGGGCAATGTAATGAATATGAGTGGATGCCTTGTGTGAAAGGGTCTGTGAGTGTCGGACGGTCTCAGATCTCGACGGAGCCGTAGAGATGTCCGCGCACCCCACCTAGAGAGAATACAGAAGTTTAGCGCCTCGCTTCCAGACAGCAATGCTGATTAACCAAACCACTAACAATTTCACCCCTCTACATACACCTCTCTTTGACAAATCTAACCAAACACAACCACAAGCCTACAGCACAACAATCTGCACAAACTTCACAACACTGCAACAACAAAACAAGCCACACATAGACTAGCACAACAGCACACGACGACAACCGACCGGAAAACACCCCAAGCCCAGCCAACGGAGTTACCGGGCTGTGGCCACCAACATCACTGCTCTCTTGCACTTTTCCTGCTTATTCTCCCTAACTCACCCCCTTCCCTTTTTCAGAACCGCCAGGGGACCACTCCAGTGGTGATAGTGCGCGGTACAAATATCCTTTAACATTAACATAACATAACATAACATAACATAACATGTTGAAAATGTATTATTTAGCAGTGTCAGAAAATGTCTTTTGTTTATTGAATTGTTTCTAGAATAAACAATTTGAATTGTTTGCCTTTGATTTTGGGAAGAAGCGTTATTCACTTATTTTTTAACATATTTTCTTATTATTAAACTTTTTTTGTTGAAGGTTTCTCGAGAATACCTTTAGTATCGCAAGGAAGCTAGAGTTTACAAGTGTAATTAAAATATATAACCATACAAATTAAGCTTGTGTCTAAAAAAAGTATTTATGCTATTTTTGTCATAACATTTATTGGTTATTATTATACCAATAAGAGTGCAACACTGCCAATGAGCAATTTCAGGCTTTCAATACAATATATTAAATTTAACTGAGCTAGTCGATGGAGTCCCGGTTAGTATTACCATTGATAATTCAATTGATACTTTCTCTCAAAACTAACATCTCCTCAAAGGGCTTTCAGTGTCCAATCCATAGCTTTGTTTTTGATTAGATAAGCATCCGCCGTTGCAGGTGGGTAGTGCCATTGTAGGTGGTAGGGCCATTAAAGGTGGGTAATGTAGGATGTTTTAATCAGGTGACAGATATTTCAGGGACATTTTCACCCACCCCCAAATCAAGTCAATCAAATGATGCTAGTCTAATCTCAGCATGAAGTTTGATGTATGTTTTACACATTTTGACTTATTACACACTGATGATGTTTTACAAAAAACTATTTGTCCATTTTAAAATAACAGACTCACCAACACGGATGCCTGGATATGTGACTCATTGGTGCACACTGTTTCTGCTGTAAAATATCCACATTCAACCAATTTACAGATTACCATAATGTGAAAATAGATAGTTTTACATTCAGCTGATAGAGCTTTTCAGCCTGAACATTGTTAAAAAAATAATAATCTCTAGGACGTTTCCTTCAAAAAGTTAGAAGCAATATTGTGATTCAAAATGTAGAATTCACATCAGCATTTTTTTCTTATTTACAAAGTATTAAATGGCATCTCCAAATCCTCTGTCTTTAATAGACTATCTGGGATCATATAATGTTAGTTCCTTTGCATCTGACAGCTGGGACATTTATGTCTCCACAGAATGCAGCTTGTCATGATGCATGTTCTTTGAAGTTAGGCTGCTAGCAAGGACCATTATTGACCCAGACACGCCCTCTTGATTGATTCCAGTCTCTGCCTATCCTTGTGTCAGACAGTGAGTCTCTAAAAGTGTGAATTGTTTCCTTTTAGCAAGGCCTGGATGATAAAAAGATCAGATTATTTGAGAGGAGACTGCTACAGACCTTCAAGAGTACATTAAATCTATTTTTAGAGTTCTTAGCCCAGAGACAGATGAAAGTTTTAAATGAGGAACATTTGTTTTGCTTGCAAGGCCTGTATCCTGAGAATCAAGTCCAAGCAAAGTCACAAGGCTTTACGGTGAGCTTCAAAGTCAGTGTTCACACTTTTTCTCACGGGAAAGCAGACCATCCTCCTTTATTCTTGCTGTGTTGCTGTGACTGCGGAAAGTAATGCCATTTGGCCGTCTAAACCCAAAGCTGGTTTCATTCATAGATGTAGCTTTTACAGTTATTTTCTTTTCCCCTTGCTTTTACATTCCACAAAATGGGGCACCATTATACATTTCTTTGCAATCAAACCCCTATCAACATTTTATTTTGGGAATCTGTAGGTCTTATAGTGTGGATTCTTAATCTTATAAGGAAATACAAAACAAACACCAGCAGGCTCTGCTCTGAAATGCTGTGATTTTCATCCAGATTGGTCTGTTTTTTCATTCTAATATAAGCTGCTGGATACTTTCTGTTAACTGGAAGTATTTTTTTTTTTAGCCTTGTCAGTTACTTAGGACATATAATCTGATTGTAGATTGGCTGATGACACCACACATTTTCTTGCTTATGTCTTTTTCATATGCTGTGTGCAGGCTGTAATTTACATGTTGATTTCTAAATGTAAAGTTTTGCTTTTAATCTTTTCTTTCACATAGATTTTTCTACAGCAAGGCCATTGTAGGAGGGTAGGGCCAGTACAGGAGAATAGGGCCACTGTAGGTGGGCAGGGCCATCATAGGTAGGAAGGGCCATTGCATGATTCACAATGATTTGAAATTGGGCCTTTTCTCTCCTAAGAGCCGATTGGACACCTTTATGACCGGCATTGCATGGGATTGTCTCTTAAGATAAAAATATGGTTTGATGCTTTATTTTGACATCATTACATTTTCAGCATCTGTTTCTTGGCAAGCCAGTATGGATACAATTACAGTAGTTTAGCAGTAGGAATGTTCCAGGTGGTGGTTAGGGTGAAACAGGTTTTACTGAGCAGGTTGTATTTGTAGTTAATCGTAATTATTTAAGAGCAGAGAAACCATTGGTAGTTTACCGTTACAGTATGCCATGATTGTTTGGATGAGAATATCCAGGAAGGGTAAACAAATTCGAACATAAACTGGGGACAATGATTGGGGAACACGCATATGTAGAATATGCATTTAAAACATAGTGGGGCATTTAGCATAGGCACAATTTACATATGCACATTGATATTGGACATTATTAGGCAAGGTAGGCTGGGGGTCAGTTGAGGTGGGGAAGTGTAGGGGTTTGAGGTGACCATTCGCTGGCTTGAAAAGGGAAGTTGTGCTGGGTTCTGAACAATTCCACAGAAAACAGACCTTTTATGGCTGGGTGGAGGGCATTCCAGTGGAGAAGGGGAGTAGAGGAAGTTTGCAGAAGTGGGACGATGCACAGGTTGGGGCAGGGGACCGAGAGGGTGGAGAGAGATGAGGATCATGGAGGTTGAGAGAGGGACTAATTAGAGAGGCAGTCAGCAAGAAAGAGGGGGGCATGAGCGTGGATGTATTTGTAGTAGAGGAGTGGAAATTTAAAGAGTGAGCAATTGGCTGGTGGAGGGTGTTCCAGTGGAGGAGGCCAGGTAGAGAGACTTTGCAGGAGTGGGACGATAGACAGATCGGGGCATGGGACAGAGAAGTTGGGGAGAGATGAGGAATGTTGAGGTCGAGAGGGAGAATAGAGAGAAATGCGGTTAGCACAAAAGAGGCAGGCATGACCATGGATGGATTTGAAGAAGAGGAGTGGGAATTTAAAGAGAGAGCAACTTTGCATGGAAATCTATCCTGTGTAGTGTCAGTATTGGATAGGATGAAGGGAGTTTGGGTAGAGAACTTGAGGACTTTGGGGGAACAATTGTGTAGGGGGTCGTCCAAGAAGTAGTATTTGGCAGTCGTCTAGTTTGCTGAGTGCAATGGTAGAAATTGGAGTTTCAGCTGAATAGTTTATGAGGGTAGAACTTACTTATGTTCAGAAGGCTAAGCCTAGTCTCAGCGGCAGTAGCCATATTGAAATGCTGCATTTAAACATTGTTCTTAACGATAACTCATGGTTGCAAGCCTTAGATGATGAAGAGAAGGTCAGAAGATGGGAGGTGGTTGCGTTGGATTAGGGACAGTGGCAGAGTGAAAGATGATTTTGTAGGTGCCATGTTTTGCACATAGAAATCCTTAACTTTAGAACAAGGAACATGCAGTGGGTCACGATGTTAGCAAAATACCTTCCCCATCTTTGATTGCAGTGGGTTGGCACATGTATCAGTTCATGTATCGGTATGAATGGATAGTACAAAGATATAATAACCCCATGGATAATATTTATTGGTCAGTAATACATAGGTAGCAGTGTGGAATTGATCATTTTCCAAAACAGACCATCTGTTGAGGACTGAAAAGGCCAAATGGCCCATACGACGGGATTGTGCCTATTCACAAATGCCTACAATCATGTTTTAACTTTTTGGCCTCATTACGAGGTTGGAGGTAGCAATGGTGCTATTAGCGCCATGGCTCCCTCCAAAATCATTCCGACTCCGGTCTGGTGGATGGAGCAATTACCAGTCCATTCCGAGGTCGGCGGGACCGGTAATTCCCCATTCACCAGAGCCATTCCCCATTCCCATTTGAGCCCCCATAGGGCTCAATGGGAAGGGGGAAGACGGCAATAACGGTACCGCAAATTGCGGTACCGTTATTGACCGCGGTATCCCTTTGCGGGTAAAACCAGGTGTTAAGGAAGCACCCGCAAAGGGAACTCGTAGTAGGGCGGTAAGGGTAATCCCTTACCGCCCACCTCGTAATGAGGCCCTTTGTCTTAAACCAGAGATGAAATTCACATGTAAGTCCATTCACATCCACAAGGACAGTCTAGCCCCAAAATCTCAGGCAATTCTCCACTAAACAAGATTGCCAACATAAAACCAAGACACATGGTTCTGCCTAGTTGGGTGTTATCTGCGAGGGGGTGCTGAGATACAGCATTTCTCTTGGAACAGCGAGCAAAGGGATCCAGCTCTGGATTACTGCTAATAGGTTTGGGTTAAAGTCCAAGCATTTCACCATTTGCCAATACACAAGAGCCCACTGATGAGAACAAACACAGTCAAAGTACTTTTTTACCATGGAATTGATAATTTGGGGTTTTCTGAAACACAATTTATATAAATTTCCCATTCAAGTTCACGTGAACCTCGACTTCAAGATGGAAGCATGTGGGTTACCTATATGAGTTGGGTTTATGGCACTACACCTTTAACTACAGCTTTTAACCTTCAGAATTGGATACAACTCCAGGATTTATCTGTGAGATCTCCCTCGTTTGAGATGAAGAGGAGTTTCGGATAGTGCTAATCTTGGGGCCCACTGAACATTAAAACTCAATAACTTTTCAAGACATCTATAATGAATATATAATGAATATATTTCAGACAAATTTACATGACTAAATTCAATAGCGGTTATTAATACATTTCTTTTAACAGTCTGAAAACCTAAAATTGTTTTACTATTCAATGTGTCGACAAGTCCAACCCTTGTTACAAAGTGTGAAAGTAGAGATTCCTGGTTACCTTGCTGCGATTAGTTTACGTGGAATCTTGTATTTGCAAGAATTTACACATAAGATGCTGATTCTGAAATAGTGTTTTTTAATATAAATGGGGTAGACATATAGGGCCTCAATACGAGGTCGGTGGTAAGGGGTTAACGGCACCGGTAAGGATGCCAGTGCCGTTAACCCCTTACCGCCACATTACGAGGTCCCTTAGCGGGTCCCTCTGAGGCCGGCTGGTAAAACCAGCCGTCCTTAGCGGGAGCCGCTAAAGGACCAGGGAGCTAACAACGGGCCCGTTATTAACGAGCCCGTTGTTAGCTCCCTACCCATTCCCATTGAGCCCTATGGGGGATCGAATGGGAATGGGGTTGGGTAAATTGAATGAGGAATTACCGGGTCTTCCAAGGTTGGAATGGCCCGGTAATTCCTCATTCAAGGAACCCGGACCTGGAGCCGGACCCGAGTTTGGAGGCAGCTATGCCGCAAATAGCAGCATGGCTACCTCCAAACTCGTAATGACCCCCATAGTCTAGAAAGTGATCAGCCGACACGTGTTTCGAACCCTAAGGTTACTTCTCAAGGCATCACTAATCTGTGTCTCGGAATGTAGACAGAAGGTAGAATATTGAGGCCGTATGGTTGAGGTGCAGTATTGCTCAAGATCCAAGGCTGTTGTCTGCGTCAGCGCAAATGGGTACTGGAGCTGAATGGAGTGCACACAGATTAGCGATGCCTTGAGAAGGAACCTTAGGGTTTCGAAACACGTGTTAGCTGACCACTTTCTAGAGTATCTGTCTACCCCATTTATATTAAAAAACACTGTTTCAGAATCAGCATCTTATGTGTAAATTCTTGCAAATACAAGATTCCACGTAAAATAATCGCAGCAAGGTAACCAGGAATCTCTACTTTCTCATTATGAAAGGTGTTGGGTTCACCTTTCCACACCTGTGACCTTGCACGGAATAATTAGAGATAACCAGAAAACCAATAGAGCTCAGCACAGGAGCGTTCTATCCTAGAGCCCACCTTTTCCCTCACTTGTTACAAAGTGTGTTTGCCATTTTATCAATTTATGACTTTCCAAATGAAGAAGTTCCTTATCATGGACACCCAGAAATAGTGCCTTTTTTCACCAGCATGTTTGTGGAGTTATGGTGTCTGTCACTGTAGGCTAGGCATTCTGTCTTGCATAAAGTTCACACTTGAATGGTAGCCAATAGAGGCATAGCAGGATAGTACTAGATTGGTTGGGTACGTGTTTGCCTGCATTCAGCTGATTGCGCCATGCTGGAGTAGTCACCTGTGTGTTATCTAAACATTGCAGTATTTTGCAGATTATAGTATTTAGCAAAACAGTTCGAAGCATTGTTGCTCACCTTGAATAACTTAAAGATGTAGGTTTGGTATCCCAATATAATATGTAATATTGTTTTTCAGAAATTATTTTTTATACAATAACCTTAAATCAAGGTTTGAATCAGTCCAAGATATTTCAGAACACCAAACAGAAACAATAATTTCCCAAATACAATTTCCCGTCATGTATTTCAGTGACATAAGGTAACACAATATACAATATTGACACAGTGGTCTCTAAATATTCCTGAGAGCTCCATAATTTAATGCATTTTCAACAATGAATTCTGCAAATTAATATGTTATTAAGCATAAAAACATGGAAGCAAGTGATGTATCTACATATCTGCAGATGCAAATAGAGTGGCAACTCAGTCAAAAATCCAAGGTCTCCAGCTGGCACCCGTTCAAAGAAGGAAAAGGACCAAATCACTTTCCCAAAATGTTGGATGTTCACCAAAGTCATCCACGTTAATTTTAATAGATCCAATTTCAACCACTTATCCTACATCCGGTAATGAATGGCCTATTGGCATCAACTGAATATCATTGCTGCTACATCCCATTTCTATTGTCTCTCACAAAAAGGTGAGTATAGTTAGTATGTATGCAAACGGAGAACATTTTAACATGTTTTTTGTACACATTAGGCCTCATTACGAGGTCAGCGGTAACCTGCTGGTGCTACCGGCGGGTTGACGTCAATCTCGCAACACTGTTTACACCACCTAATATCCCATTGCCCCTGGCACATTACAAGTCGCTGAAGCCCAGGATGTCAGGGGGGACATGCAAGAACCGGCACTGTTGTTAACAGTGCCAATGTTTTTTGTGAGCAACATGCCTGCAGAGGCCAGTACTCCTGGCAGGTCATACCTGCTGGGAGATCCGGTCCCTGCAGGCATTCTCACAGACTGGCAGTCAAGATAGGGTGCTGGTATGTTGCTACCGGCACCCTTATTTCCGGACCACCAGACTTAGAATGAGGCCCATAGTTTTTATTTGTTGCTGCTCTGGTTTATGGATTATTTACCCAACAGACTTCAAAGAGTCCAAAACACAGCAGCCAGACTGCTCCTGAGACTGAAAAGATGCAAGGAGTTCTGTACACCCCAATGGCTTGTGATCAAATTCACTTAATTCCTGTGGAGGATTCACTTAAAAACGTTTATGCGTACCCCATGGCCCCTTCCATGGCAGAGGCTCTGAATCCACCACAGGGAAATGTACCCACTACCTGCCAATTAGAGGACCTCGATCCCGCAGTGATGCACTAGTACTAGTGCCAAGTGTTAACTGCAAAAGGCATGGAGGATCTTATTTATTTATTCATTCAAATTTGTGTTCAACTCTGGGTCTCGGAGCACCTTACAAGGTTACAAAATGTTTTCAGAATACTATAGGAAGATTAGGATAGACAAGCGCTAGCAGGGGAGATGGTGGGTTATTTGTGATGAAACATATGTTTTGAGGCTTTTACTGAAAGTGGTGATGGAGGGTGCAGTGCTGATGTGAAGAGGTAGGGTTTTCCATGTCCTGTGTGCCAAGTGGGTAAATGCTTGTTTTCTTGTGCATTGTAGTTTGCAGAGTAGAATGTGTAGGAGTTGCTGGCTTGCTTGTTTGGTGTTTTCGTGGGTGATGGGTTTGGGTAGGAGGAATAACTGCAGATCTTCCTTCTCTTTCCTCTCAACAAAAATCTGGAACGTTCAACCAAACATCACTGCACAGAGCAGCTGGCCTTCAGAAAACAGCTAGTTATTGAACCTATTCAATTAACACCAGCGACAGACCAGCATGAAAACCTCAACCAACTATACACCTTCTCATGGCAATTTCGAGCCAATGTATGATTTCCCCTAAATGTATTTGTCCAAAAACTGAAAGAGAATCAAATGAATACTACCACAAACATCTAAATGATTATCCTAATTGTCTACATGGAAGGTACCAATTACCTTGCTTCTAGCGCCCACCTACCTCTCCTCCCCAACTAATCTACCCTCCTTCTAAAATCCCCTACCATATTACGCTACATATATGACTAACTCAGGCCTATCAGTTACCATGTCAATATTAACCAAGCTATGATAGCACGCTCACAAGTTAATGTCTATAACACCCCCTTTCACACACCCTCAAATCAAGGGCTAACTCTGACCCAGAGCAGTTTAATTTATCAGGCTTTGGGCTGTCCCTTCCAGATAAACATATCCGCAAGTATCTCTGCCAAACTCATGAGACAAGAGCACCAATCAGGGTTCGGATAAGCCTGATCTGTAGTTATCAAAACCAAAGGTTTAAGATCTACTACATCTTTCTATCCACTCTATCCCACTAACAACAACAGCCCCTCCATCCTTTCCTCCAGAGCCACTGTGGGGTGCATTCAAAGGCCCCAAACCAAAGGACCCTTTCACATGAAAAGCAGGATTTTTCAATACTTGTACTGACTTGACCCCTGAGTTCCAGGGAGGCGTATAGGTGAAAAGTTATAATTGTATAAGAATTGATTTGGGTGAGTGAATCAATCCGGAACAGGGTGATTGTTGCCCCTGCATAAAGAAAGTTTTACTAAATTGCAAAACGCCATTGTGAAAATGACTACTGTACAAATTGGTGAAACCAGGGAGCATCTCCTAGCTAAATTATTTCTAAAAGGAGAATAGGTTGAGGGCGATATTGGAAACTGGCAAACCAGAATTGTGTGGCAGGTTACCTTAGTAAGCAATGATATTTGGATGGTGCAATATTGCACAAAGCACTAGAGGCATTTCACATGACCCAGAATGCTTGTGAAGAACAGTTACAAATGGCTCAGCTAACTGCTCAGTTGTATTTTCATTTGCTTTCAGTGGAAGTGTGTTGGCAGAATAGTGAGGCTAGTAGAATGGATCAGGTTATAGACCTGACACAGACCCAGGATCTCATTGAACAACTCAGAAATTAGTTAAAAACCCATCAGCAAGAGAGTGACAAGCGTCAAACACAGTTTTCTACACTGCAAAATGCACATAACGAGTGTGGGAAATTTTAGCACACTGCAACATAAGTTTAATGATCAAACTATTCATAATAGAGGGTTGCTAGATAATATTATGACCCTCAAACAACAAATTCGGAAATTGGAAAGGGAAACAAATCAGTCAATCATTAAAGGAATGGACTCACAAAAGAGTTTGATGAAATGAATAAAGGTATATGTACTCTGAAACCACCGAGGATGCAGCTGATTCAGCAAAAAGATCTCTTGACGCAGGATAACCAGGTCCTATTACAGAGGATGAATCAGTTGGAAATGGAGATAGAAAAAGAACAGTCAGGTTCTCAGGAACTGACCAAAATTTGAGAAGAAAGGAATGATCCAGAAATGCATGTGAGACGAATAGAGGCTGAACTATCAGAGGCAGCGAATTGAAGGGGTGCACAAGAGAAAGAGATTAGTCTACTGAAGGGAAAGCACCTTGAATATGCCACAGCATACAGGTTCACAGAGGGAAAATGAATCACTGCAGCATGAGGTGCAACAAACATAGGATCGACTGGCAGCTCAAAGCAGGGTGGATGAGATTAATTAGGCCTTAGTGTCACAATTAAAAAGCCAGCTCTCTGAATACCAACAGGAAATAAGGACAGAGAAAAGCAGGTATGAGAGTCTCTCCAAGGAAATTGAAAATTGTAAACAAGCCCTGAGGTACAATGACCAATCAGGATATGGGACAAGGCCCACTGATCAAGATGAGGCACCCTTCCCAACAGGGGCCTCATGCCAGTCATTTACAACCGCTCATGCACAAATGGGAACCAAACCTCATGCATTCCACCTACAGAGAGACATGAGGCAGTTAGACTTACCTAGACCTATCCCAACTGACCAAGAAGGCCAGTCCCTCTCTCATATTGATTGGTATTCATCTCTACCACACAGAAGAGAAAGTGGCTAGACCAATGTGTCCTGGGAAGTAAGGAATAATATTGTAAGTACTTCAGGCCATGAAAACACTTATGATGAGAAAGTCAGGGAGTTAGATTGCCTGTAGATGCGACTACAAGATGAAAAGCAGACCCTCAACCTCGGAAGGGCATTCTAAAAACCTCTGTATATTCACGGCAAGGGGGGAATTCCACAGAATCCCTGGTAGGAGGGATGAGGAAACTTTGTTCTATCCTTGGCCTCAAAGGAAATCCCGGGAGTGTGACCCTAAGAGTTCACTTTGGTCCAGGCGGGACGAGTCCAGACCCTGTGGTTCTTGGAGATATTCCCAGTCTCATAGAGATAGGGAGTGCCTAGAAGACAGGGAAGTGAGTACCAGTAACACCTCTGAGTCAGACGGTGAATGGACACGGTGCAGAAGAAGAAAAAGACAGGGAAACAGAGGAAGGGTTCTGTTAAAGACCTGATTCGACAGATAAAGGTCATGAAGAGATTTTTGACTCTCAACCATAAGAATGCAAAATATTCAGTATTAGAGCACTTAGAGCTTTATGAGAAAATGATGGCATCATTCCAGATCAGAAATGATATGAACTGTATAGTATTTGCTAAATGGACTTTCTTACATGAGTACTCCAGTTTCTTTGCAGGGCTGGAGAACCAGGATCATTATAAATGGTCCACCTATAAGGTAGCCATATTGAAATAAATGTCCACCCATCGGAACCCACAAGAGTCCTGTAAGGCTGCATATAACTTGCAGTGTGGAGAAGATCAGGCACCTAGGGAGTTTGTGCAGGAGCTAAAGTGTGGATTTGCTCAGACTTTGTGGCGGGTGAACACCAATAGTAGGGAGTTCATAACTATATATTTCGATGCGCTCCCCAAATACATAATGACTCAGTTGGTGCATGATTTTCACGAGTACAGGGCCCTGAAATTGGTGATTGAACAAGCCACCAGGATCTATGAGGTCCAAAGGCCTGCTGAGAGTAAAAACACAGCCAAAACCCCCAAAACCATCTAACACCCCTGCTGCTGCGAAGGTGGCAGAGATAAAAACTACCCATCCATTGGATCTGGAGATGGGGGGGCCTAAAAGTAACACTTATGCCAATAAACAGAATGGAAGGCAGAAGGGACCCCCCAGCCCATCCGATTTGAATGGTAGTCAGGCAGAGGCCCAGAACAATGATCCCTCTCACCTGCCACCTATATAAACCCTAGGTACAAGGGTACTAAACCAATCCTGGGGTATGTATACACTCCCCTGGAACCAGGGGGGGAACTAATAAGGTAAGTACTGCCCCAGGAAACATACCTCCAAACTTCCTTCAGGAAAGAAGTATCACTCAACCTCCCAATCAGAACTTTTTCCCCAGATATCCCCTGACCCAGAACGTACAAAACCATCCTCCCCTGAACCTGGGAAAGGGGAGAGTCAAGATGGAAAATTATGGGGGAAATTCCCAGTACCCAATCTACTCCGGGAGAAGGGACAATTACCCTTTTCAGGGGCAGCAGAGATATGACTTGAGACCTCCCTACCACCCAGACAAGATCTCGCAACTGGAGCAACAGGTCCAGCAACTGATTGATGATCTAGGGCGCATGGTGAGGGCTCAATCCAATTCTCAACCTAACCCTGCTTCCTAGAATTCCCAAACACCCAGGGCTGAGGACCCAGGGGGGAAATGATGGGAGAAAATCTGTGGAGGGGAGATGCCAAGCCCTAGAGGAAGCTTCCTTTATCACCCAAACAGAACCCCTAAAAACCTCTCAGCCTGAAAGAGTATTTTCTACCCCCAAAATGTTAGCATCCAAAGAGCAAAGGGTAAGTAGGAGAGGCCAACGAAGAACCCACTTTGTGGAGGACCTCCGGATTATCTCCTTTGAAAGAGAAGACTCCCTGGAGAATTCAGGTAAGCAGACCTTGCCTTTCAGAAATGGGGGGATCCCTCCCAAAGAAAAGTGTGTCCCAAGAGACCCTGAGTGGGACAAGGTAAGAATGGAGAACGACTCAGAACCAGAAACTATTCAAACCCAAACATGTGAGCCAGACAGAATTGAAACAGAGAGGGTGTCCATTCCCCAAACCGGTTATGAGAACTGTTGCCAGGTAACCGGGGTTAGCCAAGGAACCGTGCAAAAGGAGGATTCCCCAACAACTCCAGTTGCGAGATGCAAAGTTTCTTTACAAATTCCCAAACTCTGACACAGTAAATTGCCCAAGATCGCACAGAGTTGGAGTTCTATGCTAAAAAAAAGACCACCTGGCTGTCAAATAACGCACACTTTCTTTGCACTTTAGAGGAGAAAGAAGGCCGATTTTATGCACAGATAAAGGTGTATGGTCAGTGTGAATTATCAACTCTGGTGGATACTGGATCCCAACCCACCCGCCTGTCCAAAAAGGCATTTGACCAACTCAACTCAGTATGGGGAGAGGGCCGCCAAATTCCCCTCACACTACTTCCTGGACAACTCCAGAATTTCGAGAGGAACTATTTTTCCATCGAAGGGACTGTGGCTTGGAAATACAAAATTAGATGCCATTGGCTGATACATCCGGTGATAGTTGTGACTCCAGAAGGCACACCTTGTTTACTGGGGAACGATCTCCTGAGGCGGTTGTCACCTCTGATCAACTGTGTAAACAAGGTCCTCTGGACTCAGACTAACCGCCCTATAAAATAAAAAATTAGTACCAATTATGTAAGCCTGAATGGTACCTGTCACGTAATTGATCAAAGCTCTGAGAATGTAGAATCCAGTTCAAGAATAACCAAGTCCCAGACATCACTGTCATATCTGTAGGAGAACAAACTGGTGATGGGAACCCTTCTCCATTCTTGAAAATCAACCTTCCTCACAGTTTTAAGTGGCAATCCACATTGGAAGGGAACACCTTAACATTTTACACCACTCCAAAATCAGAAGAAACATTGAGTCCAGTGAAACCAGACAAGAAAAAACCCGCTCAAAGTCTGACAGACATTCAGAAAAAGGGCAAGCAGTTGCTTTTCCCAATTCAGTTAAATGAGGGGGAGGAACCGTTGCTCACCAGAGTATGCCTGAATAATGGAATAATGGAGCTTCATCAGCGAAGAACCTTTCAGGAAACTCCCAAAAGATCTGACCATTCCGACATTTAAATTGATTGACAAATGGGAAGTAGGCCTGGAAACCCCAAATTCTAAACATCTCCTGCCTAGCAGGTGTATGCTAAAAATGTCCATTGGCAACAAAAGCATAGAACATAATTGTTGGGTTGTGTGAGATGTCCCTTCCACCTTTTATCTGGGGAGTGACATTCCCAACCGATTCACAATCAATTTGTACCTAATTGATAATAAAGCCTAGTCCTGACTTGGGGTAATTCCATGGGCTTTGACAATACTGAAAAAGCATTCCGGTCACCTCAGGGCAGGTGTGACAATTTACTCCCCCCTCCATAACTAAGTAAGCACAGAACCGCAAATATCAGGATGCCTATATAAATTTAAATTCCCATCTCAAACAACAAGTGTTTATATTTCAGTCTGACACCTCTAGTAGACCTAGAACATGACACCATTCGAATATTGGTGGATAACAGCGACCCTCGAAGTATCACATTGGGCGCAGACACCTTTCTTGGAATGGTGGTTTATGCTTAACATTATTCCATTGTTTTAGGTAATGAAATCATGGGACAATCCCAAACGATTGTTTCGACATCAGCAACGTTATTCCTCCAGAAAATGTTTTTACTGGGCATGGGGGATTTTTCTGGTGTACTCTTCCTGCCCCTATGGTGTGGAAGGCGAGTCCTGTGATATTAGGCGGGAGGAGGTAGTATTCAGAGTCAAGGAATACTGCCTCGAATCCCCTGTCCAGGTCAACACCATCAAAAGAGATCTCATCACCAACGTGGAGGATGCCGCTGAAATTGCCAAGCCAGAGGTCTATCCAGGTTTCAAGCAGATGTCGAGGAAAGGATCAATCTTGCCGATGACTCTGAGACCGAGGAGCAAAAGCTGAAACAGGTCTTCCTGGAATTCCAAGAAATCTTTTCAGTGGACTCCTACGACTGTGAACGCACATCCATTCATTCAACCACCATTCCCACAGACCCCGATATGGCTCCAGTATTTGTGAAACAGTACCAGTTGCCTCTCGCATCCATGGAGTCACTCACAGAGATTATTAAGAACTTAGAATCCTTTGGGATAATTCGTCCTATCCACAGTACCTTCAACAACCCGGTACTGGGGATACTCAAACCAACCGGCAATGGAGACTATGTGCAGACCTGAGGGAGTTGAACAAATGGGTCCACATGTAAAGATGTCCTCTTCCTTACATCGATCAGGGAATGGCCCAGATCCCAAGGTTAAAAGTGTACACCACCATTGACCTGACCAATGGTACTGCACAGTACCCGTGAGTAGGGAAGACCAGTACAAGCTTGCATTTACTTTTGGGGTGCAGCAGTACATGTGGATCTGAACCCCCTTTGGATACATAAACTCTGGCAATGAGTTCAACATCTTCCTACATAAGGCTATGCTAGATGTGGGTGAAAGAGGAAACCTGGCCTATGTGGATGATGTTTTGATCAAGAGCTCAACTGTGGAGGAACATATAGCAGAAATGCTATATCTCACTTGCAGAAAGCCGGACACAAACTGTCCTTTCAGGAGGTACAGTGGTGCAAGAACTGAGTGAACTTCTTAGGGCACGCAATCACCCCTGAGGGTCTTAATCCCCAGTCAAAGAAGGTGGAAGCCTTTTGAAATTAAAAGACCCTACCACTCTGTGAGAATTAATAAGCCTTCTTGGACTCACTAATTATAGCCGATAGTTCACTGATGACTATGCAAAGGTCATTCGACCCTTGGTCCATTTATTAAAGGGCGAGTCAAGTGGGAGTGGGATCCGAAACAATCTGAGGCAGTTAAACGACTGAAAAGAAGCCTTTCCCAGGGTCCTTGGTTGGCTTAACCCATAACGAACAAGGAGTTAGTCTTGGAGACAGGGTTCTCAGATACTTGCCTTGCAGTTGTGTTGTTTCAAAATCACAACAATGTCAACTAAGTCAAATTGTACGCGAGCAAGAATTTGTCCTCTGTGGAGTAAAAATTCAATGACTGCGAGAAGGCACTCCTGGCAACGGTATGGGCATTGAAAAATTACTGTTCATTCATCCAGGGGGGACACATCATTGTCGATACTCCTCACCAACCCTTGCAATATCTACAAAGTGACAGAATCCGGGTGGGGAACGTTAGTAATTCCAGAATTAATTCCTGGATTCTGTCCATGCAAGGCTTTCCTATGTAGGTCAGATATGGTCAAAACAAGAAGAGTCCCTTAGCGCAAGGTTGGTGGACTTGCATGATTGTGCTCAAGTAAACTGTCTCAATGAATAAAAAGTTTAATGACCAACAACATGGAGGCATTCTTAACTTCCCTACACAAGGTCTATGAAGAAGACACCTGTTAGGGGATACCCACAGTTTATGTGGATCGGTACTCCTACCATGTTGATAGCAACAGGGAAAAAGAAGTGGTGGCTGGCATTGGGAATGCTTGGGTACCCAAGAACAAGCTGCTGGTTATAAAATAGGACCACAAAGTAGTCAGGTTACAGAGTTGATGGCCGTTTATCAAGCCATCCACACTGCAGTGCACCACCAACTCAATGAACTGGTCATAATAACTGACTATGTCAGGAATGAGTTTGTGGAGCACCCGATTAACTGGAAGAATTGAGGAATGCTTTGTGTCAACAACAAACCCCTAAAGAATGGCAAACTGATCCAGTCAATTGACAATCTGGTGACCTCCAATGAGATGACCATCTATTGGAAGAAAATAAGAGGTAATTCCAAGATAGAATGGCCAGATAAGGCTGGGAATTACCTGGCTGACCAACTGGCTAAAACCGGAGCTCTGCAGGGGTTGTTCAAAGAAACAGAATCCCTGCTGGGGGAAATCCACAGTTCTGCTGTCACCAGGTCACAGACTTGTGCGAATAGAGAACTCTCGACTGCCCAGTGGAGTAAACATACCCCAGATGCAGATTTGATCAATGGACAGAAAGAGGACCCAATCATTGCAAAATTCTATTTACACATCAAAGAGTTTTCCTTTAACAGAGTCAGATTATACCATTAAAGAGGATCTATGGGTGTTGATGAAGTTTTGCAAGATTTTCCAGATCCAGGATGGTTTTTAGTTAAGAAGAGCCCTATCTGGCTGTGACCAATGGGTGGTAAACCTCATTCCGAAGCCTGATGTTGAACCATGCCCATGATGCAACCACTGAAGGCCATAGGGGGTTTTACACAACATTAGAAGTCTTGTGTGAGGTTGCTTACTGGCCACACATGGGATAGGACCTCGACAAGGGGCGTCTTGTATATGCTCACTTCCAACCCAGTTCACTCACACACAGAGCTCCCCTACAAAAAAGGGGGAATGACACTGCCTTGGTCAGATTTGCATGTTGATTTCATCGGGCCAGTGATTTTCTCCTCTAGTGGAAACAAGTACATGTTGACTGTGACATGCTTGTTCACAAAGTGGGTAGATTGTCTTCTGGCCCCAAATTGTAAGGCACAGACAGCTGCTGCACTAATGATCAACCACATCTTCTCTCATTTTGGCCTTCCGCAAAGGTTTGAGTCGGACAGAGGAAGCCATTTTACCAGTGAGGTGATGACGAAGATGTGGCAGATTCTACGGGTAAAAAGAAAACTTCACATTGCCTACCGGCGGGCTTCAAGCGGGGGATAGAGAGATATAAGAAAACAATTGTGAGTATCTTAAAGAAGCTCATGGCAGATTCTGGACCCAGTTGGGTCATCCGATTACCTAGAGGTAAACAGAATTCTAGTGGTAAAAAGAAAACTCCACATTGCCTACTGCAGGCCTCAAGTGGGGGCTGGAGAGATATAACAAAACAATTGTGAGTATCTTAAAGAAGCTCATGGAAGATTCTGGGACCAGTTGGCACATCCAATTATCACCTGTCCTGATGGATATTAGGTCTACACCATCTTCTGCAACAAAGATGTCTCCATTTGAGCTAATGACCAGATGAAAAATTGTGTTACCGCAGCATCTTCTCTATAGGACACAGGAGCAGACACTGATAAATGTGTCCACAACTCATGAGTACATTGAAGATTTAAGGAAGAACCTCCAGCATGCTTTTGCTTATGCCAGCGCAGTTTAGAAAGGTCAGCTGAAGGAATGAAGACCTATTATGACCTAAAGACCACCAAGAAAGAATATGTAGTAGGGGACAAGGTTTACCTGTACATCTTTCAAAGGAATCAGGCCAAGGAGCGGAAATTCCGCCCATCTTGGTGTGGTGCCTTTGAAATTGTAGATTAAATAACACCTGAAGCCTACAAGATCCACATCCCAAAAGGAGAACAGACAGACGAAAAATGGGTCCACATCAATCAGTTTAAAATTTGTCACCCCAGACATGCTTTACAACTGATTGAGGAGCCAAATGAAAGTCAAGCAGAGGAACCCTCTGAAGAATGAACAAGAAGGATGAATAATCGGATGGAAACTAAGACAAACATTTCTGCGTGATAAGGAAGATTACAAGAGGGGAAGTGTTTACACTTTTGCCTGGAGGTTTGACCTTCTAAGACAAAATTCTATAAAGGAGACAACAACAACTGAGGAAGCTAATGGGAAAGAGGGCAATCTGGAGTCATCAGCTTCTGAGTCAGGTGCTTCGATAAGTGAAAATGACAAATACATTTTTTAGACGAGATGAGACTTTTACGCCAGGATGGCAAAAAACTAACACAATCGAGAGGAGGAAAGCAAGGTCGGGGAAAAAGCAGAGGCGGCTGGGCAAAACGAGGAGGGGGCAGAGGAGCAACCAATACAACGAGCAATATCCCGGATAGATTGCTGCACTCTGGGAAGTAGACGATATGCCCAAGCATGAAGGTTTGAAAATCATCAATATGTCTAATCATACCCTCACTCACCATCAAGAAAAGGTTTTGAGCCTAGGTTTGAACTTCTGCCCAACCTCACATTTCAATTATGTTGAAACCCGCATCGACTTTGACCACTTCATACGTAAACTACGTTTAAAAATGTTTTTTGTAAACAATGAGTGCACCAATAGACGCACACCAAAAGAAGGCGGAAAAACAGAAATAACCATCAAGGATCTGGAAGTTTTAACAGCTCTAGATGATTTAGAGAGAGAAGCACACCCAGATGCTACAGGGGTGACGAATACAGTGGATCTTGGAGATTATGATATCAGAAATGATTGGGCAATTAAAAGTAAAAAAAATTCAAATCCAAGTCCAAATTTAATCCCATCAGCAATCTAGGGAATAACATTGAAGCTTTCCAGACACTGGTTATCGAAGTTCTGAAGCAGTTTCGAAAGAAAAAGAAATCCAGATGCAAAGATAATTTGACAGTTATGGAGAGAACAACAGTTAAAGAACTACAGGCCCTCAGCAATTGTGTAATTAAGCCATCAGATAAGGGCCGAAATATTGTTCTGATGAACAGAGAAGATTACATCAAGGGCGCCTACAAACAACTGCATGACAAAAAATGCTATGAGAAAATTGCAGGGAATCCGACAATAACCCTAGAAAACAAAGTGATGGACTTCCTTGAAATATGGGAAGAAAAAGGTATTCTAACCGAAGATAACTGCAAGTTCTTGAAAATATGTCTAAGTACATAGATGAAACACTTTTTCCCTTCGTGTCTTCGCTTCCATCTTATATTAAAGACATTACGGATTTCCTGACTCATATTGAAAGTATACCTTGGCAAACTGATTACATCATGGCCACTATGGATGTTGTTTCCTTGTACACATCTATAGGACACGAATACGGAAAAAAGGCATGTGAAAGTTTCTTAAATACAAGATCTCTAAACTTTTTAAAACATACAAAGATGATTCTGGGGATGATTGACGTGTGTCTGACTAATAATGTTTTCATTTTCAATAATGAATACTTCAGACAAGTGCAAGGCACTGCGATGGGCACAACCTTTGCCCCAACTTACGCTAATCTTACCATGGGAGCATGGGAAGCATCGGAGGTCTGGACGGAACAAAATTATACAGTTACTGAGAACATCGTTTTATGGCTCTGGTACATTGACGACCTGTTTATTATGTGGAAAGGGTCTGAAAAGGCGTGGATAAGTCTTGTGAAGCTTTTGAATGACAATGACCACAATCTGAGATTCACAGAAACACACAGTAAGAGTTGGTTAACCTTTTTAGATGTGAATATTCGAATTGTGGATGAGACACTGACTACGGAATTACACAGGAAACCAACGGGTACCAATACTCCTTTGCATGCAACCAGTGGTCATTCGAAAAATCTGATATGGAGCATTCCGTATGGCGAGGAATTGCTCAACTTTGAAGGCCTATGACTTAGATAGCAAAATTGCAGCGAGAGGGTTTCTAAATCAATGTTATCCTAAGAAAGTCATTACTAAAGCATACATCAAAGCGAGGAAAAAAGAAAGATCTTGCCTTTTGACAGGACCTCGTCCACAAAATGAGTCCATTGACAATAAGGATGCAACCAGGCTAATTCTTACTTACAACAATGAAACATCTGAAATCAAACATATACTACAGAAATACTGGAAGATTCTGCGAGCAGATAAAGACATTGCACCCATTTTGAAAACATATCCAGAAATCAGTCTCAGACATAACTGTTCCCTCAAAGACATTTTGGTTCAAAGTTTTCTTGCACAAGACTCGATGCCTGGGCATGAAACATGGCTGACTAAACAAAGGCCAGGCTTTCGAAAGTGTACAAGATGCAACATATGTAAATATGCCAAGAATTGTACTAACTATACACACCCGATTTTAGGTGACACGATCATGATTACAGAGAAATCACATGTGAGACCGAATATGTGGTTTATGTATTGTCATGTGTATGCCAGAAATGGTATATAGGCAGCACCAAATGTAAACTGAAAATAAGAATTCAGCAGCATGTGAGGGCCATTGTTAATCGGGATCCGAACTATCCAATGGCGAAACATTTCTCAGACTATCATCAATGTAACCTGGATGGCTTTCAATTCTTTGGCATCCATAAAATTGAACACAATCCAAGAGGCGGAGATAGGGAAAAGAAACTCCGCCAAAAAGAGACATGTTGCATCTTGGACTTTGAGAGCAAATAGGGCACAATATAGACATAGAAGGGCCAAGAGGGCACAATATAGACATAGAAATGTATACCTTCTTGGGTTAACGTCTCAATGGAATCTATGTATTAAGAATGTTCTTAGCGTATCTTGATATATTGAGCAACTTTTATATTGTATGTGTATACTGTGACTTTTGCATCTATAACCCCCCTGGTGTTGGTACATCAGTTCCTTTAGGGTGTGTTCGGTCAGAGCTTTTTCTAGTCTTTGTAAGGGTACAAAAGATGGTGCTAACCTTGATGTTTGTACAACCCTGGTTCAGGGTTGATTTTTTATAGTGGTACACTTATGGTGATTTTAAGTATTTTTAGTGAATTTTATAATGTACAGTGATAATAGGCAACGATGAGGAAGTATGGTTACAGATGAATTTTTCTTCTTTTATTCTTTCTTATGAATTTTAATAAGTCAAGCGAATATGTCAGCCGTGATTTTACAGTGTAAATACTCTGCTTTATATTTATTTTTACTGTTGCAGGCTGTTATTATGACATCCATTAGAATAGCAATTGACTCTCTGTATATATGATGCAGATAACGGGTAGTTACAACCCAGTGGTTACCTACTAGCATATGTTTGTGGGATTCTTCTATGGCTGCTAGCACTAGACACCTTATTGTACGGACATAGGAATAACTGAGGCACTGTGAACTTTAAGGTATTGATATAGGAATGTCTGGAAGCAAGTGATTATGTTGCACTTTCAATGCACTATGCACTTTACTGGATTTGCACTATGCACTTTACTCTGCCTAATAAGCCACAAACATGTTAATTCCATATGCCACTGTCAGCTATGATATATACAAATGAGAATGATATTGAATATATCAGATTGTTGCTTACTCATGCCTGCACAGCGTAGCATTTCACAAACAATATGCATAAATACATGACAATTCGGTAATGCACTTATAAGTTACTAATATGATTGAAGCAGAGGTTTCACAGTGAAAGATGGTGGACTTTTGGCTTAATATAAGCAAATGTACATAACTAGTCCCTTATTTATGTTTGGGATTTGCCCATTCAGATATGGCTGACAGCTAACCACACGGCAGAATCAGTCCTCTTTCTTTGTCTTAAACCGTACCTCACAAGGTATTTTAACTGTTTGGTAATATGGATCACCTGTTGTGATCAATCGGTGAGGAAACCGCGAAACGTTAACTCCGCTATGCAAGGGCCATATGTTCTGGGAGAACCACGATGTTGGTGGATTGTACGAGCCTCATGCTGCACGATTTTATTGAATAACGACTACCTTTTCAAAACTGGTTTCCTGAATCAACATTGAATGAATGGGGGAGTGCTTTCCAATGGACTGGAGAAATAACAGTCATCTGGACATATATATATATATATATATATATATATATATATATATATATATATATATATATATATATATATATATATATATATATATATGACAGGGAGTCTTTGGTGCTTACAGTGAAAATGTCTTTTTATACTTGTGTGCTGTTGTTGTTGTCCATTCTACGTAAATCTTCTGGGGAAATATGTGTGTAAAAAGTACTGAACCTCTTTTTCTTTCTATTATTAGAGAACTAACCTCATTCATGTCCAGCCTGGGTACCAGAAGGGAGTCCGGTGAGATCCCCAGGGACCCCATAAAAGAAGGAAGAAAAGGAGGTACTGTGCCATACTCTCAAACCCAAAGAGGGAAGGGGAGGCTGGAGTGCCCATTCCCTGAAGAAGGAAGAAAGGGGGTGAAGTGTCACACCCTCCAACCCAAAAATGGGAGGGGAGGCTGGAGTGCCCACTCCCCAATGAAGGAAATTGCACCTAATGAAACCCCATACTGCCCTGCTCTTCCTGGCCAAAGTGTCATGGAAGAACAGGGGTTGGGGGCATGTGGGGTGCACTCAAAGGCCACAAACAAAAGGTCCCTTTCACATGAAAAGCAGGATTTTTCAATACTGACACAAAAACGGCTTTGCCTGAATGATTGCAAATTAAAACTGAAGGGTCATGTGAAAAAGGCCTACCTGTCATTACCCAAGGAAGAGCAGTATTTTAATTCACAAAGCAAGACGAAAATCAAAGGTCCCTTTCACATGAAAAGCAGGATTTATCTATACTGACACAAAAACGGCTCTGCATGTGTGATTGCAAATGTAAAATCAAGGGTCATGTGAAAAAGGCCTACCTGTCATTACCCAAGGCAAAGCAGCATTTTAATTCACAAACCCTTTCACATGAAAAACAAGATTTTTAAACAACGTCACAAAAACGGTCTTGCACTGTGTGCAAGTAAAAGCAGTTTAAGTGTGAAAAAATGTACCCCAGCTAACATAAAAAGCTCATGGAAAAGCATGATGTGCGTGTTGACAAAAAGTAAGGTAAATTATGTCTTGCATGCAAAATACCAGCAGACATTTGAAAGGAAAAGTCACTTAGTTTTCATGAAAAAGTGTCTCTAGGCCAGAGGCCAAACCTTTTGCTGGCTATTGGACACATGTCAACACAAACTCCCCCACTAGAAGGCTGGTATCCTAGTGTTTACAACAGCAATAAAATGTGGCCTTCCTGAAAGGTGTTGTCCCTGAAGGCTGGGCTCTGTGCAGAGACAACTGGCCTTGGCTGGAGCAGGACCATAATGTAGACAGTAGGTGTGACAAGGGAGGCTAAAGCTACAACTTCAAACAGGCAACCAACTTCAAAGAGCAAGCTGCAAAAACAAAGAGAATACAAAAAACCTCTGTTACAGGTGAGCCCAAGGGGACCACCATGCCTGGGGCATGAGAGTTGTCATATTCCTCACCTGAAGATTTACTATTAATGTAAAAGGACTATTATCATTTAGGCCTTTTTCCCAGCAACCAGAAGTCGGATTTTCTTCATTTAGTAAACATTGTTTAGGTAATTTCCAGGTGATATTGGACATATAAAATGAATTCACCTATGAGTTATTGAACTGTAATGGCCAGTTAAACTAGGTACCTGGCTGATCTGAAAGTGTCCTGAATGGAACAGTTGGCAAACCGGTGAAGGCTACAATTAGGAATATGGGTAAAAACTACATGTTCATAACTGTTGTGCTTTCTGTGAAAATGGCAGAAAAGTGCCAAACAACTGTGCAAAATGATGCAGACCTGGCTGTCGTATTATTTAATTCCCATTGATTAACTGAAAAGGAAAATATATATGTTTTCGTAGTTTACCATATAACTAGAATTTTGCTAAAATTTGACATGAGAATAAATTGGGCTTGTAAATTAAGCTGCCATATGTCTGCTCCAGATCCCTAAACCAATCCTGACTGGGAGACTGGTTTACGGAGGAGAGAGAAGGGTAACTGTCCAATCCTATTGGTGTGACCTCTTGCAGTGTACTCGCCCAAGATAGTAAAATTGGTGGTGTCATCACTGCAGTCACGTATTTGTGCTATGAATGGCAGAAAACCACTAACCTTTCAGATGTATAGTCCTTGAAGATAGGAGAAACCCCCATGGGAACCTTGCCCATCCCCGCCTGATAGAGCACAGGAAACAGAGAAGGATTAACCCCCCAGGGAATAAAATCCTGAGCTGGATTGAGAGCTCTGGTCTGTGGCGGCATCTCACGTAGTGATCCTATTGTTCACAGTCAGAAATAGAGTGACACAAGTAAGTTTCAAGGTATAGTAAAGGCTCAGTGAAGGAAATAAACATATAGGGCTGCACCTGTAAGAGTGAAGAGAGGTGTCTGAGTGAAGCTTGTGACTAATCAGAGGACGTTCCGCTGGGTTTGCAGGAAACCTTAGCGAGACTAAGGGAAAGAAAAAGGAAGAATGAATGAATACCGGGATCAGAGTATGGAGCATAGGTCTGCTATTCTGCCTTTTCACCTACTTGATAAAGTAGGGGTGTCAGAAGTGAAGATTCTGCGATCTGTACCGGCGGGTTTGGAGTCAGAAGCAACTTGGTCTGCGATCACGGAATTCTCCGGTAAGCGTGAATAGCTGAGTCTGGAGATGTGGGAGAGAAGGCCCAAGTAGGACAGCAGGGAAGCGCGGTCAGAAACAGGTTACAGCTGCGGGAGACAGCGAACAAATTAGCAGTCCGAAAAGGTTTGGATTGAAGCGTCTTTGCTGAGAGTAGCGACGCGCAGGAACATAGGAAAAGTCTGTCTATATGTCACGTGACAGCATAGCAACGAAGACACAGGAGAAGCTGGAACGGGCAGAGTATTGCTGGAGCAGGACTTTCAGGTGGCCATTATAGAATGAATGAAAGCAATAGTAACGGCGCCACCATGACCATTGCCCATAATGGGATGTGACAACTGCTATATAAGAGGGACTGCACTAGGAGGAAGGTACAGAGCTGCTGAAATTTACCATCAAAAGAGTGCTGCCGCAATTTACAATCTGACAGCTACAAGAAAACAACAGAGGAGATTGCTGAGAGTGCATATGGGTGGAGCTGTCTATTTCTAGGAAGGCCTAAACACTGACTGTGTCCTATGGTGGAGAGCGGGAGGCCATCCTTGAGAGTGGAGTGACCAGACCCCTGCCTTATATTTCCAGAGAGTTCTGACATGCAGCTGGCTGTCCTGAACTTTAAACAGAGGCTTTCTATGTAAGTATAACTGAGTCCTGGGAAACCAAAAGGTGGGGAAATCTACTGGTCTTAAATCCTTTCCATTTATAGTAGGCATTGGGGAGAAACTGTGTAGATCCCTAGCCTATTTAACTAAAAAGATTAATTTAATTAATTCCCAATTTGGTGGAACACTACAGGGTGATTTTTGTTTAAATTCAAAATTAACAAAGTTCACTTCCCAGTGTGCGCTGAAAACCCAAAGTCTATGATTTAATTGAGTAATCCTTTTCATCCTGTTGAACCTGACTTCTTTAAGGATGACCCCAACTTCTTTAAGGAAGATGTCTTTGTTCTTAAATCAGTCCAAACTTTCCCCTAACACACGTCTTTCAGAGGAGTGGGGTCTGAATTCCAGAATTCCCCAAATCATTCCAATTTTTCTGTCCAACTTCCCCAACACAGACAAATGTTGGGGTTCTGAAAAACAAATCGATTACTCTGTGTTTATTTTAAACTGTGTTTATTTTGAACCAAAATGTGGGTGAAATCATAATTGCCATATGTATTTGTACCAATCTTGAAATCCTACTGCTAGTCTTTTAAGCCCGCAGGAAAATCAAAATTGCGCAGCACAACGTCTATAAATGTGTTCACTGACCAGCGCTAATTCTTTCTTGAAGTGAAATTTGTAGAAAGTACATAATTGTGATTTGTGTTCTTTTCAACTCATTTTTGTGATTTATTTATGTTGAGAAAAGTTTATTGTGTTGTGCAATGGATAAAGTGATGTTTGACATTTTCGTGCACATTTCTATTACTTTTAATGTAAATAAATACAAATGTATTTCCTGTACACTGGCCTGGTTCTTGGATCATTGTTAGCTCAGGGATTTGGGGGGGATAAGCGGGGCATGATATGTGCCTGAACTAGGGCTGAAGAAAAGACTCCATTGAACAGTTTGTTGCATGACACCTTGAGTGGGGAGGGAAGGATCTCCCTGTGTTGAGGGTGGTCTCTCAATAAACCGTTACACCACGTAAAGTAAGGCCACCACAAATGGCAGAAAGGCCCCACATGAGACCACTTTACATTACATGTTTGCGTGTTTAGCATCTCTGTCTCTGGACAATGACTGAACCCACATTTGTATACTTTCTGACTCCCTAGGTCATCAACCATCTTTATCTAGGTACGAACAATTTTTAGGGCAACCAATTGTCTTTCACGCTGGGGTGTAGAAGTGATAGATTTTTCAGTTAAGAGATACTAAAAACTCACTAAAATCATTGGAAAACTAATTCATCTTGAATACTACTTTAAATGTTATTCTGCAAAACACTTAACACTAAACACATTATGCCGCCAATAAATGTCAAAACAGAGTTAATTTAGGACAGCTCAAACATACCTGATCGTGATCATTTAGCAAGATACCAATCAGCCTTGAAAAATTCCTTATGGTCGAAACGTGCTGGCTTAGTCATGACACTCCATGATTTTGGGAGCACTGGAAAACTGTAATGACACTTGAATATTACATTCACAGAAACAACAGTTGGCTCAGTGCAGTATGATTGGTGTTGACAATAACTGTACACCATCTTTTATCTAGGTCTGACTTTTTACGCAAAAGTACTTTGCATGCTCAAATGTATAGGGCTCTACTTATATTGGCAAAAGTAAAAGTAATGTGGCAGAATACAAGGCTCTATTAATACAATTGACAGGACTAACAAAATGTGACACTGATAATATGGGGAATGTATGCAAGTATGCAAATCTGGCCGCTGTCACTATCTGGGGATAGAAAAAGTAGACAGTTACTCTGAGCTACAAGTTAAAGTGAAAAGAAGAAAACTCAGCTAAAGTCACAATGGCAGTAAAAAGCAATAAGAAAATATTTTCTGCCAATGTAAGTATGCATTTTGATGGTAGCAGTAAAATGTACCTTTGTCTATTAGGGATATTGCTCCAAAGATTAGAGAACCACTCTGTGAATATACATTTGGTTAATCCCTGTATTCATTTCTGGTAGAAAGCTCTCATTTTTGGCATTGGGGAGAATATTGGTAGCCCATGCAACTCTACGTACATCTTTTTATTTGCAACCTTTATGTTTTCCCTCTACAATTGAAACAGAGCAGTCTCGATTATGAAAGAAAATGTGATCTGGGTAAACTTAATGCAAAATGATAAAAGTTCGACAAATTCTGATGAGCACTTTGGTTACTTTAATTTTGCCGTTGCACTGGCCTAAGGGTCATTGTACTAGGGAAAGGTCTGGAGTGTCGGAAGATGACTCAGTCACCGAATTAGTTGTAATGGGGCAGATGGAAGCAATGTTTCTGTGTTACTATGGCAGCGATGGGGGTAGACTCTGAGGCTGCGTCAGGAGGCATCTACCTAGGTGTTGGTTGAGGAGGTGGAACCGTAGTGCCGTATAAGAGGAGCGATCCCACATTATGTTGCTGGTTCCTCGGGTCTCCGCGTGAGTGCAGAGTCTGGTCTGGATTTATATACTTGGTGATGCACACCTGTACTGTGAGTACGCATTGTCTATGTGGGATGCTGGACTGCGGAATCAAAATGAAGACTGTCTACCTCACAGCAAATTGCCAAATCCCACCCAAAAACAAAACACACTGGAAATGATGGATTCAACTGCATACACCATTTCCATGGTTCAGTCCTCCACACTGTCTGGGACAGTCAGCACAAAGTGCTTGATCATGTGGGCAGTCCGTGCTGTGTCCGCAGATGATATCTCAGCTCCACTGGATGCCCTAGGGAGAGACCATTAGTGGTGCTGGCACTTTCGAGTTGCAGCAATTGGTTTATCCAAGGACCGATAATCATCATCCGTGGTTTCTGACTCATCATCGACAAGTTCACTGGAGGCCTGTTCACCTGTGAAGCACTCCTCTGCCATGACTCTTTTGAAATGCACCACATCACTTGTCACTATCAGGATCCCCTTTGTGCTGTGACATGATGCCCTGTGGAGGTGCTGGGGTTTGAATGTCCCGCTCGGCAGCAGGGTGTTAGATTGTGTGGTCGATGTGTATGTTTTCTTGTACTGAATCTCATTTGCGTTGGTGTGATCAAGTAGCTTACACACAGCTTGATTGCTTCATGGTGCTAGCTCAAAAGATCCACTGTGATGTTTGACTTGACAGCATTGCTAACAGGATAGATGTATGTGGAGGTGTATGTGGAGGTATGCAGGGTTGTTCCATACTATAACAGGAATGAGTACAGTACGATTTCAATGTCTGTCACCTGCTCATGCACAGGTTACATTGTTTCCGTGATTGTGTGCATGAATCTTTCCACAACCCCATTCACTTGTGGGTATTGTGGGTTAATGCAGGTGTTTGTGTCACTTCCATTTCCTGCATTAATTGCATGATTTCCCTTCTTTGAAAGCGGTTGATTGTCAGATGTGACCACCTCCATTACTCTGGTGTGGCTAGCATCCTTTCCAACATCTGACTTAGCAATCAGGTCTCCAGAAATTGTAATTATTACCTTCGCCTGTTGAAGAACATTCGCCCCTTTCTTCTAGCGATCAACTGTGCGTCTGTAGCACAGGCCGTCATGCTGTCAAGGCTCGACTACTGTAATGGCTTGCTGATTGGGACCAACAAGAAATGTCTGAAAAAGCTACAAATTGTACAGAACGATGCAGAGCAGATCATAAAGGGGAACAAAGGAGAACACATATCTATAGCAGCAGAAAGGACCTGCATTGCCTGCCGGTTCCCACCCGCATTCAATTCAAGGCTGCGTGCTTGTTCACAGCTGCCTTCAAGGAACTGCTCCAGTATATCTTAGAAATACAGTGTCCCTCTATGAGCCTGCATGAATGATTCGGTCATTAAAACTGGCACTCTTGAACAAAACGTCACTCTTTAGCTAACTCTTGCCTGGGTTAGCCCGCTTGCAGTCATGATTCTCCTTGTCCTGTCTACTCTGTTTGTACCTTCTGTGTCTGTTATGTGCCCTGATGCCTGCGGACTTCAGCGCTATAGAAATAAAATTTAAAAAATAAATAAATAGCATCACCCTAACCTCTGGATATCTGGAGTAATCGCCAATGCATACCAGTAATTGGCTGCTATTTGGGAGTGAGCAGAAATGTGTGCTTGGCCCCTGCTGAGAGCATGAGCATCTGTCAGTGGTTTGTTGTGCTCTTTGTCCGGGGTGCTCCACAATTCCGAATGTTGGAACGTGGAACGCTTGGAGAATGGTGATTCCTCAGCAGTTGGGAATAGGAGCATGGAGGGCTTGATGGTGCCCGCAGGCCCAAATAAAGATACTTAAACCATTACCAGCACCCGGCCATCCTTTCACTAGTGTCGAGCTGTGGCTTGCAGGACCCCCAACTTGCTTGCAGCAATTCGGGGTAACGTCGGCGGAGGATGAAACAGCCCAAGCGTGCGGCCCACGTTGGCTCACAGCAGGAGGGCAGCAGCTGCGGGTGTGAAGTGCTTGCCATGCCTGCTCCTTTGAACTGTTTAGCTGTCCTGGCTGCCTGGGTGCCGCAGTGTGCGTAAGGCCTTAGAGAAAGGCACTCTTCAACATGCGCATCGTTTCAACTGAGCAAGGATGAAACTCAGAAGAGGTATCATCACTGGCCGCAATCACTTTCAAAAAAGCGGTAGACCAAAAAATATTTTGACATATAAGGACCATAGGGTGCTGGGTTTATTATGTAGAGAACAGGAACAAACAAGTCAAAGAAACATGTTTAGAGCATCTTCAATTGGTAAAATGGTACACAGTGGGCCTCATTACATGGTGTGCAGTAAGGGATTACCTGCACCGATAAGGGCACCGGTGCCAGTAATCCCTTACCGCCCTACTACGAGGTCCCTTAGAGGGTCCTTTCCTTAACGCCTGGTTTTACCAGGCGTTAAGGAAGGGACCCGTTGAGGGACTTCAGAGCTAATAACGGGCCCGCCAATAGCGGGCCCGTTATTAGCTCCTTCCCCATTCCCATTGAGCCCTATGGGGGCTCAAATGGGAATGGGGAATGGTTCCCGGAATGGGGACTTACCGGTCCCGCCAGGGTCGGAATTACCTGGTAAGTCCCCATTCCGGGAACACGGACCGGGAATGCGATAAGGGGGTAGCCATGGCGCTAATAGCGCCATGGCTACCACCTACTGTGAATTGAGGCCCAGTGTGTTCAAATTTGGGTGATACCCTGGGAATTGGTATTGCAGGTGCAATTAGTAATTGAAAGTTACCATGCCAATAAGGCACAAAAAACAACACATTCGAAAAATACACTGGTATAGGTATTACAGATTCAATTGATAATTGGAGGTTAGCCACGCCAACACCTGTTTCAACCATCTAGGGTCGTCCTCAGGGCTTATGATAATTATTGCAACATTACAAGTACAATCAAACATATATCAATTGAACGAAGGAATGTAGTAAAGCAATTAGAAATCCAATTTCGTCCATCTGCAGATTGTCAAAGAAGCGCGGGAAGATATGGGAAGATTGGAACTGGTGTAACTCAGTAGATTTAATATTGTTATAAGCTGGGCTAGTTTCGTTTATAAGACTCTCATTCCACTCGCATTTGGAAGTTGTGGTGGTTACTTTGGTTACTGATTGGTTGCAGTGCTTTTGCGATGCAAAAATGGTCTCCGCGTAGCCGGTCCTGACAAGTCACATTACTCGCATTGTTGCACGCTGAGAGATACTCTGCTTGAGTGCAGAGCAGAATGACGCCATAGCACACGGCTTCTGCATACCAAATTTAGATAGGATTGCGCACACCCAGCATAGGGCCTTTCTCACAAAACCCAAGTTTCAACTGAGCAAGGCCCATGGAATACAGCGTCTCAGCAACAGAGAACGTTCTTGGCAAAGACATGAGGGAACGAGTATAGGCAAAGCCAATAGACTAAAAAAGACTCCTGGATATTTAGAACAAAGAAAGAAAAGAATAAAGAGACATGTGTGTGTTTTCCATATAGCACCTCAGTTGACCAGTGTGGGCATGTCCAATGTGAGTGCAACAAGGCTTGTAGATGGGTTTTTTTTCAAAAAGGAAAGGAAAAGGAAAAGAGGATTGCAGTGTGCTTCTTTTGCAGCACCTGGATTAATTGGTCCGCACTTGGGCTAACTGATACGCCCAGTGCAGCACCGGGCAACATTTGTGGGTTTGGCAGGGTGTCCCAGATGCAATCATGGCAGCATCAAGCATGGCACCTCTGCCCCGGTTTTGGGCTGAACCAGGCACACCACCTATCAGGTGGGACAGATGGAAAACATTGCTTGGCATATATCGTCTAGCGACAGGCTGTGACAAATCTGCCTCTGCAAGGAAGCAAGCTGTCCTCCTGCATAACCTCAGGGCAGAGGGCTGCAGCGTGTATGATGGTTTGCCTGAGGAAGCGGAGGGAGGCCAAGGAGACAGAGATGATTATACTATTACAGTGCAAAAATTGCAAAGCCACTTTGAGCCTAAGAAGAACGTTACCTTTGAGCATCACAAATTCTTCCAAAGATCACAAGAACCACATGAAGCAGTGGAGTGTTATGTGGCGACCTTGAGAACTTTGAGGCATACTTGCGAGTTTGGAGCATTGACCAACTCCCTGATTAGAGATCAGATGGCATGCTGCGCTAATAATAGTAGAGTGCAAGAAAAACTCCTGGCCAAAGATTTGTCTCTTGAACAGCGCCATGGAAGTGGCGAGAGGGTTGGAGCAAACGGCCCATTATATGAGGAGCATGAAAGCAGAGAAGCAGGGACATGACCCCCAGGAAAAGGGAGTGAAAGCAAAGAGTTAAAATGTTTTAAGTGTGGCATCAACAGACACCTATCAGCAAGTCTATTGTACCCTGCGAGGAATGTGAACTGTTTGAAGTGCAAAAAGAAAGGACATTTCATCCGTGTGTGGAGAGAAGCTGTGGTGGATGCTGTGGATTTGGGGGGCATCGCCAAGAACAAGAAGAGACTCAAGTGGAGTAGGCCCAGTTGATGACTTTGTTATTAGTGGTAAGGTCATTCCGATGTAAGTGGACAGTAGTTCATCATGGAACATAATTTCTAGTGAAACATACAGAAATGATGTGGGAGGAAGGTTAAAGGGTCTGCAAAAGCATGATATCGAACTATGTGCCTATGGAGAAGTGAAATTGACTTATTGGGGAGATTCCCAGCGCAGGTCGAATATAAAGGGAGTTGTGCAGCTGTAGTGTATGTGGCCACCAAAGGATAATCGTTACTTGGTTGGGATGAGCAGTGTGAACTTGGAGTTCACATTCAAGCAGAAGAGGGGGATCCAAGTGTGACCCTCATGACCCCCACCTGACTTGCAGATGAGGGCAGAGAAATGAAGGATGAACATCACTCCTGGGCCTTTCCTCGCCATCGATGATGTATCACAGATGTCAGAAATGCTATTCCCTCAGACAGTCATTCAAACCGTACCCGACTGACAATTTGTAGGAGATACAGTTGTCACTGATTGAAAAAAGTCAACTGACTATAACCTCAAAAAAACTGTTGATGTCACTACTGACATCCTGACATAGATGCGTTAGACATGAAGCATATAGCCATCCATGCATGAAGCTACAAAGCCATTTTAGTTTATGGCAGGTAGACACAAAACAAATGCTTATGACTCACATAGAATTGAGGATGGACGGACACACAGATATATCCTTTGCTAAGCGGAATCAGCAAGATGCAAAGAATACGTACAACCAGCTTGCACATGCTTAATTGTGACTAATATGGACGGCCATAAAAACCAAGATGGAAGCCATCGGTGCCTTCAAGTGAATGGGAAAGGCTGACAGATTTATCCAGTAAAAACAGGCTGACAGGGTTTCCAGCAATAACACATTCTCGCCGAGGACGAGCAGAGACGGAAGGTTTCCAGTTAGTCAAGGAATTAAAGTACCTGCGAGGGATACAACATGAATTCCTCATAAATACAAGCAGAAGAGCTCATGTTCGTGGTCCCTACACACATGACCTGATAGCACGGGACAGAGCCCATTAATTCAAGGTGGATGGGGAGAGCTGTTCCCATAGAACCAGCGGTGGAAAAGATAAAAATGTTATACAGGTTCAAAGCTGAATGTTCTGTCTCAGGGCTTAGGGCTTAGGCGATTAGAGATGGCAACTCATTGGGAACATGCAACACCTTCGGGATCGTTCCCATCCTTGTAGAATTTCACTTGGCCTGGTAGCTGGCCAAAGTCCCATGGGTGAGAAGACCTGTTCTGCCCAATCCCTGACTGCCTTTCATGTTAAGTACACTATATTGTGTGAGCCAATTACATATAGGGTAACCTGCAACTTTGTATTCCTGACACTGAGAGGTGGTCCTAGGAGGAGCCACCAGATATGGCAATCCAATAACCAGACTAACCCCTATGGATTACATATATAGTTTTCCTCGACTAACCAGTTCCCTTCCCTGATAGGTTTCTTGGGACGTAACTTGCTTTTGTGACATCACTAGGAGTTAAAATGGTGTGACACACGTTTGGAGTAGAACAACTTGTGTAGCACGATGCTGTTCTAGCATGATTCCTGTAATTTATATCGATAATATAGATAGTAAACTTTGCCCGATGGTCAGAGGTGTTGCCAGGTCTGGAAAAGACCCGGGGCTACGCTAATGTCAGAACTATTGGGACTGGGGGCTAGCTATAGCCTTTTGGTTGTAGCTCCCGAGATTCTACCCGGGGCTACAACCAAAAGACCAGGGGCTATAGCCCCTTTAGCCCCCCCTAGCAACGCCTCTGCCTATGGTTGTCTTCCGTTCTTGTGGCAGGGATTTTGTTGGGGCCCAAATGCCCTCTTGCTGGTAATCGGGGTAGCTGCTAAGAGTGGTACCCCCACTGCTCCTTTACAAAGTCAAATCGGCTAAACATGTTGCAGTAGCTGAGGTTGAAGACAAGTGGGAGCGACAATTTGCAGGGGTGGTCACAGATGACCTAGTTAGGCTCAAGGATTTTGAGCACAATATTAAAGTGAAAAAAGGTCTCCCAGAATCTTGACGGTCTTAGAGATTTGGATATTGAGTTGACCAGTCATACATTTCTCATAATGTATATCAGGCTTCTTAAGACATTGCTGAGTTCCCAAAATAAGCAACTCTGCTTTGGCATTGTTAAGGGCCAAAGAATTCAAAGCCATCCAATTCTGCATCTGTAGGAAAATATGATTGATAAGCTCCTAGTTTTCGTTATAAACACCTGATAGCCTAATGACGACATAATAAGGCAAAATATATGCCCATAGCTGAGAGATGGTCAACAAAGAAGTTGCAAATAAACATTAAAAAGCAATGGCGAGAGGCAGGACCCCTGAGGCACACCACATGTTAGAATTGCACTGTTAGAGAAGGCATTGTCCTTAGTAACACTCATGGTTCTGGGACCCAGGAATGATTTAAACCAGGCAGTTACCTCTTTAGAGCATCTAGCAACTGAGGTCAATCTGCCCGCCAAGAGTTGATGATCGACAAGATCAAAGCGGCAGAACGATCTAATAACAATAGTAATGCTGTTTTGCCATCATCTACAATACCAGCAATATGTGACTTTAAATCGAGCAGCGCAGATTCAGTCCCATGATTCGGAACGGAAATCGGATTGCTGAGCGGCTAGTATGTTGTGGTTCTCTACAAATGCCTGTTACTGTAAATAGGCAATTTTATCCAATATGTTTAAGATGAAGGGAACATTAGTTATTGGTTGATAGTTACCAGCTTCTGCTGGATCAAAGTTGTCCTTTTTCAGCAGGGGTGTGATCCATGCCTCCTTAATGCTTTCTGGGACATATGACTCTTGAAAAGATCGGTTTATAAATCCAGTAACCCATGGGGCAAGAGTCGAGATGAATGCTTGAAACAAAGACGCAGGAAAAGTATCCGTACAAACTGTATTGAAGGTAAAGATGGGAGAGTTATTGATTAGTTCCACCTCATTCATAATAGGAATCACATGGGTAGGTAATGCCTTTACCTGAGCATTAATGTTCTCTTGATGTCTGAGTGTTTTGTTGGTAAAGCTGTCATGAATATGTTGGCACCAAGAATTTTCTGCAGGAGTGGAGGAAGTAGAGGCACAACCTTTCAATTCTTGTAAAATTGAAAAGAGCTCCTTAGGCCGAGATTTAGCTTTTGAGAGCCGGGCATTAAGGTGTGTCTCTTTAGCCTTATCGATAAGGGTTTTAAATCGCCTAACCACAAGTTTATAAGATGTAAGGTTTGGCTCTGACAGCTGTTTGTTCCATATGCGTTCTAATTGGCAATTTTGGGCACTAGTCTCAGCAACCTCAGGCGTAAATGGTGTGTTAGGTGTAAATACTCTTTTCTTATATGAGAATTTAAGAGGAGCCAGTGTCTCAAATGCTTGATCCGCAGCTAATCTGATGCCAGATACAAAATCTTCAAGAGGCATCATCTCTTCAAGAGAGGGTAATAATGGAAGAACCAAAGCATGAAAATCTTCATGAGTAGCATATTGCAGGTTTCTAGTTATGCAGGGTATAGGAGGCTATGATATGATGTGATATTTTATTTGTATCGCACTCGTACACAAGTGTTTACCAGAGGTTACATCACTATGATTAATATCGAAGGAGACAAGGTGGTGGTTAGACCATAAACAATTGTCTACCTGAATATTCGTGATTAAAAGATTTTTTGATAAAACCCAGTCCAGGATGTTACCGCCTGTATGGGTGGGAACCTTGACATGTTGGTTGACATCTATTGAGTACAATGACTCAGTAAGAGATGTAGCCACACCATCCGTGGGATTGTGGGCCCAAAGATTGAAATCTCCCAGTATAATAGTGGGATAGTGTATCTTGCAAGAGTTACCAATGAATGCTAATAGCTGTTCTTCAAATATGGGAGTATGCATGGGTGGTTCATAAAAAAGTAAAAAGTTTAGAGAAGATAAAGGATCAAGATTAAGTTTGATAAAAAGAGCCTCACAATGATCTAAAATTGGAGGACTTGATACGTGTAGTTTAAGAATCAATTTATAAATCACGGCGACTCCACCACCTTGTTTGTCAAGCCTATTCAGGTGAAAAAAGAGTAACCATTAGGGGTTGCCAATTGAAGAGAGTGGTTGGCAGCATCATGAGCCCACATCTCATTCAAAGCACAAATATCTGGTTGAGTTTGAATAATAAAGTCTGCCAACTTGTGGCTATGTTTAACTAATGATTGTGTATTTAGTAGCACATACTTCAATGTGTGATTATTGTGAACACACTATACTGGGTGTGTTTAAATAGATCACCACAAACTGTCCCAGACGCGCCGACGCTGACACGCCTGACTTGTCTGTAAATACGCTATGAAAATACAAACCCAAAGAGAAATGTAGTTTGCTAAAACAACACGTATTCATCTTTTAATTCGATAGCAGGATAAAAGGCTATGATGCATTTGAAGCATACAGGTAGGCAATCGGAAAAATGCAACGTGCAGCAACGTGGCCTGAGTAAATATTCAATTTAAAACCATATTAAACCAAATTTCTAAAGCAATTTAAAACAACTAAAAACACAATACTATCTAAAACAAATTAAGAGCATAGATAAAATCTCTATCTAACAGGTTTGCACAATTCAAATTACAGCCAATATCAATGCGGGCTAGAAAATGTTTTAATTGCAGAGGTTCTGGCAACCTTGGGCAAGTCCAAGTTGTTCACAGTGATTGATCTGTCAGCAGCTTATCATCATGTTCCCCTGGCCCTGGAGTGCCAGCCTCTCACCGCTTTTATCACCATGAAGGGAACTGTCCTATATTGTAGGATGCCTCTCGAATTGCCTTCAGCGGCCACAGTTTTTCAAAGGGTCATGGAGAAGGTGCTGGAAGGGGTCCCTTACATAGTAATTTTTCAGGATGAAGTGCTGGTCCATGCAGGTTCTCGAGAGAAACATATCTACATTGAGGGAGTTTCTCTGCAGGTTGAAGTCGGCAGGTTTGACTTTCCTGCACAAGAAGTGCTGCATATCTTTGAAGAGTGTAGAGTACCTGGGACACTGTGTGTCAGGGAAGGGAATCATTCCCAAAATGAGCCTGGTCGAGGCAATTAGCAAGGCTCCCGAACCCAAGGACAAGGATTAGCTTCGGTCATTCCTTGGCCTGGCAGAATATTATCATACATTTGTGCAGGGGTTTGCAATGATCTCCACACCCCTGAGATTATTGCTGAATAAGGGAGTACAGTTTGTCTGGTTCAACGATTGTGAAGAAGCCTTTGAAAGGATTAAAGGGGACATTGCGAAAGTGTCCTCACTGCGAACGTTTTGCATCAAGGATAAAACTGTTCTCATGGTGGGTGCCGGCATGCTGGAGCTGGGGGCATCTCTATCTCAGAGCATTGTTGAAAAAGATGAACGCATCCTGGACTTTGCCCCGAGACCTGTGAGGGGGGCTGAAAAAAATGATTTGGTGATTGCAAGTGAAGCCTTCGCAGTATTTTGGGTCATATTACAATTTTACGTTTTTCTTGTGGGAGCAGCAGTTTGTTATCAAGTCAAATCATAGGCCCTTGGTGCAGATGCTTGTCTGTGGGAGCTGGGGCGCTGGGTCTTCAATGATCAGCAGACGGTGGTTGGGTTTGCAATGTTACGACTTTCAAGTTTGCTATTTGCAAGGAATGAAGAATGCAGTGGTGGATTGCTTGTCTGGGTTGCCTGTGGGTGTGATAGAACCTGATGGAGAGAGCGAGGATGTTGAGGCCATCATCGCCAGTTTTTATATGGAGTGTGTTGAGCGGTCTGAATGAGAGGTGGCAGAGGTGCAGAAAAAGTATGGAAGTGCATTAAGGAGTGGACGGTTTCGGTGTGGCCCAGCAGAGACGTTTTGGACAAAAGGTTTGAGGTTTGGTGTGAGGTCAATGATGACTTGTCCTTGATCGATGGGAGGCTTAGAAAGGGAACGGCTGTCGTTCCCCCAGATGGACTCAGGACTAAAATAGTCGAGTTGGCCAACTAAGAACATTTGGGCATCAATTGCACAAAGAGAAGGTAAAGGTAGAGTTTTTGGTGGCCAGGATGGATGGCGAATGGAGAGAATGGTGAGAGATTGCATGCCGTGTTGCCTGAATGATAAAACCAAGGTGGTGCAAGAGACGCCACTCATTCCTGCTTTTGATCCTGACCAGCCATGGTGTAAGGTTGCCGTTGACATCATGGGCCCCATCCAGGGTCTGAGTGGAGGTTTTAAATGTTTGTTTGTGTTGGTGGACCATCACACCAAGTGGGTGGGTTGGAAGTCGGTTAAGGAAGTTACTGCTGGGGATTTGATTGAGTTCCTTGAAAGCTGAGGCGGGCCTGTGTCTTCTCACACTCACAAGTTACTCCATGCAGCTCATTTCTTGGGCAGATCATGATAGAGAACATGCTGCAGTTCTTCACAAAATGGATTCACTTTTCACATTTGGAGCACTTCATTCCTGCTCTTAGGAACTCGCCCCTGTGTGGAACGGGGAGACCACAATATACACATTGCTTCAGCTGGTCTCACACCTCCCTGCTTGCTCCTTTCTTGGTGGAAGAGCAGAGGTGCGTGGGCCCAGAATAACTGCTCCTTGCCACAATTATGTTGGATACTTCATTTGACCGAGGACATCTTCTGTATGTGCTACTTTTGAATCTGCAAATTCGTGTGCTTGAGCAAAGTACAAAATTATGTTAGTCACTATTTGACTTGCCAATTGCTATGTTACTGATAAGGCAGTGCATGTTTCTCAGTACATCAGTGACAATATTAAACTCTGGGACAAGTGACTTGGGAGAATAGCTCAGGGCAACGTTCTTGCCTTGAAAGCAAGATAACACGGAGTACCACAGGTCCGCGCTTAGAAACCTCTGAGTATTAAGCGCTATAAATAACATCATATGATAACCACACATTGTTAGTGGAGCAGGCTTCACGGGAGATCAGGTGAGAGAGATAACTTTCTTAGCTGGTTGCTCAGACCCATTACTGAAAGCACAGGCGACTTGGACTTATTGAAGCAGTGACATGCACCCACATCACAGTGTGTGTATGCATGGCGCATGTAGGTCTGCTAGACCAGCACCCCAACATGAGATAGTCTGCTCCCCAGCAAGATGCCATATGGTCCCTTTTTGTTTCATGAAAGCACAGAGCTGGCTAGCCCTTTCACCATCCCTTGCAGCCAACTGTATTCAAAGGATAGGCGGAGCCTTAAGTGGGGTACTAAATAGAGAGGGGGGGGCTCTGGTTGGGGGGGCGTGCCACGACTCCTAACTAGAGCCCCCCTCCAAAGGGGGATCTGGTTAAAACAAGGGAGCTGGGGCACACAGGCATTACTACCTTCACTGCGCCCAGCACCTCCTTTCAAACAATGGGAGGGGCTGGGCGCACCAAAGGTTTGACACCAGAGCACCCCAGCTCTCACACACAGCAGGTGGTCCTTTCATTCAAGGAGCTGCGTGACTGAAGGGAACCCTTTAATCACGCGGCTCCTTGAATGAAACTGCTGCGTGCTGTGTGTCTCTGTACTCAGAGACAGGGGAGGGCTGGAGGGCCATGCTCTTCTATTGCTTCTGAGTAAAGTGTCATCAGGCAGCATAAAAGACCTTTAACCATCTGGTTAAAGGGCTTTCATGCTGCCTGATGATTCTTTACTCAGAAACAACAGGAGAGACGGGCCTTTCAGCCCTCCTCCTGTTTCTGAATACAGTCATCAGGCAGCCTGCGTAGCCGAAACCACAGTTACACAGGCTGTCTGCAGGTGTCAGTGCTTCGGTTTAGAGTAAAAGAAAAAGCGTTGCCTTTTCTTTTTTTCTAATCCAAAGTGCGGACACCCGCAGGCAGCCGGTGTAACCGTGCAACGCTTTGGGTAGATAGGCTGCCTGAGGTGTCGGTGTGACTAGGGCTAGTCTGGGGTAGACCCTGACTTGGGAGTCCTTTCTGGAGACTGGCGGAGCTCGTCCTGGTTAGCCCCGGCCTACTTAAAGCCCAGAGGATAGGGATAACACAAGCTAATGATAAAATCAGGATTTTTTTTTGTTTGATCCTCCTTCCAATATTCATGGAAGATTCCCTCCACAGGGATTAATACTCGATTTAATAGTACTTATTTTATCGACATCAGGAGGATGAAATGTCGATTCTGCCTGACCGGGTTTGGCACTTCTGCTGGATTCTGGGATTTCCACCTCTGCAAGTCGCACCCAGATGCTTGAGGCTTGTACTTTGAGTTATTGAGCTTAATGGGCTTTCTCCCTCTTTTCAATCGCTGCAGCAATAGCTAATAACACAGTTTCGGCCTGATTTGCAAAAGCGTTTTACAATGTCACAATCCGATTGAAAAATGCTTTGTAAATCAGGCCCTCAGTGTCATAAAGTAAACCTGGGGCCTAGTCTGACATATTAGGGGCTTAGATCTTATCCAGAGTACCAGTAACTTAACTAGTGAAACAATTGTCTGTCTTGCCTTGTTTCTCCTCACTTGCCACACCAGTGGGGGGTTAATTGTGTTTGTTGTTGTGTCACTTAGGAGCCATCAACTTCCTTCCTATCCTCAGTCCACTAGTGTGGGGGGAAAAAGTTAGGAAAACGTGTTGTTTCTGGACACAACTGCATCCCCTGAAGGATGTGATAGCCTTTTATTCAACAAAGATTGCAACGAGCTGCTACAGCTATTTACTTTTGGAGTACACCGTTTCTTCACAAATCACCGTTCATCGTCAGGAGACATCCAGACTGGCTCCTACGAGGCAAAGTTTTGACATTCGCAAGCCACTTTTAAAAGACGTCACTAAGTAGCCCGCTGTGATTGTGGGCTTGTCAAACACGTCGCATTGATGTGCTTGTTAGTGAGGACACTGAGTGTGCTTTGATGGGCAAGGCCCATCGCATTCTCCGATTACTGCCTTGCCCTTTGCAAGCCTCTGTTTATTTGCCGAGGGAGGGAGCTCTCGGAGTTTTACGGCCAAAGTGTTTGTCCCACAAGTGCCTAATTAGATGTGACACCGTTAGAGGCACATCCCTGACATTTACACCGTCGTCGCTCACGCTTTAGCAGCATTTAGTCTTGTGGGAGGCACAACAAACAATGTCGGAAATAACATAAAAATCCCCCCTACTAGCTGTGACCAACAGGAACAAAAAACACTCAATGCTTTTTATTGGAAACAATAAAAAGCGAAAGCCAAAGGGAGGGGGGTGCGGATTTTTACTTATTGGGAGAAATAAAATGCCTTATTCAAATTGCTGCCAAACGTTCAGGCCGGCAAAGGTAGAACTAGGAGCGTGGACAAGTAAGTCCATCAGCAGCATGACATCATCACCTGGCAATCAACGCGGATATGTTATGAGTAATGCATCTGTTCAGTGCTTTAAGAGGGTTGGTAAATTGAGGGGGGCTCTCGTTAAGGGGCGTGGCCAAAGTATAAGTGATTAGGCCATATCCCACAACAGGAGCCTCCCACCCTGCCCTTGCATTCAAGGAGCCATGGTTAAAGAACTGCCTGTGGAGGTCGCTGACCCTCCCAGGCAACCCTTTAACCACACAGCTCCTGGAATGCAATGGGCTGCCTGCTGCGTGATGTCTCTTTATTCCAAAACAGGAGGCGGGCTGGGTTGGCCAGTCTCTCATTGAGTTTCTGAGTAAACAGCTCACATGCAGTTGAAGCCTTTTAATCAAGCCTGGTTAATGGGCTTCCTGCTGCAGGTTAGCTCTTTACTCAGAAACAAAATGAGAGACTGGCCAACCTAGCCCTCCTACTGTTTCTGAATAAAGAGACATCACGCAGCAGGTTTAGCCGAAGTGCTGCTCGGTTACACGGCTGACTTCAGGTGTCAGCATTTTAGATTATAAAAAAGAAAAAGCCATGCCTTTTCTTTTTTCTAATCCAAAATGCTGACACCTGCAGGCAGCCGTATAACCGTGCAGCGCTCGGCTAAATAGCTGCCTGATAGATCGGCATAGCTGGGCCTAGTCGGGGTGAGCCCCGGCAGGGCCACGGCTCAGGAGCACATCTCAGAGACTGCCAGTGTATTTCAGTGGCTAGCCCCGGCACACTTAAAGCCCTGGATCTCTCACAGTCTTGGAAACATTCAGATCTGTAAAGTTCAAGGGACGAAGAGGAAAGGGGGGAGGTGAGGAAAAGAGCAGAAAACCAAAAGGTGCATTCAACAGAGAGGTATGACCACACAGCTAAAGAGCAGAGGAGACCCGTGGCGCTCTCTGTGTGTCAGGGGATGATCAGGGTCCAAGAGCAAACAATTTCCGGACAGAAAGGCTTTCAGTCACCTGCACTCTGAAGAGGGTTCGCCATAGTTCTGATGGTGAGGAGCAGTTTGTTCCACAGGACGGCTCCCGTTTAATCAAGAGCTCTGCCCCCCACCTTCTTTTTCTTGGTACCTGCAACCACAGTCATCCTAGAGCCAGCTGATCTCAAGAACCTGGGTGGGGGCTGGGGGCATACACTGGCCAAAGGGGTTTAATATAGAAGCTGTGGAACCCAGCAGGAATGGACCCTATTTATTTATGTATTTATTGAATTATTCATCTAACTTGATTTCACTGTGCAAGCACTCCAGGGATTAGCTTCAGGGAAGTAACATGAACAAAGACAGATGTTTTAAATACGCGCGTAACACAATTAATCCTTCGCGACGCTCATGACCAGTTACATTCCTGGCCAATTGTCTTTAGAACGCAAGGCGACACCTTTGATGTGAGGAATGCAGAACTTCATGAACATTTTCTCCATGATTGTGGGAGGTTGCTTTTATATTCATTCCTCCGTATGTCAGGCACATTATGAAAAAGCAGTTCATCCTGTCAAGTTTTAACTCCCCCTGCTGACATCATCCCCACCCTCCATCACATTTATTTTTCATCCCCCTACTTACCTTATTTCGGCGGCATGGGTGCCGCTGTCGCATCTGTTCCTTCGCCTTGCTTGCCGTAGGCCACCATGGAAGCGTAAGAGGGCCTCCGTACAGAGCCCCCCCTTCCCTTTCCATGGCGGCCATCTTCGTAAAGGATTTTACTTCCTACAATGGGACGCTGCGCGGGTCCATTTTAACCAAGGAGAATCCTCTTTTTTTTAGCACCCCAGGTTACTGCTTTGGTAGCATAGGGTGCTAATGGCCTTAAGCCCTCGTCCCACCCTTGGAACTGGGGCTTGATGCCACATTTTGACTGTTCTAGTCTCTTATTAAAAGCCTTCATGCACACAAAGTTTATCCACACACAGGGCCTGGGTTCTTCTGATCTGTGAACTTCAACTCTTCAGGAACAGTTGCATTGCTGTCCTCCCTCTACTCCTACCAATGTTCTGCCCCAAACAACGCCACACCCGCCATCGCTTGCAGGCCGCTAAGTGCCAATAGGTGACGACTAATGTAGCAAACGTCTCACTATATAAGACTCAACAGCATAACTACTGCTTAGATATCCATATTTGCTCTGCACATTCCTATGTCTGTTGTTTTCTTCATATTTACAGTGTATACACCTTACCAGATGCTTGTTTGGTGGCGATGTGGGTAGCGGCTATGATGCTGGTCTTTCTGGAGGCCTGGGTTAGCTTATGGCTTTGGTACTCAGCCAAAAAGCCTGTCTGACTCTAATGAAGTAACTTTCTAAACAAGAACTTAATTTCTTTGGATATGTCTATGAAGAAAATGGTCAAACTCAAACAACTATTTGTTGGCTTGCTTAACTAGCTAGCAGAAAAGAACACACCCAGTGGGACCATTCAAAACCACTGTTGGACAACTTACACTATGAGCAATTATTAAGAGTACCAAGAAACTGTACAAAGCTCTGTAAAACAAAGGCAAAAAGACCTGCGTTATACTTAAATCCACAGTATAACCTCGTGATTTGGTTAGAGGCGCAACAAAGAGGGCCACTAATATCAACATAGAGGCCCTTCTTCAAAATAACTGCCTGGTAATTGCAAGAACATACAGTGATCAATCATGCTACTGAAACAGGATTTTAATGAAACGCCTGTCATGTTCTTAATACAGGAAGCTCGATATTTGACCCATGCAATGTTGCCATTAAAGAAGCAAGAGTTTAAGGAATGTGGTCATTTAGAGTGCCAATCTCAAGCAAAATGCCCTGAAGCAGTACAGCTATACCATCGAACACATGTGGCACCTTTCTCATGTCAATATGCACTGAGTGTGTGTTTTCTGTACACAAATATTGCATACTAAGAAATTATGTCCAGACTGAGATAGAATAGGATTTACAGGAAATAACCAAATTGCAACAGGATGGTGTTCCATTTTATCACTCACCCAGGTTCATTGCGATATGAAGAAAACCAAGAAGGAAAGACATTCACCAGTCAATATAAAATATTATACTCATATGAAAGCAATATGAAAAATAAAGAAATGGCAGAGCCAAGTGTCCCGCCATCTATGGAAAAGATCTATGATGAGAAAGAGTTAAAGTAAGACAGACGTAAAGTGATCCAATTTGGATAAAGGCAGCGCTCCATAATATGGAATAGGACTTGCACCAATAGACATCACGGAACAGAGAGTGATCTTCTGCCTACTGATGCACGTAACAGGTTTGAACAATAAGAATGAATGACATAAAATGAAGCTCTGCAACGTCAATAAAATGTCAATGTCACTCGAGAGACAATACTATTAGGGCATGATGCCTCACATGGCACACATGGACCATGGTTGGTATTCGATTGCTGGGTAATAAAACAATGCACCAGCATGAACAGTAGGTACACGTTACATAATATAGCAGATAACAGACTTTGGGCTTCATCAGGAGTTGGGCGGTAGGCCTTAAATGCAGCATTAATGGTATTAGCACCTGCAATACCGCTCAGCCTGATCATGACCCTGCAAAATTAGCGCCAGACCCAAAAGGGACCAATGTTAATGCAGCCGGCGTTATTACATCTGGCGTTATTACAGCCAGCGGTAATAACACCGTCAACATAGAGTGTTATTACAGACCTATCACAACCCAATGTACAGTGATATTACTGCCCAAAAACAGGTGATAATACAGCTGGAATTACCCCCAGCCTCCTGCTGGAGGTAAATGAACCCAGGTGCAAGGAATAAAGCCACAGGTGCATGCAATGCACACCAGAGGGCTATATAAGACCCACCCAAGCCCCAAACACACTTTCCAACACCATGCTGCCATTCTCTGCTGGGAGGTTTGACATGCAGTTTTGCATGCTGCACGTGGAGCTACAGATGCTGGACAACCAGGGCTTGACACGGGGAGCACAGGAGTGTGGGGGGGGGGGTGAGGATGAGGAAGAGGTGACCAGCCCCAACAAGTTGTGCACCCATCCCCAGGATCAGACTATCACCCTGGGCCCTCAGTGCCAACCAGTTGGTAACAGAGTACCGGCTGGATAGGGTGACCATCACTGAGATGCTGGCCACAATAGAAAATGATATTGGGAGCAGGATTGCCATCCACACAGCCATGCCCTCTGTAAAGACTGGAGGGGGGTATCTGTACTCCTGCTCTCTATTTGGCAGAGTAGAGTCACAGAGCCACAGAGCACCCCAGCCAAGATTCTCTATTTGGTAACGTGGACAAGCAATCAAGGCTTAAGCTCTCACGAGGTGATGTAGGCTGGTTCTTAAGTACAGTGTAGTCACCAAGCACCCACAAAGGAATGTCCACACACTATGTTAGTGAAAACACAGTTCTCTGTATAAATAAGGCTTTGATTATGTACACATACCACAACACACTGTGTGCTCAGGCAATTGTATAATGATAAATATGTACAGTCTCTATGTGGTACCACAATTACTTCTTTGATTCCATTAAAATGCATCAACTGTAGATAGTTTCAAATGACATACAAATCAATGAATAATGTGAACCAACAATAGACATGAGGAGGAAAAACAAGTTGGTTACTGGGCCCCTACCATTAGGCACAGTTCTGTATGAGGATCCCCCCACCTGGGCCACCTGTAAAATAAAGATATAACACAAGCCCAGTCCATATATTGCTTATAAGAGTCTTATTTCCTTCTATCACAGTTCTACCACCCCAATGTACCTGGTTTATCAGAGCTCGACGTCAGGTCACCGACGGATCCTTCTGAGTGACTGTCTTGAAGGCAGGAGCCACGGATCATCGAGATCCCTCAAAGAAAAGGTGAACAAAGGCATCCTATTACAATTCAATGTGAGTACATGCCTATTCATAATGAGGAAAAGTGGACCATACACCCCTTACCTGTAATGCTGTGTCCACCCGTGCCAGAGCAGTCATCCCATGTGCATTCACCATCAGCTGCCACAGGACAGCTACCTCACCAACACAGGATGCATGTACAGTAGAAACAATGTATGTCATGAAATTGGAAGGATGTATACCCATCACACATACACAGTGCATGGCCCTGTTGCTCACAGGAATGCCCACAGAGCATAATGGCCAAATATTCTGAATCTGCAGACCCATGCATGTCACAAATGCCTGATGCTGTCATTCCCTCCCATGCAGGTGATTTAGGATACCCGCAGCTCACGTGGCTGATGACCTTTGTGCGTGACCCATGAACACCACATGACGACGCATACAACCATGCCCACGGCCGGACACGTATTTTCATTGAACGTACTTTTGGACTTTTAAAGGCACGATTCAGGTGCCTAGATTGCACTGGCGGGCCCCTCATGTAACCCCCGGACAAAGTTGGGAAAATTGTCTTGACATGTGCAATTTGTAACGCTCACCTGATTCCCGTAGAGGCGCCGGTCTTGACTGGGCGTATACCGTATCTTCAAAGGTGATGTGTAACACACGGCTGGCTCTTTGGGTTGGACCTCTGTGCACTGTATGTCTGACTCGAAGGGTAAGATGTCTGCAGATAGAAAATATGGGATTAAGGAACTGGGTTATTGAATGTCTCTCTCTTCTTCCCTTTCTCTTCTCCTGTAGAACCCCAAACGTTAACGCTCTCACCTTAGGTAAGTGAACGCCATGCTCTCCATCTGCCTCGGGGCAGGGTGCTGTAACCAGTTTCTTCACTGGATAAGGGGAGCAGGCCTCTTGACTTCAGAGGACTGCTGTCCGTCGTTTACTGCACGAACGGTAAGTTTCGAGTAATTCTAATGTCTTTAAAGTCTTTAGTAATGATGTTTCTTGTTTTGCAGGGTTCCGGCGATGGCGGATGACGGGCTGAAGTGAGTTGAAGATGGAGCCCGTGTAATGAATAGAAGCGCCTGGAAGCACGTAAGTAAGCGCTTGTTGCCTGCTTCACGATGCGCTCTAACTGTCTTTTTATTTTGCAGGTACAAGTTCGGAGCGGCTGCAGGGTGCCGGAATACCCACTGGGTTAGATGTGGAAAGGAGTAATGGCACGTGAGTATTAAAGTTCCCCAATGTCTTTAAACGCACCTTGTTTTGTCTTTCAGATGCGGGATGCAGTGCCGAAGGCCTCCGGAGCGTGCGAAGAGTTGGTAAGCTTTTGTCTTTCAGATGCCGGAATGCAGTGTGACGACCTCCGGAGCGCACGAAGAGTAGGTAAGCCTTTGTCTTTCAGATGCCGGAATGCAGCGCGAGGCGTTGGTGACAGCCGATGGACCAGGTAAGTGAAGAGCTGTCACTGAAGACCGTAATGCTAACCTGTTCTTTCTTGTCTTTATAGGTGTTGCTGAAGACTGGATTCAGGATGGTAAGCCTTTTTCCTTAGGCCCAGGATCAGATGCAGAAGACACGATGAGCGTTCTGCTGCAGAGGATGCAGAATAACGCAAAGCAAGATTCATCCATCGGGTGTGGTTTAAATAGCCTCCTGTAGTGCTTAGGTGTCTCCTTCCACAGCCACGCCTAGGTAAGAAAAGAGTTCCTGCTTTCCAGAAGAGTTCCAGTGTTCTGAATCTAGGGAGTGGCTCCTGCCCCACCCAACAGGAAAAGTAGTTCCAAACAGAAGAGGATCAGAGGCTCAACTGGCAGGCAAGTAAGCAGCATGGTCTGCTGCAGGTAAGTCCACCCAAGCATTATGAGCCCGGCGCTTCCAGCGCTGGGACTGGGCATATTTATGAGCCTGGTGCCACTGGCGCCAGGACTGGGTCCAAAAGGTCCCAATTGGGACTGGTTGGCACTCGGAACCTGGGTTATGGATCTGCTTCCAAGGGAGTTGGGAAAACCCTGACCTTTTGGAAGCAGAGATCATGACAGTACCCCCCTCAAGGCCCCTCCCAAACCGGGCTTCTCCGGGGGTTTTGGCTTGTCAGGAAATGTTCGGTGAAATCTTTTGATTAGGCGAGGAGCGTGGACATATTCAGCAGGTTCCCAGGATCTCTCTTGGGGGCCGTAGCCTTTCCAGTCAATTAGGTAAAATAGTTTAGATTTGGAGATCTTGGAGTCCAGAATGCTTTTGACTTCAAACTCGAGTTCTCCATCAACTAGGATAGGTTTTGGAGATTTAGTTAGTCGGGTTTGAGGTTGCACGGGTTTTAATAGAGAGACGTGGAAGACCGGATGTATCTTCATGTGCGGGGGCAAGTCCAACTTGACCGCTACTGGGTTTACTATGGTAGTGATGGAATAGGGACCAAGGTATCTTGGGTTGAATGTGCGTGGCCCTTTTAGAGGTAGATATTTGGTGGATAACCAGACTTGATCCCCTACTTGATATTGAGGGGCTTCCTTCCGATGTTGATCTGCTCCTTTCTTGTATTGTTCTTTAGCCCTTTGAAGGTGAGAAACAGCTTCCTTGAAGGCTTGGGTGATTGTAGAATGCAGGTAGTCTACTGCTGGTGTTTCAAGATCTTGGAGGGGATCCAGCTCCGAGGTTCGAGGGTGACTGCCGTACAAAAGAAAAAACGGGGTTTTCCCAGTTCCCGAATGGACAGAGTTATTGTAGGCATATTCGGCTATCCAAAGGATGTCTTTCCAAGTTTTTTCAGTTTGTTGCAGCATGCAGCGTAAATACTGTTCCAGAGTTTGATTGGTCCTCTCGGTTTGTCCGTCGGTCTGAGGGTGGTGACTGGTCGATAGTCTCACATCAATTTGAGCCGACCGACAGCAACTTCGCCAAAAATGAGAAATAAATTGACTACCTCGATCCAAAATTAGAACCGAAGGAAAACCGTGCAGTCGGACGATGTTTTCGAGAAATTCTCGGGCCAGAGTTGCTGCTGTTGGCAAGCCTTTGAGCGGAATGAAATGCGCCATCTTGGAGAATAAGTCCACGATTACTAGAATCGTATTGTATCCGGAGCATGGAGGTAGATCGGTGATGAAGTCCATAGAAAGCGTATGCCAAGGGCGAGGTGGGATGTCAATAGGGCGTAAGAGGCCTGCTGGTCTTTCCTTTTGACTCTTGTTTTGGGCGCATACTCCACAGGACATTATAAAGTCTCTGATATCTTTTTTCCAAGACGGCCACCAGAAGTAGCGCTTGATCTTTTCTGAGGTCTTGGCCATACCGGGATGTCCTTCCATTAAAGAATCGTGATAACAAGAGATTACTTTTTTCTGTAAATCTGTGCTGGGTAGGTATAATCGTTCTTGGAAATACAATAAGTTGTCCTTTACTGCAAAGTCCTTTCCCTGCAGATGCCAATTCTGTATGTCTGCTGGAGTTACAAGTTGCCTGGCTTTATCCTTAACTTCCTCTATGGATTCTGTGGCGATTACACCCAGAATTCTTTGTTCGGGAATGATTGGTACAGGTTTAGGGTTGATCAAGTGTTCTTCCACTCCCATCCGAGAAAGGGCATCAGCTTTACCGTTCTTTGTACCAGTCGATAGGTAATTATGAAGTCAAACTCGGCAAAGAATAATGCCCAACGGAGTTGTCTAGAGGATTGGGCTTTTGTGGTTTTCAAATATTGCAGGTTTCGGTGATCCGTAATCACAGTAACGGTGTGTCGGGCCCCCAGCAGATAATGCCGCCAAGCCTTAAAGGCAGACTTGATAGCCAGAAGTTCCTTGTCAGTAATCGTGTAATTGATTTCAGGAGGCGAGAATTTGCGGGACCAAAATGCCACGGGATGCAACTGATTGGTTACCGGGTCCTTTTGTGATAGAACTGCCCCCATGGCAAGGCTTGAAGCATCAGTTTCCACGATGTAGGGGAGTTCGGGGCGAGGGTGTTTTAAGATTGGTGCAGAGATAAATTTAGTCTTCAAATCCTGGAAAGCTTGTTCCGCCTCGGTAGACCATTCAAAACGTTTGTTTTTCTTTAACAAGGCAGTGATGGGCTGGACTATTCGAGAGAATTCGGGGATAAACCTGCGGTAAAAGTTAGCGAAGCCTAACATGCTTTGCACACCTTTTACGGAGGATGGTGATGGCCATTTGAGAACTGCATCGACCTTCTTTGAATCCATACGCACTCCGCCAGGTGATAATATGAATCCCAAGAATTCAACTTCAGTCACGTTGAAAACACATTTTTCCAACTTAGCGAAAAGTTTGTGTTGACGCAATCTTCCGAGGACCATTTTCACGTTTTTCCGATGTTCAGATTCCGATGAAGAATAAACGAGGATGTCGTCAATGTAAACAACAACACACACATCTATGAGCTCTCTGAGGACATCGTTCATAAAATATTGAAAGGCGGCCGGGGCATTGCAAAGTCCGAAGGGCATGACCTGATATTCAAATAGCCCATACTTGGTGCGGAAGGCCGTCTTCCATTCATCGCCCTCTTTTACTCGTACCAAGTGGTAAGCTCCTCTAAGATCCAGCTTTGTATATATGCATGCTTTTCTGACTTGGTCCAGGAGTTCAGGGATCAAAGGTAACGGATATCTATTCTTAATGGTGATCTGGTTCAGGGAGCGATAATCTATACAAGTTCTAAGGTCTCCTTCCTTTTTTGGAACGAAGAACAAAGCTGAAGAAGCAGGGGACTTGGAAGGACGAATAAACCCATTTGCCAGGTATTGATCCAGGTATTGTCGAAGGTGAAGGTTCTCAGGCTCGGTGAGGGCATCAATTCTACTACAAGGAGGAGTAGATCCAGGTATCAGGTCTATCTGGCAGTCATAAGACCTATGAGGAGGTAGAGAGTTAGCCTGATCCTTCCGGAAAACATCTTGGTATTCTAGGTATTCGGGAGGTAACTGGGGAGTCTCTGAAGAAATTGCTGCCAGTGCAACACTAGGTGGAGGGTGACAAGTAGAGACACATTCTGGAAACTGGACCGTTCTTGCTCGCCAATCGATCAGAGGATTGTGTTTCTCTAACCAAGGTATTCCTAGAATAATCTGAAACTGAGGGGCCTTGATCATATCGAACACGATCTTCTCATGGTGCCCATCTTGACTTACTAGCGTCACCTCTTGAGTGGTATGCGTTACTGGCCCGGAGGCTATCTCCGTACCATCCACCGTAGTAATGACGTCCTTTACAGCCTTGGGACAAAGAGTTAGATTCATCCTCAAAACCATTTCATGATCCACATAATTGCCGATGGCACCGCTGTCGACGTAAGCTTCAATTGCATGTAATCGATCCGGATTATCAGGGCTAATGAGGACCATAGGTATCACGAAATGCGAGGTCACGGAACTGGTTTTCACGCTCGGCAAGAGGACCTCTATTCTTGTCGGGCGAGATCGTTTCCCTGCTCAGAGTTTGTAACTTTGGTAACTGCAGCTCCTACTGCCTTCTTGGCAGGTTTCACCGGACAGTCTCGAAGAAAGTGCCCTGAGTTTCCGCAATAGAGGCATAATTGCAACTGTTTTCTCCTTTCCCGCTCCTTTTGTGTTAGAGGACCTTTCAGACCCCCTATTTGCATGGGTTCCCCGGAGTCTACTCCTTTGGAAGGAGTTGGCGGTTTGGAAAATACTCGAGCATCAAACTTGGAACGATCGGCCTTCCTGTTCTGCAGTCTGTGATCTATTTGAACTACTAAGTCTATATAGTCCGAACAATCTTGTGGGGGATTCACTACTTGGGCTAACACATCTTTGAGCTCTCCACGTAGACCTCTATGAAACAGCGTAATCCTTTTGTCCTCAGGCCATTGAGTTTCCACTATCAGTCTGTTGAAAGACGCAATATAAGCCAAAAGGTCTTGATTACCTTGTCGCAACGAAAGAAGCTCATTGTCCAAGGCCTGCCCCTGTGAATGTCTTGCGAACAGTTTTTCCATACTGAGCTGAAAAGCTTGAAAATCATGGAGGACCGGATCATCTTGATTTACTAGAGGGATCGACCAGTCTGCCGCATTGCCACTAAGGTACGAAAGCACGAAAGCTACTTTAGCTTGATCAGTTGGAAAGGCTGCTGGCCGGCATAAGAAATGCAACCGGCACTGATTGATAAATACTGCAAACCTCTTTGGGTCACCAGAAAATCGTTCGGGCGGAGCCAGAGGTACATTCCCAGGTAGGTTGCTCTGCACTGGATTCATAGAGGATGTAGAAGGAAGATTTCCCCCAGATGCGGGTAACGGGGTCTGTCCGGCTTGTGACTGCAGCAATTGTCTAGCGAGATCATCTGTTCGCTCCTTGGAAATAATCAGTTCCCTTCTTAGAGCGTTCGTTTCCTGACGGGCTGCATGCACTTCTGCCCTTAGTTCCCCAAGTAACTGGGCTAGCTGGTCGGTATCCGAGGTTTCCATAGCGCCTGGACGGGAGTTTTGTGGTAGGCTTTGCGTTCTGTAACGCTCACCTGATTCCCGTAGAGGCGCCGGTCTTGACTGGGCGTATACCATATCTTCAAAGGTGATGTGTAACACACGGCTGGCTCTTTGGGCTGGACCTCTGTGCACTGTATGTCTGACTCGAAGGGTAAGATGTCTGCAGATAGAAAATATGGGATTAAGGAACTGGGTTATTGAATGTCTCTCTCTTCTTCCCTTTCTCTTCTCCTGTAGAACCCCAAACGTTAACGCTCTCACCTTAGGTAAGTGAACGCCATGCTCTCCATCTGCCTCGGGGCAGGGTGCTGTAACCAGTTTCTTCACTGGATAAGGGGAGCAGGCCTCTTGACTTCAGAGGACTGCTGTCCGTCGTTTACTGCACGAACGGTAAGTTTCGAGTAATTCTAATGTCTTTAAAGTCTTTAGTAATGATGTTTCTTGTTTTGCAGGGTTCCGGCGATGGCGGATGACGGGCTAAAGTGAGTTGAAGATGGAGCCCGTGTGATGAATAGAAGCGCCTGGAAGCACGTAAGTAAGCGCTTGTTGCCTGCTTCACGATGCGCTCTAACTGTCTTTTTATTTTGCAGGTACAAGTTCGGAGCGGCTGCAGGGTGCCGGAATACCCACTGGGTTAGATGTGGAAAGGAGTAATGGCACGTGAGTATTAAAGTTCCCCAATGTCTTTAAACGCACCTTGTTTTGTCTTTCAGATGCGGGATGCAGTGCCGAAGGCCTCCGGAGCGTGCGAAGAGTTGGTAAGCTTTTGTCTTTCAGATGCCGGAATGCAGTGTGAAGACCTCCGGAGCGCACGAAGAGTAGGTAAGCCTTTGTCTTTCAGATGCCGGAATGCAGCGCGAGGCGTTGGTGACAGCCGATGGACCAGGTAAGTGAAGAGCTGCCACTAAAGACCGTAATGCTAACCTGTTCTTTCTTGTCTTTATAGGTGTTGCTGAAGACTGGATTCAGGATGGTAAGCCTTTTTCCTTAGGCCCAGGATCAGATGCAGAAGACACGATGAGCGTTCTGCTGCAGAGGATGCAGAATAACGCAAAGCAAGATTCATCCATCGGGTGTGGTTTAAATAGCCTCCTGTAGTGCTTAGGTGTCTCCTTCCACAGCCACGCCTAGGTAAGAAAAGAGTTCCTGCTTTCCAGAAGAGTTCCAGTGTTCTGAATCTAGGGAGTGGCTCCTGCCCCACCCAACAGGAAAAGTAGTTCCAAACAGAAGAGGATCAGAGGCTCAACTGGCAGGCAAGTAAGCAGCATGGTCTGCTGCAGGTAAGTCCACCCAAGCATTATGAGCCCGGCGCTTCCAGCGCTGGGACTGGGCATATTTATGAGCCTGGTGCCACTGGCGCCAGGACTGGGTCCAAAAGGTCCCAATTGGGACTGGTTGGCACTCGGAACCTGGGTTATGGATCTGCTTCCAAGGGAGTTGGGAAAACCCTGACCTTTTGGAAGCAGAGATCATGACACAATTCTGCACAACATTTACCTCAGGCAGAATGTGCCCCAACCACCCGATGCAGACAGGCAACCCCCAGGGGATGATAATGACAAATATCATGTGGCCGGAGCCAGGGCTGATACTCTCAGGGTTAGGGTGATGGAGGGGAGGCTGGCCTGAAAAGGCACTGATTGATCATGTCTTTCAGCACAGTGACTGAACCCAATACCCAACCTGCACATGAATTAAGGTCACCAGTACACAATCATGAATGTCCTTGCATTATTTCAGTTTTTAACTGACTCTAATGTATATGGTTGTAACCCCTACCCCGCCCCAGCACATAGTTCACCCACCACCAACTCCCAGCACACTGACCCCCCCACCTCCACCAACCACCAAATCCCCAGCACACAGTACCCCCTCCCCCCACCCACCAGTAACTCCCCAGCACACAGTCCCCCCTGCTCCCACCCACCACCAACTCCCCAGCACAGCCCCCCTTCCGCCACCCACCACCAACTCCCCAGCACACAGTCCCCATCCCCCACCCACCACCAACTCCCCAGCACACAGTCGCCCCTCCCCCATCCAACCATCTGTCCATGTGATGGCTCCTCAGGCCGACAGTGCACAGTCCATTCACTGGGTATGTGGCCGCTTCCCATGTGCACCGGATTCGGGAGAGTGCTGTAGCAACCGGCGATGTGACCTCCGCCATGGGGTTCCCTGTTGGGACTTCTCGGTGGAGATGGTGGATGTAGATGGGATGGAGGCAGGCAGTTGAATTTGCTGCCGGAGGAGGTTATAGCTCCTCGCATAGATCCCTTGCCCTCTGCCCGAATCTTGTGAGGGATGCTGTGCATGCCTCTACCACCATCCTCGTGCGGGCATTGTCCCTGGCCATGGTTTTCATTGCATGCCTAATGGCATGGCTGAAACTCTTCACATGCCTATTGTGTCCTCTGGCAAGGCCCTTAATTCTTAGCTGACGTGCCTCTATCCTGTCCATTCGTGCCATCACGGCAGCCACAGGACCAGTAGTGGGTGTTGAGGTGGGGCTGCGATGCCTGTGGAGGCTGTCAGCCACCGGGGTGTAGGCGCGACAGAGGCGTTTCCGGCCCTGGGGCCTTAGGCTGTGCGCCTCCACACGGTCATGGCTCTCCGGTTGTGTGCTCATTTCTGTCACACGCATGTCTTCAGGTGTCGGGGCCACAGCAGCCTGCTGGTCGTTGCTGCTTGCTCCTCCCTCCTCCTGGGCGGTTGTTATTGGAGCCTCTTCAACTGCCTCATCCAGGCCGGCCCTGGTGGGTTGGGCCTTTGGTGTTTGCATGAACCTGGAGGGTTGAGCCATTGCTGTTAGCGTGGCCCTTGAGGGTTGGGCCATTGGTGTTGGCATGGCCCTGGAGGGTTGTGTGTTGGTGTTGGCATGGCCCTGGAGGGTTGTGCCCTTGGTGGCGTGGCACTGCTGCAGTGTTGAGTGGTGGGGTGGGTCTTCCACCTTGGTGTGGCCTGCCGGTCCCTTCACAGGATGGTGGTGCTGGTGGAGTCGTTGGTAGGCACTCAATGGTATGGCCCAGCTTCCTCATCCTCGCTGGATGCCTCAGGTGATGCCTGCATGCCTGTAGGGGACATAGGGGATGGCATTAGGTCACATTCCCTCATGTGTTTTCTCAAGCATAGCAGTACTTACAGGGGGGGTTGCCCGGGGCAGTTGGACTCATGCATGGGTCTGGCCTGCTTGCATTTTGCAGTGGGTTGGTATATTTGGGGCCTGGTGCGGGACGGGGGACACACTTGGGAATGTGGCTTCATGGTGGTGGCATGGCAGGGGTACATTGTTGGCATAGGCATTTATTGTCTGGCAAACATCTGGTTTACACAGCCAGCGGGCAATGGTGCACTGCTGTGCCTACGCCATGGCTGTGTGTTGCATGGCACTTGGATGTGTCCATTGGCTGCCCTCCCCACAGCTCAGGCTCATAGGGGTGGCCTAGGTGCACTGGCACATGAGTGCTGCTGTGGGTGCCTGTGGTGGCTCCCACACACTGCACCCAGTCACAATGCCCGGCTCATTGATATTCACACTGGGGGATGGTCTGGTGGGCTGTTCTCATTACATTTGGGGGGGGTTGACTCACCTTCGGCCCCCTGGGTGCCAGCGCCTATCTCCGCTCCTGCGACTCTTTCTATCCCTGCCATGTCGATGATGCTGCTGCAGCACTCTTCCCATGGCATGAGATATGGTGCTGGTGCTTGTGATCCTTCTACGGTTGACATGCAGTCTGTCTGGTGCTGGGCTAGGGTGCCTCGGACCTGCAGGTCGTTGAAGCACTTATTGCAGTCTTCCCCATCCCTGGGGACACGGATGACTGCAAACACCTTCTGGCTGATGGTGCCCCTGATGTGGTTGCAGCCCTTTGAGGTTGTCTTTTTCTGGTGTGTCCCATTCAGCTCATCATAGTGCCTCCTCCACAAGGGCGTTGAGCTCTGACTCTGTACATCCTGGTCTGACTTGCCCCTGGCACGTTCCTGTGACATTCTGGCTATTCAGATGGCCTGGATGGCTGCCACAGGCTCTGATTCTTCATGGATTGTGATTTCCAAAATGGCCACTGCAGTGTTTCCCGTTCCGGCAGTGATGCGTTTCCCATGCATGCTATTACTGCCTGCTATTACCACGTGTTAATAGTGCACAGTGTTGGCTGCCAGCGGCGCTAGCGCTATTTGTGATGGGATTTCGGGCGGTAGCATGCTTCCCGGTGTTATTTGGTCGAGAGGTATTAGTGTTAATGCCGGGAATGTGAACGCATGCACGCCGACTCGTGATACAGTGGTTTCTGCATAACTACTCCCGACGTTAACGCTAATACCGCTCAATGAAAATTACGCCCAGATAACTTTCAACTCGTGATGAGGCCCAAAGTATTTATAAGGCATTTATTTTCCTCTACAAAGCCTGGCTTTTGAGGACAAAAGCAAACTATTTGGTCCTTTGATCTAGACACTGTCAATGTTTTATAGCCTGTCTTCTTAGGCTCTGAGTGTCATTTCCTTGGAGCAAGCCATCCCTCTCCTGTATGTATCTTTAGGGAGAAGGACTGTAATTTTGCTCTCCACGCCACGTTGCCTCCTTATTCTTTAATGTACCTAAGTCATGAACTTTCTGCACTTCCACACTACAATTTTCACTTTCAACAGGGCAACAGTATAACATTTATGCAATCAAATACCTGTCAGAGACTTATATTTCACACATCTGTATGTTTCTTTATACAAAGCTGATTCTCAATCATGTACATGAAAACAGACACAAAGCATGCCCCAATTTAGTTATTTACTTTTCTATAAAATGTTGTGCTTTTCATTCCAGATTGGACTGTTTTCCCTTTAATAAGAGATTGACGGATACTTTCTATTCTATTAATTGGTAAGATTTATTTTGGGCCTTCTCAGCTACTTTGGACATGTATTCTTGTTTTAGATGGGCTGCTAACATAGCACATTTCCTAGTACGTGTCTTTTTCAAATGCCTTGTGCAGGATATATTTCAAGTGTTTGTTTGTAAATAAGTCATTTCTCTTTCATCCTTTTCTTCGGTATACATTTCCCTACAGAGCCTAGAGTGGCTCTTAATTAAAACAATTCAGAAAAAAAAACATTTTCTACTGGTTTCAAGTAAGATTTGATGGTTTAGCCTTGAAGGATATGGATCTTTGGAATCTGTTTTCAGTTATTGAAGCTTTTCCTGAATCCAGAAAATGTACATGCAGGTTTTTTTTATGTGACAGAAATGTCTGTAAGTGTTACTTTCCCTCCTTTTTAATTTGTTGCTATTATCCCATAATGATGTTTTTGAATTTCAAAAGCTCATGACATTTTCCATCCCCGCATATTATTTAACAAACAAAACACTAAATCTAGTGCAAGTGTTTCATTGTACAAAGACTTTGGAGAGAATTGCTGTATCATGGTTATGACACTGTGGAATGTCTTAAGATCCTAGATTACAGTGCATCTGATGTTATTTAGAGGCAACACCCAATGTACCTGCTCAGAGACAATCTTTCATTGTATTCATGAACCGGACCTTCAGGTTGATCTGCATAAAGTGCAGTGGTGCATTATTCCTTCTGTTATCACCTCTGTATTTCAGTGGTAGTCACCACTTTCCCCACCGGTTGTCTCTTATTATCCATACACAACAACCAATGGACCAGGGTCGTCATTTCACCAAAATGCCAGGGGTAGCGGAAGTGACATCACACAACCCTTGATCCCCGATGACATCACAGGAAGTGATGTAATTTGACCCCACCCCGAAGTGATATCGCGGGAAGCGATGGAATACAACCTTTCACCCGTTGACAAGACAGGAAGTGGCATCACATAGCATTGTACACTGCGAAAAATATGGTTACAATATCACTATAATGTGATGTACATTTCATGCAAGAATTGATCGCCATATGTATCATTTAGATCAGTGTCTATAGGCCCATATTACAAAATTACTGTGAATGCAAGCAGACGTCCATGACCAAATGATAATGATGTGTTATTATATAGCACTTACACTTAAGCGCTTTATATAGAAAATATTTACACCCAATAACACCCAACCTGTGTTGGTACTCATTTATCGACCTCAGAAGGATGAAAGGGTGAGTTGGGGCATTTAAGAACAGACTAAATCAGTGACTCACCCCCCCCCCCCCGAAGTGTGCCTGAAATAAACCTTTAATGAGTCTAGCAAATATTGTATAGAATTCAAGAAAGACACATTATTTGGTATTGCTATTCTTTCTTATGTAGGGTCAGTGCTGAAAGTGTTAGACTTGTGGCACTCCTGTTCTTATTTTTCTTCTTTTTTTCTGAACAAGAAAGCCAGGCACTCCAGAAGTAAAGAGCCACGTAGTGCTGGCCACAGCCCAGGAGCTTGCATTACAAAAACAAAAACAAAAAGTTTTTTTTTAGAGGTCGCAAGGGAGACCTCAGAGGTCGCAGTCACGACCTCTGGCGACCCCTAAATGATGTCCCTGCAATGGACCAGCTCTGAGACAATGGTCTTTCTTTGTATTATGGTGCAGGTGGCTCCAGATTGATCTGCATGAAGTGGTGCACAGAAGCAGTTCACCACATGTGCCAGTGAAGGACACTGTGAGAACAGGATGGACACATATAGCTTTCCTGTGCTACTGCTACGAATGAGGTGATGCTCCTTGGCCTCCACGGTTGTTGTGTTACCATACTTTTATTAAGTTGTGTTGTGCGCTGCTTTGCGAGAGGCAGTAGAGCCTTGTTGCGTGAATTTTCAGTGATGGTTATTCCTGTCAACCACTTTGTACACCTCCTGTTCTCCTCATGTATATAAACTCTCTTTTCTTCATACTTCAGCTCCATGTTGTCTTTATAACTGCCTTCTCAAGATTGACTATAATTGGAGAGCATTTTTCATACTTCAAGCTTTTCAAAAACTGCTTAAACACCAATATGATTTTGAAACAAAGTTCCTAAAAGAGCTTCCAAGATAGGGTCATACGGATTTCCAATATTAAGGCACTGAGAAATCTGCCCTCTTCCCACTAAAGCAGCAGAGATGGGGTAGCCTTGTATTATCACTGAACTTTACTTTACAGGAGCAAATGTAATTTTCAGCGAAATTTTTGTGGCATTGAAGTTGTGCGTGGGCATGATGGTGATTTGTACCTTGGGAAGAAGCAATCATGCTCTGGAACTGGGCAGTGGCTATCAGCCACTCTGGTGAAGTCATTGTTTTACTTAGTGTACGCATGGTAGGCGTTTGACAATCACACCACTTTCTGAAGCCACAATTACTCATCTTAGCTCACTGTGCCCTCCTCCCTGAGCACCTTGTGGAGAGTCTTTTTGAATAGGTAAAATGTGGTGGCACAGGTTCCACAACCTTTTCCTGGTGATATTTTTTAAAGCGACCATATATATGGGGATAGAATTACCTGATACCGTGGCACACACTACATATGAAGTGACAAAGTGACTTATCCCTGCCTACATTTCAAAAGCAATGCACACCTCTCTAAATTGAAAATAATAACAACCATGGATATTTAAAAAATACACATCTCAATCCGAGTTATCTCCTTGCACTTAATAAGGGCTGAAGTACGGTACGTCTGGTTATGCACATGTCCTGATCAGTGTGACCAGTGCACTGCATCAGGATGCCGCTAACGTAGTCGTGCAGTGCAATTCTGCACTACTTATTACCAGTTTCTAACTTGTATCCTAATTTGATGAATTTTAACAACAATTGCAAAGACTAAATAAACCATGTGTGAGAAACCTGAAGGTCTCTTACCCGCTAGTCCGCAGGGATCTGTCATCGAAGTGGTCAGTACACAGCCATCACTTTTGGATCCAGTCCCTGGGGGTGGACCATTGCAGGAGGATCACCTGGGTGAGGGGTCTTCGGGTAGTGGAAGTGGGACACTGGATGACGAGACGCGGTATCACCTTCCATGTAACACCTTTACCTCATCCTACCACGTAGGATACTTAGGAAATCACCCCCCCTTTTCCAACACACACATACCTTCTCACAGACTGCTCACTATAAGAGAAAACGGACTTAGACCCAAGCCATATACCTGACATGTCCCAGTACATTAGGCAGTATTAGGCAATTACTGACCATTACACACACCTGACTTCCATTACACTTCCCCACACGGATAAAAGGTGGAGCACGAGAGCACACTATGAGCAAGGCCACGAGGAAGCAGCAGTTCCAAAGTCGCAGTTTAATTCAAGGCGAAAGAGAGTAAAGCTGAATGGGATCACAAGGAGGGAAGTGCCCTTGACCTCTTCCACGAGGAATGTTTACTTTCAGAAATCTTTGAGAACACAAAACATAAAACCAGGAAAAAAAGGCTGAAGAATCCTGCATTGTGTGTTCGAGGTACCTGGGGATCTGCCGTGCTGATAGTCAATGCAGGGAGAATTGCTTGCCGCTGTGGTACTGTCCTTGGCTCCTATAGAAAAGCAGCGCCAGCAATGTCAGCACAGCCGGTGAGTTGGGGAGACTGATACCAGACCAGCCTGTGTTGAAGCTAAGGTTGCGAGTGGCAACATTGAATAGTGAATGCTGAAGAGAACAGTGTATGAAGCGTATTTGATCATCAATGCAAGTAAAATTGAAGAACAAATGAGTGATTGAACTTTGAAGCTAAGATACAATACCTTAGACAGAGTGGTGCAGTTCAGCGTGGGTGCTCATTCAAAAATCTCTGTCAGGTAGCCAACTGAAAGGTGCCAAAAGTGAAAGAGTGACAAAAAATTGTGAATCAAAGTTGTCCTGCAATGGGTCAAGTATATCTTGTGCACAATCGAAAGTCTTTGATGTTAATAACGTAAAGAAAATTGATAACTTGAAGTTGGTCCCAGCCCGACGGAGGGAGATCAGCTAGGAGCTTTTTGATTAAAGCAAGTTTGTGTTAAAAGGTTAACTTGAAGGTGGTCCGGGCCCGACAGAGGGCGATCGGCTAAAAGCTTTTGGTTAAAGCAAGTTTGTGATAAAAAGATAACTTGAAATTGGTTTGAGCCTGGCGGAGACAGACTAATTGAACAATGTGTTAAAGAGGATCTGAGCCCCGGCTGAGGGTTATCTAGGGCGAACCGTGAATCACCCGAGAAATTTAATATATGAATAATCTACGAACATTGTGTTGAGAGGATCTGAGCCCAGCTGAGGGGTAGCCAAGGAGAATAGTGAATCTCCTGAGAAATTGAGTACTTGTGAAATCTAAAAGAGGAAAATAACTTATTGTTTGTTTGTTGCATCAGGACCTCTGAAAGAAGAGACTTTGAAGGGCAAAGAGACTTGGGCACAGAAAGCCCTGATGCTAATGATTGAGCTGTATCCTCGTGCTGGAGAAGCCAGAGACTGTGCTAAGCTCGAGTGTACCACTTTGTCCCATGCTGAAAACGTGGTGAACAGAGGCCAACGGCCTCAACATCCTGACATATCATTTTGTGAACACTTCTTTCTTTTTTGTGACACTGTTACCCACACTATTTGTATTTAGAGGTAAGGATTGTCAATAGGTTTATATTTATAGGTCCTTTTATTTTGACATCATCAGGACTGCATTATTATTATTTGGTGCTTGTAGCTTGTTGAACTGTGGTCACTTGTGTCTTTCTTACTGTTGATACCATGCCTTCCTTACACATGCCAGGATTCAAAGCTGTAACATACAGTTAACGTAGATATGTATCTGCAGCAGGCGCTCAGCAAACTGAGCTCTCGGGCCATCTGATAAACAATAGAACACTTCTTTCTGCCTCATATCGCTGATTAAGCAACACACCACTCAAGGTGGATAATAACCTGCAAGCCCACTCAGTTCCCACCCATTCTCCCTGTCCATGTTCTCCACAGTATCAGATCTGCTGCTGCCTTAGCTGGCGCTTCCTTCAGAAAATGCCCTTAGGGTTTATAAGGTGACCTGTTGTGAACCTCAACTAAATGCCAGAGATAATAAATTAATTAATGTATGCCCATCAATTTGAAAATGTTTCTCTCAGCATTAGCACCCGAGGTAGGGGCAGCAGCCAATCAGGTGTCATGAAACGCGTGCTGAAACCGCTAATCTCAGCCCACATTCCATGGAACCCACAGGCTGCTATCTTTCCCCCACCCTCCCTTTTTTCCCCCTACTTTTCCCAACAACACTCCCCACTTCCACTTACCTGATTGTTACCGTCGCACCAGCTTCCCTCCTCGCTTTTCCAGCTGCCATGGTAATAGAAGATGCAATCCGTACAGAGCCTGCCTTCTACAACCATGGCAGCCATTTTGGATAAGTATTTTCATTCAATGCACAGGACGTGCGCAGTGTCATGTTCAATTAATGAAAATACTTTTTTTAGCACCCCGGCTTCCCAGTTTGATAACCCGGGTGCTAAAGATGTTAGCACCCCATTCCAAGGGCAAGAACGGGGTGTAACGGTGAGCAGGCACAATTTTACAGTGATACCATCAATGGTGCTGCCTCCATTGCCTCTCACTATGCACAATACAACATAATGCAACTTATAAACCTGTGTACATTTCGAAGGACACCATCCATCAATAATTGTGACCAGCTCTATTAGAAGTTTGTCTGGCACTTATTTGGGAGAATACGGCTGCTGAAAATGAGGCTCAACTACCAATACAATGCATAAGCCCAGCCTTAAAAAACATCCATTGCTACCAAAAACTGCCAGTGATCAGCCCTTTCATAGGGAATCTACACTGGCAAAACACAAAACGGGATGGGGGCAGCAAGTTGGCATGAGGGACAACTTATATTACTGCTGCCCATATTATACTCTGCCCTTGAGACCATATGGGTGCCCCTGAATGGGGTGGGTCCTGAGTGTGACAAATCAACTTCTGGGGCACCAGTGGTCAAGGGATAAATATCGGTTTCTAAACCATTAATCAGCCCCACAGCTCTAGAACACCATAAGGGATCCAAGCAGATTGTAAACACAAGCAAATTATAAACCTCCATGTCCAATTTTGGTAATGTGGATGGAATGGCAGGCTTATCTCTGCAAGGTTGTGGATCGTTGGTTAGTTGCAACACAGCGCAAAATACATTATTACTCAATGATAAAAGTGACTGTCCAGTAAAGGTTGTATACAAATATCTACTTTATTATTATCACAACAGAGAGTTCTAGCACACTGCAAAATACAACCCACCCTGTAAAGGAATGCAGATGACAGACAGTTTCAAGACGAAAAGGGGATGCACTCTGGATACTGACAGGAGGGTAGTCGGTAACTAAATGAATCGAAATAGTGAAAGGATACTTGGTTTCAGCACAGGAGGGAGCAATGGGTCATAAAATGTCCCTAGGGGCCTTTGTAGAAGGACCAGGTGGGCAGAACCACAATGTACCTTGTGCTTGTAGAAATTCTTGATGCTATACAGGGTTTAGTTGGTTTCAAGGCGCTTCGGAGTTTCTGCGACAGAGTTCAAGACGGGAGACAGCTGTATTAGACATCAGGCAGTTTAGTGAGCGAGGCTGAGAAATGGCTGCAGGCTGGCCTACATGGCGGCTCAGTGTCAGGAATCGTTTACTCGGTGCTGGTTGGCAGGTCTGAACACTGGTCGAGGCATCTCGGAAGACGTTAGCGACTGCGGCATGACAACATTTAGTGGTGCAGTCGGTTGCAGCTCGAGGGGCTCGAGTGACTCGAAAATATCCTTTAAGGAGGACGCTGGTTGATGGTTGGTGATGCACTCCTCCTACCTTCTTCAGTGGACTCACATCATCCTTTAAGGCAGATGTCCCAAAGCTGAGGAGAGTGTTGCAGGCACCAGCCTTGTCCTTGGTTTCATTCAGAGACTCTCTGGCACTTCCCACCTAGGAAGCTTGCTTGCAGAGCCTAGCAGGGCACGCTGTGTGCTAGCTGGGTACTGGTTCTGGAACTGCTGGAGGCTCCTCTGGATTCGTTTTCTCTCTCTGATCCCTGGGAGATGTTTAGGGGAGGGATCTTGCTTCCCTCTTCGAAGTCCTAGCTTTCCTTCACTGATGGAAGATGTAAGGCAGACTGTACCTTCAGCCAGGGTCCAACGCTGAGTTCTTCTTGATACGCTTTGCAAAGTCTTCAGATGATCTTACCCAAAGGAGGGGCTTGCCCCTCTTTTAAAGCCAAATATACCACAGGGATTTGTGTAGGCTAACCCTACCTTAATTAACCAATCCTGGGTCCCCACCAACAATCTCCTGCATGCATGAGGTCATAACCAGAGTGCTTTGCAACAGAAAAGGTAAAGGGGTGAAAACATGTACTATTAAGTCCGATCCATCTTCCTTTCTGTTGTGGATGAAATGGTCTTTCTCGTTAATGGAGCTCTCAGTGGTTCCTAATTAAAGTGCCAGGTGAAGCTGCAGTGAGACCAGACTTTCTGTATCCGCCAAACCACATTCTCGTGCCTTCTGAATGGGGTCCTAATGCAGGATCACTACTGTACACATGCAGTCCCAGACATGACATTTCATTGTCAATCATTAATGAGTGTGAGAGCTGGCTTCAGGTTGACACAGTGCATATGAAATGTTGTTGGGGTTTCCTGTATCCTTTGTTAGTCTCTGCAGCCAGGCCCCATGTGGACCTGTTTGAATTAAACTCTGATTAGTATGCAAATGCTGCCACCAACTACATGGTTCAACAAAAGGACAGGGCAGATCCAACAGAGTATTTGTTAGTTAATTAGGCTGGCCATGGCATGGGGAAGGTTTGGCCCTCCCACTTTTGAGCTGACATTGTGCACTCCTGGCTGTCAGATTCAAACTAAATATGACAGGGGGGCTGAGCCTGCAGGCTGTGTCCATGCAGAGCTCACGGTTCTATGCGTATGTTGTGCGGTGAGCATTGCAAAATATGTGTGGATTAGCCCCACACATTTTCCAGAGGTTGATCTACCATCATTCAATTTCATGTAAAAAATTTAAAAAGCTCTGTCGTGCGCACACCCACTGTGCGAATGGTCAAATTCCTCACAATTAGAAACCACAAACGGAACATTTTGATGTAAGACAATAAATAGAACCATGATTATTTCAAATGTGTAGAAACCTTCCAGCAGGCCCCCAAAGGACAACCGAAAAAATAAGGTTTTAGCAGGGCTGAAAGACAAAGCAGGGCGAGGACGGATCAAGCCTGAAGATCTTAAAGTCCTGTTTAAAACCTATAGAGGTGAATGGAATGCTCTTCTAAACAGAGACTGCAGCTTTGTGAGATGAGCAGGAACAATCTACTGAAACGTCTGGACATTTCTGAGAATCACTGGCAAGATAAAAAAAGGCAGCCTTCTATCGGAAAATTATTGTACATTGGGACATTTCTGAGAATCACTGACAAGATAAAAAAGACAGCCTTCAACAGGAAAATAATTGTACATTGATAACAATTAAAATATAAGTCGTTGTGAAAGCTGCAGAAGAGTCCACCTTGATGTAAAACCCAAAGTTGATAATGGCAGCAAACCAGAAACAAGGCCAAGGAAGCCAAAAAGAGCTTCGCAACTGCCTGTAAGGTGAAAGGCCACCACCTTATACCATGGCACGATTCCTTGCACCCCATGCTTTATTTTCGTTCTCTCCCATATTTCGCCACCATGTATGTTTTCCTTAGGAAGGTTATATTCTCCTTCACACACATCTTTTAAACACCAGAACACCCCGTTTACATGTGTGTTCCCCACACAGATTTAAATATTTTGTTTTGCATAGTTCAGATGCTCCAAAGGCTAGTGGTCAAACAAAATTGAAACTTCCATGGGAAAGTAGACGTGTGAACAGTTGCTGTCCGACTTCATTTTCGATCCCTTTCATGGAGATGGAAATGCAATTTGTTCAATTATTGGAAATCCAAACTTTGGAAAAACGACTGCATGCAATAATATTTTGATTGAATTCGTTATTTTTACTGCTCTACTAATGCAAAATCGAAGAATATGTCATGGACCGTAGAAATACTGCGTACATGTCAAAGTTACTACTACATGCCGTGTTTTTTTAACAAAATAATTTCGACGTCACAATGAACACCTTAACGGTGCAAAATGGGCACAACAAAAATGTATGCTTTTGTACATATTTTCCATGTTTTCAGTTTATTTTATTGTTCAAAGCGCAGACCTAGCTCAAGATCAGTGGAGCGTTGTACAGAGTGTGTGCAGCCGGCATTTGGGCTGGCATCTTTTAACAGGAGCGCAGTACTCTGAGGCCTGTCCGTCGGTACGTTTGTCCATTGGAATTAGTCCTTGGTCAGATGTTGTTAAAGGAGCCATGTTTTGATAGATTTGCGAAATTGGAGAATTGTGGGAGCGTTCCAAGCCGACACCGGGATCGAGTGCCAGAGGGTGGGTGCATGACCAGAGAAGGCTTGTTTGTGGGGTCTCTCTTTGCAGACGAGTTGTGGTTCAAGCCGGTTGGTCGATTTGCTGAGTGAGAAGAGTGTGAGACCAAGTATGTTGAGTTTAGCCACACGTAAGCTAATGTGCTACTTGTGACTGCTTTGTAGATGATACATGCAGTCTTGAACAATATCCTGTCTTGGAGTGGAAGCCAATGTAGTTTGCGTAGGATGGGGGTAATTTGGTCAAATTTCCGTACTACCGTAATAAGACATGCAGCGTGGTGGACTGCGTTTAGGGGAGCCAAGTGTGCAGCTGGGAGTCCTGACTGGATAGCATTTCCCCCATTGATGTGGGAGACCACCAGGGACTGAACCATGGTTCAGAGGTCCTGTGGTGGGATTAAGGGTTTGATTATCTCAAAGGGTATAGATTCTGAGCCAGGTTATTTGGGCCTTCTTAGCTATGTGTTTCTGGAAGGTCAGATTGCTGTCAATGGTGAAGCCTAAGGATTTTGCTTACTCTGAGAGTTGTGGATCAAATCCTTCTAGATGCATAACATTGAGCTGTAAAAGAGGGGTGGAAACCCCCTGGGTAAGGGAAGGGGAAATTCCATGCCCAAAAACGGAACAGTCCAAAGAATTTGGCAAACACCTGTTTTATTTAACAAAACCCATATAAAACAGGGACAGCTGTCGACATCAAAACAATGTCAATGCACCCGACTGGCTCTAGGCTTGATAGTAGGTTAAAAAGGAGAATGGTGTCACAATTGATGTGTCATCATTTTCATAAGTACAGAAACCTACAGTGGGAAGGGATTGGTTAAGGGAGTCAACAAAATATAAATTCCATAGGGCTTAGTACATTAATTGGCTGCACTCTATATGATGGCCCCACCTGAAACCACCTACTAAACTGATACAGGTGGAAACATATCATCATAATGCAAAGCTATTGGCTGATGCAACATTTATAGATGAGCATTAAAGGGGGGTAGGAATTGGTCGGTGGTGTCTTTCTCAGCGTTGGCAGTTTGGAATGTTACCAGCACATGAGCGCAAAAGGGGCTGGTGAGAACGGCATCAAGGTGCTATTTTTCCCAATAAGTTTACCATTCCTGATTCCCTAGGCCTCAAGCAAGGACGTTTAGCTTTTAACTTTAAACTATCTTATATCTTTTGTCCCAAGAAATAGATGGGAGTGAAGGCCTCAACCTGTCTGTTCATGAATCTAATGAATAGACATTATCCTCCATTTGTAGGTCACGTGGGTGGAGACCACATTGTGGATTTATGTGCTCAGCATTTACTAGGATTTTAGCCATTATTAAAATAAGTGCCATTACCCTTCCTAGCATCTAGAGACTTGTTCTGGCTACTTTCAACCTAATATTGAGCCTTAGCTAGTGGGAATATGACCTTCCAACATTATTTGTTTCTTTGCTTAATCTAAGGGAAATCTATCTCACATCTGGAAACTGTTATCATCTGTTCTCTTGGGTGCTGATCCAACCCTTCTCTGTGCATGATAACCTTGGCACAGATGTACTATTATTGTCTGGCATGCTCAGATCTGAACGTTTGCTACCTCAGCGAGCTGGCCCCCCTGCAGCCTCGAGACTTCTCGATGTCTCCCATTCACTCGAATGCGGCTGCACTGTCCATCTTTTTTAACAAGGCCACTCATTCTTACATTGTTTCTGTCTTAAGCAAGCTTTAAGTGTATTCTTTGCATCTGGAGTTTCAGCATATATGTGGAGCATGTGTATTCTAACCTATTAAATGCAAGCATATTCTTCATGCCTAAGTGAAATTTGACCTATTGTTTGTGTATCTTCATGATGGATGCATATCTGCTTTGTGTCTAATGCACCTACATGTGTCAGTTTGAGTAGTGATGTCATCTGCGTTTTTGGTTACAACATGTTCATGTCTTCAATAGTTTGCAAGTTTATCTCTTCTTTGATTGATCCAGGATAAGGTTGGTTGGGTCTCCTCAGTGAGTAATCTCTCTCGCATCCACTATATGGTGGTGGAGAGGAGGCGGTTGGTATAAGTGATGTGCACCTCACATTTCTATAGCATCGGGACAGGGGAGGGGCCAATGTAATGAATGACACATTAATTTGCCATATCGAAATTCCCCTCTCTGGTTGAGTCCTTGTCCACATTTCCCTGAGGACACTCCCCCCCATAAGGTACCCCAGGGATTCATATCTTCCTCACCCTCCTCAGGTCACCTGAGTTCTTTATATGTTCGTACACGCTCCAGATCATATAGCAGCATTCCCCAGCTGGTTTACAGAACACCCAACAACATCCCATGTAATTACAGGTGTCTCAGGGATAAAATTATTTTGTACCTGGGGGAACAATAGAGTTTGTTTCAGGTGCGACAGAAGAACATTATCAGTTTGTGTTTACTCGTCCGTCTTAGTGTCCATCTCTATCACGGTTTTCATTCCTACTGTGTTCTTGTCAGTCATCCTACATTGGACTATGGCTATTCTCAGGACACAGAATCCAAATAGCACTAAGATTTATGCAGCTATTAGTACCTTGAACCCGTTAGCCATCCAGGATGGGATCCAAGATAATAGATACAAGAGTCAATCATCCTCCTGCCCTGCTGTGTTTACTTCCTCCTACATCCTATACCAAACGCATTCTCAAAAAATCGACTCTTGACCCACTCCACCCCCAAAACTACCGACCTATCTCCAATACGTGTTTCATTGCAAAACAGAATGACCCCGCAACTTACAAACAGCTTTGCCAATTTGCTGAAGCCAATACCCCCTAGACCCAGCACAATCAGGGTTCAGACCGCTAAGGGGAACAGAATCCTCCCTAGTCTCGACCACCTAAAAAGAACAGCCGACGCAGATGGCTGCACAATTCTCATCCTGCTAGATCTTTCCACAGCCTTCGATACCATTGATCCCTCTATTCTATTAGTCAGACTACAAACACTAGGAATCAAAAGCACAGCCCTTTCGTGGATCTCCTCCTTTATCTCTAACCGGTCACAAATCATGCACCTCGACCAGTTCACATCCGCATCATGCCCTGTGTGTAAAGGTGTCCCCCATGGAGCATCCACATCACCGCTAATCTTCAACTTCTACATATAACCCGGTCCCTCAATCATCCGCTCGTACAACCTTACCTGCTACAACTATGCAGACAAAATACCCTGATCATCCTCAAAATCCCAAACTCTGAAGGCTCTGCCAGCCCAGACCTGTCATCGTGCCTCTCTGACATTGATTACTAAATGACGACCAACCACCTTATCCTCAACTCTGGGAAAACAGAAATCCTAGTCTGTGGAAAAACAACTCTCATCCCCCAGACAATCCCATGGGCGAAATCAGTAGGACAAGCACTGGCACCCTCTAACGTGGTTTAAAACCTTGGATGCAAATTTTACTCAGATGTATCCCTCACCCAACACACGACAAGTGTATCCAAAACCAGTTTTTTTCCACCTACATATCCTCAGGCAAATTGTCCCCTCATCACTTATCCCCATTGTTTCTCGGCCATCAATTCCAGTATCCTTTCCAGCCTAGACTACGCAAACCCAACTAAGGAAACTACCAAGAATCCAAAATGGGCAACACGCCTGCTCATTAACCTGCCCACCAGAGAACACATCAGCCCTAACCTGAGAGTCCTCCACTGGTTCCCTGTTGTTCGACGCATCACCTTCAAAGCCATGTTTATCACCCATTGCACAGGCCAGAACACCGGCCATGAATTCCTCTGAGACAAACTTGTCCCCTACCAACCTTCCAGGAACCTCTGATCTTGCACCGCATTTCGCCTAGTGATCCCAGCCCACTGCTCCATTGAACTTGGTGGTTCCTGCCTCTCTGTCCAAGCGCCAACCATCTGGAATTCCCTTCTCCTAAATATTCGCAACACTGAAAACCACCTGAAATACACCACTAATAAACTCCCCTGCATCAATCAAAACTCAGGGGTCGGCAGCTCTCGCAGCGGTTTCACCTGACACTCCACCACAAATTGCTCAGCAACACTTCCAGCCGACTGGTACTCCAGGTAAGCCAGCAGCTTTCGTTGTGGCATACCTGATCCACCATCAACCCACCCACAAAAACACTTCCACCAGACAAGCACTCCAGCTAAGCCAACAGCTTTAGCTGTGGCACACTCGTAACACTCACAACATTTTCACTGTGCCCCCGCTCACCAGCACACATGAGAGATGACTAATAATGAAATAATTAGCCCAGGGAAGCACACACCTATCACAAAGTAATCATTCTTAACCTGCATTGCTCACCTAGGGAAGCACTTAACACTAGCAATCTCCCACTACAAAGGTACTCCCAAATCTAGGTACAACAAACCATCAATTTCTGTTACACTACGGAAACCTACTGTACTATTGGTGGAAACCTATGGCACTGTGAAACCTAGCCCCCCCCCCCACCATGCAGGATTCTCAAATCTAGTTGTAGCCTCCTCCCTTGTTTATTATATGATGAGACCTACTGCATTTTGAGACCTAGGTCTCTTGCACACTATACAGGATTCTGAAAGATAGGTGGTGCCTCCATATTTGTCTACTGTATGATTAAACCTACTGCATTGTGATTCCTAGGCCCCCCTCCCACTGTACAGGATTCTCAGTTGTAGGTGTAGCCTCCGTCTTTGTTTACCATATGTCTAAACCTACTGCACACTGAAACACAAGCCTTTGTGCCACTGTACAGAATTCGCAAATCTAGGTGTAGCCTCCATATTTGTTTAATATATGCAGATACTTACTACAGTATGAAAGCTAGACCCATTTGTATGGGGCTCTCAATTATAGACCTGGACATATATTGCCCCAGCCGAGCATTCTCGCAGCTTACAGTACGGATATCTTCACACCACTAGTGTGGACACAGGCCACAGGCACGGCCAAGCGCCCATGCACGATAGAATACACCAATGGCCAAGCACATCCATTCTAGTTTACACATAGCCGTCCCGACTGAAACACCTGACGTACCTCAACACTTCTGCCACTAGCATACACCGACCACCGCCCGAAAGGAAACCGGTATACCTGTCCTCACATAGACTCTCTCAACAATAGCAATATATCTCTAACCCTCAACACCACCCACCCATGTGTCTGACCTCTCTTGTGCTGCTTAGTCGAGCCTTACTAGCCTCCTAAGGGCCTGATCACGAATTTGGTGGTAACACCGGCGGTATTACCACCGGCGGTATTAGCCCTACCGCCGAACTCCCCGGCGCTAATAGCGCCGGGTCACGAGTTCGGCGGTAATGTAATTCCGCATTCCCCATTGAGCCCATTCAGGGATACCCCATTCCCATTGGGCTCAATGGGGAAAATTTGCGCTCTTACAGCCGGCGGATTTCCTGCTGGCGGTAATAGCACGAATTTTCAGCGGATTTCCCCCCAGCTCAGAGCTGGGGCGAAATCTGCCAAAGTCCTGATTTGGTGGACCCTTAAATCCGGCGGTAATAGCGCTACCGCCGGATTTAAGGGTTACCGCCAAAGTCGTGATCAGGCCCTAAGTCTTAGAACGGCAACATGAACACATGCATCTCCTAAGTTAAACTCGATAGAATTTTGCAACCACATCGACTAAGATCACCAAGGACATTCCAACAGAGGAAAAAGCGCATTGAGGCCACACAAGCGGGGAAAGAGCACCATATAAATAACCAAATACAATACAATACAATATAATATATCTTTGTGTGCAAGTCTGTATGCAGTGCCATCGTTTTGATGAGGGACCCATTTTTTTCATTGTGGGCAGGTACGTAGGTACAGCAGGAGGAACCAATCATTTTTCATACGCCATCCTCCATAGTGGACGTACCTATTTTGAAGAGTCATGAGACTCATTGCTCTGAGGTCCACTTTTATGGAATTGAAGCCCTTCAGTGTCGAATTAATTGTTTGTTGCCGTTCCCAATGGGTTATTTGCAGCCATTTGGCATTCATGTTTGTTTGTATCCCAGGAATGACAGAAGCGAAGAACATTTCTGTTCTACTGAACAGTCTATGCTCCTCAGGAATCTGATTAAGTGCTTCCTCCATCTTGTCGGACATATAATTGTAGCTTCTTTTTACCCTTTCTAGATGCCACAATTTTTTTTCCCTCTGATGTGCATCCATTTTCGGAAACCCTCGACTTTGTATCTCCTTCTGAGGCACTACCAGGCTGTTGTTTTTAGTATGGCTAGGAACATATTCCTCCCCAGTTTGGGGGCAACTGCATTTAAGCTTTTGAACCACAGGCCCAATAGTGGTCCAGGAATCCTGCAGTGCCAACCTTCATGTCGGGTATTTGTGATATGCGTTTCACCCTATTTTTGCTCCAACCTTGACCAGGCCATCACTCTGGAAACATAAGGAGGCATTTTTGAGAGTTATTATGGGTACATGGCACGCTTCATTTTCCACCCATGTAAGCAATTTGGAATATTCCTCCCAATCCTTGAAGCATCCATCATTTTCTGTCTGCACCACCTCCACTGGTACCATCAAGAGTGCTTGTGCTTTGCACCCCATCATCCCTTCAACCCACTCGTTCGTGAAAAATGCATGGCCAAATATTAGTAATTTCCCAACACCCAGACATTCCCCCATTTCTCTCTTTCCGTTAGGTGGGCATTACAATTCCTTTCGATTTTCTATCCTAGCTTCTCCTCTATTTGGGCCCTATAGTATATACTGTATCATTTTGCTCCTGCTCCAATAGTCCTCTATCATTGACTTTGCGTTTATGTAGCTATCCTCAAAAGAGAATGTTTTCTTAGCCATCCATCGCAAAGTAGCGCATTTCCCTTGGAATTGTTCTTTAGTTTAGTTGTGCAGCACGTTAAATGCATTAGGCACTGTGCACTTGTTGCCAGTATTTCTGTGGCTCCTGAAGGTGCACATGGCATAGGGAAGGATAGAGCACACATAGCAGCTCTCCCTTGTTGTCTCCCTCCCCACCCAGGCCATGTGCTTTTACCACATATTATTAATCACGTGGGCTGAATCAGCCATCTAGGCATTTATGTGCTCAAAATTGTTATCAGTACGTCTCTTGAGTCTCTTTGTGTGGTTGGTAGTGCTAGGGAAGGCAGAACGCAAAAAATATTGCTAAAATCGTTTTTGCAGTTTAGTCCATATATTGTAAAGGTGCCTCCACATTGCATTGTCTGTGTACTAAAAGCCTGTATTAAACAAGATTGAATGGATTCATTATATTCATTTGTTTTTGATACTTTCAAGTTAATGTCCAACAGTGAATACCTACAAGAAATATGTTATTACTATTGCCAGGAAAATCCTCTCAAAAATAAATTGTGCCTTTGGATTGATCAATAAAGCAAGAATTGGTACTCTACTTTTCTTAAGTGCACTGTAACTGTTCACTACACAGGAGAGAATAGCATAGTGGAATATTGGGAGGGTTAACATCTAGTACTTGTTTCATTCGGTATCAAAAGTGCATCCACTTTTACACTGCAGGTATAAAGGTTCTTAGAAATGAGTGTTCATAGGCAGACTAGTTGTGTAATAAAGGACAGTGTGTACATTAACTCTTTGTGGACTGTCATCTGCTCCTTGTGAGGGACCATGTCAGGGGTCTTCCTACTTCTTCTTCAGCTTCAACTTCTAGGACTGGAGGTGGAGGCTCTCACCTTGGCAGTGATTGATATCACTGAGGTGTATCCAGTCTCGCCTATCTAACACTTTAACAGCAGAGGGTGTGGTATTCTCTACAATGAAGGTGCCTTCAAAGCATGGCTTGTGCCACGACCGTGTAAAATTCTTGATGAATACAGTGTCACCTGGGTAAAGTGCAGGGGGCTGGAGCAGAATACTTGTATCTAACTGTTGGTCATCTTCATCATTCTTCAACCTTCCCTACTGTACTTGAAGCTGTTGGGATATAATAGAAACACTGACCATCATCGCTACCTGTTATTCATGCATCTCAGACCCCAAAACAACAGCAGCAATATGGGCCCAGTTTGTGCTCTAGTGGGAGGAGCAGGGGGCATATGCATATGGCATCCCATCAGCAGCTCATGAGGGATCGGGTGATGGTCTGAGCCGGGCTGATTGCATAATGAAAATAGGGCTAAGGGCAGGCAATGAAGCCATCCTTTCTCCAGGGTCATTTTTAATTTGGCTGTTCGCTCTTTGAACAGGCAATTGAGGCATTCACAAATTCCATTTTCTTGTGGGTGATAAGCAGAGGAGGATGTATGCTTAATTGCCAGCAGGGTTGTGATGTGCTCCAACAATTCATTCACAAAACGCAACCCATTGTTGGACCAAATGACTTTGCATACACAACGTCATGGGAATACCTTTCTCAAGGAATTTGGCAGCACAGATGGCATCAGGGTGCATGCATGGACTGGCTTCGATCCATTGGCAGAAAGGGCCACCAGCATTTATCTGTAGCCGTTGCAACTTTGGATCATGTCTACATAATGTGAAAATGTTGGAAGGGTCCAGTAGGACAGGGTATTGCTCCTCTCGCTACTCGCAGTGTCTGCCCTGCTGTATATTTCTGGCATACAATACAATTAACAAAAAAGGCAGCAACATGGCTGGCTGCAAGACTGTTATGTGGGCATCATAGTGAAGCAGGACTAGTGCTTGACTAGTATTGCGAGGGGCAGAACCAGTTTCCCGGTGCTGTCCTGTCAACACAATGCATTTGTGGGGGATACTGAGCACCTTCTTCTTTTCCACAGCTCCTGCTCTTCTAGTGGTGCACATCCCTGCAGCTCAATTATCTGTGTGCTAGGCAAGGAATCAAAGCCTTCTTTCATTACCATGCTGCACACTCGTGTGTACTTATTAGGTGGTATGTCAAATTCAGATATTTTGATAAAATATGCTGTTTTTTGGCTTCTGTGTCGGCAGCTTCATTGCTGAGGGAGATTACATTTCCCCCTTGTGTGGGTGGCACACTTCACCATGGCAATGGCCAATAGGAATTATAGAGCATTAATGAGCCTGTCCATTAGGGGCACGTACTGCACTGGTGTGCCATGAGCATGTAGGAAGCCCCACCTTTTCCAACGTGACAATCCTTCATGTACTGTTGACGTCACTGAGGTAGAGTCTGAGTACACTGTGATTTCCTCATCCTCATTCATTTCTAGAGCTACAATAAACGCTACTAATTCTGCTGCTTGTGCTGAAAAATGTAAAGGCAACCTCACACTCGCCACTACTTCGAAGTGCCCATTCTAACTTAATTTTACCACTGTGGTCCCAGTGTGCCTCTCCCCTGAATTCTGATCAATCAATGAGGAACTGTCAATAAAGAGTATTTCTCCCTTTCCAAGGGCATTTTATTTGACCCGGGGTATATAGTCATGTTACTCTGTGTATTTGGTGCAGTCATGTACGTGATCTCCTTCCTCCAATGGTTCTGCTATGAAAGATGCTGGGTTCATTACTCTGCATCTGACTATTTTGATTGCTGGGTTTGAAATGATCACCTTATACCCTGATGCTCTCTGTCTGGTCAATGTGCTTTTGGGTTTCTCAAGAATGGTGAACAGAGCATGCTCAACGTAAGGTGTTACTTTGTAGCCCATTGTGACATTTCAATTGCAAAGGCTGCTGCCGCCACCGATTGTTCGCAAGGATAATGGCTTCTCATCACTGGATCTAGGTGCCCACTGTAATATGATAATGTTTTGTGTTCCAAAGTAGTCTTCTGTGTCAGCACTGCTGTCATTACCACAACGTTTGAATGTAAGAACAGATACAATTATGCACTGTAATCGGGGAACCCTGAAAATTGATGCTGTGCATATTGCTCCTTTCAATTTGTCAAATGCTTCTATAATTTGCCCTGTCCAAGCTATTTTACTGTCATCTATCTATGCTTCTTTGAGTACCTCTGGAATGGGTCTGACATATGTACTGTAATCAAAGACCCATGCCATACAGTAGTTGCAAAGGCCCCACAATTGATGCATCTCTCTCACTGTCTTGGTCTGCAGTGTTTTCATTATTGCTTCTGTCCTTTCATGGGTCACTTTCCTGTCCCAGTGGGATATTAACTTCCCTATGTATAAAACCTCCTTCTGGCAATATTGCAATTTAGCCTAGTCTACTTCGTACCCCTTGTCTGACAAAACTGTCATCAACTGTATTGAGTTTTTCCTGCACTGTTCTTCTGTCACGCTGCACACCAGAATGTCGTCCACGTATTGAATTACTGTGCTATCAAGGTTCACATTCCCTAAGTCCATCTGGAGGACCCTGTTGATTATGGAAGGGGACTCACAGTACCCCTGGGGTAACCTTGTATGTTTCCACTTTATATTTATTTTTATTTCTATATGAAAACAAGGTCAAGTCTTGTGACTCTTCATGGAGGGGAATTAAGAAGAATGCATTCTTTAGATTGATCACTGTGAAATGTTTGGCCTGAGGTGGGATATGGCACAATATAATGGCTGAGTTTGGAACTAGTGGAAACTCTGTCTCAACAACGTTGTTTAGAGGACACAGATCCTGAATCAAATCTCCATGATCCCCATCATTTTTGTCACTGGGTACACAGCCGTGTTGTATGGGGATTCTGATGGTACTAAGATTCCCTGCTGCACTAGTGCTGAAATTGATATCCATAGAAATGATCGAAATTAGAAAATTGAATGGAGAAATGACCACATCCTCTTACCAATTTATTTCGATAATTTGGGATATTTTTCTAAAATATAGGTGTGGCATGGGGTAAGGGTAATAGTTAAGGTGGGGGGAAAAGGAAGGATGGCGGGTGTTCCTGTACCGCAATATAAAAAAACAGATGCAATAATTTTTCCTTTCGATCTTTTCATGGACATCTGCTGAAATCTATTTCCTTGGACATGGGATATTGTTTCACTCTTTCAATTTAATCTTACCTGCACCTACTCCTTTCAATAGGCCAACATAATAAGGACTGCTAGTCCACAGTGCACTTGGCACCTGTGCCAAATCATCTTAAAGGAATGATGGTGTCATTTTTATCATGGCCATTCTCTGTGGCACTTCACTTTTCTCATTTTTCACCCAATAAGTAAAGCTTATGAAGAACACTACCTCAACATCTGATTCATCATCTTGATACAACTCTTAATCTGCCAAGTCAGGAAGCCTGTGTCCCTCATCTAAGGCGATCACTGCCCGCCCTGCTTTCCATTTGTTATCAGTTCCGTGAAGAACCACCCTCTCTTCCCTGACTATAACTATTTCCAATTCTAGTGGGGACACATGTCCTTCCTCATTATCCATGGGGACCTCTGGCCTGACCAGAAACTCTGCAGGTAGCCTCAATACCTTGCCCTTTATCCCAGGAAGCCAGGCTAGCAAAATATTCACCCCATATTGAAATACTTTGTGAGCCAGTGGCATGCCCCTCTGTGCTCTCTGACCATAAAATGATAATACAAATTCCTGTGTGTTCATGTAGTGAATCCCTGGAGTGGAGCACACTATCCCCTGGTCGGTAACTGAAATGGCCATGTCGAGTTTACTCATCATGTGCCTTCGCATTATTTTTGCTAGTGTCTGCCGGTAATATACTAGGGGCAAGGTGAGGTTGTGTCCTCCGATGGTGATGGGTAATTTGTCAGTAAATGGAACCAAATTTGTGGCCCCAGAAAAGCCTTGTGCATTCATAGCAATGCCTGACATTGAGTATTTCCCCTTCCTAACACAGGATCTGGCTGCCCCTATTTCTAGAAGAAAGGAAATCATTGTGTCACCTATGGTCACGCCGACTCATGGCTCCTCTTGCTGGTCAAGTGTAATGGATAAGATTGAACACATCAAGTCAGTCTGTGGGCTGTCCTATTGTGGGTACAGGTTAATTAGCATCCTGGTGAACGGATTTTCTCCTACATCGGTCATGTTCCCTATTCTGGGTGTAGGGGATTTTCCTTCGGTACTTGGGTTCTGGATGGCCGTGGTATTCTGTGGTGTCGGTATCTGCGGTCGTGTTTGTGTTTGTGGCGTCTGTATGGTGATTTGCTGTGGTGGTATTGGTGATGGTTGTGCATGCATTGGTGTTTGTTGTGCTTGCTATATTTGTGGTGCATGTTTGGTGCTGCGTGTGATCTTGGGCATAATAGTGAGGTGGCTCTGCGCTGTATGGTGGGGTATTGGTTGCCCCCCCTCTTGGGTCCTGCCAATTCTGTTGCATCCCTACCCTACTTCTACATACTCGAGCTATATGTCCCATTTTCCGACATGCCCAACATTGCTGGGCTGGTCCCAAAGGTCTGGGCTGCCCCCATCAAATTCTCCTCTTTGCAGTGCCTGGAACCTAAACCCCACTTCCCCTGGGTACAGCCTCCACATCCTTGGGGCCAGTAATTTTATTCTGCCCTTCCTGCAAAACACCCTCCTGTCATTGGCTGATGATGCTGTGTCCTGCATAACCACTCCCTCTCCACTTGTCAACATGGCTCCTTCCATTGAAAACTTCACCAGCTTACTGTGTACTAACTTTGCTTCTTCTCAATTTCTTTCTGGCATTCTCTTGTAGTAACTGACAATGGTGAACTATAGTCAACTGAATCTCTGGCCATGGCTTCACTTCCATTCCCACTAGATTCTTCAATTGTTTCTGCACTGGCTTGGGTAGTCCCTGGCACAATATGTAATATAAAATAGCTATTATCATGTCCCACTGTTCACAAGTCTCAAGGAGCCAGCGTTCTTGAATCTTCTGAATGTATTCAACTGGGTCTTCATGCTCACAAATTTTGCACACCATCATTGAGCTCTTGTTTTATGTATCAGGATATTGCACTCTTTGTGCCCTCCGATTATTAAACGGTGCCCTGTCATGTGCTGTGTTCTGTGCAGTCACCCCGGGGTAGCCTGCCGCTCTCCAAATCTCATCATCTCTCTCCCCAATAATGGCAGCAAGCAAGCTTTTTATGTCACCCACTGCTAATGTAATTCCCGCGGACAGTCTTTCTATCTCATAAATCCATTTTCCTACCCCTGCTGTTAGTGATGGCAATTTACATCTCAAATTATCTTTGTCCATTTGTGGCCATGGTATGTATTTTGGCAGTCCCCTCCCCTTTTCTAGCGATGGGAATTGTATTAGCTCTACATTACTTTCAGGTTCATCCATGCCCTTCATCCCTGTAAATGCCCCAGTCAAACTCACTTTCTTCCGTCCTGGTAGTGCCCTCAACCTTTGAACATAGGTGGTAACTTCTAACCTACGTGATCATCCCTTTGAATGCTTAGTGTGTGCCGCAGGTTCAGGCTTTTTCCCTTCTGGCTCTTCTGCATCAGACCATTCTATTTCCCCTTCTGTACTCATGCCTGTGGAGAGGCCTCACACATCTCTTTTCTCGTCCTCATTTTCACCTTCCTGACTTTCCTCATCCGAGCACATCATCTCTTAACTGTCGTCCCTTTCTCCATCTTTCCCATCCTCAAAATCTAATCATCTTGGAGGGCTTTTCCCATACTTCCCCCCATTGCTCTCTTCATTAAACTCTGCTCCCCCTCTGTGGAGATTCAACTACACTCTGTTTTACTTTACAAATAGTACCATCATCCCCCCTGATCCTATACACGGTGCCAATCCATCTCCCTATCCCTGATCCCTCATCTTCACCTGGAAGAGTATGATTTCTCATTTTCTCCTGTATTTCTCTAAAGCGCTTCTCTGAGCTTCTCTCTCTCCTGCTCCTGTTCCTTACTCCTCTCCTCTCGCTGAGGTAGGTGCTCCTTAACAAGACTTTGAACTTCCTTTCACCACCTCTCTCTGCTTCGTTCCTTCTGTCCCTCTCTTTCTTCTTCTATTTCCCTCTTTCTCTTCCCCTCTGCCTCCTTGTGTCTTTCCTTTTCCTCCCTTTGTCTTCTCATTCACTTACTATCTTCGCTCTCTTTCACCTTCTCTGCTTCCTCTAATTCCCTTCTCATTGTTTCCTGTCATTTCTTTTTCCTTCCTTCCCTTTCTTTTACTTCCTCCATTATATCTTCCCATTGTCTTTCTTCCTCTTTGTCCTGTTTCTCTTTGGCTTCCCTTTCTCTGGCTTTAGCGTCATTTATGGTTTGTCTGTCTAATTTAAGCAATATCTTTCCCCCCACCCGCTCATTTCTGCCAGTTGTCGTCCCTTCCGTGTCACTATTGATAGCTTCACCTGTAGTTTGCAGCGCTCTTTGAACTCATCGCACATCAACCCTGGCTTTGGGTTATTTAACTTGGCTCAATTCATTGCGTCTTCGCCACCGAATGCAGGAGGTGTATAAACAGGATTAATATAGCTTGCCGCTTCTTTCAATTCTTTCAGTGGGTAAAATCCCTGTCCTTCTGTTGGCAGATCAGTGCTCTAGGGAAGAGGAGGAGGAGCCATGGGCGCATCACTTTCTTCTTCATGCTGATTAAGTATCCACTCTCTTCGGGGTGGGTCCTCCACCTCATCCATATCTCCAAAATTGCTAACCTGTTGCGTAATTTCTTTCCCTTATATGCAGCATGTAGGTATGTGGTAAAGTATTGCAGCAGAGATTTAGAATGATTGCCCCCCTGGGGCCAGGATTTAACAATTTTGCCTGATGTTTCACAAGCTCATTCGGTGTATACTTGCAAATTCAGGTCTTATATTGCAGAAGGTACTTGCACAGTTGCATAAAGGGGGCATCTTCATGTTCTTCACTGCCGATACTTACTTGACCTTATGATGGTTTTACTCAATCTCTTTCCCCTCTGAATTCACAGTTTCCTCATGAACAATATGTATTCTTCAATTCAAACACTTTTCAAACATTTTCTAAACTTCTGCGGCTTCAGCAACACCAGTTTGGGCATGCACCACAAATACCACCAATTGCCCGGAATCCACCCTTTGAGCCGAAACCAAATTCCCTGTGCTCCTATGACATAGATCAATATTGACAGAATCTTGTTCTCACAATTATAAACTAACCTCTCCTCTTTACTGTGTGCCCCTGCAGGCTAATAAAGAAGACCTCTTCCATCAATTCTCCACAACCTCCTTATGGCCTCCTACTTACGGACAACCCTTCCGCCAACGTCTCAGTTTTCCCTCACAACCTCCTACTGGTGCCAGCAATCTCTATAAATATAAACATACAGAAGCACCTTCAAAACAACACTCCAAACCAAAAAACCCTGGCCGTCTTTCTGTCTTACTTACTTCTGACAAGGTATCACTCTCTTCTTAAAACTGTCCCTCAGGATTTGACACCTTCTTCTATGCCTCAACACAGGATAACTCTTAGACTCTTTTGTTTTTATTTTATTCTTTTTTTCTTTTCTGTTTCACAATTCAATGCCCCTTATCAGAGTTAAAGGCATCATCTTCCGTAACCGACGATAGCTACAAGTAAACTTCACATAAATCAACCCTTTAACACTTTCCCCAATGTATACAAAGCAACTCCCCACAATTTGAAAACAACTCCCTCACACAATTGTTTGTCAAATCGATGGTCTCATACTTACATCTGTGGCTCAGCCAAAGCCTTTGGAATCACTTGTCCCACATTCGGCCACTCAGCCTTCTGTCCTGCCGGGTGTCCTGCATGGGAGCAGGCAGGATTTTCTCCAAGGGGGCTCCTGACAACCATCGCAGTACACACATGATTGGTTTTACGGTCCTCACAGGTCACTCCGTAGTCCTTAGGCTTTGCAGTGGGAGGAAACAATGTAATTCTGAGGGCATTGGCCAATCGTCCTCTGCTACCACATGTAAAATACGGGTGCAAACCCCATGGGTAAGCAAGAGGACAGGCCAGGGGAAATCCCGCAGCCAAAAACGGAAGAGTCAAAAAATGTTACAAAGACCTGTTTTATTCAACAAAACCAATATAAAACAGGGACAGCTGTGGACATCAAAACAAGGTCCATACTCTAGACCAGCTCCAGGCTTGACAGTAGTTTAAAAAGGAGAATGACATCACAATTGACGTATCATCATTTTCATAATTACAGAAACCTAAGGTGGGAAGGGATTGGTTAGGGGAGTCAAGTAGTTATACATTCCATAGGATTTAGTATATTCATTGGCTGCGCTCTATCTGGTGGCTCCACCTGAGACCACCTACTACACTGATACAGGTGGAAACATGCCATCATAATACAAAGCTATTGGCCATTGCAACATTTATATATGAGTGTTAAAGGTGGGTAGGGATTGGTCGGTGGTGTCTTTCTCAGCCTTGGCAGTTTGGAATGTTGGCAAAACACATGAGCACAATAGGGGTTGGTGAAAATGGCACCAATGTGCTACTTTTCCCAATAAGGTTACCATTTCTAATTTTCTAGGCCACAAGCCAGCAGGATTTTTTTTTTACTTCAAACTATCTTGTTACTTTTGTCCTGTGAACTAGATAGGAACAAAAGTCTCAGCCTGTCTGTCCCTGAATCTAATGAATAGACATTATCATCCAACTGCAGGTCATGTGTATGGAGACCACACTGTGATTCATTCTGCTCAGCATTTACTACGATTTAGCCCTTATTAATGCATGTGTCATTACCCTTCTTAGCCTGTAGAGACTTGTTCAAGCTACTTCCTTCCTAATATTGAGCCTTAGTGGGAATCTGAACTTCCAGTATTATTTGTTTCTTTGCTTAAGAGAAATGTGTGTCATGTCTGGGAACAGTTATTGTTCTGGTCTCTTGTGTGCCGATACAACCCTTCTCTGTGCACGATAACCTTGTGTGGGCTGCTCAGGTCGAAAATCAGCTACCTCAGCGAGCCAGGTCCCCCTACAGCTTCTAGGTTTCTCGATATCTCCCATTCACTCAAACGCGGCTGCATCGGGCATCTTTTTTAACATGGCCACTTACATCATTTCTGCGTTGAGCAAGCTTTATGTGTATTCTTTGTGTCTTGTGTTTCAGCGTATATTTGGAGCATGTGTATTGTAGCCTATTGAGTGCAAGTATATTCTTCCTGTCTAAGTGTAGTTTTGCCTATTATTCATGTAGCTTCATGGTGGATGCATATCTGCTTTGTGTCTAAGGCACCTACATGTGTCAGTTTCAGTAGTGATGTCATCTGCCTAATTGGTCACAACTTGTTCATGTCTTCTACTGTAGTTTTCAAGTTTATCTCTTCTTTGATCCCGGATAAGGTCAGTAGGGTTGCCTCAGTGAGTAACGTCTCTCGCATCCACGGTATGATGGTGGAGAGGAGGCGGTTGGCATAAGTGATGTGCACCGCCCATTTCTATAGTATCGAGATGTGGAGGGGCTGACATAATGAATGACACATTCATTTGCCTCTCAACAGAGCCATTGTTGGACAAGTTTTTTTTTAGCAGGTGGACCGGTGAGGACGAATTCAGTCTTGGATAGGTTTAGTTTTGGGTAGGCAGTCGACATCCAGGATTGGATGATGACTAGGTAATCGTGGAGACAAATGATGTGCTGCGTGCTATTTACTCTGATGTACAACTGAGTATTATCAGCGTATTTGTGGATGGCTATATTGGCATCTTTGAGTAGAGCACCCTGAGGCTATACATTAAGGTTGAAATGATTGGTCAGCCTTGGGAGACTTCGCAGGAGACCTGGAGTCAGTGAGACTGCAACAAGATCATCTGGACAGCCTGTTAGCTGCCTGAGAGGTAGGAGGTAAACCAATTCAAGACAATGCAAAAGAATCCCATCCTGTCAGCAATGAGGAGCAGAAGGATGAAGTGGTTGACAATGTTGAATGCAACCAGGAGGTCAAGTAGGACGTGGAGGCATGAGTCTCCATTATCCATGATTTGGAGAGCCTCATCCACCACCTGGATGGTGGCAGTCTCGATGCTACACTTTGGGCCGAACACTGACTGATAGCCATTTAGGAGGTGGATTTCTTCAATTCTGGCGGGTAGTTGTGTAACAACAACTTTTTCCAAGATTTTGCCAATATACAGGAGGTACGCAATTGGCCTTTAGTTGGCCAGGTCGCCGGGATCTAGTGTGGGTTTTTCAAAAGAGGTTGTATGAGACCAGTCTTCAGGGTGTCCGGGATTGATTCTTTTGTGAGAGAGGCATTGATGATGTTGAGGAACGCATTGAGCGCTGGGTCCATCAATTGTATAATGATGGAGGCCGGAATTATATGATCCGAGTTAGAAGGTTTCACTGAATGTCTTACACTGCACTGTGAAAAATATTCATGCACAACTATATTATGAATGTGAATAGAAGAGTTGTAGACAGGTAAAATTAACTAGTTTGTTGTGCAAAATGCATTTGGCAAATATGTCTATATACAAATCTGTAGTTAAACTTGTGGAATGTGCGTCAATATACACATATTTAAAAAAAAGATGTGACTCAAAAACTGGTCAGCATGGGAGAATTCAATGCCTGTTAGGCAGTCCATAGCTGTTCAGAAACTTAAATCTCTGTTGATATGTATTTTTAACTGTCAGTGACTCACCTATGATCACACAGGAACTGATGAAGAAGTGGAACAGGCCCTACTATCACTTCCAAGCAGCTCGAAATGGGTTTCATGGTGCAACAGAAAAGCAAGTTCTGCCCCCACAGCTGCAAGGAATACTTAGGGGAAACGCCCCATAGCCAACAACATTGAGACAAAGAATCGATGCAGCAACACTGAAAACTACATCCACCCTAGTGCAGAGTTCCCTCAGGATCTGAGGATACACACGTGGATACAGGTGCTTGCTGCTGGCTAACACAGATCTTTGGACGTAGCTCTCTGGAGAGGAATGAACATTCCTGGTCTTGTAGATGGACGCGGGAAAGGTGCCCAATAGGAACAGTCATAAGAACGGTAATGGCGCAGGTATGAACCCAAGGGGTATCGTGGTACTGGAAAGAATTGGAAGGCAAAACGTGCATGCATTGAAGTGCTTACATAAAGAAGGCATTGCAAATAGCACAGTGGATGACGATTCTCGTAATAGCTCAGCTGGACTTGTGCTATGACAGGGCGGCTGTCACTGAGTCTGTGGCTTACAATTTCAAGTTAATTCTTGCAGGGCTTTTCTGTGGAACTGCCACTTTCAGTGCCACAGGAAACGAGAAGCTTCTGAGAACCCTCACATATAGGTTATTACAGCACTATGAAATAGTGAAAAGGGAGCTATGCAGTAGCGCCATATAACAAAAACAGGTTCTCCTCACTATTCTGAATATATGCTTGTTTTTTTTTTGTATTCACCTGGAACACATTTGAAACAGGTTTTGTATATATTTCATAACGTAATGGAAAAAATATAAAACATGCACTCAAAGAAATTGGCAATAAATTGCCACTAGTTTACACACTTGGAAATCTGAATTTTAATACTGTATTTCTTTCATAAAAGCTGCTTATTTTAGCAAACGCGTTGTCCCAATTCTTGAAACTTGCTGTTTGCAGGTTAAGAAGAGCAACGTGTTCATTGCGTCCTGTGAGCAGCATGAACTACACGTGTGTCCTCTTGTTTTCAAAGAGGGCCTAAGTACCAAGACCAGGCTGTAAGTGCACTCGCCTCACAGTTCAGCACACATTGCCAGTCTCAGAGTTTGACATCCAGATAGTCATTTACCCCTGAACCCACGTGTTTGCGCCGGCTAGTTCTAGCCCTCCCTTTTGGGTCCAGAGTGTTTATTTCAGGTGATGTGCCTTAAGGGGTATGTTCCCTTAAAGGTTCTGTTACCCAAAATGATGCTTTAGCCTCACAAATCATATTTCAGAGTGGGGGTGGGGAATGTAAAAAATAAAATACACTTTCAAGTCGCTGCTAGGCAGGGTGGTGTCCGAAAAGACACATGTCCATTTTGCACTTCCCTTTGCACCTGGCCCGGCACAGAGCAGAACAGGAGACATGGAACATGCGAAGCACACGCAAGAGTATCCGTTTGGCAATTTTGGTTCAGCTCAATAATGCATTGTTCATAGTATCAGGGGCCAGATTATCTGCTAAAAATTTAGAAAATGATTTGATAATATAAAATGTAGAGAACAGGTTATGTCACAATCCTGATTATCTAAAAACGTTTGCACAAGGGCAGAAAATGAGCCAGACTGTTTTTCGTACTACTGCATAACATAAAACAAAAGGTGTTTATTACATTTCTTTTGATGTTACATAGCAAACATGGTAAATAAACCAGCCTGCTTTAATTTTTCCCGGGTGAAAACCTTTTAGAGAACACGAATTTGGGGGCTAAACCTTTTTGCTCAATTCAGTACCATCTAAACAGCAAAGATGGTGCAAAATGTATTTGCTCAATTTGTTTACATAGTGGCAAGGCTTTGATAATCTGGGCTCCAGTATGACCAAAATTCAAAATTTACATTAGGTCCAACTCGCATTTGGAAAGTCATTTTTGTAACTAGTTTCTGTTTATCATACTGAACCCTATTGCTAAATGCATTAATATTCCCTAATTACGTCACGAGTTGACTCACACAATAAAGATTACCCAGCCTAGAATAGCGCAGGGAGTCTTGATTCTATTAAAGACACGGGGCGGGCATTATGCATCAACTTCCTTTACTTGCTCTCACAGCAGCAAACAAAACAAAACAAAATTGAGAACTACAAAAAGAACAATGGTATCAACATTAACTGTGTTCTGTAGTTCAAACTGAAAAAGGTAATTCTGAGGCCACTGTAGAGCTGCTCCTCCAAGCCTCATAAGCCCCTTCCATACGGAGTCCTTCATCTTTATTTGCGATCAATGCTGACCTTCCCACCGACCGTACTACACTCTCTTCTTCGGTCAAACTCGTAAAAAAAAAACATGTAGCGGCTAACTGTGCCGAACTGTGCTTCTTCTGAGGGTCCCTCTTCTCTCCGACCATTCAAGTAGTCAGCCTCTGCTCTGCGCCTG